>NC_138883.1:58179684-59379684 GCF_965194825.1 Balaenoptera physalus | reverse complement strand
TTTATGTATGACTTTCAGAATAGGCAATTTCATTAGTGCCCTTCTGCTTCAAATAAAACAGTGTGCAAAGCATTCAGTTTTGAGAACAACGTCCCCTGATGTTTAAAAGAAATCCATCTGTCAACGTTTTGGTACTTTTATATTGTTTTGAAATTAGACTCCTAATTCTGCAATAGAGGTATCTCATTTCTGTCCTTTATTCATGTTGACCACTGAGCTTTCGCTTTTTATTTGTTTTCCTATTTTCCTAGGAGGTATTGAAGTTATTTCTAAGAGATATTTGGAGCTTTCAATAAAAGTATGAATTAATAAGACTTTTTTTTTGCTTGCTTGCAAACCTGCCTTGGCTGTTTTGCAAAAATTATCTTATTAGTCTTCATTGTAAATTAATCACATGGTATTGTAATTATCTGTTCATATATGCTTCTCTTAGTAGACTGTGACCTCAAGAGCAGGTAACATGTTTTAAAATCTTTATATCCCAACACAAGCATCATGTCTGGTCCATAGAAAATGCTCAGTAAGTGTTTGCTGACTATCTGCACAAATGAATGACAAGGAAGCAAGATTCCTTAATGTTAGTAGGTTCTTGGAACTACTTATACTTGTTATAGTATTAGGAATTGGGCTAAGCTAGATGAGCATAGTAGAATAAACTCAGAAAAAAATGGCTTATTTCTAATTTCTACGTCCTGAATTGGAAGGAAAGTTCTAAATAGAATACATTCTCACACATTTTTAAACTTGAATGGTCTGGACTGTGTTGGTAACAATGACATAATTAATCATGAGCAATAATAAAACTGAGGTAACTTTTTAATGTACTGCCAGGATTATTTGGACACACAAATATGAGGTATAGTTATTAGTATAATGTGCTAGATCAGTGAGGATGATTTTGAGTACAAGTAACAAGTAACCTGACTCAAATAAGGAGCAATAAGGAAATCTAATATTTCTCATAATTGGAAGTCCAGAATCAAGATGGATCCCATACATCAATAATATCAAGACCTTATTTCCTTTAATCTTTTCATTCTCTTGTCTTTCACATTGTCTTACAACTGGTTTTTCTGAGAAAGCAAGATGCTTGCTGTAGTTCTATGTATCAAGTCCAGACATGACATGATATCCAAAATAAGAGGAACTGTGTCTTTCCTTGTTTCTATTTTTAAGATCTAGGAAGAATTTCCCAGAATTGCTCAAAAATATTTTCTCCATGTTTCACTGGCCAGTGTTGGGTCTCATGCCCATTCCTAAAGCAGTCACTGGCTATGGCAATGGGGTTATCTTGATTGGGTTGGCTCAGTGGTTCTTAACCCTGGATGTTCTTTAGCACATGAGGAGATATGAAAATTATCAGTGCTTGGACCACACCAAGATTAATTTACTCAGAATCTCTGGAAGTGTGTCCTAGGCATCAGTAGTTTTTAAAAGGCCCCAGGTGATATTAATACACAGTGAGGATTTAGAACTAAGGACTTGGATGCATAGTCTGAGGTAGACTGGTGACCATGGTCTCCACAGTTACTTCTATACACAGAAAGAAGCTTTTGATCTCCCTCAGGAGGCTTTGAACTGACGTGAGGAAACTTTTTGTTAACATTCACTCTCACCCAAATTTCCTTGTGAATATCAGTGTATATGTGCAATACAGCTGACCAGGGTTAGACTCTGTGAACCATGAAGACAATTGGACTGAGCAAAACTTAAATCTAGATCTTTTCTTGTCTTAACAAGGAATGCTAAAATGAACCAGTCACTTAAGGATGGCCCTAAAAGATTTTCTGAAAATCCATGTTCTCATTCCTATTTGGTATGTTTTAGAGGATTATTTACGCCAAATCTTCAGATAATCACATTAGTCCCTCTTCTCAGTCATATATATTCTCCTCCAGCAGGAATAAGTACCTTACATGGGTTTAGGTGTTAAATACCTGGGATGTCCTTTCCCTATTGTGTATTCTTACCTCCTTTGTCGTAAATCAATTGACCATATATACATGGGTTTATTTCTGGGCTCTCTATTCAGTTCTGTTGATCTATCTGTCTGTTTTTAATGCCAATACCACACTGTTTTGTAGTATAGTTTGAAATCAGGACACGTGATATCTGCAGCTTTGTACTTCCTTCTCAAGATTGCTTTGGCTATTTGGGACCTTTTGTGTTTCCATACAAATTTTAGGATTGTTTGTTCCATTTCTGTGAATAATTACATTGAAATTTTGATAGGGATTGAATTGAATCTGTAGATTGCTTTGGAGAATATGGACGTTTTGACAATATTAATTCTTTCTATCTGTGAGTGCAGAATATCCTTCCATTTATTTGTGTCATCTTCAGTTTCGTTCATCAATGTCTTATAGTTTTCAGTGTACAGATCTTTCATCTTTTTGCTTAAATTTATTCCTAGGTATTCTATTCTTTTGATGCAGTTGTAAATGGGATTGTTTTCTTAATTTCTCTTTCTGATAGTTGGTTGTTAGAGTATAAAAATGCAACAAATGTTTGTATATCGATTTTGTATCCAGCAACTTTACTGAGTTTGTTTATCCTAACAGTTGTTTTTGGTAGAGTCTTTAGGGTTTTCTATGTATAAAATCATGTCATCTGCAAATAGTGACAGTTTTACTTACTTTTCCCTTTCCAGTTTGGATGCCTTTTATTTTTTTCTGGCCTAATTGCTCCAGCTAGAACCCCCAATGCTCTGTTGGAAAAAAAAAAAAAAAAGAGTGGCCATCCTTGCCTTGTTTCTGATCTTAGAGGAAAAGCTTTCAGCTTTTCGCCATTGAATATGATGTTAGCTGTTACGTTATACACTTGAAACTAATATAATGTTATACGTCAATTATACCGAATGAAAAATAAACACCTGGGCAACCTGTGGCTAATTTTATACATTCTCTAAGCCTTTTATCTATAAAACTGAAATAGTAACTCCTATTTCAGAGTTTTTTCAAAAATTAAATTAGTTTGTGAAGGAAAAGCATTGGGCATAGTAAAAGCACAGAAAATGAGGTGATAATTATCTGATCTGCATTGATAGGTGATGACTCACCCATTGCTAATACTAACCCGGAGAACGTATTTATGTATTCTCTGTCCCTCTTGGTGCTTCCCTCCCACAACCCTCCACCCACTTTTGTTATCTATGTCTCTACTTTTTTTTCTTTTCCTGTGGCACTTTTGTGTCTATTTGTATGATTTCTTTTCATATATATAGTAATTCAAATCATATTTAAATTATGAAATTTTTCCTTTCCAATTTAAATTTTACAAAATCAACTATTCAAATTTAATTTGTAGATTTGTGTTTCCTCACTCTCTTGTTCCTTGATGGGACTTGTGCGGGTGTGTAGTTTTTTGTTTTTGTTTTTGGTTCTTTTGATTAACTGTGTTTATAGCCGACATATCCATTTTGCTCTTTTTCTTCATTTAATGCTTTATTATTTTTTGTCTGCATCAAGCATTTTCAGATTGACTTGAATATCTGTTTGCAGAATATATTCTAAGAGGTCCCAATTGAAAAAGAAACTGCATTTTTATCAATAGCAAAGTGATGCAGTTCGAAAAATCTACCAAAAACAGGAATGCCAGTTTCCAGAGGATTTTTCGTGCTACTCCCCAACAGTATGCTTGCTACTCCTGGAAATGCTGAACTCTTTTCACTCCCTTGAGCCCTCTGTGCTCTCTCACTTCTGGGCCTTCACGGGTTATGCCCTCTTTCTTGACTAATTACCCCTTTCACCTGGCTACCCTCTAACTGATCTTTCTCACCTTAGCTTCTGCTTCCCAGTTAAAAAGTCTTTCCTGACCTCATGTTTCTGGATGAGGCATCCCTTCTAATGATTTCTGTAACACCTTGTATCACTCTCACATTATTTTACCATATTCTACTGCTAAACCATTGCTTTCTCTGGAATCCACACTCAGGGTATCATTGTGGCCCAGTGCGTAGCACAGTGCTGGGCACATTTCTACTTCAAATGAAAAGTCTCAATTCCCTCTAATGACTATATACATGTCAATGGCTTATAGGATTAAGAGTAGATTATCATATATCTTCAGCATAGTCTGTTTGCTTATAGATTTATTTCCCTAAGATCCACACAACAGAAAGTATCCATCTAATTTTATTTAAAAAAAAAAAAAACTTTTCCATGTTACTGATGTAAAACACATTTTTGTTTTCTTAAGTTTAATACACTGGTATATTCTTTTCCTTGTTTTAGGAGGCATGTTTTTTTTGCCTCCTGGCTGGTGGAATTGAATTTCTTACGTTTTCAGTACTTCTATTTTAATCCCAGCCTGCCTTTGGGGAGATTTATCTTGTGTTTCCCTGCTAAATGATGTCTTTTGAACCTGTTGCTATAAGGCAACAGGTTGATTTTGAGATTTCAAGTAGAGAGTTTTAATCTTATGCACTGGACTTAGCAGTATAACCTTAGAATGCTTTAGCTACTCTTTAATGCCTTGTCTTTTCTCTGTTCCGTTCTTTTCTTGCTGAAAGCCTCCAGATTTTACAAACATATTGGGTCTTTGAACACAATCATCCAAGCAAATATTCTCTGGGATGTACTTGAGATATGATTATTCTGGATTAATAAAACAGGATCTTCTTTGCTACTGTCTTAATTTTTTCCTGATACAACTCTTATCTTGTTCTGTTTAAATTGTATTGCTAACTTATTTTCATTTTTTTCTCAATGTATATTCTGCTTTTAAGGTTTATTACTTCTCCCTGATTTCTCCTTTAATAAGACATTGTTATATTCAAAATCTTTCGATTACTGCCTCTTACAGTGTCAGAAGAGTTGGAAAGAAAAAAGAGGCTGAAAAGAGTAAACCAGCATTTAAACCAGATTATTTGGATGACAGAATACAAAAACTGGTGAATGAAGAAAATGCTCTTGGGAGTACTGATTTTCAGTAAAGTAGCTGGTAGATGATCTCATGAAATTTTATTTGCTAAATTAATTAAATTAACTTGGCTAGAGACACCAATAATTAGATTGAAAACTGGCCTAAATGTCACATACCAGATAATAATAATATATATTACAGGCTGAAGTAGGTAGCTTAGATTGTAGTTAGTAGAAATGCTCAACTTTGGATTTTTCATAGCTTTTTTAATGAATGTCATGGAACTGGAAATAATCGATGAAAATTTCAGTTTATATATAATTGAATAACAATAGAAGTATCATGAAAGTCTTGATCTTATAAAGTTTTTGTGTACAGTTATAAATATGTTTACAGACAACAAAGAGAGCCAATTTGGAAAAAATGGAATTAAAATGAAGAGGATAAAATATCAGTTATGACCACAAATGATAGTTTAAAGAAAAGTAGAAACCAATACTTGAAACAGCCCAGGCTTCTTTTATGCTTCATCTTCTTCCTTGTGATTCCAACTGGGAACTCAGGTCTTGGTCCTGTGTCCTCTCCCTCGCCTCTGCTGGAAGAGCCATCTACTCTGGGGGCTTCGGAGAAACATACCTGGGTTTGATGACTTGCTCTCAGATCTGCAGTGCCAGGCCAAGAGTTTGGTTGTATATCTCCATTAACTAACAGGGTGTTTTCTCTTCTTCATATCAAACCTGCAACTCTTAAACCCCTTAATACTTACGTTCTATTTCACACTAAGGGTCCCTCCCCCCAACCACTACCAGCACAAACTTACCTATTTCTCTAAATTGTCCAACAGGATTGAAATCTTAAACGTATTTTTGATTTCTTTCTTTCTTTCTTTTTTAATTTTTGGCCACACCACACGGCATGTGGGATCCCCATTCCCCGACCAGGGATAAACCCTCGGCCCCTGCATTGGAAGTGTGGCGTCCTAACCACTTGACCGCCAGGGAAGTCCCTTGTTTTCTTTCTTTGTTATTCCTTCTATCCACTTCATTTATCTAATGGCTCCTGGAACTTCTTCCACAGTATATCTTTCTCATCAGAGATATCCTCCGTTTCACAGAAGTTTCTCCTCAGTTTCACAAAAGTTGCTCATGTGTGAATGTCTGTAATAGTTTTCTAGCAGTTTCCTCTGCTCCAGGTTGTCATTGGCCTCTTTAATCTTTCTGAACCTGAATTATATTATCCCTGTCCTCCAGAACATAGGGAGAACATCTTTGTTTCAGTCTAATTATTTGCAGTTGTTTATTTTCCCCCTAATTGAAATGACCAAGTTCATGTGTGTGCATATGTGTGCATGTATGTGTGTATCTATATACTCGTGTGTGTTAAAACTATACAAAGGTGCTGTAATAGAAGTTATTTTGAGGAATTAGGGGAAAGTATAGTGAAGAAGACCTTGGGCTGAAAAAAGTACTGTTTAGCCTATGATTCAATTGAGGTAAAGGGAAATAAACAGTCAAAGCAAGTGGACTTCGAGAGAGAGTGCAGTGAACCACTAAAGTCAGACTAGCAAAGGCTGGGAGTATGGAGTTGGGGAAGCAGGCAGCAAACCTAAGACTCTGGGGACCTTACCAGAGCCTGGCTTGTGGTGGTAGGTGGGGGCAATGCTTACCCTGAAGCCTCATTTGGCAACGAAGGTAGGAATGTATGGCTGGGGCTAGAGAGAGGATCTTCTCCTCCACCTACTTTCCATCTTCCATAATAAATACTGGGCTTTCCTCTCTTAGGACAACATGGTCCCACTGAACTGCAAGAGTGGCTAGAAAGCAAATGTATCACCTTTTCAGTGTCTGTAGTGGTAGTGAGAAAGGGAATGTGGGTGAAACAATGGACACTATCTGTCCCTACAGGAATCCAGACTAAAGCAGTAACAGTGAAGGAGCTTGAGAAATTTGTCGAAGAACTGTCCGTTTTAAAAATTCTCATCTCAAAGACTTAAAGATTAGAATTTCCACAATATACATTTTAAGGAAGTAATTCCAGTTTTTACCAAAGTCTTCTAAAATATATGGAAATGATGTAAAATCTCCAATTTATTTTATGAAATCTAAGCAGAAAACAGAAAACTACATACTGTTATAAATTATGACTATAGATACAAATGTTAAAATTATTTTAATAGAATTCAAATAGAATTTAGTTGTATACATTTTTTAATTGACATAATTGACATATGACATGGTGTAAGTTTAAGGTGTCTAAGGTGTTAATTTGATGCATTTATATATTGCAATATGACTACTACTGTAGAGTTAGCTAACACCTTTATCATATCATGTTAGTTCATTTTTGTGTTGAGAACAGTTAAGATTTAGTATCTTAGCAACTTTGAAGTTTAGAATTTAGCTGCTTATTAAAGAAATATAATGAGATCAAGTAGAATTCAGTCTACTGGTATAATGTGATGCAATATTAGATTTCTACAAAAATTTTCTAAGGACTGCAAAGTAGACTTACATACACATGGGGAATGTGAAATGCCTGGAATAAACTTAACGTTCTTTTGATATGTTTTTAAATATTCCCTTATGTGGCAATACTTAAGGAAACACAAACCTTTGCTGAGCATTTCTTTGTGCTAGAGACTTCACAGGTACAACATCATTCAGGCTTCTTAAAAATTCTCAGGGTTTTTCAAAGTTATCAGCTCTGCAACAATTCTGAGTCATGGGTTGGGTAAAAGGGTGGTCAGGGGCTTGGCATACCCAGCAAGATGTGCCAAATGTATGCAGCTTTTCTAATTTATCTTATTAAAAACATACACCACACATACACAACTATTCCCTTTCTTTTGAAAGTATCACTTTAGCAACTCAGAACCAGTATAGCCAAGAAAAAATGTTTTGCTTTTGGAAAACTACACAAGAAAATGTTGAGAGCTAAGATTTGCCTATTGGAAGGGTTCTTAGAAACAAGAATGTTTAGAATGCAATTTCTCTCAGCTTTGTGTGAGAAGCAGTAGCATGTGTCCTGCCATTGGGAGCAGAGCTTGTCAGACGATGACTTGGTTTGACTGCTCAAATAAGGCACTTTGCTGAGGCAGGAGTTTGTCTGCTTATCATTTCCACACTGCGACTAGCATTAGTCCTTTACCTAATCTTCACTTTCTAGTTGCTGGCTATTGATGGCTCGGGTAACAACTCTAATGTAATTTCTGGGTGGCTGTTTGCATTTAATAGGTATTAAATTAAATGTGCAATTGGTCGACTGGAGATAAAAGTATCATTGAGCTTTTGGCAAAAAAGCTGAAACATATATTACATTCCAATGGGAAAACCATTAGCTTTAATAACTGGATATAAATTGTTGGCATTTATTATCCTTGTCAGTATGCTAATGCTCATTAGATTTTTAATGAGAGGATGGTAATAAAAACATGGCATAGAGTTAAAAATGGATATTAATTAGGGTATTAAAATGTCCTTATTTATGTAGTTGTGAAGAAGAAAGCTGGTAACTGAAGAAACTCTTTGATAATAAAAAAAATTTCCTCACTCCATTCCTTTTCCCTTCTATCTCTATTATTAAAATACATAAATAGAGAAATAGAAAAAGAAGTTAAATATATAACCATTTAAGGATGAGGCTTTAAGACACATCCTTTGTGACAGTCAGGTAATGTATATATGATGCCAAACAAATACAAATTTTAGCTATGGATAAACAGAACTACATTACAGCACTATATAATTTTATAAATGAGAAAACGTATAGATTATAAGTGCTTCTTTCTTAAGAGACTGTATAGTGTAGGTTTAGAGTGGTAAATAACAAAAAATAATGAAATCCTGGCTTTGCTATGTACTGGTCATGTTACTTAAACTCTCTGAACTTTCACTCTCTTAACTGTCATTCTCATTTCACTGATAAGTGAGATAGATAGTCCATGTCAAGCTTTTAGCATATACCCTAGCACAAACTCATATGTTATTATTTCTAATCAAGTAGACTAATAATGGTGGCATATTTAAAAACACAGCTTCAACGTCTACATCTTTTAACTACCTCCAGCAAATCTGTTCATTGTGGCATATTTTGCTCAAGCTTGTAGAACTTGTGTGCCCACAGTTTATGCATGTCTCCTCAGTGTTCCTTTAAATAAATTAAACTTAATGACCTTTATCAAGTGCCATCCCTCAAGGCTTGTGCCAGGTGTATAGGATACAAAGATGAATGAGAAATAGCCTGTCCCTTCAAGGAGACAATTACAACTATTAGCAAAAATCCATAATTTGGATTTTGTTCAGATTTTACTGAAAACTAGGATATGTTTGTTTAAATGAAAAATGTCTTCATCAGTTACTACTGCCTAGCTATAAAATAGATAGATATGTAATTATACAGTCTTACATTTCCTGGAAATGACCCAGTGTTATTTCTCTTTTCACCATGGCACATTTAAAAAGGGCAAATGTGCAAATAAAACTAGCATCTTCTTATTCTTCAAGATAGAGTGATGAATGGGGAAATATTTTTAATAGTCTTTATTTTTTAGAGCAGAAAAATTTTCACGGCAGAATTGAACAGAAGGTACAGAGATTTACTATATACCCCTCCCCCCACACATGCATAGCCTCCCCCATTATCAACATACCCAGCCAGATTGGCACATTTATTACAACTGGTGAACCTATATTGACACGTCATTATCACCCAGAGTCCACAGTTTACCTTAGGTTTCACTCTTGGTGTTGCACATTCTGTGGGTTTGGACAAATGAATAATGACATATATCTACCATTATGGTATCATACAGTACTGCCCTAAAAGTATTCTGTGCTGTGCCTATTCATCCATTCCTCCTCCCAGTTCCTGGCAATGGCTGATCTTTTTGCTGTCTCCATAGTTTTGCCTTTTCCAGAATGTCATGTAGTTGTAATTATACAGGATTATACAGTCACCTTTTCAGATTGGCTTCTTTCACTTAGTACTATGCATTTAAGTTTCTTCCATGTGTTTTCATGGCTCGATAGCTCTTTCTTTTATCTCTGAATAATATTCCATTGTCTGGTTCGCCATTCACCATGTATGCATTCACCCATGAAGAATGTCTTCATTGCTTCCAAGTTTTGGCAATTATGAATTAAGCTGCTATAAATATCCATGTGTAGGTTTTTCTGTGGAGATAAGTTTTCAACTCCTTTGGGTAAATACCAAAGTGTGATTGCTGGATTGTATGATAAGAGTATGTTTAGTTTTGTAAGAAACTGCCAAAGTGTCTTCCAAAGTGGCTGTACCATTTTGCATTCCCACTGGCAATGAATGAGAATTCCTGTTGCTCTGCATCCTTGCCAGCACTTGGTGTTGTCGGTGTTCTGGATTTGGGCCATTTTAATAGGTATGTAGTGGGATCTCATCTTCATTTGCATTTCCCTGATGACATATGATGTGGAATGTTTTTTCATATGCTTATTTACCATCTGTATATCTTCTTTGGTGAGGATAAATGGGGAAATTTTGAATGTTTATACAGCTATGCCTTTGTTAACAGCTACTTACAGGTGGGTAACACTCAGCTCCCAGCTGCTCACAGTATCAATTGCTCAAGCCCAGATTCTGGAGTCAGACATGCCTAGGATTAAATATGGCTCTTCCACTTACAGTTGGGCATTGGACAAATTGTCTAACTTGGTAGCCCTCAGTTTCTATATCTGTAGAATGGGATAATAACTCGAAAAGTGGGTGTGAGAGTTTGATAAGATTATGTGGAAAAGGTGCTTGGCACAGTCCCTGGCACATAGTAAGTGCTGGGAAAGTTCATTTTAAAGATTATTTTGTTTTTACATTTAAAAAATGATTCTCTTTTTACATTTAAAAAATGTAACATGCAAAGTTTCAATTATTGAAGGGTCCTTCTCAGAAATTATTTTTAATTCTTCACTCTTAAGACCAATTTAGAGGACATCAAAGAAAATGGCATAAAAGTATGAAACACAGAAATATTTATTGAAAATGTAATGTTGAATGAACTTTTCACCTCGCCTATAATTTACACTGCATGATTTTTAAGTTGTATGGGAATCTTAACAAATATTTGAAATCTTAAAAGACCAAAGTATGAAACATCTCTGGAAGCATATGGTGCTGGATCAAAGGACAAGGGCATTTCAGTGAATCCTAACACAACTGTGTTTATTAAAGAGAAAGAATGATCACACAAGATGTATAGATGTTTCATTCTAAATGCATTAAGAACTGTTGAAAGTTTTTTTTTAATATTTATTTTATTATTATTTATTTTTGGCTGCGTTGGGTCTTTGTTGCCATGCGTGGGTTTTTCTCTAGTTGTGGCGAGTGGGGGCTACTCTTCGTTGTGGTGTGCAGGCTTCTCATTGCGGTGGCTTCTCCTGTTGCAGAGCATGGGCTCTAGGTGCGCAGGCTTCAGTAGTTGTGGCACATGAGCTCAGTAGTTGTGGCTCATGGGCTCTAGAGCGCAGGCTCAGTAGTTGTGGTGCACAGGCTTAGTTGCTCCACAGCATGTGGAATCTTCCCGGACCAGGGCTTGAACCCATGTCCCCTGAATTGGCAGGCGGATTCTTAACCACTGCGCCACCAGGGAAGCCCTGTCAAAAGTTTTGAATGTGTTGTATCAATAGGATAGGCTACTTAAAAATTCTAAATTGATCCTTTCAACATCATCTACAGAGCCCCTCCCTGGATTCTAACCATATTAGCTATTTGCTATGGCCCTTCTTCACGAATTCCCACCCCACATACTCTGTGAAAATTCCTAATCAATCTTTTGAGATACCTCTTGGAAGCCTTAGCTGATACATTCCTCTTATACCCCTGGTAGAATTCTGCATATATCTTGTACATGCCCCTATTACAGCAGTAATAATAATAGCTACTAAAATACTGCAGACTTACTATGTGCCAGACATTGCATTCAGGATTTCATATATTTTCTCATTATTCCTTGTAATAACTCTTTAAGAGCAACCTGAAGTCTGGGCTAGAGTGATCCATTCTGGATAGTTATAATATTGTAAAGAACACTGACCTTTTCTTCAGGGTGGAAAGATTTGTTGAGCCAAACCTATATACTTCAGGTGTAGAGAGACCTTATGGGCATATAACTTATGTAAATAGGAATAAGGTACAGTCCCTGGCCATGAAGAATTCACATTATAGGAAGAGATCCAGACAAGCTGTTAGGCTGGAGCATGAAAATTGCCATTTTTCTAGACCAAGTCTGTTCAAATATAAATAATTTCGTATGATTTGACTTCGTATTATATAATAACTCAGGATGCAGAGGCATCTGACTGTTTGCTTTAGGAACTTAATGAAAATAAGAATAAGAGAAATACTTCTGTAGTTCACAATGCAATTGCTGTTCTACAGATGTATGTGAATTTAGCGCCAGCAAAGATTTATTAAGTGTTATGAGAAATAATATTATTTTAAGGGAGGACTATAAAGTTCTAAAATTATAATGTTTAGATTTTATAAAGGTGGAAAATAAATTGAAAGAAATGTTGATCTATATCTAATGTTTCTGTTACAAAGATATATAGGTTGAAACTGTCATTTGTTTCTCATACTTTTTCCTAATATGCTACATATTGAATTTTGGTGAATTCCAGAGGAACGGTAGTTTTCAAAGACTATTACTTTAGGGCTTCCCTGGTGGCGCAGTGGTTGAGAATCTGCCTGCCAATGCAGGAGACATGGGTTCGAGCCCCGGTCTGGGAAGATCCCACATGCCGCGGAGCAACTAGGCCCGTGAGCCACAACTACTGAGCCTGCACGTCTGGAGCCTGTGCCCCGCAACAAGAGAGGCCGCGATAGTGAAAGGCCCGCGCACCGCGATGAAGAGTGGCCCCTGCTTGCCGCAACTAGAGAAAGCCGTCGCACGAAACGAAGACCCAACACGGCCACAAATTAATTAATTAATTAATTAATTAAAAATCCTTCCCTCTACTTAAAAAAAAAAAAATGACTATTACTTTATACATGCACACATACACACACACAAATTTTACATATATATACATATATATATATATAAATCTTCTAAACTTAAGGGGGCAATAATAATAGTTTCTCATATTCCATGGGTGAAAATGTAGGTTAAGCATTCAAAATAAAATGTTGTGATTAATGTATTTATGAGCGTATTTTTTTTCACATATCAACAACCCTTTAGTTTCTTTAAAGATACCTTAGATAAGGATAATATTTAAATAAGAAGACAATGGAAAGGTAAGAAGTGAAATGAATTGCTCTCCTTCTAATATAGTTGAAACAAAACTTGACCAGGGCAATAGCAGAACATCTGCGGGGCATACTGAATGTCAGTAAACCAGCAGGAGACAAATAGAATGTCCAGAGGTTAAAATGTTACAAAAGTAGTAATATTTCAAGTCTTTCAAAATTGTATCAATGCTGAGGATGTATTATGTAATAGATGAGATTCTGCTCATAAAGCTAAAAACCATATTTCTGTGTTTGATGTTGTAACCCTAGTGCTCAGCAAAGGCTTATTCACCAAAGGTGCTCAGCCAGTAATTGTTGCATGAATAAGTTAGCAGATGAAATATATCAAAGCATGGACTTTTAAATACAATGATTAATCTTTTTAAAAATTAGAAAATCTTCATAGGCATGAAAGCATTTATAATATTTGTGGAAACAAGTCAGTGAAGATGAAAATTCATGATATAGGAAGGAATTGAAGAACAGAAGTCCAAGATTAAATGCTTAGTTTTATTCCAATGCACATTAATGAATATGATCAGATTCATATTAAAGACTGTACATTTTATTAGATGATTAAAAAGTTGATAAACAGGCCTTTAATCTCTTATAGTTCATGGATATGCTAAATAAATAACATTTGAGGGAAAACCAGGCAACTTTTCAGGTTCAACTCTACCAGACTAAACAGACTTGTAGGGAGAGTCAGAGATAGATGCTCAATGAAATGAGAGTGGAAAGAACTTGGCTTCACTTCATCTTTCTTTTGGGATCTTGGGCCAGTGGCTTAAAACCTAAACTCTCTCAGCTGCCTACATAATCAGCTTAATCCAAATATTACAAAGACAAAGTAACATAATTTTATAATTAAATTTACTATAAGAAGAGGTATTCTTTATTAAATTAGGTACATGTAAAAGAAGTGAAATTCAAAGGTGGCTAAGAAAGTGCCTAAGAAAGTGGTAAATTTTCAGGTGTGCCTTGTACCAAATTTGTAATAGTCTCCTAGACCAGAAGGTCTTGGTCACAATGCACTCTGCAAATTCAGCAGCAGCCTTATTGAGAGAAGATAAATAGCAAGGAGGGGAAGGGAAGGGAAGGGGTTTGTCATAACCCAGCTCTGGGGCTAGCTTTTCCAGGAGTTGCCATCAACTGGAATCACAATGTTAAGGTTGGCAAATGGTAGAGGAGGCCTAGTTTTGAACCAGGTTATTATCATTACTATCAAAAGAATGAGGCTGCAATACTATGTATAAAATAGATAACGAATGAGAACCTACTGTATAGCACAGGGAACTCTACTCAGTGCTCTGTGGTGACCTAAACGGGAAGGAAATCCAATAAAGAAGGGCCATATGTATATGTATAGCTGATTCACTTTGCTGTACAGCAGAAACTAACACAACA
This sequence comes from Balaenoptera physalus, assembly GCF_965194825.1. Classification (NCBI taxonomy): domain Eukaryota; kingdom Metazoa; phylum Chordata; class Mammalia; order Artiodactyla; family Balaenopteridae; genus Balaenoptera; species Balaenoptera physalus. The sequence continues at coordinate 59,365,158 of NC_138883.1, read as the reverse complement.
TTGTAATGCAACCGTACTTCAATAAAAATTAATTAAAAAAAAAAAAAGGATGAGGCTGTAGGACTCTTAACCTAGGGCAGAAGTCAATACCATGATTCCAAGGATTTCCAGCCATTTGTCAAAAATATGAAAATCATGGACCATGCCTTAGAGTGAGGGGAGCTGATAAGATCCAGGTAGGGGGTCAGGGACTCAGCCAAGTGTGACTTGAATATGTTTACCTGCCCCATTAAAGTTGGGCTTGGTCATATGACTCACTTTGGCTAATGAAATATTAGCAGACATGACACAAGCAGAGGCTTTCAAGTTCTGGCCCCATTTTGTACTCTGCTGATCCCCTATCAGGTCCCCAGGTAGTGCTAGATCCATTAGCCTGGACCTCACAGTGAACATAGGTAGTGGAAATCTGAGTTCAACCCACAGCCTGTGGCTAAGGCTAACGGACCCACTTCCTGAACAGAGCTGCTCAGCCAGCTGGGCCCAGCCCAAGTCAACGGAACCACAGTTGACCCTCAGATCTATGCAGTTGGTAATAAACCCTGTGGTTGTAAGCCATTGAGTATTGGGTGGCCTTTTTTGCAGCATATTATAGCAATTTCCAAAGTGTGTGTGTGTGTGTGTGTGTGTGTGTAATTTCCTTTCAAAATCTTTAATATTATCCCTGAGTATTAATACTAATTAATATGAATTTTTCATTGCAATGTGTTTAGCCTGTGGTTTTGTTCTTAAGGGTACTCTGTCGCAGTTCACCTGGCAGAAACACTAGGGAAAAAAGGTTTTAGTTTAAATCCCCTTTAGTTAGTCCTCTTGCTATTTCTAAAAGATTTCATTAAAACACAAATGCACTTATTCACTCTGTAAATCCCAAATGTGATCAGCTCATGTGCATGCTTTATGGAGAAAAGGACTAGTCAGCCCACATATTTTGGTAAAAGCACCTAAGAAATTTATTGTTTTCTTAGAACATCCACCAAACAATCTTTCCTCCAAATAATTTATACCCAGAAGATATTTTCACATTTTTATACCACTCTAAGAAGCAATTTGTTCTGTAGAAAGGGTGGTGATCAAAACTGTTCAGTATAAGCTGTAAGGCCTATCCAATATGTAGATCCTTTGTACATATTTGAACTTAAAACCACTGTTTGACATGCTGATGTGTTTGTTTGCTCATTTGTTTTAGAAGACTGATTCTGAATTGAAAAACTTTGTAAAACATGAATTTCTCTGTGAGGGTGAGGAGAGGTGAATTTTAAATTGACTTCACAATTTTGTTTCTGTAAATTAAATGTCTACCCACAGTGGAATTTTAAAATCTTTTAACTTTAAGCTAGTTAACTGTACTAGCTGATTTTTAATAATGCAGTGACCTTTCTTTCCTAATTCCCAGTGTAAGGTCCATTGTCATTCACGTATTTAATCCTTACTATACCTGAAGCTTGTATTTTTTTCCTAAAGAAAAGACATTGAAAATTTTCTTTTTATTTTAACTAATATTTTTAAAGTACTTTCTTTTGACTACTAAGAAAATATAATCAGTATGGCAAAACATTAAATATTCCATAGAAATAGTAACAAAACGTTTATTGAGAGCCTACTATGTGTGGTATATTCTTCTAAGAGTTTTACATGTATTAACGCAATTATCCTTCACAGTACTCCATAGGTACTATTATTATCCCTATCTTATTGATAAGGAAAATTGGTAGAGTTTAATTAACTTTCCAGTGTCACACAGGGAGTAGTTAAAGCAAGATTCCAACCCAGGCAATCAGGTTTTAGAGCCTGGATTCATAACCATTTATATTGATCAATTACTAATGTTATAACTCTAAAGATGGACCTAATTAGGATGCTTATTGGTCATAATTTCCCTTTCAAATCACTGGAGCTACTAAAATTCATCTTCAGTTACTGGCAAAGATCATTTTATTGGAATAGTAAAAGGGCAGAATATTGGCAGGTGATAAAATATACTCAGGTTGGTAAGCCAAATCTTAAGATGCTTAGGACTTTGAATCTCACTATTTTTCCAGGGCTCTTTGGGAGAAAATTATCAGAAAAATGGCAAATATTCAATTTTGAGTATTTTGGATGAAGTACTTTAGAATTAGTCACTTCCCTATATTTTAATGATTTTATATCTACTACCAAAACTCTTAAATTTAATGAAGGAACTGGATCAAGTTACAGTGTCAAAATTAGAAAAAAAAAAATTCTATTGGCAGTGACCACATGTTCTCTGTAATTCTGTAACAACATGGAAATAAATATTGCTTGCATACTTGTCGATCAAACATTTGTTCTGGCCTCATGCTGTCAGATAATAGGGGGATATTCAACATAAACCTCTCCATCTTCTTTCTGGAGAAGATTGGAAATAGATCCATCTTAGCAAATGTGGTGGTTAATGTCATTTTGGAAGTGAGTACCTCAAAGCATGAAGTCCTTTATGGGAAAGGCAGATCTTGGCACATTCTTGAAACGTATTCCATGTTATATGAAGACTTAAACTCAACACAAAATGATGATGGAACTTCTTAGTTTCCTCTTCAGAGCTCCAAAATTCTGCAGAGCAAAATAATTGGGATCAGAGAAGTCTATTTACAAGCAAGGCTTGATGGGAAATAAAATTGGACATTTTGAACATGGCAGAATTCCATCAGGGGTTAAGCACAAGTACAGTTATCCTTTCTCAGAATATTAGATGCCTTAAATTAATTTACAGGAAACAAAATAACAAGACTAGGTGCTTAAGAGTAATCAAGAATCTTAAAAAAAAGATAAGTTAGCGATTAATAGAGTGTTGAATAATAATATGTATCTCATTATAGATAACTATCTCAGTTTGCTTGGGTTAGAAGTGAGGGCTTTCCTGGGATGTGAGACTTCTCAGTGTATGTTATAATGCATAATTAGCCATGAGAATCACTGTGCAAAGTCCCATGTATTATATTTCTCCCCCACCTTCCCCACCTTTTCTTTCCTTCTCTGTTGACTGACTGTATGAAATAAAGGGAGGGAGTACATTTTTTTTTTTAATGTGCTTTTTTTGTGCAGGGCCTAGTGCTGAGGATAACTAAGACCTTACCTTCAAGACGTTTATAACCTAGATTAGTTGAACATTTAAAAGGCAGTTCTGAAATAAACCAAATGAAGATGCAGAATCCATAAAACTTAGCACTAAGTATAAAATTGCACAAAGCTGACTATTGATGTTTTAAAATAATATCTTTCCCCTTGACATTTTTCTATTGATGCCTGTTGAATAGCCAAGTAGACTATAACCATTTCATTTATGTCTTGTCTTTCCACTTAGTTACCTCATAGTCTCAGTGAATTCATTTCACCGACTTGTAGTTTTCCAGATCAGGTTTAAGTTCGGTGATATTTTTTTTTTAGCTGTTTTGTTTCAGTGAATTTTTATTCTGCATAATATATTCTGGCAGGCTTTTTGCTAGCTTATTTTTAGAGCTTCATCCACTTAAGCATGGTGAATGACTTGATCAAGGAAATAGTTATATTAGATAAGATTACTTATAAAATGTTGAGTTTGGAAGAAATAACGCACATACAAACATAGTAGCAGCTGCATGAATGGTCTTTGGGGTGAATCCTGTGAGAAGCTTTCAGCTGGACATGATGGCATGGGATGACCATGAGGATGAAACAAAACCCCCTGCTCTGTGGACACTGGTTTTGTTTGCTTGATTGTTCTCAGAGCACTCACTGTGCCGTAAGTGCTGCCCGTATTATTGTTCCATGGTTTATTTTTCATGTGTGGATTGTATCTTAGAATATAAAGGAAAGTGTAGGTTATGCTTGTCATCAGTTTGCTAAAATGCTTGTCTCTCGGCTTTATAAGGTCAAGGTAAATTTAACCCACGGAAAGGGAATTATGTTTTCCTCTCCCACATGTATTCTCATTTAATAAACACTTTTAACCCAACTGGAACATGTTATTTTCCTCCTTGCCTCCTTTCATGAATAAAGTTTACAGTGTTTTGAGAAAATACTGTGGAACTTCTTAAAGATTCCAATGGCTTTTATAAGGAAATTAAATGGTTCCTTTCTTACTACGAGTTAAGTATTATCCCCTGGGGAATTCAGAGATATACAAATATGTGGCTATGTTAAAACTGTACCTTTTAAAAGCAAAGATTAGATGGTAATTACAGTGGCAAAGATGATGCAGGTGATGACAATAATAACTATAATTTATTGAGTACTTACTAAATATCATCCATAGTTCAAAGTGCTTTATATATATTATCTTATTTGTGACAGCAATCTAAGAGGTAACGACTATTATCATTTCTACTTCATAAATGCTGAAACTGAGGCTTACCAAGATTAAATGACCCTCTCAGGGTTGTACATCCTGTGTGGGCCTGCTTAGGAGCCCAGGTGGAGATAAAGGAAACTCTCCCAAACACAGGGACGTGGATACGGAAGGAGCAGCTTCCGCTGAGAATATTGCTGGGAAGTAGAGTCCTCAGGTTGCATCTTAGCCCAGAAGGTTGTGTGTTGGGGTACTTTCTTAGGGATAAAGTTGTCCTCTATGTAGAATGAGATGAGTCAATGAAAGCAAGGGAAGGTAAAATCTCTCACCATTCGAGCAAGGGAAGGAAGGCTGGGAAAGAACAGTGAAATAATTTTGATTTGCTACCCTACTGTCAGCAACTTTACATGCATAATTTATTTTAATCTTCAAACAAGTTGCTGGTTTGATAACATTATTTCTATTTTACAGTGAAGACTAAAACTTGGGGCTTGTATAGATTAAAAAAAAATAGCTCAAGGTCATAGAAATAGTAGGTAGGGGATTAAAATTCAGCTCATCTAACTTCAAATATTTTACTTTTTACATTAGAGCATATGGCAAAGCGTTTTTAGTAGTAGGCAGTCTATTGCCTGAGTCTGCTAATATGAAATATAAACATATGTTCATTTCTGAATCTCCTCTACTGGTCGACCTTTTGCCAGTACATATAGACAACATCTGTGACTTATAATGTTTTTTAATTTCCCTGAAGTTTGTTTTAGTGTTGTATTTTATGAAATCAGGGATTGTACATTTACAGCCAGCTTTCTTTCAAGGTTTTCTTTTATCAGTAATGGATCGAAGATGGAAGAGAGCTTAAAGAGTGGGACTGAAATGGAAGTTCAGTTACTCTGCGGGAAGATCTTGACTTTTCTTTACTCAGAGATAATTTGGGAAACATCGGATGTCCTCTCATCTGCTCTGACTTAAAGAGCATTCCTCAGTCCTACCCACCCAAGTCATACACACAGCCTGAGCTAAGGCCAACTCCTTAAATAAGAAGCAATAAACAAGGAGGATGAAGAAAAAGGAGTCTCAAGTATTATCCCAAGGCACTGAGAGGACTTTCTAAGTCTATAATCAATGCTGCATGGCCGCAGTGATTGTTACATGGACCTAGGATAGCACTTTCCACACCACATTTGTCATCTGTTTCATCTCCAGTAGAAAATAAATACCCAAAGCAGGAGCACTGTTTTCATCCCTCTGCATTCCTATTATTTTTACAGGTATCTAGCAAGTGTTTGTTGAACAATCAGAGATAAAAAGGTGTAGTTTGCTAGGAAAGTCAGAAAGGCATACTGGAAGGCTCTATCATTTGCAGGCACTCTACTCTGATGAGAGGTGATTAAATTCCTAAGTAGAGATGATAAAGCATGGGCAGGAAGAGATGCTGGCAAAGAATGTTAGAGATGATGTCGTAAGGTCCTTTCTCAGTCTAGGATGGTGATTCCAGAGTCTAGCTGCTTGACCCACCTCTGTCATTCTCTGTAAACCTGCACAAAACCCTTATATGGCTGTTCTTTGTCTACTACATAGCCAAGGAACACTTAATAATCTATAAGATCATTTATATTTTGATAATTCTTTGACTTTTATGAAGTACCCTCTGAATATTGGATATATTGCTTAGAATAAGTTCAGTCTTTTTAGAAAGAAATATGTCTTCAAAACCCAAACCTAAATAACTTGTGTTTATAGATCATAATGAACACATTGGAAACAATTGGGACACTGGAAATCCATTTACTTCAATTTTAATGTCTGGCAATATTTTTTAAAATTTTCATTTCAGTGGTAACACCTTGCTTTGAAATGTTATTGAAAACTTTCACACCAAATAATCACGTATGCCTGCTACATTCTAATGAAGATAAACATCAGTATTTCTTTTGAGACATTCATCCCTAAAGAAAAGTCCTTAGAAATAAACGCAATCATTCAGTTGCCTAATATAACTGTCTTTCTGTATCCTGATAGACAGTGAACTGAAGAGGTTTAACTGTCTTTCTGTATCCTGATAGTGAACTGGAGAGGAAGAAGAATATAGAGGAAAGGGGAAATGAGAAATGAATGACATAGTCTTCCATACGATTTTTATTTTTTATCCCTGTCTTTGTCTGAAATAGCCTCCTTCACTCTGGTCCTGAGCTGAACTATAACTTAGTCTCTATATTTAGACCACCTGGCTTTGAATCTTGAATTGCCATTTAATTACAAGAGTAATCTTGAAAGTTATTTATGTGCCTGTGCATCAGTTCTTGTGTCATAGAATGGGCACAATAATAGACCCATCGCACAGGGTTGTTGGGAGGATTCAATTAGAAAATACATACAAAGTGCTTAGAAGAGTGTTTGGCATATACTAGGCACTTAATAAATGTTAGCTATTATATTTATTGTCATTGCTATTAAATTGTATTCTAGGCTGGAGTTAGTATAGTGGGGCCAGAACAATTCATCTGTTACTCATGTTTTTTTTTGGAAATAAAATGGCTCGGAGTTATCATACATCTTGTGCTGAATGGAAACCCTGCCAAGTCCTGTTAACTGAATTTAAACTGTCTACCACTTCCACTCCAAACTTTTCATCTGCACTGTTCATGTGCTTAGTTCAAACCTTCATCACCACCTGTGCTGTGGTATCAGTCTCTTAACTGGCCTGAAAGTCCTTATTTCTCTAATTCATCTCCCATGTTGGCATCAAGTATATCTTTTGGGGTTGCAAAGCTGACATCTGCTTGAAATCCCCTCTAGCACATAGTAAGTGTTCAACAAAAATGCTTTGTTTCCTTCTGTTTCCCTTCTAGTGATGCTGCAGGCTGCTTATGAATGAGCAAGCTCTCCAGTGTTGGTGACACTCAGGTAGCTGCTGAATTCAATGTGTCAGGTATTCCACAGCAGGGATTTTCATAGTGTGTTGGATATTGAACTGAACAGTTAAGTTGCTTTCCAGTTCTGGGGATTCAGTAATCATATGGCCTACACATAGGCTGAGTCTAAGAGAATCATTTGTCATTTTGAAAGAGTCATAACATTTAGACACATTTGTTAGGTCCCATTTAGATATCCCCCTACTTCCAAAAATCCATGTTAATCTTTCAACTAGTGTACAGGATTTAAAAAAATAGACCTTAATACATATAGAATTTTGCTTATTATGTTTTTTATAGTTTTATACTTGATGCTTTAGGAGACTATGATAATTTAAAAATGTTTTTTTCTTCTTGCTTCTTTAGAATGTGCTAAAGAGAAAAGAAAATAAAAAGGGAACATTGCTTAATATTGGTATTTTGATTCTTTTGATGTTGTAAAGAAGTCAGAACTAAAGCACATGATGCTTTCAAAGTTCAGGTTTTACATTATTTATTGGCCATGTGAAATATCATTTGAGAAAATTGAAACAAAAACTATACTGTGTTGGCCACACCTTGAATTATTGTGATAATCAAACTCTCCTGCCTTATATAGTTTCTTTGATATGCATACTTTTTTATGATGAAGGGGTTTTTGCTATATTGTTCAGCCTGGGATTACAGTCAGACCCATCCCTCCACAGGGCAAGCCGAGCCCTACCCTGAGGATAAGGTCCTCATGGGCTGCTGTTTGCTTAGGAGAGAGGCTTGTCCCTCAGACCAGAAACTAGAAAGAAATAGGAGGGCACTGCTTCCATAGCAGAGTTAGAATCTTTCTTGGACCATGGAGGCATCAGGGTGATTGGAAGGCTGCTGGGTCCTAGAAGTATCCTCCCGAAGAGGCAGCCTGGGATCTGGGAAGAAAGAAATGTGGTGTGGAGTTTGTGGCTCTGAACCAGCCCTTTGAGACTAAGAGCTGGATATTCTCTTTTCTCTGGGTCAGGAATATGGAATGGGCTGGGTTTTAAGAGCATGCTAGCTAAAGCAGGATTCAACAACAGCAACGACAGTAACTTACACTTCCCTAAACTGAACTGTTTTATTCATGTGACAGACTTTTGCTTATCTCCTCCCATTCCTCCTCAGCATCTGTTAGGGGCTGAATTTTGCTCCCTGCTCCAAATTTCTGTATTTCCCCCCAAACCCCCCAGTGCCTCAGAGTGTGACCACATTTGGAGACGGGGCCTTTAAAAAGGTTAAAAAGAGGCCATTAGAGGGGGACCTAATTAACCTGACTAGTATCCTTATAAGAAGAGGAAATTCAGGCACACAGAGGGCCGCCAGGGACTCAGGGATGTGTGCGCACAGAGGAAAGACCATGCCAGGGCACAGAGTGAAGGTGGTCATCTGTGAGCTAAGGAGAGAGACCTCAGACGAGACTCAACCTACTCACCTTGCATTACTAACCTCCAGAACTGTGAGAAATAAATTTCTTCTGTTTAAGCTACCCAGTCTGTGGTACTTTGTTATAGCAGCCCTAGAAACTAATATAGCATCTAATAAAGCATCTCTTTGAAGCATTAGCTGGGTTCATCAGTGCTGAAGGGAACCCACAGAACGGATTTTTCACCCCCTCTTGGGAAAGGCTTGAGTGTAGGAGTGGGACAACCCAGGGCACGGTAATCAATGGGAAAGAATACCAAGGGGCAGGTAAAATGTGTGACCTGTGTCTTGCTGTTACTCACTAGCCATGGGGGTTCTATTTTATTAGTTAATAAAGAAGGTAATTCCCCTCTAATTACCAATTATAAACTGAGCTGTGAAAGGAAGGAAAGCTAGAGGATTAAAGTGAATTGTATTGACCAAATCATTCTCCCCTTGTGTAGTTTCAGAGACAGTTGTTGAAAATCTGTGTGTGATTTTTTTTTTTTTTTAAAGCAAAACTGCTTTTAAATTCTGGGAAAATGGTTTCTTATCAACTGTTATAATTCTGAGAAGTCAGCTTTTCCTTTAGCAGATATTTTTAGATACCAGCTGCTGAAACCAAACAATGGTTCTGGCAACAGCAGAGACACACATACATGATCATACGATCTAGACACTTATATCCCCTGGCTGAAACTATAAGGTTAATTAATGCTATTTAAATATTAATATCCTCAGAACTGGGGGAGAGTTTAAAACAAAAGGAAATATGTTTTTATTTTGTCCCCAGGAAAATATTATGTGAGACAAGTCTACACCACTTACAGTTATTAGAAGATACTTTATTGTATTCTATAATATTCTTATGGCTTCTCTGCATTCTAATATAACTCTCCTTGAGCCTCTGAATTTTTAGATCTCTGAATTATTATATAGACTGAATTATTAAATAACAAAATTTTAAAACATTTCTGTTTTCATACAAACCTGGATTTTAAATTTACCAATAGTTTATTTTTTTTGCTCGTGCCAATCAAAGGAAAGAAATAAATGATATAGAAAAAAAATCACATATCCTTTGTGATATATTACTTTGTCCCCCCCACTTCAAATCAGAAAAAGGACCTCCAAGTTCCAGAGGGAAATATTTTTTCATGCCTTAAGGAAAAAGTCTGTTATTGGCTTAGGCTAGTTAAACATCAGTGGTTAACGTTGGCATTTCTATCCTAATTGCCTTCCCCACTGTATTAATTTTCCATTGCTGCTGTAACAAATTACCACAAACTCAGTAGCTTAAAACAACACAAATTTATTCTTTTATAGCTCTGGGGGTCAGAAGTCTAAAATTGGTATTGCTGAGTTAAAATGAAGGTGTCTACCAGTCTGCATTCTTTCTAGATGCTCTAGGGGAGATTTAATTTCTTTGCCTTTTCCAACTTCCAGAGGCTGCCTATATTCCTTGGCTTGTGGGTCCTTCCTGCATCTTTAAAGCCAGCAGTGTAGCATCTTCAAATCTCTCTCTCTCTCTCTCCCCCACACCCCCTCCCTCTGTCTCCCTCCCCCTCCCTCCCTCACCTCTGCTTCTGTCATCACATCTCTTTCACTGACTCTTGCCTTTCTCTTGTAATAAGGACCCTTGTTATTACATTGGACCCAATGGATAAGGCAAGATAATCTTTCATCTCAGGATCCTTTACTTAATCACATATGCAAAGTCTCTTTTGCCATTTAAGGCAAGCTGTAACATATTTACAGGTTCTGGGTGTTAGGACGTGGATATTTTGGGGGAATCATTATTCTGCATACAACATGCACACAATCGGAAGACCTTCTGATTGTGGAATGGATCTATCAGAGCCCACATAGAGTGGGTTAACTGTCTCTGAAATTTTGAAGGTCGTAACTATGGAACATTTGTATGCAATTGTAGTCAGATTTGATATGTGTCTCTAATTTAGTGGAGAACTGCTGCTGATGTGACAACTGAGCCTGATAGGTGAGAGTTTTTAGAGGGGACACAGGTCCACAACCCATTATCTGGAACTCTTAGGGCCAGTTGTGTCTCAGATTTGTGAAAGGTAATGTGGTTTATAACTGTATATTACATAATGTTCCCAGTGGGGTCTGTAACTAGGTTAATTCCTATTTCTGCAGTGAGTCATGAATATTCATACTAAGTGAGATAAAGACCATAAATAGCCTTACGTCTGTTCATATCAGATTTTGCCACCTCTTGAGTTACAAAAAATGATCAGTTTCTAGAGCCTTTTTGATTTTGGAATTGTGCACGGTATCATTGTATAGGGAAGAACAAGAGCCAGAAAACACACACATATACACATTCATGGAGATGTGTACACACATACACAAAATACTTTAATATTATTGCCTATCAAGTGAGGGTTGAAAATTGTGCATGGAAATGAATGGGAAAAAGCAGGGTCAAATATAATCAAAACTTTAATAGGTATTCTATTATAGATTAAATTTCTTTTCCTTCTTGAACAAAAGGAACTATTCTTGAATAGATAGAGAAAACAAAGATGATAGTACTATTAGGACTTTTCTTTGGAGCTAATCTCTCTTAGTTATGCCAACACACATCTGGTAGGGACTCTATCTTGGGGAGAGGAGACTTCTTTCTATATCGTGGAACACAGCTCCTCCATGTCTTATCAGAGTTCTGGGAGGAGTGGGTAAGAAGATCCATCAATACGTTTTAGGGAGTCTCTGAACAAACCCCAGTGTGTGGGAGCCAGATAGGGTCTCTGATGATGTTACTGTGAGCAAAGAAAGACACTGGACCTAGTCCTGACTAGGCTTGTGGGCTAGTGCTGGCCAAACCCAGAATTAGGACGAGGAAGAGTAGGTGGCCTTAAGTGTGTGAGGCAGTGGGTGCTAAAAGCCTACTCTGACTCAGTCCTCTAAATGTTGCCTTCAACCTAGGAAGAGACTGAATGTGTAAATTGAAAGAACTGGTCTCTTGGGGCACAGGTATCCTAAGGTATGGAACACCCTCAGCTGAGTTTAATATAGAAAAATTACCCTCTGGATCAGTAAGGAAAGTTAAGCCACACAGCAGTAACAGACAGCCCCCAAATCTCAAAACAATAAAATAAAATTTCCCGCTTATTCTCCTTACATGTCTACCTGCTCACTGGCATTACTGGTCATCTTGAAAGAGAGAAATAGAGCTCTGAGGGTGTCACACTGGCAATTAAATGCTCTTCCTTAGAACTGATACATGTCACTCCTCCCAACCCACCGACCCAAACTAGTCTTGTGGTACCTCCAAACAACAAGGAAGCCAGGAAATGTAATCCTACCACGTACTCAGAAGGCAGCAGGACCAGAATGATTTGGCAAACTATGCTAATGACTATATAACCTTCTCTGAAGGGCTGATGTATCTAGAAATATTCTCCATATCCGCAATGATAAATGATGGGCTCAATCTTTAAGTCACAGAGATTTCAGAGTTAGTTTTACCAGTAAGAGTGGTGCCATCTTTCCACAGCCCCTACTTCTCCAGGAGAAGAATCAACTCCTGCTGCTTCTCCCTGACCTTTACCTCACTTGGTTCAGTTCATGGGGCCATCTCTTCCCCAAGCCAGCAGTCTGGAAACAGAAACTTATTCTGACCCCTGCCCTGAGGCAACTTCACACAAGGTGGCATAATCCAGAAATCAAAAAGAGTTTCTACCCCAAGGGTCAAAGTTTTGAAGGAGAGCTTTCCATTAACTAGAGGATGTGAAGTGTGATTACCCTCACTCCTAGAATACTTTGTTTAGTGATCACACTTCAGACATAACCCAAAACAAAAGCTTCTGCTTTGCAGCCATTCCCCTCCAATGCATGCAGTGCCCTAAACTGTTTCCTTTCCCCATGGCATGCCCACCTCTTCTCCATCCCCCCCTCCACCCCCTCACTTGAAGTTCTACTAAGTTAGCAAGGAATCCCTGGATATATAAAGGGGAGGATGTTGGGACTTATACTTACCCAGGAATGTGAATGGGGCTCCTTTTTTGCATCTTAAACTGTAAAATGACACAATCAGCAGTTCAGGCAAACTTCCCCTCTTCTCATTTACAAATAAGCACTGACATTTGTTTGACTGTCTTGAGTGGTATTAGAATTGCCCATATTTTGTCCTCCCTTTTAACTGCTGAATATGGATGCCATGGAATTGGCTTGTAACAAGCAATAGCAAAATGTAAAGGATTGTTGCTTGCAAATGTACTAACTTAAAACATAGACTAAGTTAATGCACATGCAAGGAAATATTATATTTATGAGCTGTGCAGTGTTCCAAGTTTATTTAACAGTAAGAATCTATGTGGTTGGAGTCAAATGTTAAGTGGTTAAATAAAATGTGCATTGCGGGCTCGCAGTGCCCAATTCGTATTGATTAATGCTCTGCTACTGCATATTTTCCTCTTACAGATGTTCACAAAATATCTTTTCTCTTATCGCTGTCCTTGTATTATCATCTGCAGGTGAGAAATTCTTACTGTAGTATGATTGTGTAAAGTGCTTCAACTCACTTTGGTAAGACACATAAGGACTTTTTAGAGATGATTGCTGTAAATGCCACACTACACTACCTGCTATTTCCTTGATTTTGGCTTTTTTTTTTTTAACATCTTTATTGAAGTATAATTGCCTTACAATGGTGTGTTAGCTTCTGCTTTATAACAAAGTGAATCAGTTATACACATACAATATGTTCCCATATCTCTTCCCTCTTGCATCTCCCTCCCTCCCACCCTCCCCATCCCACCCCTCTAGGTGGTCACAAAGCACCAAGCTGATCTCCCTGTGCTATGTGGCTGCTTCCCACTAGCTATCTATTTTACATTTGGTAGTGTATATATGTCCATGACACTCTCTTACCCTGTCACATCTCACCCCACCCCCTCCCCATATCCTCAAGTCCATTCTCTAGTAGGTCTGTGTCTTTATTCCCGTCTTGCCACTAGGTTCTTCATGGCTTTTTTTTTTTCCTTAGATTCCGTATATATGTGTTAGCATACTGTATTTGTTTTTCTCTTTCTGACTTACTTCACTCTGTATGACTGACTCTAACTCCATCCACCTCATTACAAATACCTCCATTTCATTTCTTTTTATGGCTGAGTAATATTCCATTGTATATATGTGCCACATCTTCTTTATCCATTCATCTGTCGATGGACATTTAGGTTGCTTCCATGTCCTGGCTATTGTAAATAGAGCTGCAATGAACATTTTGGTACATGACTCTTTTTGAACTATGGTTTTCTCAGGGTATATGCCCAGTAGTGGGATTGCTGGGTCGTATGATAGTTCTATTTTTAGTTTTTTAAGGAACCTCCATACTGTTCTCCATAGTGGCTGTATCAATTTACATTCCCACCAACAGTGCAAGAGTGTTCCCTTTCCTCCACACCCTCTCCAGCATTTATTGTTTCTAGATTTTTTGATGATGGCCATTCTGACCGGTGTGAGATGATATCTCATTGTAGTTTTGATTTGCATTTCTCTAATGATTAATGATGTTGAGAATTCTTTCATGTGTCTGTAGGCCATCTGTATATCTTCTTTGGAGAAATGTCTGTTTAGGTCTTTGCCCATTTTTGGATTGGGTTGTTCGTTTTTTTGTTATTGAGCTGCATGAGCTGCTTGTAAATCTTGGATATTAATCCTTTGTCAGTTGCTTCATTTGCAAATATTTTCTCCCATTCTGAGGGTTGTCTTTTGGTCTTGTTTATGGTTTCCTTTGCTGTGCAAAAGCTTTTAAGTTTCATTAGGTCCCATTTGTTTATTTGTGTTCTTATTTCCATTTCTCTGGGAGCTGGGTCAAAAAGAATCTTGCTGTGATTTATGTCATAGAGTGTTCTGCCTATGTTTTCCTCTAAGAGTTTGATAGTGTCTGGCCTTACATTTAGGTCTTTAATCCATTTTGAGTTTATTTTTGTGTATGGTGTCAGGGAGTGTTCTAATTTCATACTTTTACATGTATCTGTCCAATTTTCCCAGCACCACTTATTGAAAAGGCTGTCTTTTCTCCACTGTATATTCTTGCCTCCTTTATCAAAGATAAGGTGACCATATGTGTGTGGGTTTATCTCTGGGCTTTCTATCCTGTTCCATTGATCTGTATTTATATTTTTGTGCCAGTACCAAACTGTCTTGATTACTGTAGCTTTGTAATATAGTCTGAAGTCAGGGAGCCTGATTCCCCCAGCTCCATTTTTCGTTCTCAAGATTGCTTTGGCTATTAGGGGTCTTTTGTGTTTCCATACAAATTGTGAAATTTTTTGTTCTAGTTCTGTGAAAAATGCCAGTGGTAGTTTGATAGGGATTGCATTGAATCTGTAGATTGCTTTGGGTAGTAGAGTCATTTTCACAATGTTGATTCTTCCAATCCAGGAACATGGTATATCTCTCCATCTATTTGTATCATCTTTAATTTCTTTCATCAGTGTCTTATAATTTTCTGCATACAGGTCTTTTGTCTCCTTAGGTAGGTTTATTCCTAGATATTTTATTCTTTTTGTTGCAATGGTAAATGGGAGTGTTTTCTTAATTTCACTTTCAGATTTTTCGTCATTAGTGTATAGAAATGCAAGAGATTTCTGTGCATTAATTTTGTATCCTGCTACTTTACCAAATTCATTGATTAGCTCTAGGAGTTTTCTGGTAGCATCTTTAGGATTCTCTATGTATAGTATCATGTCATCTGCAAATAGTGACAGCTTTACTTCTTCTTTTCCGATTTGGATTCCTTTTATTTCTTTGTCTTCTCTGATTGCTGTGGCTAACACTTCCAGAACTATGTTGAATAATAGTGGTGAGAGTGGGCAACCTTGTCTTGTTCCTGATCTTAGTGGAAATGGTTTCAGTTTTTCACCATTGAGGACAATGTTGGCTGTGGGTTTGTCATATATGGCCTTTATTATGTTGAGGAAAGTTCCCTCTATGCCTACTTTCTGCAGGGCTTTTATCATAAATGGGTGTTGAATTTTGTCGAAAGCTTTCTCTGCATCTATTGAGATGATCATATGGTTTTTCTCCTTCAGTTTGTTAATATGATGTATCACATTGATTGATTTGCGTATATTGAAGAATCCTTGCATTCCTGGGATAAACCCCACTTGATCATGGTGTATGATCCTTTTAATGTGCTGTTGGATTCTGTTTGCTAGTATTTTGTTGAGGATTTTTGCATCTATGTTCATCAGTGATATTGGCCTGTAGTTTTCTTTCTTTGTGACATCTTTGTCTGGTTTTGGTATCAGGGTGATGGTGGCCTCGTAGAATGAGTTTGGGAGTGTTCCTCCCTCTGCAATATTTTGGAAGAGTTTGAGAAGGATAGGTGTTAGCTCTTCTCTAAATGTTTGATTGAATTCACCTGTGAAGCCATCTGGTCCTGGGCTCTTGTTTGTTGGAAGGTTTTTAATCACAGTTTCAATTTCAGTGCTTGTGATTGGTCTGTTCATATTTTCTATTTCTTCCTGGTTCAGTCTTGGCAGTTTGTGCATTTCTAAGAATCTGTCCGTTTCTTCCAGGTTGTCCATTTTATTGGCATAGAGTTGCTTGTAGTAATCTCTCATGATCTTTTGTATTTCTGCAGTGTCAGTGGTTACTTCTCCTTTTTCATTTCTAATTCTATTGATCTGAGTCTTCTCCCTTTTTCTCTTGATGAGTCTGGCTAATGGTTTATCAATTTTGTTTATCTTCTCAAAGAACCAGCTTTTAGTTTCATTGATTTTTGCTATTGTTTCCTTCATTTCTTTTTCATTTATTTCTGACCTGATCTTTATAATTTCTTTCCTTCTGCTGGCTTTGGGGTTTCTTTGTTCTTCTTTCTCTAATTGCTTTAGGTGCAAGGTTAGGTTGTTTATTCGAGATGTTTCCTGTTTCTTGAGGTAGGCTTGTATTGCTATAAACTTCCCTCTTAGCACTGCTTTTGCTGCATCCCATAGGTTTTGGGTCGTCGTATCTCCATTGTCATTTGTTTCTAGGTATTTTTTGATTTCCCCTTTGATTTCTTCAGTGATCACTTCGTTATTAAGCAGTGTATTGTGTAGCCTCCATGTGTTTGTATTTTTGACAGATCTTTTCCTGTAATTGATATCTAGTCTCATAGCGTTGTGGTCGGAAAAGATACTTGATACGATTTCAATTTTCTTAAATTTACCAAGGCTTGATTTGTGACCCAAGATATGATCTATCCTGGAGAATGTTCCATGAGCACTTGAGAAAAATGTGTATTCTGTTGTTTTTGGGTGGAATGTCCTATAAATATCAATTAAGTCCATCTTGTTTAATGTATCATTTAAAGCTTGTGTTTCCTTATTTATTTTCATTTTGGATGATCTGTCCATTGGTGAAAGTGGGGTGTTAAAGTCCCCTACTATGATTGTGTTGCTGTCGATTTCCCCTTTTATGGCTGTTAGTATTTGCCTTATGTATTGAGGCACTCCTATGTTGGGTGCATAAATATTTACAATTGTTATACCTTCCTCTTGGATCGATCCCTTGATCATTATATAGTGTCCTTCTTTGTCTCTTGTAATAGTCTTTATTTTAAAGTCTATTTTGTCTGATATGAGAATTGCTACTCCAGCTTTCTTTTGATTTCCATTTGCATGGAATATCTTTTTCCATCCCCTCACTTTCAGTCTATATGTGTCTCTAGGTCTGAAGTGGGTCTCTTGTAGACAGCATATATATGGGTCTTGTTTTTGTATCCATTCAGCCAGCCTGTGTCTTTTGGTGGGAGCATTTAATCCATTTACATTCAAGGTAATTATCGATATGTATGTTCCTATTCCCATTTTCTTAAATGTTTTGGGTTTGTTATTGTAGGTGTTTTCCTTCTCTTGTGTTTCTTGCCTAGAGAAGTTCCCTTAGCATTTGTTGTAAAGCTGGTTTGGTGGTGCTGAACTCTCTCAGCTTTTGCTTGTCTGTAAAGGTTTTAATTTCTCCATCACATCTGAATGAGATCCTTGCTGGGTAGAGTAATCTTGGTTGCAGGTTTTTCTCCTTCATCACTTTAAGTATATCCTGCCACTCCCTTCTGGCTTGCAGAGTTTCTGCTGAAAGATCAGATGTTAACCTTATGGGGATTCCCTTGTGTGTTATTTGCTGTTTTTCCCTTGCTGCCTTTAATATGTTTTCCTTATATTTAATTTTTGACAGTTTGATTAATATGTGTGTTGGCGTGTTTCTCCTTGGATTTATCCTGTATGGGACTCTCTGTGCTTCCAGGACTTGATTAACTATTTCTTTTCCCATATTAGGGAAGTTTTCAACTATAATCTCCTCAAATATTTTCTCAGTCCCTTTCTTTTTCTCTTCTTCTTCTGGGACCCCTATAATTCGAATGTTGGTGCGTTTAATGTTGTCCCAGAGGTCTCTGAGACTGTCCTCAGTTCTTTTCATTCTGTTTTCTTTATCCTGCTCTGCAGTAGTTATTTCCACCATTTTATCTTCCAGGTCACTTATCCTTTCTTCTGCCTCAGTTATTCTGCTATTGATCCCATCTAGAGTATTTTTAATTTCATTTATTGTGTTTTTCATCATTGCTTGGTTCCTCTTTAGTTCTTCTACGTCCTTGTTAAATGTTTCTTGCATTTTGTCTATTCTATTTCCAAGATTTTGGATCATCCTTACTATCATTATTCTGAAATCTTTTTCAGGTAGACTACCTATTTCCTCTTCATTTGTTAAATCTGGAGTGTTTTGACCCAGCTCCTTCATCTGCTGTGTGTTTTTCTGTCGTCTCATTTTGCTTATCTTACTATGTTTGGGGTCCTCTTTTCACAGGCTGCAGGTTCGTAGTTCCTGTTGTTTTTGGTATCTGTCCCCAGTGGCTAAGGTTGGTTCAGTGGGTTGTGTAGGCTTCCTGGTGGAGGGAACTAGTGCCTGAGTTCTGGTGGATGAGGCTGGATCTTGTCTTTCTGGTGGGCACGTCCACGTCTGGTGGTGTATTTTGGGGTGTCTGTGGCCTTATTATGATTTTAGGAAGCCTCTCTGCTAATGGATGGGGCTGTGTTCCTGTCTTGCTAGTTGTCTGGCATAGGGTGTCCAGCACTGTAGCTTGCTGGTCGTTGAGTGAAGCTGGGTCTTGATGTTGAGAGGGAGATCTCTGAGAGATTTTCGCCGTTTGGTATTACGTGGAGCTGGGAGGTCTCTTGTGGACCAGTGTCCTGAAGTTGGCTCTCCCACCTCAGAGGCACGGCCCTGATGCCTGGCTGGAGCACCAAGAGCCTTTCGTCCACACGGCTCAGAGTAAAAGGTAGAAAAAATAGAAAGAAACAAAGAAAGATGCTATAATATAGTGAAGTAAAATAAAGCTATTATAAAGCAGAGCTATACAGACAAAATCTCACCCAGAAGCATATACATATACACTCACAAAAAAAAGGAAAAGGGGAAAAATTAATATATCCTGCTCCGAAAGTCCACCTCCTGAATTTGGGATGATTCGTTGTCTATTCAGGTATTCAACAGATGCAGGCACATCAAGTTGTTTGTGGAGTTTTAATCTGCTGCTTCTGAGGCTGCTGGGAGAGATTTCCCCTTCTCTTCTCTGTTCGCACAGCTCCTGGGGATCAGCTTTGGATTTGGACCCGCCTCTGCGTGTAGGTCACCTGAGGGCGTCTGTTCCCCGCCCAGACAGAACGGGGTTAAAGGAGCAGCTGCTTCGGGGGCTCTGGCTCACCCAGGCCGCGGGGAGGGAGGGGTACAGAGGAGGCGGGGCGAGCCTGCGGCGTCAGAGGCCGGCGTGACGTTGCACCAGCCTGAGGTGCGCCGTGTGTTCTCCCGGGGAACCTGTCCCCGGATCACGGGACCCTGGCAGTGGCGGGCTGTACCGGCTCCCGGGAGGGGCGGTGTGGAGAGTGACCTGTGCTCACACACAGGCTTTTTGGAGGCGGCAGCAGCAGCCCCAGCGTCTCACGCCCGTCTCTGGGGCCCTTGCTGATCGCTGCGGCTCGCGCCAGTCTGTGGAGCTTGTTTAGGCGGCGCTCTGAATCCCCTCTCCCTGCGCGCCGTGAAACAAAGAGGCAAGAAAAAGTCTCTTGCCTCTTCGTCAGCTGCAGACTTTTTCCCGGTCTCCCTCCCAGCCAGCTGTTGTGCGCTAATCCCTTCAGGCTGTGTTCACGCTGCCAGCCCCAGTCCTCTCCCTGCGATCCGACCGAAGCTGAGCCTCAGCTCCCAGCCCCGCCCGCCCCGGCGGGTGAGCAGACAAGCCTCTCTTGGGCTGCTGAGTGCTGCTCGGCGCCGAGCCTCTGTGCGGGAGTCTCTCCGTTTTTCCCTCTGCGCCCCTGTTGCTGTGGGATCCGCGCTGGTAGCCGCAGCTTGTGCCCGTCTCTGGAGCTCGTTTAGGCGGCGCTCTGAATCCCCTCTCCTCGCGCACCAGGAAACAAAGAGGGAAGAAAAAGTCTCTTGCCTCTTCGGCAGCTGCAGACTTTGTCCCGGTCTCCCTCCCGGCTAGCTGTGGTGCACTAACGCCTTCAGGCTGTTTTCACGCCGCCAACCCCAGTCCTCTCCCTGAGATCTGACGGAAGCCCGAGCCTCAGTTCCCAGCCCCGCCCACCCCGGCGGCTGAGCAGACAAGCCTCTCAGGCTGGTGAGTGCTGCTCGGCGCCGAGCCTCTGTACAGGAATCTCTCTGCTTTGCCCTCCGCACCCCTGTGGCTGCGCTCTCCTCCGTGGCTCCCAAGCTTCCCCCCTCTGCCACCCGCAGTCTCTGCCCGCCAAGGGGCTTCCTAGTGCGTGGAAATCTTTCCTCCTTCACAGCTCCCTCCCACTGGTGCAGGTGCCGTCCCTATTCTTTTGTCTCTGTTATTTCTTTTGTCCTACCCAAGTACGGGGGGAGTTTCTTGCCTGTTTAGAGGTCGGACGTTTTCTGTCAGCGCTCAGTGGGTGTTCTGTAGGAGCAGTTCCACGTGTAGATGTATTTCTACTGTATCTGTGGGAAAGAAGGTGATCTCCGCGTCTTACTCTTCCGCCATCTTCTCTCCTCCCTCGATTTTGGCATTATTAAATAGGATGAATAAATAACATTCTTCAGGCGCTCATTCCTCTTGCAACTAGTCATCTGGCATGCCACATTTTCAACTTACTGAATTTTATTCTACAAATATGTTTGTGTTCCAGTAAGTATTTAATATTCAAGCAGGGATGCTAATGGCCAGGGAGTCAGGAGACTTAGAGCTGAGCTCCTGTTCTGTTACTAAGTATTTGTAATACTTGGTTCAGTGAGACTCTGTGAGCCCTGTTTTTGTCTATAAAATCAGTACCTTAAATAATTCTGAGGTTCACTTTAGTTTGAAAATGATCTGATTTGATATATTCATCATCAGTTAAAGATACTGGAAGGTTAGAGGTTACTGTAATTATTTGGAATCTGACTTTCAGTCATTCAAAATTTTTATTTTTCGTCAAAATAATATTTTATTTGGATAACTTACATTTTATAATTTTATAGATTTATAGGTACTATATAATACAACTTAGTATGTAATATGTAATATATAGTATATATGTATATAATGTGTATGTAAGATTTGTGTATTTATATATTTTTATTTGTATCTTTTGCATATAAACATGTTTTTTGCTTCTCCACTCTATATGATATATACAAATCTGAATTAATAACTCACTGAATTAGTATAAAGGACAAATTGAAGAGAGGTATAATCATTCACTGTAGAAAAAAAATTTAAGGTAAACATATTTCTTGAAGGGCACTGAATTGATTGCCCACAGATCATTAGCTCTTTAACATTCATGCTTAGGAGGAGGAGGAGCCCCCCAAGAAAATTTAACTTTGAAGTGTTGGAAGTCATTCCCCAATGAAGTCTAACGAGATTTAAAGGAGAGGGTGCAAATTTAGAGTACTCTCTTCAATTATGTAAAGGATTATTAGGTAGAAGAATACTAAGTTTATTCTGTGTGGCTCTAGAGGAGAGAAAGGGGCCTGTTGCTGTTTGTCCTTTTGTCCAATAAATATTTATCGAGTGCCTTCTCTGAGTGAGGTGATGTGGACTCCAAATCACGCCCTGCTTTCTAGAATGCTCACTGTACCTGGAAGTTAGGGTAAGGTGATTCTCTTTACAATAGGAAGAAGAATGAATAACTTTTGCATCCTGATAGGGCTCTGAGCTCCCATCCCAGGCAGTATTTTTGAAGAGAATGAATTAAACTTTGTTAAGAATATTATAGGAAGGAATTCTTGCCTCATAAAGGAAGAGAGACTAGTTCATTATCGAATCATCTCATCTGATTAGGTGGGGCTCCTTAGGGAGGAGGAGTACAAGTGGTTTAATTTGAGTTGATTTATACTTCAAAGAATGCCATTTCACTGAATACTTCAGGTAGGCATTTTGTTGAGATAAGGTGAGTTAAACTAACATACCTACATTTTTCTATGAATTAACCCTAAAAAAAAAAATCACAATTGGCTCATGAAAAAGGGTAAAAACCA
The DNA here is from genome assembly GCF_965194825.1 of Balaenoptera physalus. NCBI lineage: Eukaryota > Metazoa > Chordata > Mammalia > Artiodactyla > Balaenopteridae > Balaenoptera > Balaenoptera physalus. Next base: position 59,343,072 of record NC_138883.1, on the reverse strand, counting down.
TCTTCACTGTGGAATGCCATCCCATGGCCTGTTTGGCCTGTAGTAAGAATCTCTGATTACAGTATCAGTTAAGAATATGAGAATAATGAGACCAAAAACAGCAACAACTTGGGTTTTTCTAAGTACAGTAGTTTAAATGTCTTTATGCTTTAATCAAATGTCTACATCTGCTTTATATTACTTTTTTGAATGTTGGACAAGAAGAATGCTCTATAGGAGAGGATGCATGTTTGATACATTTTCCCTTTAATGTTAAAATATTTATTTTGTTATTTAGATACTTAATACTTACATTAATTGTAGCCATTACAAAATTCTGCTTGAATATAGTACTAATATAAGGCTTCATCTATCCTTTCTGATCCTCATTTGACCCTCATTTCAAGGTAACCGTATAAACTGTGGACAGTAATACCCACCCCATAATATTGTTACAAGGAGTGAATTATACGATAGCTTCTTAGTATACACTTCCAAACAAAAATGATTTTTATCTTTTAATAGTAATTTTAAAATATTTTGTAAAGAGCATTTAACATTACATCAACCTAAAGAGCCAATTTAAGCCTATTATTTATATCAAATTCTTTGGAATACATTTACATGGATGTTTAGGGTCTTATTATACCTTTTTGACTGTAACTTCCCACCAGAATAGTCTGTCTTCCAGACACAAATCCACTAATAACAGTCATGGTACTTCCATAAAAGTAGGCTATTCATTATAGGTGAGAATTAATGAATGTGTCTAGGTGAACAATGGAGAAATCTTTCATTTTCTTCAATAACAGATAATGGAATCTGAGGTAGGGAGGGGTGGTGGTGAAGAGCTTAGATTCTGGAGTAAACAGACACAGGTTTGCATCCAAGCTCTGCCATTTAAAAATAATGATGCTTATGTTACTTAATTTCTTGAGTCTGTCTCCTCATTTGTAAAATGGCAAAATAACAATTTCTTCATAGTTTTCTGTAGGAATCAAATGAGATAATGCTCATAACTTGCTTGACACTTACCCAGTGTCATGACAAATAATGGTAAAACACGTTCCACAACCACAGCTATAAATCTTATGGAGTGGGATTGACTCTCAGCTCCCAAATTCAGAGATGCAAGAAATATAATTTCATTTTTTCTAAAAAAACAGAAAAAACCCAAAACCCCCCTGAAATCTAACTACATCCCTCTTTTTACCAGGGTAGAAGATCTCCTACTCTGGATTTTCATTCCTTGCCTGCTGGAGTCTAAATGGCATTAACAGTGTCAAGACTATAGGAGGACATTTCTTGATCATTAGCTCCCATATCCACCCAGGTTATCATCACTGCTTGCTTTGGCCCTTTAGGTTCAGTCACTATCTCAGCAACTCCTGTGCAGGTCATAGGACAAGGACACTGTGAATGTGTCAGTGGTTCCATCTGCCTGTGATTCAAATAGCCATTTTCCCTCTTGGTCTAACCTTGAGGTCCTCCTTGGCTGTCTCAGCAAAAGGCTCCTTTTGTGGACCCACAGCCTTCTCTGACCTTATCTCCTTTCCTCCACCTTTCTCTCACAAGAACTCGAGATGTTTCTTCTTCAAGTCCCATAGGGTTGGGAAGGTCTCACCTAAGTTTGTTTTGTACAAAATAAATATATTTCCGCGTTCCAGGTATATCTGCAACCCAAACTCTTGAAACCTCTAAATTCCTTTAAGGGTTAAATGTGTTTGGCAAATAAAATCTAGAAAACCTGTTAAGCAGTTTTTCAGTTCTCCATGCTTGAAGGCAAGAGCAAGGAAGCAGGAGCAGAAATACTCTGAGGGAAAAATAGCAATAGCATTAATTGATTATCAAAAATTTAACCTTATACTTTGTGTGATATTAATGTGCATCACATTTAGTATTCCATTTTGCTACGTACTCAGTGAATTCCAGGTCTGTTATTTACTTAGAATTCTGCTAATTGTTGTGGGAGAAGTTGCAGAAGCAGAAGGTTCTGCTACTGAAGAACTCACAGGCTTGGAGGGGGGAGATAAATGTATATACAGGAAAAATTTGACATGGAAAAATATGAATTAAAAGTTAAAAATTGAACAAGGGGTGCTGTTCAGTTGGGTGTTGGATATGGTATACCATTTAGTAGAGGTAAAGGAGTTGGAGGAGAGGAGCAACTCCTGTGGGTAGAGGTGGCACTGGTAGAGCTGGCGGTGGGGATGGCCCTCCATCCACCTGTGGATGTAGTGGAGGTGGTCCTGGAATTTATGAGCAACCTGTGAGTCCACGCTCTTGGGTTTCATGCTGGAATTCTGTTCCAAGGTCTTTGAATTTTTATTCCTCTTTTTGAAGCTTGTCTTGAGTTTACTGTGAGGTTCCGAATTCTTCATTTTTCTATCAAAAGTGTGAAATCAATGTCTGATCTTCGTCTGTGCTTGAACTCTGGGTCCACACCAAGGCAGCTCATGAGCTGTTGATCACACGCTTCGATTTCCTAATCAGAGGAGAAGAGAGTGGTCTGTATAGTTTAACAGAAGTTTCCTGGAGATTCTGTTTTGACATTCTTTTCCTCATTTTGGAATTACTGCATTAAAGGCTAAGTTGGATTTCACCAAGTACTGTAAGATGATAGACAGTTTGGAAAAATAAGGACTATTTGGAAATACCATTGAGAGCTTCAAGCAAAATGATAATTTAGCTAGAGTCACCTGACACTAGGGCCCATTCAGGATCTAATGGAAGAGGAAGACACTGGGTTTAGAGAGGAACAAATTGCAGACAGTCGTAAACTTGAGGTGATCAAGAGTGGACTTGGGGTGGAGGTGGTGACCAAGATTAAGAAGAAACCTAAGGAATAATCATTCGAGCCAATGTTTTTACAGATCTTATTGTGTGGTAGACACTGTTCTGAGCACTTCTGTCATATTCCCTCATTGAATCCTCTCAACTCTATGAGGTAAGTACTCCTATCCTCATTTTACAGATGAGGAGACTGAAACATACAGTAAGTCACTCAAGATACACAAGTAAAAGCAATGGGGATAGAATTTGAATCTGGGTAATGTGGCTCCATAGTTTATGATTTTGCCAGCTACTTCTCAAGCAATTCCAGGGTAAATAAAAAGAGATCAGATTAAATCTAAATGGTAAAGAAGCAGAAGTCAAGGCTGGTTCCCTGATTTTTATCCTAAATGACTAAAAGAATTGTTGCAATAATGATGCAAAAAAATGAGATGGAAAGGAGGCTGTTTCATTATTTAGTTATCTGGTTATGCAAAGGTATACATATGTTTGTTGTTTGTATAACTTAATTTGCATATAGATTTAGTAAAGCCTCAGTTGTTTAGGGATGTCTTTTCTCTCTAACATCTACTCCTAGCCTCCTGCAATATATAGTCCATGGTGTCTTCATAAGACGACAAGTTTTCCTACCATATAAAGTAGGGAGTATCTTAAAAATGAAGTGTTAAGTTTCTTGTCCTAGTATCTTTATGTTTAGCCATAGCATTTAATTTTGTCATTGTCATGCAGTGATTTTTTTTTTTTTTGGCTTCTTCTCTAACCATTTTGTTAATGGGGTATTAATTTGAAAATAAATTCTTTTCAGAAACGTTTCTAAGAATTAATTGGCAGGGAGTACTCCACCCATGTGTCTCAAGGTTGTGAGTTTTAAGGTGAAGGTGTTTTGGCTTGATCCTTTTAGTCCTGAGAAATAATTGTTATATACTCTGCAAGTTTAAGGTGTACGGCATGATGGTTTGATTTATATATATTTTGAAATGATTACCACAAGTTCAGCTAACATCCATCTTCTCAATAGAAACAATAAAAAGAAAAACAAAAGGAAAAAATGGAAGAAAATTTTCTACTTGTGATGAGAACTCCTAGGATTTATTCTCTTAACAACGTTCATATATATCATATAGCAGTGTTAGCTATACACATCGTATTGTATATTACATCCCTAGTACTTATTTATCTTATAACTGGAAGTTTATACATTTTGACCACCTTCCACCAATTTCCTCTCCCTCTACCTTCTGGCTTGGACTTGCTTCTGGTAACTACAAGTCTGTCTGATCTCTTTTTCTATAAGGTTTTAAAAAAAATTCCATATATAAGTGAGATTATATGGTATTTGTCTTTCTTTGTCTGACTTTTTTCATTTAGCATAATGCCTTCAGTGTCCACCTATGTTGTTACAAATAGGATGATTTTTTTGTTTTTTTTAATGGCTGAATAATATTCCATTGTGTGTGTGTGTGTGTCCATTCATCCATCAGTGGACACTTAGGTTGTTTCCATATCTTGGCTACTGTAAATAATGCTACTATGAACATGGAGGTTCAGATATATTTTCAAGTAAGTGTTTTTGTTTCCTTTAGATATAGTCCCAGAAGTGGAATTGCTGGACCATATGTAGTTTTATTTTTAATTTTTTGAGGCTCCTCCATATCATCTTCCATAGTGGCTGTACCAATTAATGACCCCACCAACAGTGTACAAAGATTTCCTTTTCTCCACATCCACACCAGTGTTAGTTATCTTTTGTCTTTTTGATGATAGCCATTCTAACGAGTGAAATGATATCTCATTGTGGTTTTAATTTGCATTTCCCTAATGATCAGTGATGCTTAGCATCTTTTCATGTACCTATTGGCCTTTTGCATATCTTCTTTGAAAAAAAAGTCTATTCAAGTTCTTTGCCCATTCTTTAATTGTTATTATATTTTGCTGTTGAGTTGTACAAATTCTTTATATATTTTGGATATTAACCCCTTATCAGACACACGGTTTGCAAATATTTTCTTCCAATCAGTAGGTTGCCTTTTCATTTTGATGATTTCCTTTGCTATGTAGAAGCTTTTTAGTTTGATGTTGTCCTGCTTGTTTAATTTTGCTTTTGTTGTCTTTGCTTCTGGAGTCAGACACAAAAACAACATCACCAAGACCAATGTCAAGGAGTTTACTGCCTATGGTTTCTTCTTGGACTTTTATGGTTTCAGGTCTTATGTTCAAGGCTTTAATCCATTTTGAGTTAATTTTTCTGATGGTATAAGATATCAGTCCAGTTTCATTCTTTACATGTGAACATCTGGTTATCCCAGCACCATTTATTGAAAAGACTGTCTTTTCTCCATTGCATATTCTTGGCTCACTTGTGAAATATTAGTTGACTGTATATTCTTGGGTTTATTTCTGGGCTCTCAATTCTGTTCCATTGGTCTATTTGTCTGTTTTTATATCAGTACTGTATTGTTTTCATGACTATAGCTTTATAGTGTTGGCTTGATCCTTGATTCTGTTTTGTTGCTAGCATTTTTCTGAACTTCAGATGATTAATGGTGATAATTAAAGTTTCCTATAATGACACTCTAATAATAGCAGAGTTTTGAATTACTTTAATGAAAAAGATTCATTGAGTGCCTGAATTTTGTTATTTTGATATGTAGGATAATAGGTCTGTGTTCAGTGAGAACCACTTATGGCAGAATTTCCTTTGCTAAAATGACCTATTTTTGCTACTCTCCTGAAATCAATACCACTTTGAAATGTCATTTAGGTGGCAATAGACCATTTTAAAAAAGCACATCATTCTGTGCACATTTAACTGCCTAATAGTGATACAAAAATACATAGTGGTTAATTAGTATTGACAAAAGAACTGCTATGCTATTCTCCAGGAGGTTGCAGATCACAGCTAGAAGTTCTTTAATACATATGAATGCTTGAACTGAGTGCAAAGATACTTTTGATTCCTTAATCTTTCACAAGACTGGGTTTTGTAGCTTTAAAAAGAATTAAAAAAAAATTTAAGCTATAAGTCAGAACATTTGGTGGAAAATTTGTGAGACTCTAAGCATAATGAAAGTAGAGACAATGTTTGTCCTGTGAATTCCTGTGTTTCTAGACCTTAGTTCCTGTGACTAGCAGAGTTGAGTGTTTAATAAATGCTGAATGAATGAGGAAAAGACACATTGCAAATGAATTTGTAGAAGACTTGTGAATTAAACAAGAAGTCATAAAATGAACCAAAGGATGACAATAAGCTTTTACAAATAACAGGATCTACCTTATGAAATTTGGCCTTTAAATTGTAAATTTTCTTACTGTACCTTTTAGGATATGCTACTCAGAATGTCAGGTTTTAAGAGATGACACTTTTTGCCACTTGGTGGCATCATTGTAGCTATGATGGAGTTTTAACTAACTCCAAGCTGAAGGAATTTGTCTTTGACATATATATCATTAAATGCTCATCTTTTGATGAAATGTACAAGAGGCATTATGCAATTGGACTATAAACGTATGACAAAACATTGAATATGCATTTTTTTCTGTGACAGTTTAAGAATAACTCTGAAATTAAAACTAACTCCTCTGTTTGTAATGATTGCTCCTTTTTCTTCAACATAAAGCTTCTCCATGCAAATAATTAAATAAAAATAAAACTAGATTAATAAAGACGTAGTTCAAGTAAATTGGAAAAAGCAAATTACGTAATATTATTAAATTTTAAGAAGAAATTTAATTTATCATAACCATTAGAGGTTTGTAGGCTTAAGCTGTTTCCTCTGAGCTACTCTGGGATTTTCACAATTGAGATGAAATTATATACTTTCTCTTTGGAATGACATTTCCATCGTTTTTCATTCATAGTAACCTTTGTCTACAGTCAATATTATGTTTAGATTGGAGTCTATTTGGTCACCATTGGATTGCTCAACCTTCTCTTAATACTTCCCTGGAAGATCTTAGACAATGTAATGGTCTCCTACGTTAGACCCTTGCTTGAATTGGAAGACAGCTGGTTATTTTCATTCACTACCCCTTTCCTCCTATTTTCCTATTTTGGACTCAAAGTTAATTGGAACATTACATTACTGTTTAATACAGGAAAAAATTATTATTTAAAAATGTAAATTCAATGGACATTTCTTAGGAAAGCATGAAATGTCATCTTTGTGCAAGATGGGTCTTCTTTTTTTGTGTGTGTGTGTGTGTGTTAGTTTCTGCTTTATAACAAAGTGAATCAGTTATACATATACATATGTTCCCATATCTCTTCCCTCTTGCATCTCCCTCCCTCCCACCCTCCCTATCCCACCCTTCTAGCTGGTCACAAAGCACCAAGCTGATCTCCCTGTGCTATGTGGTTGCTTTCCACTAGCTATCTATTTTATGTTTGGTAGTGTATATATGTCCATGCCACTCTCTCACTTTGTCACATCTTAGCTTTCCCCCTCCCCATATCCTCAAGTCCATTCTCTAGTAGGTCTGTGTCTTTATTCCCGTCTTGCCACTAGGTTCTTCATGACCCTTTTTTTTTTTTTCCTTAGATTCCATATATATGTGTTAGCATACTGTATTTGTTTTTCTCTTTCTGACTTACTTCACTCTGTATGACAGTGGGTCTTCTTTTGAATAAGAGATTAGGCATTCTGGCTCCTTCCTTGATTAATATATTTATACATTTAAAATCTCTCTCAGTGAAGAAGTATAGAATTGAAAAACAAACAAAAAAAGCACCATTGATATTAAATCAGATATTGGACTGCCTAGTCATGTTGTCTGGTCCAAAACATATTTATCCAAAATATTCTATATCTTCCATGCCTTGCTTGTGAAGTATGTTATACTCTATCTTATGGTAATTTATTTAGCCTTGTACTTTGTTTTAAATGTTGAATATTCTCCAGAGACTTTTGTGTAATGGAAATGTAATTAATCTTCCATTTTCCTCTTGTCTACATTTACAACAAATTAGTTAAATACTTAGAAACCAGTAACGCTTGAGATTTTATGTTTCAGATTTGCAGTTCAGTTTTTTGTTAGACATTTGTATTTTATCCAGAAACTTAGCAAAAGAGGTAAAAACATCAGTTAAGAAGGCATGAGGATTCTTAGGCTGTGACTTTGGGAGAATTAAATGGATTATTGTACCATTGAGTTTCCCGGACCAGCTCGGAAAAATTCTTTTAGCCCTTGTAGAAACAGTATGTGACTTTCTAGGAGGCCACAGTAGATACTTTGTTGTGTAGACACAGAAGAAACCTGGGAGTAGAATATGAATTCTGCTTTAGAGGGAATAATAAAACTCTTAGTTGTTAGTCTCAGCAATTTGCTAGAGGCCAAATATGTTAGACATTATCTTTATCCCCACAAAGTTTACAAGGACTAGTTGGTCACACTTGGTAATTATTGTCAAGTTGATCTTCAAAGTACAAATTGTGGCCTAGAGTCTAAGGTTCCATTCCCAACTTCATTGTTGCTCAAAAATTGATTAAATATACAGTCCCATGCTTAAATATGGATTCAAAGGGTATGTTCTTCTTGTGAGCCAATGAAATCTAACTTGGAGTTTAGATGATACTGCATTTTGTGTAAGATTGTGTTGGAAATATGTGTTAACTATCTCTGGAGTCTTATTACCAAGATGAATTCAGAATTATAAATATGTGGCCATGTTCTCTGGATAGGTCAAGGAAATTCCTCTAGTTATTGGGTTACAATGATTACTCTGACAAACAGTTGTATAAAATAAATTCTCTGATTTCATGTGTAGTACAGTCACACTCTACTGAAAATACTTGTACTCATTTAAATCGAATCACAGGAAGAAAGGAGATAAGCTGAGCATTATGATGTTTTCCATAATGTTTTGTTCTGCCATCAAATAATGATGAGTCTACATGTTTCTTCAACTCTTTCCATTTCAACAGTCACCCACACTTCAGCTAAAAACAACCTTATACTCCACAGTATCTTAACAAGATTCTCAAATTACTTAAGAGCAAGGAAGGTAAAAGGACAGGGGTACAGAAACATCCTTCTTTTCTCATCTAAGTTCAGTCCTTTACTATCTCTTCAGTATCTGTTCACTAAAACAAAGCTGTTCTTATCTTGGCTGACAATGGCAAAACTCTAATGCATCCATTTAGCCAACCTTTTATTAAATATATTTGGAAAATCTGGGTAGTTCATTATAATTTTTTTTTCTACAGTAAAGGAACACTTAAAAAAAAAAAAAGCACCTTAAATGTGTTTTTGTATGTGGAGTGGTGTTCAGAGGAAGCAGCACCAGAAGAGACACGGGTTGATACGAGAAGACAGGATGGCAGCAGGACACTTTGAAAACTTATTCTGCTACAGACTAATAGAAAATTTAGTTATGGTAACTAAATCTTAAAAAAAGATATTAAAAATGGTGTCTAAGGAGATTTTAAAATGGATATTCTAAGGTCTTTATTACCTTGTCACTTTATAATTTTATTACTGTTTTATTCATTGGTGATAGCTTTGTGCTCACTGCTATTTTTACTTGAGTGGCTTTAAAAGTGAACAATGTGAAGAAATTAATGGAAGGGATTGGTAAGATCTGCTGTATTCCAGCGGCTACTGAAATAGAGCAATAGGTGAGAATAAGGGAGATAAGTCTGAAATACCAGTTCAACAACAGGCAGGCAATGCTGGGAGATATTTGAAATAATCCAGCAGATTTAAACTGATAGCAAATATTTGACAGTTTTTAGGCATACTTATTACCTCAGGGTGTGTGTGTGTTTGTTTAAGTATAAGGACTCAAAGTCTTCTGATTCTGTACTCAGAGGCTTTTTGGAATCTGAGTCTACTTCTCTAATGACATCTATCTTAACCTTGTGTTGCACATATGATCCTTGAAAACTGATGAATCTTGTTAAATTTTCAGGTGATAAAATACCCACCAGGATACCCACTCACTTTCCTCAGGTGCTTTGGGACTGCTTCTACAGAGGGGAAGTGCCTTTTGTGCTAAGCCAGCAGAAACATTAGAAGCCAATTAGTCAAGGTCATTCAATGTGCTCAGGGTAATTCAGACAGACTAGAAGCCTCAGCTCTTTTGATCTTCTTTCTGTATGCTTTGAAAAAAAAGATATTGATGATGAAAAGAAGAACGTTAAAGAAAATAATACTCTTTGGTCAGTTTAATCAAGGGCAGTTCTAAAACAGAGCTAAAATAGAGAGGTGGCGCCCTCATCTAGGCATTGGACCCCAAACAGCTGTTTGCAGTCAGCTTATGCAACCTCAGCGCTGTGCTATGCTTGTAATTGGAGTTCATCTTTATGAGATTTCAGCAGAGGCTGGTCAAAGAGGTTGGTCATTAAAGGCAGGAAGCACAGCAACTTTCGTAAATATAGTAGAAAGAAATGCAATTTTCTTTAGCAAGGTGTTAAGGAGAGAGGTTTGAAATTTATCTTAATTTAGCCTTAGGAAGATATGACCTTGCTCCTACATCTTGCTGTAGAGTTGCCTTTTGATGTACTTGCTTTACATACTAAGGGAGATGACTGTTTCCTTAATTGAGTTTGTGTTCTATTGCTTTCTTGGTAAATTCTATTTTAGGAGCTTTATAAATTGACCATAAAAACGTACACTAGACTGAAATTTCAGGGACCTAGAAGAAAACTATTTCTTTTATTTAAAAGGACATTTGTTTATAAGATTCAAGGTCATTTAAGTATTAATTTTCTTGTTAACTCTTCTAGTTCATTGGTTTTCCTCTTCAGAAAATAATATTCTCCAACTTTCAGTAAAGGAACGAAGGTCATAGGTTAGATAGGCATGGGATATAGTACAAGAATCACAAAAATCTGATTTTAGAAACCCTGGAGAGAAGCAGTGGCTTGAGAAACTGAGCAGTACAGCAACCTGCCAGGAGGTGGGGCTTTCATGGGGCAGATAATGTGCTTGGGCACAGTTTTAGTTCAGAGAGGTTTAAGTGAAAATTCTGAAAGTTGCTCAGCTAGGAACTGAAGACAGTGTGATGAAAAGAGAACATAATGTCAGTCCAGGTGGATTCCCTTCTTTACCTCTTTGAAAATCTCCTGTCACCTTTGCTTTTTTTGTGTTTTTGCCACTGTTCCGGGGCATGAGGCTAGGGGGTGCATTACCTCATTGTATGCATTCCTCCAAGTTCTAGACCTTTCTTCTGTTCAGTCTCACTTCTTTGTGGTCCTCTTTTCCCTCTCACCCTTTCTAGATGTCCACATGTTAGACATACATGTTAGCTGAAGTGCACAACTGACTATTGCTGTGGTCTGTGGTACCAGCAGTGATCAAATGAAGACAGGATACATTAGAGTAAAGCACAAGTACTCTTTCCTGCTGCTCATGTGTCTAGGTAGCTGAACACTGGCCAGTCTTAGCAAGGCATTTGCTGCTTCATTTATAAGTCCCACTCCCTCCCCTCTTTTTTTTTAGGACCTGACCTTAGTGTTGTGGTTTTTCTGGGTATTCCAATCTGTACACTTATATGTATATAAGTATACTTATTACAGACACACAAGGGAGATTTGACAGACAGAAGAGGAAGAGGCAATGTGAAGATGGCACAAAGATAAGAGTAATGTGGCCACAAGTCAAGGAAGCTAAGGATTCTGAAAGCCACAATAAGTTGGACAAGGCAAGAAGTATTCTCCCACAGAGCTTCCAGAGGGAGTGTGCCCGTGCTGTAAACTTAACTTTGGACTTTGCCCTCCAAAACTGTGAGAGAATACAATTATGTTGCTTTAATCCATCAAATTGGTGATAATTTGTTGTAGCATCCATAGGAAACTAATACAGATTTTGGTACTGGGAAACGAGTGTTGCTGTAACAAATGCCTAAAAGTGTGGAAGAGGTTTTAGAATTAGATGATGGCTAGAGGCTGGGAGAATTTTGAGGTGCGTGATAGGAAAAGCCTGGATTCTAGTGAGTGCTCAGAAGGTAGTGAGGAGCACAAATAAGAAAACATGTCATCTTAGGGAATATATATATTGTCATGAGCAGAGCGTTCATAGAAATATGAATGTTGAGGGTGTTTCTTGTGAGGACTCAGAAGGAAATGAAGAACATTTTGTTCTAAAATTGAGCAAACATGATTCTTGCTGTATAGGTGGAAAATAAACTTAGAAGTGAAGGCCTTGGATATTTAGCTGAGGCGATTTCCAAGTAAAGTGTTGAATATGTGGCCTGGTTTCTTTTTTTCTGACTACAGTAGAATGCAAGAGGAAAGAGATTAATTGAGGAAGGAACTGTTAAGGCAAAAGAAACCAGCACTTGATGATTTGAGAAATTTACAGCCTATCCAGATTGCAAAAAGTGCTAATGTTAGGAGATTCACTGTTAGGAAAGCATTCTCTGGAGACAAGCCAGTGGTGGGGCTAGACCACATTTTGCTTGAAGAGATTGCATGTGTAAATCATGGATTCACATAACAATCTCAGCAGAAGCCAGGAATAGAGAAGCCAGGATAGAGTTATCCAGGAAAGATCTGTGGAGGACCCACTCCTAATGACATGAATCCCCTTGATATACACAGGAGACCCACCAGGTTTGTAAGAATAATATATCAGCAGACACATTGCAAGCCTGGACTAAAAGGGACAGAGACAGGATAAAATGAAAGAAGACCATTGGACTCCCAGGAGTCTATAGGCAGGGAACAGGTTGATAGAGCTACTTGCCTGCAAACAGGTGGTACCCTTCAAGAAAAAGGAGGCTGACTCCAAGGGCAGAGCAGTGATCCCACAGGCAGAGGCATAAGCTTTAGGCTGAGAGGCCTACAAAGCTGCCACAGAGGCCTATCTAGAAGCTGTGGGCCCAAAGGACAGAACTGCAGGTCTTGAATGGATGCCAAGTAGCCTTGAGTCACAGAGGATTATTCTCAGGCCTTGAAACCTCATGAAATTTCCCCTGCTGTATTTCAAACTTTTTTTGGAGATAGGTAACCCCTTTATTCCTTCCAGTTTCTCCCTATTAGAATGGAAATGTCTAACATTTTTATCCTATGCCTTTTCTATCATTGTTTTTTGAGAGCAGGTAACTTGCTTTTAAATTTCACAGGTCCACAGATGGAGGATTCTGCCCCAGGATGAATCACACATAGCGTCTCACCTGTACCTGATTTAGAGGATGCGATTTGGGACTTTTGAACTAGTGATATTTAGATGTAATTTGGTACTTACAGTTGATGCTGTAAAAGGTTCACATTTGGTGGCTTGGGGGGAATCTTGAGATGAATTGAATGCATTTTTTGCATGGGACAGAAATGAATTTGGGGTTCAGAAGATGGACCGTAGTAGTTTAAATTCTGGCCCTCCAAAAAGACACGTCCATATCCAAATCCCTGGAACCTGTGAATATTCCTTTATTTCGAAAAAGGGTCTTTGAAGGATCTTGAGATGAGATTATCCTGCATTACTCAGATGGACCCTAAATCCAATTACAAGGCTCTTTATAAGAGACAGAAGAGAAGACAGGCATAGAGGAGAAAGCAATGTAAAGACAGAAGCAGAGTTTGGAGTACTGTGGCCAGAAGCCAACGAATGTCAACACCCACCAGAAGCTGAAAGAGGCAAGGAAGGATTCTCCCCTAGAGTCTCCAGAGGCAGTGCAGCCCTGCTGACACCTTGAGTTTGGACTTCTCACCTCCAGAACAGTGAGAATACATTTCTCTTGTTTTAAGTCTCCAAGTTTGTGGTAATTTGTTATGACATCCCTAAGAAACTAATAATGTTTCACTTTCAAACTACTGTCTCTAGTGAACTGAAGCTTTCTTGGTCGTGGTTCTAATTTATCTCTTTGGATTATGGTGACAGCCAGGCTGAGTTCTTGGCCTCCCCTCCAAGTCAGCCAGCATCTCCTGGCATCCCCAGAGGAGCTAATTTCCTGTAGGAGGGCTAATTTTATCAGCCTCTGTGTCCCCTGTCAATCCCCAAGGTGCTGGAGCACATCTTTGGTAGCTTCTACTTTCACTTTTTGTTTCTTCTCAAAGCACACACCAGCTTAGTACAGCACCCACTCCTACCCTTTGTCCTCAAGCCTGTCATCTCATCACAAGGATCCTACTGCTGCTGTCAACACTCTGCAGCCCATTCCTCTTTGTAATGTATACCTGCAGGAATTCCAACGCACATTTGCATTTTAATGGAAATGTAATTGACTTCCACTCCACATTTAAATAATTAAGGCCTCACATTTACATTTTATTCTAGGTATTTTCTAGCCCTATTCCCCCTAACTTTTAGGGGAAAGACATCTTTCCTGACAGGTAACAATTGTAGCTATCCTGTTCTGGGCACCTATTGTGTGCCTAGCATCAGGATAATCACTTTGTAGATATCAATTTAATCCTCACAATAATCTTTGTTTTATCCCCAGTTTGCAAACCAGGACCAAAGATAGTAAGAGATCTGAACAAACGCACAGAGAACCACAGTATAGACTGGGGGACCCAAGATATTTCCTGTCTTCTGCTTGTGTTTTAGATTTTATGTTGTCTACTGTTAAAGCCTGAACATACAAGTTTTTTCAACCTCTTTTCTCCCATTTGTCTCAATGGTAGAAATAATAGTAACTCACAGTTGACTTCATTGAGCACTTACTACTGTCCAGAGTGCTAGACTTTTCATTCATTATCATGTATGATCTTTACAGTAGCCTTATTATGTGCCTATCAGATTCCTGAGTACAGATGAAGAAACTAAATCTTAGGTTAAATATCTTACCTCAAAATACACAGCTAGTTTGATGTAGGACATGTATGTGAATCTAGATACGTCTGAATACAGAGAATGAGTTCTTAACTAAAAAGAGCACGATAACTCAAGACTTCAAAGATCAATACAGTGTCTTATTACATGTAAGACCCCAAGTTATAGCAAAATAGTGCATCTTTGTAGTATGTAGATATGTTCAATAGATACTTTCTGGTCATATACTATATTAATTATTGCTGACCAAAATAAATGCCAGAATGTTATTTGTATATCATGACCTCTGAAAGTCATTTGAAACAGTTTTCAGCTAAAAGGTAATTAAAAACTAAATCTAAACTCCTGAAGCATGAGTAATAAGAAAAGAGCTCCAAATTTTAAAGCATGTTAAGAACAAGACAATAGGTCCAAAATGGAGTTGCTTATGTTAAGCCCCACATCACCAAACTGAGACTTAATTACAGTTTTGGCTCTTCCAGAAATGCAACCTTAAACCAGTCAATTAGGAATTACCAGATCAGCAGTAATAATCTGCCTGATAGTCCCCAGCCATCCCCTAAAGGAAAGTAAGTTTGTGATAACCAACCTGCTTTTTGGCCTAGTATAACTTCCTTGTTCCTGCTCCTTTCTGCCTATAAAAGTCTTTCATTTTGTGCAGTTCTTCTATCTGCTAGATCGATGCTACCTGATTCAAATCCATTTTTTTTTTTATTAAAAAAAAAAGATTTTATTTTAAGGTGAGATAAGGAAATAAGGAAGATGGAAATCTCGACACTTAGCAGGTCTCCCAAAGACTGGAACATGGTCTGGGCACTAGAAGGTTCACCTCAGGTCTAGCAACATAACTTCCTTGTTGTTCCCATGGCAACTAAATGCATGACCTAGGAAAAGTACCAGAAACGCTAGTTGTCTCTGCAATATCTATTCTCCTCTTCTTTAGTAACAGAGCCCTGGATTTATTTGGGCTGGTGACATGCCCAGCTAAAAGGCTGCATTTCCAGCCTGGTTTGCATCTAGATGTGGCCATCATGAGGCAGGTGGACAGCCATGGGTGGACTTCAGGACATCTCTCTAACAGGGACAACAAGGATGAGCACATTTGGATTTTTTCTCTTTTGCCTTCTTTCTTCCTGGAATTTGGGAGCATCCTGTAGCATCTTATGACCTTGAGGTTGGCAGCCATATTCAAAGGAGGTTGGAGCAGAGAAATCAAAAAAGCCTAGACGCCTGTTCACTTGAGGATCTGCTATAGCAGCCCTGGTCAAATACATTTGTGCTCAAATAAACTCTTAAATTTTTTAATATGCCTCAGTTTACCTTTTAACAAACACAAATGGAAATGGAGAATGTTACAGTTATGGTGAAGCTTGGTTAAATAGTTACCACCTAGATATGCGCAAATGTGAAATATTCTTATTTGAAACTCTCCCCAAGCTGTAGTACTTGGCCTTGAAGTACCTCAGCTTCCTTAAGAAGACAGTTTGCATTTCATTTCATTTCAGTTTAAATATCAGCCCAATCCTGTGATTTTTTTTTTTTTTCTCGATAGCCAAACCTTAGCCACTTCCCAATTTATAAGATCAGTCTCAACTTCAACATAGTCTAGATGGATGTAAGGGGGAGTTTCTGGAAAGTGTAAACCTGCAAGGTTCAAACTTACGTTCTCATACTCTCCTTTCCTCCTGGGCCTGCTTTCCCATCCTTGCCCTGGACTGTTGATGTGTGATCGTGACTAGACTGTGACTATCCACAGTGGGAGTGGTGACTGGGGATATCTGCATACATGTGGCCACAAATCTGTAGGAGGTGAGTTTGCTATTCAATCGCTCTTGGTCACTGCTGCACTTGTGTGAAACTGGTAACTGATTCTCTGAGTGACCAGAGCCTGTGTTCTGATTCTCAGCTGCAGTGTAGTAATTTATCGTCTGGGGGCTCTGCTCAGCTCTGTGTGCACAGTTCCAGTTGTCTTGCTACCGAAGATTAGAAAGATGAGACCTTTTGCTTCTAGGGTCCTCGTGCGCTGTTGAGCACCCACACTACTTCCTCTTGATTGAAGAGACTCTCGAATCTTAGCCATGCCTGCTCTCAGCTTTGCTTGCTTTCACTTGTGTGGTTCCCTGCTCCTGGCAGCTTTAGTGACTCAGCAAATGACTTAGCAAATCAAGAAAAATGCCACCATTTCCTTCATAGTAGATAGGAGGGAAGCGTGCAAGGGCCTCTACTGTGCCCCTCCCTGAGGGAGTGAATTGAATGACGACTCCTCCTCCTCCTCCGTAGCAAGATGAGTATTAGGGGCAGTTAATGATGCTTTACACTCTGCTTCACCAAAAGGGAGTGAGTGTCCCTGATGCTGTCTAGACACTGTATATAAGAGGATGGTGGTGCGTAGACTGATCTTTCGAATTTTCTGGAACACCTTTTTTTTTTTTTTAGCAAGGCAAGATGGTTTGCTACATAGTGGGATTTTGATTTTTTCTTTTTTATCTTTTTTTTTTTTTTTCTTTTTCAGTTGAAACTGTTCCGCAGCAATCCTACAGCATTCCATTTAACTCTTGATCTGAGCTGAGAGGGCTGTGTTAATAGTTCTAGGTCCTGGCTGAACATTAGACTCACCTGGAAGCTTTTAGAAACTATAACTCGTCAGTGTCCATCCCAAACTTATGTCAGTATTTGCAGGGAGTATTTTCCCAACATAGTATTTTTTAACCAGTGGGCTAGAGGGAAGCCTAGTGAAGATGAATGAACATCCTATTAGCTCATTACAAGCTCATAATCTCATAATAGGAGGAAAGTACTATACTAGAAAACCTAAACTGAAGAAGCGGACATAGTTGAATTAAGGACCTTAATTTTTATCTTCCTGGTAGCCAAGCAAAGAGGGAAACAGATTGTATAACACAGCTTTCAGTGTCTAATAAAGGACCCATTTGTAGTTGTTCAGAGTTAAAACTTCTCCATATAGAAGGAATTGATTGTATGAGTCTTAGTCTAAGGGACATTCAAAGACAATGGTTCATATCGTAGATAACACTTTTATGATATAAAATGTTTAAGTATATTGTTATTGTTTTTATTTATTTTCGATAAGAACTGAAAAATATATCATGGTAGAAGAGTTGACAGGGATGTGATGCCATTAACCTACTCTGATTTTCCTGTCAATATATTGGTTCATAGATGCTAATGATGCTGTATAATTATTGCTTGGGCAACCATATAAATGACCATGTTGGGAAATGCCACACATAGCCCAGATTGGCTTTAATAATCCTGAGATCTCATTTCTTCCCCAAATGGGTTACTTTGAAAATCAGCCTGATATGTGGATAAGTAACAATTTCTCTTTAAAGGGTTATTGTGAGGATTAGGTGAGAGGTACACACATGTAGAGATCCTAGAATACTGCCCACTCCATATTAGGTACTTTATAAATGTTGTTGATGGTTATTGTTACTATTTTAACTGGCTCACTGGGGAAACTGTGGGTTCCTTTGGAAACTTGAACGGTGCAGAATATTGTATTTTCAGATTCTGACACCAAGCCTTTCCAGTGAAGGAAATTTCCAGTCAGAATATGGGATGATTACCTTAACAATTAAATGCTTTGTAATCTTATTCTATTTATTTTGTTGTTGTTGGTTTTCTTTCTCCTAGGTGTATAAAGATCTTTACTTTCAGTAAGAAGAGTGAACCCTCAGTGTGTTTGTTTTCTGTAAACATATGAAGCAAAGGCAGGGATAAAAATGTGTCAAAGATAGTTGTTCAATCTATGATAAGGATAGTCATTGGAGTATTAAGAATTTGAGGGAGTTCTCTGGTGGTCTAGTGGTCAGGACTCCGCACTTTCACTGCCGTGGCTGAGGTTCAATCCCTGGTCGGGGAATTGAGATCCTGCAAGACGTGCAGCCAAAAAAAAAAAAAAACAAAAAAACAAACAAACAAACAAAATTGTTGTAGTATTATGCATTATGCTGCCACATGCCACAGTCTCTTTCATTATGTAGATTTCTTTGTGAAAAAGAAACATTACTGTCTCTTCATGGGCTTTTCAATCTACCAGCCCTGCTACAAACATCACAACATTGTAACTTCAAAAACATTGTTTCCTTATAGCACAATTCATGCTTCTGCAGATTGTGCAGACTGTACCCTTTATGGATTATATTGCTGAGAAGCACATATGTGGTTAAACATTCCACATATGTGGTTAAACATGAGAAGCACATATGTGGAACATTCCATGGTTCCATGACACTAATACAAATTCTGCTCATGCATTGGCTGGGTTTTGTGTTGCAGGGACTCAGAAGTTTTTTGGGGGGTTGTTTGTTTCAAAAATAGGAACTAGCATAGCAAATGTGGGTATTTATTTGTTTTTATAAGAAACATCTATATAAACCCAGCCAAGGCCCACAGCTGTCAATCAATCAGCAGTGCAGGAATCAGCCTTAATCTGCCTCTTTAAGAGCACACATTTTTATCACCATAAATTTCTATTAGTAAAAATAGAAAAATCAGCCCTCCTTTTCTTCTGAAACACTGACAAATTTGGAGGAAGGAATTATATGCCTGGTGAAACATTGTATTAAACATAAAAAAAATTAGCAAGACATGCGAAGATGAAGAGTGTCTTAAAATCTGTACGTTGAAATAGCTTATAGCCCAACGCCTGTATTATTATGAGAACATCTATGTTTTGTAATTCCCACCAACATGTGATAACTGACTATGGGTATAAATCTGATTTCCTAGGAAAAGATAAACTTCCAAAGGAAATATCAATTTCATGTCTTGTTTTCTAAAACTTCACTGTATATAAAGTCATAATTGTCACTGGTGAAGTCATCATATTTTGTTTTCTTGGTACCTGTGGGCTGGCTAAACCCCTTTTGTTTTTCAATTTTATATTCACCTTTTCCTGTTTCTTCTGGAGAGTGAGCAAAAGGAACTTGTAAAAGACATAATATGAGTCATCCTTCAACAAAAGATTTCTCTTGAGATGGTGCTTCTGAGTGTAGATTGCCTTCTTTTCCTCTCAGAATAAGGACTGAGGGTTGTTCATTCTCTCTACTGCTTTGGCTATTATGCCTCTAATCTCTCTCTCTCTCTCTGTTAGTTTAGTGGATGGCAATTATGTACTGTTTCTCTAGGTGCTAATTGTAATTGCCATGTGCTGTCACAATGGTGGGAGGCAATTTTGTATCCTCTCTTTCTTTTGAGAAGGGTATATATAATCAGTAATTCTATCTATTACAATGGCAAGTGGGTGGTATCTACAGCAGACTCTCATTTTTCAAAATAAAATGATACTTATGTTGGATGTCCAACTGTTAATTGAACTAGAAACTTAAAAAAACAAAAATATGACAAAATAAAATGATATATTACTTATTTCAAAAGTTTCTTTTTGTTGTTGACCATAAAGAGCAATACATGGAGTATATGACGAGACTGTTTAGAAAGACAGATGCACATTTAAAGTATGATGGAAAAAATTACAAAGATTTCTCTTTAGGTAGGCAAATAGTACATATTGATTAAAAAAAGATATTTAAAATTGAAAATTGATCTTACCACTTTCTACTAATGAGTTTTTTTTTTTCTAGTTTTTATTTCCTTTGAAAATGTGTCGACATGGTTCAGATGTCTAGTTTTTTGGGTTTTTTTAAAATAAGTTTATTTATTTATTTATTTATTTTTGGCTGTGTTGGTCTTTGTTTGTGTGCGAGGGCTTTCTCTAGTTGCGGCAAGCGGGGGCCACTCTTCATCATGGTGCGCGGGCCCCCTCACTGTCGCGGCCTCTCTTGTTGTGGAGCACAAGCTCCAGACGCGCAGGCTCAGTAGTTGTGGCGCACGGGCCTAGCTGCTCCGCGGCATGTGAGATCTTCCCAGACCAGTGTCGAGCCCGTGTCCCCTGCATTGGCAGACAGATTCTCTACCACTGCGCCACCAGGGAAGCCCCCCAGATGTCTAGTTTTGAGAGCAAAGTACCACACCAGGGGTGCATCATAGTATGTTTCAGACTTGTTCTATACTTAGTCATTTGTTAGTGACTCGAAATAAGCAATCTAGAGTAGGAAATTATAGCCATTTCAGCCGGTGTGCTGAGAAAATCACTTAATCTCTCTGAGCCTGAGTTTTCTAATTTTTAGCATGGAAAGTGGGTACTTGCTTCATAGGGCTATTGAGATAATTAAATGAGACCTAGTATGTAAAGCACTTAGCCTAGTTCCTAGGATGTAATCAAAACGTGCAGTCTATCCTAAGTCTGTGGTGGTGATAATAGCGATGAAATGTGAGAAGGGAAAAGGACTGCGAGGGTCATCTGTCCCAATTCCTTTGTTTTATAGGAAGATCAGAGAAGGGATGTGCCCAAGGTCACACAGTTGGATGGCAGAGCATTGCTAATTCTCACTTAGGTCACTACTCGTGGTGTGTGCTGTATTATTCTGCAGAATTTCTGCAGGCAACTCAGAATCCCATATTTTGTCATCATAGACAGTGCTGGTATTTCATGATTACCTTATAAATGGCAATAGCCATGGCGGCAACATTTTTGGTCATAAGCAGCAAGAACAGGTGAGAATTTCAAAGAGGAACTGTCTTTGTTGCTCAGTTTTTTTCAGTGAATCTCGGGAATTTGATCCATGTTGGTCTCAAAGGTCGCTCCTATAATCAACAGCAACTTTAGGGACTGGGGAATGGGTCCAGATTCCTTAGCGTGACTACTAAAGTACATTGCCTCTGCTATGAGGCTAGTGAAACATATGTTTTACTCTTTACATGTCATCTGTAAATTTTTATGTACAATATCAATAAAGAAACATTTGTTTCCATTTTAAAAGGAAAAATAATTTTATTGGCTCTAGAAATCATTAATTTATTACAAATTTGCATCATTATTTTGTCTCTGTAGTCACAAAATTTGAAACATTTCAGTATAGTAATAACAGTATTTTGAAGACAAGTTTACACCTCTGTCTTATGATTTTGGTTTGTCTGGATTGCTTCATGATAACTACTAAGCTAATTTAGTTATAGAGGTCTCATCATTCCATGGTGCTGAGGTCCTTCTATTAAATAAATACCGAGCAGTTTGATGTATAACC
Source organism: Balaenoptera physalus (assembly GCF_965194825.1). Classification (NCBI taxonomy): domain Eukaryota; kingdom Metazoa; phylum Chordata; class Mammalia; order Artiodactyla; family Balaenopteridae; genus Balaenoptera; species Balaenoptera physalus. The sequence continues at coordinate 59,321,476 of NC_138883.1, read as the reverse complement.
ACTGTGCCCAAATTATGTCCTACAAGATTTCACAATAAAAAATTGTATTTAGCGTGGATTATTTGGTTGGAATACTTTTTGCTGTATGTAACAGAAAAACCCAAACCCTCAAAAGTTTACATATAAAAAATTTATTTTGTCATGTAGAATAGGGCTGCTCCAAGGTTGGTTAATTAGGGGATATAGTGATGAAGTCATCAAGGATAGAGGTTCCTTCTATCTTGTCTCTCTGCTATTTCGTTATGGAGGCTTCTTTCCCATGTGGCTACAAGATGGTTGCTACAGTCCCAGGTATCACATGGAGATATGATGACATCCAGCAAAAGTGTAACCATTTTTCCTTGTCTCTTTGTATGACAATAGAAACTTCTTCCAGAAGCCTCCCAGTATATTTGCACTTCTGTTTCACTGGACAAAATCACAACACAGGTTGTTGTGAGGATTGGAACTACTCTGACTGGCTAGGATATTTAAGGCGCCACATCCAGGCTAGGACTGGGACCAATGTTCATGAGGAAGGAAGAGAGGGGCAATGACTGTTGGATAGGAAACCAAAAGTTTCTGATGTACATAGAAGGAGCTTGACAGTAAATGATGGTAAAACTAGGCAAGAAGGGAAAATAAGGGAGAACTCTGAAATAAACTCATAAATAACATTAATGTTTATCTTCTTAATTTTTCTGGAGTAAAAGGAGAAGAAATATAACTTAATTGTGTCATCTAAATGGTTTATTCTTCTGGTAAATTGTCCTGCTGTGGATGAAGACAATTATTCCATTTGTGTATTAGAGTCCTGTTAGCTTAATAGATCCCTAATGAAATTAGCAGAGTTTGTGTTTCACTCTGCAACTTTACATACCAAAGAAGTGTTATTAGAGACACCTACAAGTATTTTCATGCCATGTATTTACATTCTTTGTTTTATTTTTTGTTATCAAAGGCCATTTGGCTATGGTCCTTTATACTAATCCTTTCATTTAAAGAGTAGCAAAATTAATTGTATCCTATGGCATTTTTCTAGCATTTTCTAGCATTAATTTTGCATTAGTTTCTAAAATTTTTGTTTTTTCTTTATGGTGGGGTCATCACAGTAGTTGTGAGAATTTGAAGTCAGACAAATTACTATGGACTGTCCTTATTAATAACAGAAATGAAAGTAAAAATCTGTTCTCTCTATGAAGCCTAAGGTGTTGGAGAGGAAGCATAGACACAGGAGAGGGAGATGTAAGTACCCCAGTGAATCCTAGAAGCAGAAGAACAGAGAGAAATCAAGTGGTTAGAGGGTAAACTAGTTGGTATGTACTCAATAAGAGTTATGGGGGATATAGTTAGTGTGGTGGTGACCAGGATATGGGAAAACAGGTTGGAACAGAGACCACAAGAAAGTCAAGACAGAGGTGATAACATTTAATCTTGATGAAATTTGGTCCCAGATATGCCCTTTATCATTAGAATAGAACAAAAGAAAAAAGATCTAGATAATTATCTTCTTTCTACATGTTCAATTTTTCCTTTCCAGACTTCCTTCTCATACCTACTTATGTTACAAGCTTTGCTTTCCCTGATCCCATTGACTCTGTGGCTTCTTCATCATAAGTTTACCATACTTTATTATAAACATTTGTTGGCTTGTCTGTACACTTTCCTAGATCTTGGGGATAGGGCTGCTGTCTCCTTATCCCAAGTCTCCAGCATGTTGCAAAGTACTGTGTAGGTATTCTGCCCTCAATAAGGAGTGAACTCCTACACTGATGCACAAGTTCTAATGTGAAGAAAATAAACCCAGAATAAAATATCCTCTTTCTGTTGAGTCCTCAACCTTTCTTGCAAAAGGATTTTTTGACCTAGAAAGTTCTTTTTACCTTTGAGGTAGATTGATAGCCCCAACTGATGGCTTCCTTTCAGTCTTGTCCTCTGCAATGTGACTATGCAAACATTTCCTCTTGGGAAGTGGATATATTTAATTATTCTTGAAATTGGACCACCTTAGTAATTTTCTTTAGATGATAGAATGGGGAAGAGAGGTGTTGTGCCAGTTTGGACCCTAGGTCTCAAAAAACCTTGCATTCTTCTGTTCTTTCCTGGAACCCTGAACCTACTGTGAACAAGCCTGGGCTGGTCTGATATAGGATGATCTATCGTGTGGAGCCCTCTCACTACTTTTCAACATCATAATAGAAATTCTAGCTAGTGCAATAAGAAAAGAAAAGAAAAGAAAAAGTATAGAGATTGGGAAGGAAGAAATAAAATGGTCTTTGTTCACAGAGTACATGAACATCTATGTAGAAAATCTGAAAGGGTACATAAAAACCCTCCTGGAATTAATAGGTGACTATAGCAAGATTGTAGGATACAGATAATATACAGAAGCCAATCACTTTCATGTACATCAGAAATGAACAAGTGGAATTTGAGATTAAAAACACACTACTATTTATATTAGCACTTCACAAATGAAATACTTAGGTATAAATCTAACAAAATATGTACAAGATCTATATGAGAAAAACTACAGAATTCTTGTGAATGAAATAAAAGAACTAAATAAATGGAGAAATATTCCATGTTCATGGATAGAAAGAATAAATATTTTAAAATCCCTCCCACCTTGACCTATAGCTTCAATGCAATACCAATCAAAATCCTAGCAAATTATTTTGTGGATATTGACAAACTGATTCTAAAGTTTATATGGAAAGGCAAAAGACCCTGAATTGCCAACACAGTATTAAAGGAGAACAAAGTCAGAGGACTAACTGCTCAGCACCAAGACTTTCTACCAAACAACAGTCATCAAGATAGTGTGGTATTGGCGAGAGAAGAGACAAATAGATCAATGAAATGGAATAGAGAGCCCAGAAGCAGTTGCCCATAAATACAGTCGACTGTTTTTTTTTTTTTTTTTCTTTTTTTTAATTTTTTTTGACTGTGTTGGGTCTTCGTTTCTGTGCGAGGGCTTTCTCTAGTTGTGGCAAGCGGGGGCCACTCTTCATCGCGGTGCGCGGGCCTCTCTTGTTGCAGAGCACAGGCTCCAGACGCGCAGGCTCAGTAATTGTGGCTCACGGGCCCAGTTGCTCCGCGGCATGCGGGATCCTCCCAGACCAGGGCTCGAACCCGTGTCCCCTGCATTGGCAGGCAGACTCTCAACCACTGCGCCACCAGGGAAGCCCTACAGTCGACTGTTTTTAGATGAGGAACAATGTAGCAAAGATGGTCATTTCAACAAATGATGCTGGAACAACTGGACATCCACATGCAAAAATACGAATGTACACACAGACCTCATTTTCCTCACAAAATTTACCTCAAAACAGATCACAGACCTAAATGTAAAACACAAAGTGATAAAACTCCTAGAATATAACATAGGAGAAAATCTAGATGACTTTAGGTATGGTGATGACTTCTTAGATACATCACCAAAAGCACAATCCATGAAAGAAATTATTAAAAATCTGGACTTCATTAAAATTAAAAACTGAAAGACAAATGTCAAGAGAATGAGAAGACAAGCCACAGACTGCATGAAAATATTTGCAAAAGACACATCTGATAAAGGACCATTTACCCAGGACATACAAAGAACTCTTAAAACTCATCAATAAGAAAACAACCAAATTAAAAAGTGGTCAAAAACCTTAAAATACACTTTACCAAAGAAGATATACAGATGGTAAATAAGCATAAGAAAAGATGTTTACATCATATGTTATCAGGGAAATGCAAATGAATATAACAATGAAATACCACTACACACCTATTAAAATGGCCGAATCCAGAATGCTGACAACAGCAAATGCTAGCAAGGATGTAGAATATCATTCGTTGCTGGTGGGACTGCAAAATGGTATAGCTGCTTTGGAAGACAGTTTGGTAGTTTCTTACAAAGCTAAACATACTCTTATTATACCATCCAGCAGTCATGTACTTTTGTATTTACCCAAAGGAGTTGAAAACTTATATCCACACAGAAAAATACACATGGATGTTTATAGCATCTTTATTCATAATTGCCAAAATATGGAAGCAATGAAGATGTCCTTCACTAGATGAATGGATAAATAAACTATGGTATATCCAGACAATGGGATATTAGTAGTGGTAAAAAGAAATGAGCTATCAAGCCATAAAAAGACATGGAAGAAACTTAAATGCTTATTACCAAGTGAAAGAAGCCAATCTGAAAAGACTACATACTGTATGATTCCAACTAAAAGATATTCTGAAAAGGTAAAACTATAGAAATAATAAAAAGATCAGTTGTTTCCAGGAAGTTGGGGGGAGATGAATAGGTGGAACACACAGGATTTTTAGGGAAGTGAAAATACTGTGTGATACTACAATAGTGCATACATGTCATTATCCATTTGTTCAAACCTGTAGAATGTATAATACCCAGTGTGGACCGTAATGTAAACCATGGACTTTGGGTAATGATGCATCAACGTAGGTTCATCAGTTGGAACAAAGGTACTACTCTGGCGGTGGAAGTTGATAATGGAGAGTCTATGCATGTGTAGTGGCAGGGAATATATGGGAAATCTCTGTCCCTTCTTTTAATTTTGCTGTGAACCTAAAACTTGCCCCCCTCACAGACACCCCCCTCCCAAAATAGTCTTAATAATAAAAAGCATGTGGAGGAGAATTCAATTACTTCATCTGAGGCCATTCTGGACCAGTCTTAGATGGTGAAACCCAAAACAGAACAGTGTGTGGTACATTTATAATGCTTGATAAATATAAGATATTATTTTGGCCTTGTAGATCTTCACTCCTAGAATTTCTCTCCTTTGACAAAATGTACCTGTATGACCAATTTTGGTGGTGTGTTTCCTTTTAATTATCTTTGTAATCCTGCCTCCTCCACGTGGTGGTTTACTGGATTTGATTATCAGCCACCTAGTTTAGTCTACATATACCTTTTTCTTGAGGAAACTGTTGGTACCTTCATGATTTCAATTAGGTACAATAGGCAGATAACTCTGGAATTTATAGGTATACATTTATAACCACTCTTATCTACATATACAAAGCCTGCTTAACAACAACTAGCTTGTGTATCCTCTTAGTAGGTCAGATTCAACATGTATAACACTTCCTATCTTATTTCTTTTTCAGGTAATCTATTATTCCAGCTAATCATCCTACAGTTATTTTTGGGTCTTTCTTTTCTTTCCCCTGACACCACTTCTTCTTTCATAATCTTAAGTTTTGTCCCCTCTTTTTCAACAAATTTCAATAAAAAAAACTTTTATGTATTTGCATTGTCACCTTTCTATTTTGAAGGCAATTTTTGCTTTTTTTGTCCACCTTTTTGTTTTTCACACCTCTAATACATTCTGTGTATCGCTGTAGTAATTTTACTAAATATCAGGGAGAAGAGGGAAAATCAAGGATTTAACATTTATCGAGATCCCAACTGTGGAGGAAACACTGGGCTACATGTTTTATTCACTCTTTCATTCAGAAATATATTTTTAGTAACTATCAGAGGCAGTCATTGTTCTAGGTACTAATGATACTAGGATGTGTTGTGTGAAACATACATAATTTCTACCTTCACAGAGCTAATACTTTAGTAGATGAGAGACAATGTGTAAGCAAACAAACAAAAAGCCCTTCTCCCACAGAAGGCCAGTTATGAGAGATTGGAGTGAGTACATGCTTGAAACGCTTCTTCTTATAGTAACAATATTCTTAGAAAGTTAATTAATACATAATCACTCTCCAAAATGAGAAAGTGAATTTTCCTTGCACTGAATCCTGTGAAGCAGCCCATGTGGAATAAAGCAGGCAGGAGACTTCATCAGTAATCTAAGGACAACACCTCAGAAATCTCCATGGAGAACCAAGGCCACCAAGCTCTGTGGTGAGACAACAATTCTTAGAACATACTCAGGAAAATTCCGTTGTGGAAAATGAGTTCATGACCCCAAATCATCAAATAAATAAAGAAGATTGATGTCCAAAAGTACATTACAGAATCTAAAAATAGGAGATCATGGGCCTAAGAAAACAATTAAAAGAAAGTCCAGAACCTATTTTTGAAATTCAGTTAAAAAAATGAATAAGAATTAGGAATAGAAAGGAAATTCCATATAGCTAACAGATATAGAAGGAGATGCTCAAACACATGGTAATTGGAAAAATGCATATTAAAAAACACAATGGAATATCACTTTATACTTACCTAATGAGCAAAAAGATTAGAAAATAAGATAAATACCAAATATCGGTTGGGATATGAGACTATAGGAACCCTGGTAGGAATGTAGATTGGAGCAGGCATTCTGGAGGGCAATTTTGCAACACTTAGTCAAATTAAATACTGACATTTGCTATGGCCTGTAAATGCCTGGATTTTTTTTTTTCCCCCAGAGCAGCAGTTCCATAAAGAATGTGTGCAAAGATATTTTTTGTAGGCTTGTTAGTGGTAGTGGGGAGCTTGAGGCAACAAAGAGATCGAATACAATGGAATAGTATGTAGCACTTAGAAACTGTGGCTAAATGGACATAGAACAACATAGATTTCTAAAACATGTAGCTGAGTAAAAACAGCAAGAAACAGAATGAACTCTACAAACCAGTAGCATTTATGTAAATTACACATCCATGCCCAGGAAATTAGCACTGCATATTTAAAAGGACATATACAATTAAAGAGATACTTAAAACATTAGAATGGTTGGTCGTGGAGCAGTGAAAGGAGATGGACTTGGGGAAGGAGGAAAGGGAGTTTAAAAGAATGAGAAAGCTTCACACAGACTAAAAAATAAAATACAATACAAATGGTGAGGTTCCTTTAAGAGATAAAAGGAAGTAATCACTTCTATGAAAAAAGAATAAAGAGATTAGGAAAATGAACCAGTTAAAGGTTCTGAATGTGAAGATGCATTTGAAATTATAAAGTGCTATGAAGGAAACCAGTCATATGCTATTGCAGAAAATAATTGTGGTGATGTGGAAAAAGAATTCTACTCAGTGGTCAGAAAGGGCTTTCTGAGCTAGTGTAGTTTAAGCCAAACCCACTAGGATTGAAAGCAGCTAGCCGTGTAAATACTCTTGAGAAGAGCCTCTCAAGCACATAGGTTGGCCTGTTCTAGGAACTGAAAGAAGGCCAGTGCAGCTGGTGTATGGTGAACAGCGGGAGAGAGGTCTAAGAGAAGATATAATCAGAGGCTAAGGCATGTAATGCCTTTGGATTTCATTCCAATTAAAATGAAAAACTCTGCAGGGTATTAAGCAGATGTGAACGAGATTTGGTTTACATTTTTAATTTTTAGGAGTTTACTCTGCTGCTCTGTGTAGAATGGATTAGAAGAGAGACACAGAAGGAGGAGACTGGTTTGGAGGCATTCTATGTGAAAGAGGTGTCTTGGACTATAGTGGTGGTCCTGGAATTGGAGAGAAACAGAGACAAGATATAATTTGGAGGCAAAATTAACAGGAATTAATAGACTGGTTTGGGAGGTGAAGGAGAGGGAAATATAAAGATATTCTCTAGGTTCTTAGCCTACTTTTACTGAGAGAGGGAGAGTAGGTAAGGAACATATTTTGAGGTAAAATAAGAATTCAATATCGGACAAGCTAACTTTGGCCTCTTGTGAGACATCCAAGTGAAGATGGCAAATAAAATATTGAATAGAAAAGACTGGAATACAAAGGGTAGGTCTAAGCCAGAGATGTATATTGGAGAGATAGCATCATATGGACTATATTTAAGCCATGGGAAAGATGAGATTAGCCAGACAGAATGTGTAGAGGGAGAAAAGAAGGATGTTTGTGCAACATCTTGAGGAACTCTGTCATTTGGATCTCTGGGAAGGGCAGGGAGCTAGAAAGGAAGACTGAATTGGGGTGGCCAAAGTCCTGCAGTGTTTCGTGAGGGAAGGAGCTAACTCTGTCAGGTACTGCCAAGAAATACAGTGAGGACAGAAAGATAGATCCATTAACATGGCAACATGGAAACCATCAATGACCTTAATAAGAGTAATTCCATGTCTGTGAGGGCCAGAGGCCAGAGTGGAATGGATTGAGGAGTGAACACAAGAAGATACGATGGAGATAACATCTGTAGACATACTTTGGAAGTCTGCCTCTGAGTAGTTGGGGTAATAGGTACAGGTAAGGACTGTTGGTTTAAAGATACTAGTCAGTCATTTAAGAACCTTTACAAATTGACTCTAAACTCTAAGTACTTTCTTTATTCCAGCCATATTTGTTCACTCATTCTCCCAGGTCAGGCTGAATGGAAGCATTTAGTTTTCTTATATAAGCTGATTACTGAACCTCCCAAACCAGACTAGTAATTTAGCAACCCATGAATCCAACATTCTTGAAATATTTGTTCAACATTATTGGGGGTGCATCTGCAACAACAAAGATTTTCACTTCTTTTAATTTTTATTCCAGCTAGGTATTTTCTTCTTCAGTGGGAGTAGAATTGGCCTACATGTTGTTGAGTATTCACAAAGTTGTGAACTGAGCTCTTAGCATCATATTTATGATCTATCCTGTTGATAACTTAGTGACTTTTGTAGATAGAAACCAAGACAGTTTCCTAGATGGCCTATCAGTTTAATACAGCTTTCTTATTCTAGTTCCTTTGCTCATGGTAATATTCTCATCTGTAAGTTCTCACCTTCTGTGTTCCTCCATGCCCTTTCTACTTACATAATTTCTTCTAGGTCTAAGTTTCCTTCTCTGACCCAGTTGTTACTATCCCCTTCCTTTGTACCTCTGCCCTACTTTTTATCTCTAATACCAATTTAGTGATTAATTACGCTTGTTCTTTACTTGCAGTTTTTAATGTTATTTTTATTTACTTAATGAGTACTCATTGATAGTACCCAATAATGTTTTTGATTGGCTCCTGAAGATTTTGTAGGGTTGGTTTATATTTTGACTCTCTCTGTGACACCTATCTACACATATATATTTCCTCAGGCAGTATAGATAGTATGTGACATCAGACATTAGACTAGAAAGGAAATTTTGTATAATGCCTCTTTCTCTTTGTCCTTGATTTACATTAAAAAAATTAAAGTCTATTTACCTATGCTCTTACATCCAAAATGTATCACATTAGTAAAAGCAAAGAACAAAACTTTGATAAATATTTGAAAATCTGGAGTCATGCAGACCTGCTTTAGAACCTACTTCTGTCATTTACAAGCTTTGCAATTGAGACCATGTTTCTTAATCTCTCTGATCCCTGCTTCCTTCTGTCAAATGGAAATAACCTATTTCTCTGTGACATTTTTTGTTAAAAGCACGTAGTAAGGGTGGTAATTATTGAGTTGTTAATTACCATAAAATAGTAATAAAACAAAGTAAACAATTTTGGCTGCCCAAGTTGAAATCAGTCCCCTAGTCTCTTCAGCTTTATGGCTTTGATATGATCTAGGTGATTTATGTTAAAGGGCTTAACTGACCTATTTTTCGACTTGGGTAGGAATTTCCTCTCATTTACAAACACAGTGCTTTTCACCACTTGAAGAAATTCAATTATGTTTCTGTTGACGTGAATTTCAAGTGAATCACTTAGCCGGCAAATGTGTATGTGTGACCCTGATTTTAGCATTTCTCCCTCCTACTCTAGCCCTTCAAAGATAACTTCTCACTCAGGTATTCAGGGAAAAAACTTGGCTTGTAGCACATCCAGTTCTAAGTCAGTTCTGTGCTATAGTTGAGTTTCCATGCTGTGCTTTGATCTGACCCAGACTAAAAACCTGGATTAATGTTGGAGACTTCTCAGAATTCCTTTACTACCATCTTTCCTTTCATGGAGCTGTTACCACATTAGATCATTTTTTAAAAAAATTTTTATTAGAGTATAATTGATTTACAATGTTGCATTAGTTTCTGCTGGACAGCAAAGTGTATCAGTTATACACATGTCCACACTTTTTTGGATTCTTTTCCCATATAGGTCATTACAGAGTATTGAGAAGAGTTCCCTGTGCTATACAAGTAGGTCCTTATTAGTTATCTGTTTTATATATAGTAGTGTGTATGTGTCAATCCTAGTTTCCCAATTTATCCCTTCACCCCACCCCCACCCCGCTTTCTCCCCTGATAACCATAAGTTTGTATTCTACATCTGTGACTCTATTTCTGTTTTGTAGATAGTTCATTTGTGCCATTTTTTTTTAGATTCCACATATAAGCGATATCATATGATATCTGTCTTTCTCTGTCTGACTTACTTCACTCAGTATGACAATCTCTAAGTCCATCCATGTTGTGCAAATGGCATTATTTCATTTTTTTATGGCTGAGTAATATTCCATTGTATATATGTACCACATCTTTTTATCCATTCCTCTGTCAGTGGGCATTTAGGTTGCTTCCACATCCTGGCTACTGTAAATAGTGCTGCAGTGAACATTGGGGTGCATGTATCATTTCGAATTATGGTGTTCTCTGGATATATGTCCAGGAGTGGGATTGCAGGGTCATAGAGTAGGTATATTTTTGTTTTAAAGGAAACTTCATACTGTTCTCCATAGTGGCTGCACCAATTTGCATTCCCACCAACAGTGTAGGAGGGTTCCTTTTTTTTCCACATCCTCTTCAGCATCTTTCCTTTCATGGAGCTGTTACCACATTAGATTTTAATGAAATAAATGTAGGAAAACCCATATTCTATGTTATCTTTCCTAATTCTAATTTACCATTTACAAATTCTAGATAGCTATAACAGATTTTACTGGGGAATTGATATGTCTAATAGAAATTTTGTGTGAGACACAAAAAAATACATTTTAAATCAAACTTTGAAATGTCATGGTACTCATGAACCATGGCAAGAGAACAAAAAGGTTATATCTATTTCAGATCTCATGGATGTACCTGAAAACCTTCCTCTTCTGCTTTCAGAACTGCTTCAAAGTGTTTCATTCTTCAACGCTTCTGCATGTAAATCTCCATGCCCCTTTAGGAAACCCCACTCCTGTCCTTGCTCCTATTATGTGAGATAAAAATTTCCCAGCAGGCTGTGAGGTTGGGCTGTCCCCTCCAAATTTAGTTTTCTGGGAGTATTCTCTCCAGTGAATCACACCTATCCCTCTCCATTATTTTTCAGTGTCCAATGAGTTACACACACATGCACAAATACAAACGGTAAAGCCAAAATCCATGTTACACATAGAAACATTTTCCTCACTGCGATTATAATCCTGCAGAACTTCCCTTGAACAAATGGGAGAAAATGCCTCTGTATGTCATTATGCTGAGCAGTGTTCGGCTTTCTTTGTTTTTCCCACTGTGTTTAGATTGTGCCTCAGCCTTTCCAGTACATAAACATAAGGGGTTATTATAGCATTGAAGATTGTAACACTTCTTTATGATGGTCAACATTTCTTAGCTATACAAATTTCTACTTTGAGCTTTTAGGAATTCTTAAAAATTTATGTCAGATCAAATCTTGGGTTACTGTAAATGAAAGAAGACTGGGAAGAATCATTATTTTTCATCCAAGCATCCTCCAGGAAATGGGAAGGATGTTTTAGACAGAAGTAATCAACCAAAATTTTGTCAACAATAACCAGAAAACATATCGAGAAAAAAGATCAGGACTCACACCAATATGTTTCTATAAGCAAGAAGAAAATATTGTAAGAAAATGTCTATAATGTCTAGAATGTTTCATTATAGAAAATTTAAAAACTTATATTCCTAGACCCATAAAGAAGAAACTAAAAATATATCAATCTCACAGTGAAGATATAAAACATTTTGGTTATCATTTGGGTCCACCAACCTATCTGTAATTTTTCTGTTTACTTATCTGAACAAAATTTTGATCAAATTGTATTAATCATTTTATAACTCAATTATTTAAATATATAATAAGTCACAATGATTCTGCCATGTTATTAAATGTTTTTGAGGACTTGATTTTTGACTATGTGATATTCTATAATAAGTATGTGCTATGGTTTAATTTATGTAATCAATCATTTATTGTTGCACAATTAGAAAGTTTTCAAGGACTAGTTTACTTTATAAAAGTACATTTTATATTTACTTTTAACAATAATAGTTGACTTGTTTGAGTCATTTTCTTGTCAAATAGAAACTTGAGATCTAATAGTTTTTAAAATTTCTTTTGTTAGTAGCTAGGCCCCATATGATTAAAAACATCTACATTTTATGGCTAAATTCACAGATCTATAACAAACATTTGAAAGCAAGAATAAGTTTAACTAATGGTAACTTGTCTGTATTGGTAATTTTCCCCTTCAAGATATTGAAAAAACAGGACTTACTGTAATTATAAACCATTTAAATAACACGTGTGTGTGTGTGTGTGTGTGTGTGTGTGTGTGTGTGTGTGTGTTGGGGGGTCTGAGGCACCTTTAAAAATAAATATATTGAGAAAATGTCAGGACTTTGACCTGTTTTTCAATAGGGCAGCAATAATGGAGCATCAAATGTAGTGTCTGTTTGTTAACAAGATTCATTTTCTTTGTTGGTCATCATGTTGGCATTTCCAGCAGATGGCATTATTACTCTAAAGAATCAAGCAGTAAAGTCAAGCATCTTTCAGTAAATGCACTTTTTAGAAAGGAAGGGAAGAGGGAAAGGAAATATAACTTATTGAAGTCTTTAGGTGTTGGTCCTTTTATATATGGAATATACATGTAATTATACTTAATGCTCATGGTGATCCTTGCAGGTGGGTGTTATTTTAAGAATAAATAAACTGAGGCTGAAAGAATTTAAGAAACTTGGTATTCATAGAGCAAATAAGTGACAGACTTGCAACTATAACCTAGATCTGGCTGATTCAGGAGCCTGGGTAGCTGTTGTGTTTAGAATCTATGGTATTACAATGAAAATATTCATTCCATAGGAACAATTTCAAATGAAGGGGTTGATACCTTCCAAAATTTTTTCTGGGGAAAAAAAGTTTAAAGTTTTTTTTTTTTTAAATGAAATATTCTCAACTTTAAAAAAATGCAGAGAAGCATTTCTGCAATAATGGAGCCAAGGACCTCTGAAAATCCACTCCTGTATAAAAGCAATGAAAACACTAGCAAAAAAAAAAATTGTAAAAGTCAATGTTTTCAGAACTCTAGGAATTAACCCAAGGTTGCAACAATCTGGGAAGTGTTTTTATAAGGAAAAATTACTGAATGTTGGTAAGAACAGTAATATCTGTGGCATTGTAATTTGTTCTATTCCCATTCCCTTCTCCCCAGCACCATGGTAGCTTTGAAAGCCAGCAACCTTGCAGCCACAATTGTTGTGAATGTCAGTAACTTAGAGATCATTGGAGGAGAAGAATGGGTTTGAATATCTCAAAAATGCCCCATCTCAAGGGAATTGTCAATATTTGACCTATCTGGCTAGATCCTTAGAAAAGCCCAGCACAAGTTGTTTATATTTAAATTGACTCACAGCTCACTCAGTGGGAGAAGCCCTTTCCCCTGCCATCTGTCAAAAAAATGTCAGTATCAATTATTTACCATCACAGCTACCTGAGAAAAATGATACCAGTTGGGGAAAACGAGGCTGGATGCAAAACTTAAATGAAAAATCAAGGAGATAGTACATTCATGGGAGGCTTTTAGAAGCTTGAATATATTACGGGGGATCTTAAAGTCCATGTGCATGTGCAGGGCTGTGAGCATGCTCTGGAGGGACCTGGGAAAGCCATGATTTCTAACCTCTGGCTGAATGTAAAGCTCTACAAAAGCTGGAAGCAAAGGCTAAGGTAGAGTAGTAAACTTCCAAAGCATTGTTTTGTCCTGATACACACAGAGATCCTCAGCAAAGAGCAGGAGCTTTATTGGTTCAAGGTATTTTAGGAAATCTCTGTCTAATCATTAGCCTACCATTAAGCTAACCAAACAGAAACTTTAGTGGAAATGCACACAGAAATAAAGACTGTAAAGAATCAGTCCAGGAAAATCACAAGAAAACAGTAACTGCTACAACAACAACAGCAACAACAACAAAAACAGTCATGAAAACAAACCCTGGGAGGGGGAAATCTCACTTTGAGTTGCCACATTATAATATTATAACACCAGTTTTTGACAAAAAAATAAGGCAAGCAGAGAAGCAGGGAAATATGGTCCATACAAAGGGGGGGAAATCAATCAATGAAAACTGTGTCTGAGGAAGCCCAGATGTTGAACTTAATAGAGATTGAACTTTAAAAAAGCTGTTATGAATAAGTTTAAAGAACTAAAGGAAACAATATCTTAAAAATTAAAGTATGATAATGATGTCTTGCAAATAGAGACTATCAATAATACAATAGAAATTGTTAAAATACCCAAATAGAAATTTTAGTGTTAAAAAATACAATAGTTAAGATAACATTTACTAGAAGTGTTCAACAGCAGGCTTGAATTGACAGAAGAAAGCATCAGTGAACTTAAAGATAGGTCAATTGAAATTATGTAACCTGGGCAACCAAAAAAAAAAAAAAAATCAAGAAAAAAGAGAGCCTCAGTGACCCATGAAATACCATTAAGAATACAACAAGTGCATAATGTGAGTCCCAGAAGAAAAGGAAAGAAAGAGGCAGGAAGAATATTTGAAGATATAAATGCTGAAAGCTTCCCAAATTTGATGAAAAATATGAATCTACACATTAAAGGATCTCAAGAAACTCTAAGTAAAATAAACACAAAAAATTTCACAACTAGACAAATTAATAGTCAAACTGTAGAAGCTAAAGACAAAGAATAACCTTGAAATTAGGAAGAAAAAAATGATTTATCATCAACAAGATATCTTCCATAAGATTAACAGCTAACAAGAGAAGACTTGAATGACACTATAAACCACCTAGACCTAAGAGATATCTATGGAAATATATATGTACACACACACACAAACTAGCCCACACTAAAAAGAAGGAAGGAAATAAGAACGTAATACAGATTAGAGAAGAAATAGATGTGAATTTAAAAATAAAAGAATCCAAAAAAGTAAAATATTGAGTCTTGAAAAGATCAACAAAACTGGGAAATCATTAGCCAGAATAAGCAAGAAATAAAAGAGCTAGACTTATTACTAACATCAGGAGTGAAAGAGGGTGCATCACTACCAATGTTACACATATATAAAAAGATTTATAAGGAAATACTGTGAACAACTGTGCCAACAAAATGCATAATGTAGGTGAAGGAACAAGCTCCTAGCAAGGTACAAATTACACAGAATGATTCAACATGCAACTCATGTTCATAGATAAGAAAATTTATTATTGTTAAGATGGCAGTACATCTAAAATTGATCTACAGAGTAAAGGCAATCCCTATGAAACTCCCACCCGTCTTTTATGAAAACTGGTTTTAAAAGTTATATGGAAATGCAAGGAACCAAGAATCACCAAAACGATCTTGGAAAAGAACAAAGTTAGAGGATTCACACTTCTCAATTTCAAAAACTTTCTACAAAGCTACAAAAATCAAAACTGTGTGCTAACTGACACAAGATAAATGGAATAGAATATTTCAGAAATAAAACCTTACCTTTGTCAATTGATTTATGACACGGGTGTCAAGACAACTCAATGTGTAAATGATAGTGTTTTCAACAAATGCTGCTGAGACAACTGAATATTCATATGTAAAAGGATGAAGTTGGACCCTATGTCACACCATATAAAAATTAACAAACTTTTATAATTAATTTATGATCAAAGTCATAAATGTAACAGCTAAAACTATATAGCTCTTAGAATAAACATAGGAGTAATTTTTCATGACCCTGGTTTAGGCAATAGTTTGTTAGATATATCAAGAGCACTAGAGACAAAATAAAAAATAGATCCACTGGACTTCATTAAAATTAAGAAAAACTTGTGTCTCAGGCACCATCAAGAAAGTGGAAAGACAGTGTACAGAACAGGGGAAAATATTTGCAAATCTATGTCTGATTTACAAATTTATGTCCAGAAGATAAAACTCTTACAACTCAATAATTAAAAGACAAATAACCCAATTAAAGATGGGCAAATGATTTGAACAGATATTTCCTTAAAGAAGAAACAGAGATGACCTATGCACACATGATAAGTTGCCAACATCATTGGTTATTAGAGTAATACAAATCAGAAACCCAGCGAGATACTGTATAACACCTGCTGATAATTTTTTAAATTAAAATTTAAAAAAAAAACAGGCAATAACAAGTGCTGGAGTGTGGAGAAATTAGTATCCTCATGCAGTGCTGCTGGAATTGTTTATGGTGTAACCACTTTTGCAAACTGTTTGACAGTTCTTGTACATAGTAAATATAGAGTTACCATTATTGGATTCAGAAATTTCACTCATTGGTGTATACCCAAGTGTCAATCATTGTTGCCAAAAGTGGATTCTGCAGTTTCACTCCTAGATATATAACCAAAAAAATGAAAACACATGCCAGTATAAAACCCTGTACACTGATGTTTCAGCAGCATTATTCACAATACCCCAAGTTGAAACAACCCAAATGCCCATCAAGTAATGAATGGATAATTAAATGTGGTATATCAATGCCGTGAAATATTATTCAGCAATAAAAGGAATGAAGTACTGATACATGGTACAGCATGGATGAAATTTGAAAACATCATGTTAAGTGAAAGAAGCCAACAGAAGACAACATTTTTGTATAATTCCATTGGTATATTATGTCCAGAATAGTCAAATCTATAGATCCAGAAAGATTAGTTGATGCCTAGGCCTGATGGGTGGGGACAGAGAATGGGAGTGACTGCTAATGGGGATGGGATTTCTTTACAGGGTGATGAAAATACTTTAAAAGTATAATAGATTGTGGTGATGATTCACAATTCTGTGAATATACTGAAACCCACTTTAAAAGAGTGAACTTTATGATGTGTGAATTATAACTCAATAAAACTTATAAAAATATATAACACAAATGCATTTTGTGTTTTCAAACTGGGACAAATGTCCCTATCATTTGGAGTATGTAGGCAGGATATCTACAAGTAACTTTTTGGGGTCAAGGACTTTAGAAAAAAAAT
Source organism: Balaenoptera physalus (assembly GCF_965194825.1). Lineage (NCBI taxonomy): Eukaryota > Metazoa > Chordata > Mammalia > Artiodactyla > Balaenopteridae > Balaenoptera > Balaenoptera physalus. Next base: position 59,304,474 of record NC_138883.1, on the reverse strand, counting down.
CTCATTTAAAATGACCATCTTTGTCATATTATTATTATCCTTGTCATTTTATAGATAAGGAAGTATTGTGTTAGGGGTTAACTACTTTCCTTAGGGTCACAAATCTAGTAAGTGCTAGGGCCCAAGTCTGTCTTTTTTGCAAAGCCTGTTTACTTTTTATCCTCCATCTATAGTTCAATTAAAAGATGCTTCATTGGAACCAAGTTCTAGCTTGTTACACTGTCCCCAGGCTTTTGCTCTACAAAGGGTGTTATGGAAATACCACACCCATTTTAGCATTGATTATTGGCAAAAACAAGTTGAGAAAAAAGTCACTTTTCTCTTCTCACACCACTTTATTAATTGCTCATGTCAAACCTGACCGATCTGTGACATTCTTATTTGGTACACTAAATGGAATTGGGTACTGTGTAGACAGATACTTCTTGTCTGTCTGCAATCTAAAATTTGACACCAAAATAAGGAAGATGAATGTTTGGGAGAGAGGGGATTTTCCTTGGTATAAAAATGAGTTAGCTCTCAAATTGATTGATAATGTAGGCCTTCACTTCCACAAAGCTGTTTACTTAGTTTTCAAATATATGCATTGGGTTTGGAGTTGAAATTGCTATGTTAAAGTTGAGTTAGCTTTGAGAAAATGATATATGCATCTGTGTGAGGTTTGTTAACAATTTTCAGTTATAAAACAATTACATATGGAATTCTTTTAAGAGGCAAACTACCTTAACGTGCTGATAATGATTCTCTGTACGGAACGTTTGAAGAACAAGGTACTTATCTCCCTGGGTGTTGTGCAAAATGAAGTACCGTATTACCTACGCCTAAAGGTCCTTTTCAGTTCTTTGATTATATGACACTCTGACTAGCAAACAGAGGCACACCTGCAATCCTGCTGAGAGTTCCATGGAATCATTAATGATTATTCATGGCGAGGGAAGCGGAGGTAACATTGACTCTGAAAGTGGATCCTTTTCACTGTAGAAGTGCGCTCTTGTGTTACAGTGTTTTTGATTATGAGAAATGCCACCTGCCAGTACTTGAAGGTCTCTGAGCACAAGGGATCGACTCAGTGCCCTTTAGGTTAAAACATTTCCTGCAAGCCCAGCACAGTGTACCTGTGGTGAAGGCAGTAGCATAGATGCTCATATTGATATCTTTCAGAGCTTGTGCTGCACATATCCTGCTTGATCTTTGTTTCTTACCATCAGAGTCATGACAAATCTAGGATGTCTTTCTATTTGTTTGCTTTTATTTTTTTTGTTTATGGCTGTTTTGCTTTTAAGCAGAACCTTTTTTGAACTCCACTAAAATGAATGTCCTTTCAGTGCCTTACGTGTATCTTTAGTGGGGTTCTAGAGTAAAAGAAGAGTAAATTATTTGAAAGGAAAAAAAACGTGCTGATATTATCTCAATTAGAAAGAAAATTTATAAATGATTCACAGGGTCACAAAACAGTTTTTATTCTTGATCCTCTTTTTGCCATGGAGAGCAAATTCATTTTCAGCAATATAAACTAAAAATTATTCATGAGTTCTCTGCTAGCATAATAATTAGCAGTCTAAACTTGGGACAATCTTTTTTTAAAAATTGGAACAATATTTTAAGTTTAACTCTATTCTTAATTAGCAAGATGAGATTAATAGATTAATAGATAGATTAATGCATTATCTTGAAACCAAATTTGCTTTAAACCCTATTCTTTTTATTTCAGTTTCCAGGATACTTTGGCCCAGGACTGGGAGGAGTCAAGGTTGCCATAATAAGCAACCATATACTGGGAAGGGTTGAATAGGGTTTCTAAGGACTAGTCATTTTTGTTTCTAGAAGAACTCTGGTTAACTGTGTTCTAAATTATTGCTAAATATAACTTCAGGAGCTTAAAGAACCTAAAACCCAATAGCAATAAACTAAAGAAATACCATTTTGAACTTTTAGAACTCTAGAATTCAGCCTTTCCTCCCTATAATCACGTTACAATTTAAATTTTTTTCCTAGCATAAGAAGAATATATGCTCAATGTAAAAATTTTGGAAAATACAAAACACAGAGGATAAAAAAATGTTCCTGCTAATATTTTGGTATATGTTATTCTAGCTATCACAGTCTTTTAATAAACTTTTGTGCTATGTGAATCTAGTATGTGTGAGGAATTTAGCTGTAAAACAAATATGAGGTAATTCTGGGGGTCTTGCAACAAATGGTTCTATATCCTGAGAGAAATATGTTTACAACTGAAAAAATGTATGGTATCACTTGGTTCATCTATGCCCTAGCTCTTGTATAGTGAAGGCTTCTGGGTTTCTTACTAGGGAAAATTAGGTGCAGTTGGTGGCCTGTGTCTTATAAGGTAGACAAATACCTTGCCTTGTATTTGCCTACCTTGTAAATAAACTTGTATTTATTCTATGGAAAACAGAAAGTATTATATTACTATTGTAAAAATGAGCAAAGGACAAACATAGGCAAGGATGTCTGGAAGGAAAAAAGGTTTGGCAAATATTGAATTGTCCTCTGAGTAACTTAGAAAAACTATTTTCAGTGGCTGACTGTGTATCAGATACATCTTGTTCACATTCCCAGATTTTTGTGGTCTTCTGCAGGGGGGTCACCCTTGGCCCCTTGCTCTACCTCTGAGCAGGCTGAGTGATTCCACTGCCTGAAGCCAGCAAGCAGACTCACTGACATTCCCAAAGAATTAAAAATGCAATTTGATAAGCATTATTTGGAGCATAAAAGAGCACCAGAGGAGGTAAGGAAAACATTGCTGAACTTTGAAAGTTTAATAGGATTTTGTCGGACAAACAAATTGGAGGCAAGGGATTGTGGTGGAGAGGGGAACAGGCATTGGAGCTCAGGTAAGAAGCTGTTGCAATAATCCTGGTAAGAAACTATCACAGTGGCTTGGGAAATAGAATAACAAAATTATTTGAGACATAATTATATGATGGAATTAACAATACTTAGGAACTGAACAGTTGTAGCAGGAGGTGAAAGCAGGTGAGAAAAGAAATAGCCGAGAGGAATCCCTGGTTCCTGGTTTAGGCAACCAGGTTGATAATGAAGCTATTAGCCATGGTAAAGAATTCAAGTAGAGAATTCTTTAGGTTACAATGGTGGTGAGATCATTTGTTCTGTCTTTGATATTTTGTATTTGACATGCCTGTAACATATCCAAGTAAACACTGTCATGGGCAGTTAGGCTATAGGGAGGGAAATTAGGGGAAAGACTGGAGCTGGAAGCTTTAACATCCAGTTAATTGGCAATTGGCTTTATAGGTATAGAAGACATAGCTCAGAGGAAATACAAAATGAGAAGGGAATACAACCAAGGTTGGAAACTTAAGGTCACACTAACATTTAAGTTGAAGGAAAAGGAGGAGAGCAGAGTAAAAGAAACCAAAAAGAAGTAAGAAGAGAATGAAAAGATAATGAAATGATGGAGAACTCATAAAAATGATAATATGCAAGGATTTGGGTTTCTATGATAAAATATAAAATTCTAAGGCCAACAGGAATTGCACATTGAGAGTAAATATTCTCAGTTCCTGGAAGAATACTTCAGGACATCTGTTGGTGCTTATGGAGGAGTCATTTAATAATACTGATTTCTTAGGTTGGAATACTTAGTGACATAAACCAAGTCTTTTCCATGAGGCTTTTATACTATCTATGTTGGTGACTGGAAGTTTCCTTGTGTTACATTTATATCATATTTGCATTCATTTAACACTCAACAAATATTTTTGGAGTGCCCGCCCTATATTAGAGATGGGATATATTAGTGAACTGGAAAGGCAAAGGCACTTGCCCTTGAGAAGCTAACATTCAAGAAACAGAACAAGAAATTGACATGACACACTTTTATAAAAGGTGATAAGTGCTATGGAAAAACTAAAATGGGACAACTAGGATTAGGAATGTAGTGGGGGAAAGAGGTTTGAGGCTGTGTAGATTACTATATTAAATAATATGGGGACCTCATGGATAAAGTGACGTTGATCAAATATATTTTTAAAAGGTGAAGGAATTAGCCAAGTGGTTATCTGGGAAAAGAGTGTTCCATGCAGAAGAAAAGGTATAGCAAATGCTCAAAATTGGAAGCATGTCAGCATATGTCAGGATCCAAAAGGAAACCTACTGTGGATGCAAGCAGAGTAAGCAAGGAAGAGCAAAGTAGGGTAGATTATGTAAGGCCTTGTCTTATTCTTACTAGCTGTGAGAAGGGGAATGATTTACAGGTTTGATCAAAGGAGTGACCTGGTCTGACTTGTCTTTTCCCTCTGACTACTCCACTGATAATAGACTTTTTTGTTATTTTTCGTAGACTTTTTTGGGGATCACTTCTACTCTGTGATGTGCAAGAGTAGAAATAGGAGACCTAAGAAAAGGTTAAATACAGGTAAACGATGATGATGATTTAGCCCAGGGTGGTACCAGTGAAGTAGTGAGAAATGGATGGCTGTTGGATGTATTAGGAATATAGAGTCTACAGTAACTCCTTTGTGATAGTGCAATCTTGTATAGTAGTCAGTCACACTAAACATTTGGCAAAGGACCTTATGAAAAAATATTTTGCAAGTTATTTTAATCCAATGTTAAAATGTTAAATTCAGATTCACCTTCCCCCTAAAATTTATGCTCATTGTTATTGCGGTTATTGCTGTGTTTAAGTCACTAGACCCTGTAAATACAATGCATCTGATGGGTTTCATGGTATGTAAATAAGAAAGAACACTTGTGAGGTGATAGGAATTCTACCTGTACTTTTTCCAATGGTTTTGAACAGAGTACACTCTCCAGTTGTTTCTCCCTTACATAGATTCTGTGCTTCAAATCCCTGAATATCCAAATAACTATCTTGATACACTCTCTGGGTTGTGCTGGTCTAGTTGTTATACTTTGTCTGTCTGCATGTTATAAACTATAGTCATTTTAAGTTAATACGTTTAAATTCTGAGACACATAGTATTGCATTATTTTTGGCCAAGCCACTTGTAAAAGGCCATTATGAATGCAAACTTTGGTTTAGTTAAGAGGCACGTTTGGAGAACTCCATAAATATTGATTGAAATACAAACTGGTACAAGAAAATTACAATTTCCATGGCTTGAGCAAATATTGCAGTTCTGCAACAATGCTGATTTTATTTGTCAAATTTAAATTCTCCGGGCTTCCCTGGTGGCGTAAGTGGTTAAGAATCTGCCTGCCAATGCAGGGGACACAGGTTCGAGCCCTGGTCCGGGAAGATCCCACATGCAGCGGAGCAACTAAGCCCGTGCACCACAACTACTGAGCCTGTGCTCTAGAGCCCGCGAGCTACAACTACTGAAGCCCGCATGCCTAGAGCCCGTGCTCCACAACAAGAGAAGCCACCGCAATGAGAAGCCCGTGCACCGCAACAAAGAGTAGCCCCCACTTGCTGCAGCTAGAGAAAGCCCGCGCGTAGCAACAAAGATCCAACCCAGACAAAAAATAAATAAATAAATAAATAAATTTATTAAAAAAATAAAAAATTAAATTTCTCCTAAACAGATAGCTCTAGAATGCTCTTCTGTTTAGGTTAGATATGGGCATCATATTTAACTGTCCAATTATCTTTTTTTTTTTTTTATTGTTTGTTGACATTTTTTTCACATACACACAGTGTATTTTATTTTTACAAGAGATAAATAGACTGACACGAAGCATTGTACATGGATGACCACAACAAAAGCAACAATGATTGCAATTACCAAACCTGAAACACACTCATACTATGTCATAATATTGACATTCAGTCCAGTAATCCTCCACTGTAACAGCTCCTTTACTTTGCAGTGAAAATTGATTTGTATATTCTTTGCCTCTGAGTCCTTGTGGGATTTTTTTTTTTTAAATTCAGACAGAAAGTCACAAAAATTATACTCATCCTCATCAGTTCACTCAGTCCCATGTAATTAAATTTTTTTTTCATCTTGATCTTTTGTTAGCACTTTTTTGAGTTCATCAGTTTTTCATTAGAGTTCTGAAAATGCTTATTCATTCAGTTCAGCAGTACAGTCAGTTACCAGAAACCTGTACTTGTCAGAGTCTTTTCCATGAATTTCTTGAAGATGAAACCCTTTAATAGGAACATATTTGCAAAAGCATCAAAGTACACCCAGAACTGTCTGTAAATGAGAAAAGACTTAAAAATGACCACAGTTAAAGATTTGATGAAAGTTCATAATAATGCAGTTGACAAGAAAATTAGTTATTTCTGAGATATACATTTTAAAGTAATAACTAGGATTATTACTTATAACATTATACCAGAACATATAAGATTTTTAGAAATTTCATGTAATGTCTGAAACATTTATATTAACATATTTCCATACATATTTCCATACAAATACAAATATAAGATTTTTAGAAATTTCATGTAATGTCTGAAACATTTATATTAACATATTTCCATACAAATAACCCAATGAAAGTTTAGTATTAGTTGTTTTGTTTGTTTGTTTTTTTATACTGCAGGTTCTTATTAGGCATCAATTTTATACACATCAGTGTATACATGTCAATCCCAATCGCCCAATTCAGCACACCACCATCCCCACCCCACCGCAGTTTTTCCCCCTTGGTGTCCATATGTCCATTCTCTACATCTGTGTCTCAACTTCTGCCCTGCAAACCGGCTCATCTGTACCATTTTTCTAGGTTCCACATACATGCATTAATATACGATATTTGTTTTTCTCTTTCTGACTTACTTCACTCTGTATGACAGTCTCTAGATCCATCCACGTCTCAACAAATGACTCAATTTCGTTCCTTTTTATGGCTGAGTAATATTCCAATTATCTTTTAATGGCATCTTTACTAAAGGAGGATGTTGTCTTGAGCAAAACAGAGGTGATAAGCAAAACTTTACAAAATAGTCTTTTTATTTTACTAAAATAAAAGAGTGTTAAAGTCCTCTTTTGGCTAACAGTCTAAATTACTGCAATATATAACGAAATGAACTCAATGTACACGTGCATACACGTAAATCCATGCACACAAACCCATAATATTTAGCCATATTGTCAGCTAGTGGAATCAAACTCAATATAACTATTACTTTTGGAGTCATTGTGTAATATGGTTTAGTTAAGTAATGACAATTATAATGAAATAAAGTGGTTTCCTATAGTTAACCTCTGGCTTAAATCCTGCATTTAACCTGAATACTGAATATGGATATCTGTGTTTGATTAAGGTCATGACAAATGTACCATTAGTTTTAAGGTTGAAAAGAGTAGAGACTTAAAGATGTAAGTGAATAGGCAGGTCACATTTCTTCTTTAATTGCACTTTATAATATTATTGTAAGTGGACAGATAATTTCAGTTGTTGCTTACGTTATACTTCCTGAGGCAGACACTGCAATAGTACGGCTGTCAAGGAATTATATCAAAACTTTCAGTTAACTTTTTGTTAATATAAGCATTTTGTTTGGATGATAAAACCTTTTCAGAGACAATAAAAAACAGAGCTATTTAAAAAGTACAACTGAAGGTCACTGCTCTACCTCTAAGGGAGTGGAATGATTTCTCTCTTAAAGTAGATGGACATTTTTTAACAAGACACTATGAATGACCTCTTTATGTTGGAAAGCAAGAGACCTCCAGGGTATGGTTTGAACAAGACTGACGGCTGGACTGCTCAGCATCAGAAATAAATGGTTACTTGAAGGTGGGAGTGAACTCAGGAGAGAAAAAGAGAGGGTCAGAAACACAATAGCAAGTGGGGGACAATAGAGAAATATCGAGTGAGATTCCTAGCAGACGGATGATTAAAAGACTGTCTATACTCGGTTTTCACTGTTTCTTATCAGGAGCTATAATCATCCGTATCTTGCTCTATCACACACACCTTCAGTAGTGCCTGTGATATATACAAATGTCTTGACTGAATAGTGTTTGGATAAATCAAAAAGGCTGTATGTCTGAGATCCTGCTGAGCAGAGAAGAGAAGAAATACTTTGGGTCAAACAAGTAATGGTGAGAATTTAGCAGGAGAGGAGATGAGAATTAGAGGTGACAAAATGCAAGCTTCCAAGTTTTGGCAAGATTTTCTCTAAGGGATTGTCTTTTCCCTGGACATGAGATAGGGGTTAGAGAAAATCATAAAACAGAGAATGACCTCGGCTGACATCTGGATTATACTTGCCTTGGTTGTCTGTGAATTTCCACACACAAATCCCTTCTTTTATATTCAAAAAGCTTAAACAACAATTTTAAATGTTGAGAAATTTGTTCTAACTCTGTTGGTGGCGGCAGCTCGGCATTCCTGGTCTCCTTGGAGTTTGGGAATATAGTAGGGAATCTTTGAGACATTTCAAAATTGTAAAAAGTCTAACAAAAATAGCTTCTCATGATAAAGTGTCATGAGCTAACTAATCTGTCAAATATCTCCTCTGTAACAGAATTATATCCGCTAAGTTGATAATTCTGTAATGGTATCGCATGCCGATCAGAAGCTCTGATTAGCAGTTAGATGTCTTTGATGGAAAAAGGAGGAAACATCTATTAAAAATGTCGGTTGCTGTTTCTGCTCCTTCCGACCTGGGCTGAGGTGAGCTCTCTCATCTAGAGTCACCCGTGTTCCTTGAGCAGAGAGTGAGGCTGCAGAACTGCAGCAAAAACAGGCCTGTTGACCCCTAAAGACAACCCCCTCACAGAAGTCTACTTCACCATGATATGGGGGGAAATGGCTCAGCTGCCTTGTAACTATAGGCAACTTCTTAAGGAAGCCAGTAGAACTCTCAATAGAGGCATCTACAAATTTATGGTGGTAGCTGCAGACACAGAGTCCTTAGAGATTTCTCACATCTCCGTGGTTTGAAGAGAAGAGTGTGTGTCAGATAGGACCTGGGGTGGTTATTTTCTGCTCAGTCACCAGCAAAGAAAGTTCTCAGCTGAAACTCAGGATTCAACCCATTCCACAGGCCCCTAAAGGAAGCAGATATTCTTAGCCAAACCTTCTGCTGATTTCTCCCACTGGAGAATTGTGCAGTATATGTCATCTTTGTGTCAGCCTGTGGTTTTTTCAATTAGTTTTCATTATTAAAAACTATAGTCCAGAATTTGACTTCTTGATTCTTTTTTTTTTTAAATAGAATTTTCACCCAGCTATTTTAAGCACCAAGAAAGAGCTAGAAGAGGTGTGGTTGCCCTAGGAAAGATATCTGGTCCCACTTTTTATCAATCAACTTTTATTAAACACCTTTTATGTACAGAAATGCTAGAAGGTGCATAGTGGTACTTTTTAGACTCTTCCCCCCTCTGAAATATTCCCCTTGAGAATACACATCATCAACTTTTTTTTTTTTAAATTTAATTTATTTATTTATTTTTGGCTGCGTTGGGTCTTTGTTGCTGCGCGTGGGCTTTCTCTAGTTGCCGTGAGCAGGGGCTACTCTTCCCTGCGGTACGCATCCTTCTTATTGCAGTGGCTTCTCTTGTTGCAGAAGACAGGATCTAGGTGCGCGGGCTTCAGTTGTTGTGGCTCGCGGGCTCTAGAGCGCAAGCTCAGTAGTTGTGGCGCACAGACTTCGTTGCTCCGTGGCATGTGGGATCTTCCTGGACCAGAGCTCAAACCCATGTCCCCTTCATTGGCAGGCGGATTCTTAACCACTGTGCCACAAGAGAAGTCCAAACATCATCAACTTTTTATACTCTTGCCTGACAAAGAAAGTGTTCCATACATATGAAATGGAGAGGTTTCTTTTTTTTCCTCTAGAGACTTGGGGAACTAGACCTTGAAGGAAGAGGAGGACAGGCAAGGCGTTGGAAAGGAGGATTTGGGGATTGACGTGGCCCTTGGCTGGAGCGAACAACTGAGATATTGAATCTGAGGAAATACCTTCTGTTTGTGGGTGGACAGTTCGTTGCTTCAGTTGGGACCTTTGTACCAGCTCTGAGGGCTCTTAGCAATGAATCCTGCCAAAATAGATATTTATTTTTATGGGAAGTAAACAGTGGTAAAGGAGTTATATATTCTTGTTGCACACCCTAATAATTATATTTTAATTATAATTTTTAAAAATTTCGATGATAATCACTTTCAAAACATGTTCATGGAGAAAAGTTCATAAAAAATGGTTCTTAAAATCAGCAAATATGACTTCACCACTAGTTAATTAGCAGTGTGTCTGCCCTGACATCCTACTGGTGTTGTTTTGAAGGCCATAAAATATTAAAGTTCCATTGTAAATTGTAAGGTGTTATATAACTTCAGATCTTGCATATTATAAAGCAGTAGTTAAGATCCTGGATTCAAGGTCCTGGATTTAAGTCTTGTTTTTGCCATGTATTAATTGTACCGTTTTGGGCATGTCATTTAACCCATCTGAGGCCCAGTTATTTCATTGTCTGGCACCTACTAAGTACTCAACAGATACTATTTATAAATATAGTATTATTTTTATTGTATTATGCTGCCACTGATTTTAAGGCAAATCTAGTCCCTAAAATAATAAAAATTACCCTGTGCTGTCAGTCTTTTTTGGGCAAACATTTAGGGAAGTTGTCTTGGGAATGCATTATCAGGTGATGAATAGCATGATTTATTTATTTAAAAAATTTTTAAATTTATCTTGTAAAGAAGAGTTGACAGTTTTCTATACTGGAAAAAAGTTACATTCAATGTTTCCAATTTTTCCAGAATTCTACTGTGGTATGTATATACAGTGTTCAAACAAACATGAATTAACATCTTTTTGGTACATCTTTTAACAGAGGTGGAGTAATACGGACCTTAGGGAACAAAGCATTCAGAGTAACAAACAGTTATTTTATATTCCCTCACAGATAAAATATTGAAAACAAGCAAATGAATACAAGCAAGAAAAACCTGGCCTGTACTGGCTGAAGTGTACAGATCAGGCCTATTTCATATACTGCCAATTGTGACAAGTAATGGCTGTGGTAAAGGCAGTGGTCTGTGTGCAGGATAATATTTCAACTGTCCAGTTTTATGAAATTGCTGGAGAGCAAAAAAGCAGCTGTGCTTGGGGATATGTCTTAGATGTGAGGAAGGTTGGAGTTAGAAAGGTCTTGTTTGACTAAGAGGACGTATTGACAATATTTGAAGACAGTTATTTGGGTTGCCATGAGAATCTGTACAAGTGTGTACTAAGGAATAAAGTGAGGCCAATCGAGTCTTGAAGAATCATGTGAAATAATGGTGGTCTTACATGTCATGGGAAGCATTAAGGAAAGAATGCAGTTAAATTATTAGTTAACAGCTCTATCAAGTAGAGCAGAGTATGTTTGGTTTTTTTTAACATCTTTATTGGAATATAATTGCTTTACAATGTTGTGTTAGTTTCTGCTGTATAACAAAGTGAATCAGCTATACCTATACATATATCCCCATATCTCCTTCCTTTTGCATCTCCCTCCCACCCTCCCTATCCCACCCCTCTAGGTGGTCACAAAGCACCGAGGTGATCTCCCTGTGCTATGCGGCTGCTTCCCACTAGCTATCTATTTTACATTTGGTGGTGTATATAAGTCCATGCCACTCTCTCACTTCGTCCCAGCTTACACTTCCCACTCCCCATGTCAAGTCCATTCTCTACTTCTGCATCTTTATTCTTGTCCTGCCCCTAGGTTCTTCAGAATGATGTTTTTTTAAGGTTCCATATATATGTGTTAGCATATGGTATTTGCTTTTCTCTTTCTGACTTACTTCACTCTGTATGACAGACTCTAGGTCCATCCACCTCACTACAAATAACTCAATTTTGTTTCTTTTTATGGCCGAGTAATATTCCATTGTATAAATGTGTCACATCTTCTTTATCCATTCATCTGTCGATGGACACTTAGGTTGCTTTCATGTCCTGGCTATTGTAAATAGAGCTGCAATGAACATTGTGGTACATGACTCTTTTTGAATTATGGTTATCTCAGGGTATATGCCCAGTAGACGTACTGATGGGTTGTAATGGTAGTTCTCGTTTTAGTTTTTTAAGGAACCTCCATACTGTTCTCCATAATGGCTGATTCAATTTACATTCCCACCAACAGTGCAAGAGGGTTCCCTTTTCTCCACACCGTCTCCAGCAATTATTGTTTGTAGATTTTTTGATGATGGCCATTCTGACCAGTGTCAGGTGATACCTCATTGTAGTTTTGATTTGCATGTCTCTAATGATTGGTGATGTTGAGCATCCTTTCATGTGTGTGTTGGCAATCTGTATATCTTCTTTGGAGAAATGTCTGTTTAGGTCTTCTGCCCATTTTTGGATTCGGTTGTTTGTTTTTTTGATATTGAGCTGCGTGAACTGCTTGTATATTTTGGAGATTAATCCTTTGTCAGTTGCTTCAATTGCAAATATTTTCTCCCATTCGGAGTGTTGTTTTTTTGTCTTGTTTATGGTTTCCTTTGCTGTGCGAAAGCTTTTGTTTCATTAGGTCCCATTTGTTTATTTTTGTTTTTATTTCCATTTCTCTAGGAGGTGGGTCAAAAAGGATCTTGCTGTGATTTATGTCATAGAGTGTTCTGTGTATGTTTTCCTCTAAGAGCTTTATAGTGTCTGGCCTTACATGTAGGTCTTTAATCCATTTAGAGTTTATTTTTGTGTATGGTGTTAGGGAATGTTCTAATTTCATTCTTTTACATGTAGCTGTCCAGTGTTCCCAGCACCACGTACTGAAGAGGCTGTCTTTTCTCCATTGTATATTCTTGCCTCTATCAAAAATAAGGTGACCATATGTGCGTGGGTTTATCTCCGTGCTTTCTATCCTGTTCCATTGATCTATATTTCTGTTTTTGTGCCAGTACCATACTGTCTTGATTACTGTAGCTTTGTAGTATAGTCTGAAGTTGGGGAGCATGATACCTCCAGCTCCATTTTTCTTCTCAAGATTGCTTTGGCTATTCAGGGTCTTTTGTGTTTCCATACAAATTGTGAAATTATTTGTTCTAGTTCTGTGAAAAATGCCATTGGTGGTTTGATAGGGATTGCATTGAATCTGTAGATTGCTTTGGGTAGTACAGTCATTTTCACAATGTTGATTCTTCCAATCCAGGAACATGGTATATCTCTCCATCTATTTGTATCATCTTTAATTTCTTTCATCAGTGACTTACAATGTTCTGCATACAGGTCTTTTGTCTCCTTAGGTAGGTTTATTCCTAGGTATTTTATTCTTTTTGTTGCAGTGGTAAATGGGAGTGTTTCCTTAATTTCTCTTTCAGATTTTTCATCATTAGTATATAGGAATGCCTTGCTGCGTATAGTAATCTTGGTTGTAGGTTTTTCCCTTTCATCCCTTTAAATATGTCCTGCCACTCCCTTCTGGCTTGGTGAATTTCTGCTGAAAGATCAACTGTTAACCTTATGGGGATTCCCTTGTATGTTATTGGTTGTTTTTCCTTTCTGCTTTTAATATTTTTTCTCTTATTTAATTTTTGGTAGTTTGATTAATATGTGTCTTGGTGTGTTTCTCCTTGGATTTATCCTGTATGGAACTCTGCGCTTCCTGGACTTGATTTTGGGAAGTTTTCAACTATAACCTCTTCAAATATTTTCTCAGTCCCTTTCTTTTTCTCTTCTTCTTCTGGGACCCCTATAATTCGAATGTTGGTGTGTTTAATGTTGTCCCAGAGGTCTCTAAGACTGTCCTCAATACTTTTCATTCTTTTTTCTTTATTCTGCTCTGCAGTAGTTATTTCCACTATTTTATCTTCCAGGTCCCTTATCCGTCCTTCTGCCTCAGTTATTCTGCTATTGATTCCTTCTAGAAAATTTTTAATTTCATTTATTGTGTTGTTCATCATTATTTGTTTGCTCTTTAGTTCTTCTAGGTCCTTGTTAAACATTTCTTGTATTTTCTCCATTCTATTTCCATGATTTTGGATCATCTTTACTATCATTACTCTAAATTCTTTTTCAGGTAGACTGTCTATTTCCTCTTCATTTGTCTGTTCTGGTGGGTTTTTACCTTGTTTCCTCATCTGCTGTGTGTTTTTCTGTCTTCTCATTTTGCTTAACTTACTGTCTTTGGGCTCTCCTTTTTGCAGGCTGCAGGTTCGTAGTTCCCATTGTTTTTGGTGTCTGTCCTCAGTGGCTAAGGTTGGTTCAGTGGGTTGTGTAGGCTTCCTGGTGGAGGGGACTAGTTCTTGTGTCTGGTGGATGAGGCTGGATCTTGTCCTTCTGGTGGGCAGGACTGCCTCCAGTGGTTTGTTTTGGGGTGTCTGTAACCTTATTATGGTTTTAGGCAGCCTCTCTGCTAATGGGTGGTGTTGTGTTCCTGTCTGGCTAGTTGTTTGGCATAGGGTGTCCAGCACTGTAGCTTGCTGGTCATTGAGTGGAGCTGCGTCTTAGCATTGAGATAGAGATCTTTGGGAGAGTTTTCACCATTTGATATTATATGGAGCTGGGACATCTCTGGTAGACCAACGTGCTGAACTCTGCTCTCCCACCTCAGAGGCTCAGGCCTGACACCCTGCCAGAGCACCAAAACACTGGAGAGAAAGAAAGACAGAAAGAAAGAAAGAAAGAAAGAAAGAAAGAAAGAAAGAAAGAAAGAAAGAAAGAAAGAAAGGAAGGAAGGAAGGAAGGAAGGAAGGAAGGAAGGAAGGAAGGAAGGAAGGAAGGAAGGAAGGAAGGAAGGAAGGAAGGAAGGAAGGAAGGAAGGAAGGAAGGAAGGAAGGAAGGAAGGAAGGAAGGAAGGAGAAAGGAAGGAAGGAAGGAAGGTTAATAAAATAAAAAATAACAAAATATTAAAAATTAAAATATCAAAAAGTAATTTTAAAAAAAGACAGACGAGAGCAACGAAATCAAAAAACAAATTCACCAATGATAACAAGCCCTAAAAACTATACTAAAAAAGAAAAATATGCACAGACAGAACCCTAGGACAAATGGTAAAAGCAAAGCTATACAGACAAAATTACACAAAGAAGCCTACACATACATACTCATAAAAAGATAGAAAGGAGAAAAAAATATATATCTATATATGAAAGAAAAAGGAAGAGAGCAACCAAATCAACAAACAAATCTACCAGTGATAATAAACTCTACATATTAAACTAGGATAAACATAAAACCAGAAACCAATTAGATGCAGAAAGCAAACCCCAAGTCTACTGTTGTTCCCAAAGTCCACCACCTCAAATTTGGGATGATTCGTTGTCTATTCAGTTATTCCAGAGATGCAGGGTACATCAAGTTGATTGTGGAGATTTAATCCACTGCTCCTGTGGCTTCTGGGAGAAATTTCCCTTTCTGTTCTTTGTTCACACAGCTCCTGGGGTTCATCTTTGGATTGGCCCGGCCTCTGTGTGTTGGTCGCCTGAGGGCGTCTGCTCCCTCCCAGACAGATGGGGTTAAAGGAACAGCTGATTAAGGGGCTCTGGCTCACTTAGGCCGGGGGGAGGGAGGGGTACGGTATGCGGGGACAGCCTGTGGCGACAGAGGCAGACGTGACGTTGCAACAGCCTGGGGTGCTACGTGTGTTTTCCCGGGGAAGTTGTCCCTGGATCACGGGACCCTGGAAGTGGCAGGCTGCACAGGCTCCTGGGAGTGGAGGTGTGGATAGTGACCTGTGCTCGCCCACAGGCTTGTTGGTGGCTGCAGCAGCAGCCTTAGCATTTCGTGCCCGTCTCTGGGGTCTGTGATGATAGCCGTGGCTCACGCCCATCTCTGGAGCGCATTAAGGCGATGCTGTGAATCCCTCTCTTCGCGCTCCCTGAAACAGTGGTCTCTTGCCTCTTAGGCAGTTCAAGGCTTTTTCCCAGACTCCCTCCCGACAGGCCGTGGCACACTAGCCCCCTTCAGGCTGTGTTCACGCAGCCAACCCCAGTCCTCTCCCTGGGATCTGACCAAAGTCCAAGCCTCAGCTCCCAGCCCCCACCCGCCCCGGCTGGTGAGCCGACAAGCCTCTCAGGCTGGTGAGTGCTGGTTGGCACCGATCCTCTGTGCAGGAATCTCTCCACTCTGCCCTCCACAACCCTGTTGCTGTGCTCTCCTCCATGGCTCTGAAGCTCCCCCCTCCGCCACCCGCAGTCTCCGCCCGCGAAGGGCCTTCCTAGTGTGTGGAAACCTTTCCTCCTTCACAGCTCCCTCCCACTGGTGCAGGTCCCATCCCTATTCTTTTGTCTCTGTTTTTTCTTTTTTCTTTTGCCCTACCCAGGTATGTGGGGAGTTTCTTGCCTTTTGGGAGGTCTGAGATCTTCCAGCAGCGTTCAGTAGGTGTTCTCTAGGAGTTGTTCCACGTGTAGATGTATTTCTGATGTATTTGTTGGGAGGAAGGTGATCTCCATGTCTTTATCCTCCATCATCTTGAAGGTCTCCCCAGAGCAGAGTATGTTTTAAGGGATAGTGCCAATTCCTGGTAGATTTGATAAAGTGCTCTGATTTTTATTGAAAAAATATTCCAAATGTCACAAAATAATTTTATTGTATTTTAAAAAAATTAAACTTGCCTTTTTTTTTTTTTGGCTGCTTCGGGTCTTAGTTTCAGCATGTGGGGTCTTCATTGAGGTGTGCGGGATCTTTTGTGGCAGTGCAGGCTCTTCGCTGTGGTGCATGGACTTCTCTCTAGTTGTGGCGCTCAGGCTTCTCTTCTCTCTAGTTGTGGTGTGTGGGTTTTTCTCTCTCTAGTTGTGGCATGCAAGTTCAGTAGTTGTGGTGCCCGGGCTTAGTTGCCCCAAGGCATGTGGGATCTTCCCAGACCATGGATTGAACCCACATCCCCTGCATTGGAAGGTGGATTCTTTAGCACTGGACCACCAGGGAAGTCCCTTGACACATGTTTAATCAATAAGGAGATGGGGACTGAAGAGAACTCTCAATTCAATATTGGGAGACATCACCCTTTTTATATAACAAAAAATAATTTTACTCCCTTAGACCCGTCATTTCTTCTTATTTGGTCTGCCTCTTAAACGTAGGTAAGCCCCATTTTTTCTTTGTGGTCTCTCAATCGTCATACTTTCCTCTTTCTTTTCTAGGAATTACTTTAGCTTTAAACATTGAGTTTATGCTATATATTCAAGGTACCACTGGGTATAAACAATAAGTCATGATCTCTGCCTTAGTGTTAATGTGTTGGACAGAAAGTTAAGAAAACTTATGATAATATAATGTGATAAAGGATATGTGCTCTGGAAACACAAAGGTGACATTTGAAGTTCCATAGAGGCTAAATGAGTGTTGGGGAAGGGAACATTTCAGGAATGGGAGCTTCAAGGGCTCAGGCATGGGGTGTGAACATGCAGTGTGTCTTGGGAGACCCGTTTGTCATTTTGTGCATTTGGAATATAGAGGGTAGGTTAGAGTGTGCAGCAGCTGACCATGGATGAGTGGGTAACTAATTGTTATATATTTTATCCTGTGGGTAGTGGAGAGTATTACGAGGTTTCTAATCACTCATTGGGCAATCTCATTTCTTTTCATGGCTTTAACCAGGACCCCTAAATTAATTATTCCCAAATCCTTACCTGCAATTCTGACTTTGTTCTTAAGGATCACAATATATTTAAAACTGCTGACATTATTATCCAGCTGTTACTCAATCAAGGTGAGTTCTGCCCCTTTAAATTGTTCCTCCATTTGTGCACTCTTTCTTGTTTCATGTCACCATTTCTCCAAGTCAACTAGGCTGAACATCTCAGTACCATCTTCAGTTTCCCTCTTTATTTCAATTTCCCCACAGTCCTTTCTTTGCCAGTCTCGCTAATTTTGTTCCCAACCACCTCCCACCCGTTTCCCTATTTCTGTTCCTACTACCACTTCTCCATGGTTCAGACTCCCATTCCTTCTCATCTGGACTTTTGCAATGGCTTTTCAATGGCCTAGTTATTTTCTCTTTCATTTCTAATCCAGGGTACCTAATGGCACGAGAATTTTCTTCCAAAAATATGGATCTCATCACATAATTTCTCTCAAAAACCGTTAATGATTCCTCACATATGGGATAAAGTGCAGATTCCTTAGGGTCACATTCAGGGCCCATGGAATCCTTTCTAAAAAAAAAAAAATGTCCTTCACTTTCCCCTCTTCTTTTTGCAATCTCTTTCCTAATAAATATTCCTTGTCAAAAATCATCATTCTTTTTTTAATTAAAAAAAATTTTATTGAGGCATAATTGACATATTATACTAGCTTCAGGTGTACAACATAATGATTTGATATTTGTATGTACTGTGAAATAATCAGCATAATAAGTCTACTTATCTGGAATTATAATTTTAATGTCAAATTTTTACTGGCATAATTCATAGAAGAAGGAATCATCATTCTTAGTGCCACCATGTTTTTTAAAAAAAACTCTTGGTGCATCATATCTTACCTTATATTAAACTTTATTCTTTTAATAGATTATATGTTTTTAGATGACAGAGTGTATTTAGTTACCTCTTGCTTGCTGTGTAACAAATTACCTCCACACTTAGCAGCTTGAAATAACACACATTTATTATCTCACAGTCATTGGGTCAGGAATCCAGGGGCAGCTTAACTGGGTCCTCCAGCTCAGGGTCTCTTATAAGACTGCAGTCAAGGACTCAGCTGGGGCTACAGGCATCTCAAGGTTCATCTGGGGGAGGATCTGCTTCTGAGCTCACTCAATATTTCTTGCAAGATTCAGTTCCTTCCAGGTTGTTCCACTGAGGGACTCAATTTCACACTTGCCATTGGCCAAAGACTGCCCTCAGTTACTTGCCATATGGGCTTGTCTATAGGTGAGCTTAAAACATGACAGTTTGTTTTATCAAAGTGAGCAAGAAAGAGGGAGGGAGAGAGAGAGGAAGGGAAAGAGGGAGAGACAGAAAGGGAAGACACAGTCTTTTATAACCTAGTCTTGGAAGGGATATCTCATCCCTTTGCCATGTTTTGTTTGTTTGAATCATATCTCTACGTTCAGCCCACATTAAGGAGAATGAATTACACAAAGGCATAAATGTCAGGAGGTTGACTGCCTCACAGAGAGTTTATAGTTTTACTCCCCACCTCTGTGACTAATGGTTTATGCATTGGAGGTCTTTAATAATTATTTGGTGAATTGAATTAAAAAACAGTATCCCAGTTTGCAACTCAAATTTATGCTAATGTTTATAACTTAAGTTAATAATGTCCACATTTGATTAAAATCAGGCAACTCCTTCGAAATTTTTTATGTAATAAAAAATGAGGAAAAAATGAAAAGATACTAAAGGGTTCAGCTGGTTCAGTGGAGAGTTCACCAAATTAACCCCTCTCACTTTATTTGGTGACAATGATTACAAACTGCCAGAGAGGGAAGGAGGGAGAGAGGATAGTGTGATAGAAATTGCCCCATGGTATCACTTTCTCTGAATTTCACTTGACAAAAATATATACTGAAAATCAGTTCCAGGTATTTTCTAATTTTTAAGATATTTTAGGCTTCTTAATTTTATGTAATTAGATGTTTCTTCAAACATTTAAAAATTAAATGCAGTTGTCAAATTTGAAATGAACTTCTCTATAAAGTTGAATAAATCTGAGATATTGATAGTTTTGAAATTTAATTCTGTTTAAAAACCTGAAAAACTCAGAAGTAATATATTTTTCTTACATTAGTTTAAAATAGTTAACTTTTTATGTCATATTTATGAGCCAAAGAATATATCGATAGGTATTACAGGCCCTACTTTTAGGGACTATTATTGTATTATAGCTGCCTTATTTTGTAATTCAGAAATATACTTTGACTTCAATAAATTATTTTTATATGCCTTTTCAATGTTAGTAACAGATTAAAAGAGCATTATGAGAAGAAGAGAATAAATTCCTTTAGAGATCTTCTTGGTTTAGCTTACAGTTTTATTCATTACTTAGGTCAAAATAACCTCAGCTTGATCTTTTTTATGTGTGCATTATCTATTTTTGAGATATTTGAGGCAGAAAGAATAAAGCTTAAGTTCCCAGGAGCAATCAAATAATTGCACTTTGAATTTATAAAATCCTTTCTTTTTAGGCTGACAACAATGATGAAACATTTGCATTTGAACCTGACAACATATAAATTTGAAAGTTTGTAATGAATAAAATTGTGAATTAAATGAAGGAGAAAAATATACTCTTTAATAAAACTTTATTGGAGCCATTAAATATGGATTGTAAACCAATTTATTTTTTAGGCAACATGTTACTTTATCAACTTTTTCAGATCCTTATAATTTTTCTTCAGATTTTTTTCCCTAAACTTCTCTAATCTTTAGCTGTGATTTTTAATGCATGTTTTTAGTTCTGCTTAGGAATGTATTATCAGGTCTTAAGCAGGTCTGGTTATAGATTTACTTTTATAACTTTTTCTCAGTTTGAACTTAATAATCAAGCCCAAGAATTTGGAAGATAGTGTAAAGATAAATTTTAAATTAGTTACAGATAATGCTAATTTAACCACATTTCCAACTGTTCCAATAGTCTCCATGAGGAGAGATTAAGCACAATGTCAAATATGAACTAAATTTGATGTTATTTAGAAAAGTGGAACCTTTTCTAAATATTAATTAGTAATGCATGGTTACTAAATGGTTTAATACTGGTTTTGAGGATACCTTTTATCACACATTACATTTTGATGAAAAATAGAAAATAACAATATTATTAATTAATTTCTTGAGATAAAATTATAATTACAAAAGAATACCCAGTAAAATCTGATAGTTCAGTTGTTCAAGTTTATCAAATTAGTTAAAAAATATAAAGCATATGAAAAATATAGAAGTTTCAAAAACAAATTCAGTATCTTTTTTGAATAATGCTAGTTTCTGTCTTCCTTCATTCTAAAAAGACATAAACTAGTTTGGTTTTGAAACCTCATTCAACAAAATATGTCCACGTTCATTTCAAGATTAGGAAGGTTCAAGTGTTCAAGCAGTATAAACTTGACAAAATAGTCTGCCATCCCCCAATTTTAAAATACCAAAGTGATTTTCATAGGCTAGTGAGTTATAAAAATGGAAAGAACAACTGAAAACCGGTATTAATGGGAGACAAGAAGAAAAGGAAATGCTGTGGTAAGACTTTAAAATTATTTACTGTGCCTCAAAATAGTTCCCCGTGGGACTTATATTATTTAGACTAGTCTAAATATGAGTATTGCCTTATTTTTCCATGAGAATTTTGTTATGACAAGTGTTCATAAATGTGTACATATTCAAGATGTGTAACTTTTTAAAGAGTGTACAATTGACCTCACACATTACACAGACATGGGGATAATTCATCCAAAAGGTCCCTCTCTAGTGGTAGCTTAATCTTATGAAATATGTATCAAAAGAAAGTGGTAATTCATTATGAATCGTTAGCTGTGTGATCTTGGACACGTTACTTAGAACTTCTAAGCCTGTTTCACATCTGTTAAAGGTATACTATAATAGCATATTTCTCAGGCTACTTGTGGGAAGTTAATAAAAATAACCTCTGCATTAAGACTAGCATAATTCTTAATAGTAGGCATTCACTAAATATTGGTTATTATGAAATCTTCCTTTTTTCCTTCCTCCTACAATTTTTATTCAACATTTGTATATGCCAGGCAGTATTCTAGGGGCTGGGGATACAGTAATGAGCAAAGCAGATGAATGGGAAAGTAAAAAGTAGACAAGTAACAAAGATAAATAAGTAAAATAAATGGTAGATTCGATAGTGATAAGTACTAGGAGAGAAATAAGGCAGAGAAGAGAACTAGGAAGAACGTTGAGGCAGAGGATGTAATTTTGAGTAGTTTGCCAGAGAAGGCCTCACTGAAATGATGACATTTCAGTGACCTGATGGAGGTGGGGGAATAAGCTATCAGATGTCTGGGAGAAGACTGTTCCAAAGGAAGGGATTGACCAGGTGCAAAGGCCCTGAGATGGGAACAATAAGGAGTCTATGAGGAGTGAGCAAGGAGGAGAAAAGTAAAAGGTGAGACAAGAGAAGTAATGGGAACCAGATTGTGTGGGCCTGGAAGGAGACTTCAAGGACTTTGATTTTTTCTTTGACAGATTGCGAAGACATTGGAGGGTTTTGAATAGAGGTGTGACATGATCTGACATATGATTTAGCACTCTGGCTGCTCTCTTGGAACCAGTCTGAAGGGAGATGGGTTGGAGGACTATTGTCAATCTAGATGAGAGATTGTGGCTTGGAAATGGTGATGGCAGTGGAGGTCGTGAGCTGTGGTTGGATAATCGATATCAATTGAATGTTAAGACAACAGGTTTTGTTAGCTGATCAGTTTTAAGGTATGTGAGACAGGAGCCAAAGATGACTCCAAGGTTTTGAGCAACTGAAGAGTGGTGAAACTGAGAAGGAAATGAGAGTGTGAGCAGGGGAAGATCAGAAGTTCAATTTGGCATGTGTCATGTTTGTGAATTTCACTGACATTCAAATGGAATGGTAGAAATGCAGTTGGATTAATTAAAAGGAGGGAGTGAAACGCTGATAGGCCAACTAAGCTGAGGGTCAGGGACTAAACATTATATTCTACAACATGGAGGTCATTGGTGACCTTATCATTAGCTAAACCCTAAAGCACCCTGATTGATTCTGCTCTAATCTAGCTAGATTTTTTGATCTGCTACTTTTTCTGTTACTGGATTCTTGTCCATCACTTTTCACTATTCTCATATAGATTTTTGATTCCATTGTGAATGAACTTTCCTGCATTCTCATTGTATCATACAATTCCTTCTTCTCTTGGTTCTTTTTTGGACCTGTATTTATGTAGCCATTGTGAGTGGAGACTTCCCACACTCTGCCTTTCTGAGGTTCCCTCTGATTGTCCTGTGGTGTTAGCACTGTTTTAACTCCACTTTGCTCCTTCTAACTCAGTACTATAAAAAAATCTGTAGGCAAAACCCTTTTCTCTTTTGATGTTAATGTTATCAATCTAATTACCACTCCCTACACCTCCTCAGTGCCTTTATCTCTTGGCATTCCAACTATTACCCACATTATTGGATATTTTGGTGTTATGTGTCTCTGGCAATTTGGATATTCATAGATGGTCCTCTAGAAGAGCTCACAGTTTCTCATGTGTTTGTTATATCATAAGTATTTTCCTAATATTGTCTCTAAAGGGTAATACTCATTTATATTTATACATTCTTCAGTGACTTTTAAAAAGATGCTCACATCTCATCACTTTAAAAAAAATTTTTTTTTAAATTTTTTGGCAGTGTTAGGTCTTAGTTGCAGCAAGCAGGATCTTCGTTGCAGCATGCAGGATCTTTCGTTGCAGTGCGCGGGCTTCACTCTAGTTGTGGCATGAGGGTTTTCTCTCTCTAGTTGTGTCACGCAGCCTCCAGAGCGCGTGGGCTCTGTAGTTTGCAGCACGTGGGCTCTCTAGTTGAGGCAGGAGAGTTTAGTTGCCCTGTGGAATGTGGGACCTTAGTTCCCTGACCAGGGATCAAACCCGCGTTCCCTGCATTGGAAGGCGGATTCTTACTACTGGGCCACCGGGGAAGTCCCCACATCTCATTACTTTATAAAATGCATCTTTCATTGAAAGCAGATGTAGAGACAATGAATACTAAATATACTGGAAAAGAAACCTCAGTTTAGTTCTATAAAAATATACTAACTACCAAATATGTGCCAAAGCTTAAACTAGGTGATAAGGATTCAGAATGAATAAGACAACGTTATTGCCCTCAGGAAGGATATGTGTGTGTGTGTGTGTGTGTGTGTGTGTGTGTGTGCGTGCGTGTGCGTGTGTGTGTGTTGTGATGTGGGCTACCAAGCACTGGGATGGGCAAGAGACAAACATATTGTCAAAATCTTACATTCATGTATGTCAAGAGCTCAGATGGCCTAAGTGATTAAAGGCTTGACGGTTACTTTAATTTTGACTTGTCTCTATTGGCTGCGTCAACACGTAGCAGCTCAGCTGTCTTTAGCTCTGGCTTTCCTCTGTCCCCTTTTCTTCTCTTCATGGACTAGCAGCAGCTGAGGGTCAGGTGAATGGCACAGATGTGGGGCTGGTCTCACTGCCTCAAGCAAAAGGATCCTGCAGTTTTATGGACCTGGTGGCTGCCAGGAGGGAGAAGGGAAAGGGCTGGGAGTAAAAAAGTACTGAGTACTGAGTCAGAGTAGGGGGAAAAAGTATCTTCAAGTTTCCCTCCTTCTCCCCTCATAAATAGTTTTCGACTATAAAGAGAGGTGCCTGAGGAAGATGTCAGTGGAAGGCCCCAGATAAAAACAACTCTGAATGGAGGCAGCTGGGCTGGGAATGCAGCCATGTGTAGGAACATGCCTGATCTGCGGGGCTTGGATCCTTTACTGTAACTCCCGTCATAGACTCTGATGCATTGGCTGTTCATCAGGTCTGATGTGGGGACAGGAGTTTTCCCCTGTGAGACCTGCCTGGTAAAGTCTTTGTAATTTCCTACAGTCAGACCTGAAAAATCACACATAGGATTTTGGCCAGGAGCTGGACACCTCGAAGTGTTACAATGGTAATAAGCATAAGGGTGTGAAGGGAGTATGAATGAGGAGAAATTTATGATCATCATTCTTTCCAGTGGCCTGACTTTCCTTTGAAACAAAGGTCTGAATCTGGAACATTTGTTAGGCAATTTTTACTGCTTCAAAAGTGGATGATGTTATGGTGCATGAGTGGTCAGTACACATGCATGATGCCTTCTCTTGTGTTATTTGTCCCTATAAATGAAGCAGATAAGCAGCAGCAGTTTCTTTGGGGTACCCCTGACTAACTATATTTCCAGTTCCATGACCTGTATGTGAAACACAGATTCAAGGTTATGGATGCAGAAAGCCTCTCTTGTCTTGTTCTCTAAGGCCACACAGGGGACACTGGATGCATACTCAGCTGTTAATGAAATGGTATTTTGTTTTCCGTTCCAGTGTTGTTCTCTGTGAACACACGTTTAGGATTGGATTCCTCATGGGGTGGGGTGAGTGATAGCACTCAAACCCCTAATCTCCACTCTGCACCCCTCAGGAAACCCTTAAAGGCAGAATGTGCTTTGCATAACAATGGAAGAATAATGGTTTGGAACCTGTGTGGTGTGGATATGCAGGTATACACAGTACCTCAGCCTCGTGGTACCTTGGGTACTGTGATTGGGCGGTCGCCATCTAAGAGGCTACAAGGGAAACAGTGACTTTGGTTAAATGAATATTTTGGTAGAGAAATGAAAACTACAGGCAACTCATAAAGTCTGGAGATCACCTGCCCACCTTTGTTATTTTATTATAAAGTGAGTTGTTATAATTACAATAGGAGTCTAAGAAATATTTTCTAATTATCAACATACCCCACATGACATTAATAGCATTATTCTAAAAGTTAAGGTCAAATTACATTAATTTAAACCTACTCCATTCCGGGAGTATTCAGGAAAAGTAAATACAGTTGACCCTTTGAACAACATGGGTTTCAACTGCACGGGTCCACTTATACATGTGTTTTTTCGATAGTAAATACTACAGTACTACATGCTCTGTGGTTGGTTGAATCTGTGGATGCAAAACTGCAGATACAATTTATAGTCAGCCTTCCATGTGAACAGACCTTCAGTTTCATCATATTCAAGAAACAAAGAGAAAGAACAAGTTGACTGAAAAATGTGGCAACTCTTATTTATAATTGTTTAGTCTATAGAAAAATATATATTATAGCAGATAGGATCTAAGGTTACCCCTATGATCCCCAGCTCCTAGAGCTCATATCGTTGTGTAATTCCCTCCCCTTGAGTGTGGGTTGCACCTTTGACTTGCTTCTAATCAATAGCGTATGCAAAGGTGATGGGCTATATGTGATAATGTATATGTGATTATTTCATTATATTACATAAGATGTAGTGCCTTCCTGGAGTCTCTCACTCCTTTGTTGACTATGAAGATGAAAGTTGCCATGTTGTGGGTGGCCTATGTTGGAAGATCCATGTGGGAAGGAACTGAAGGTGGGTTTTAGAAGCTGAGAATGACCTCTAGACAACAGCCAGAAAGACTGAAGCCTTCAACCCTACAACCACTAAATACTGAATTCTTCGAAAAGTGGGTACTTCACCAGTTTAGCCTCAGGGGGCACCACAATACCTGTCAACACCTTGATTGCAACTGATGAGACTCTACACATGTGAGACATGAGAGACATGCCTACACCTTGCTTCACAGAAAAGGAATAAATATGTGTTCTTTTAAGCTGCTAAGTTTATTAAACCTAATATATATCATTATGTTTATAGCTACAGGATGCCTATATCTCTGTGTATGTACAGCTCAAAGGCATCTGTATTAGAGTTCTCCAGAGAAGCAGGGCCAGTAGGATATGTATGTGTATATGTATGCATTTATATATACAGGGTGTGTGTGTATCTCTCTGTCTCTCTCTCCTGTCATAGGTCTACAGAGAGAGATAGAGATGGATTGATTAATTTACTTTAAGGAATTGGCTCATTTGAATGTGGAGATTGCCAAGTCCAAAAGCTTATGGGGGTAGGCTGGCATGCTGGAGACTCAGGGAAGAGTGACAGTTCAAGTTAAAAAGGCAGTCTGATGGCAGAATTCATTCTTGCTTAGGAGAGGTCATTCTTTGTTCTCTTAAGGCATTTAACTGATTGGATGAGGGCCACTCTCATTGTAGAGGGCAATCTACTTTATTCAAAGTTAATCAATTTAAATGTTAATCTCATCCAAAAACCACCCTCACAGAAACATCCAGAATAATATTGGATCAAATATCTGGGCACCATGGCCCAGCCAAGTTGACATATAAAATTAAGCATCACAAGTTCACCCCTTATCAACTTGACACTCATACACATCTCCTTAAAGTATACTTAATCTCCAAATAAAGACAATAACAAGGTCATACTTCTGCCTAACATGATATAACTATCCTACATACAACTGAAAACTTACTAACCCTTTCTCCAGAAGAGGATGCAAAGTCCTTGGGTGATGTTTACTCTTCTCCTTGCTATCCCATAACTTAAACACTAAGAAGTAAAGTAATGATACTTAAATGGTACAACATAAGGTCAGTATATTTTATGTTACATGAGAAGGGCATAAGAGAACGAGGAAAACAAAGATATTTATGTAACACACAGTCATATTAATAACAAAATAAGGCAGAAATACTCATGACAATTATAGTTTTCATTTCTGTAACTAGTCACATGGTCATAGTATTTATAACAATCTTCTTCCACTACCCATTTGGTATTCCCTTTGCCCTCAGATAGCACCTCAGCTGGTCATGGTTCTTCACCTGGTGGGGTAACCCAAACCTTCACTCCTGAAAGTCTAGGCCATTAGTAGTACTGCTTAGATTGGATTGTTGTTGGTTCTTATTGACTTCAATCACAGATCATAGTAATACTAAGAGATGCCCTAAGGGATCTCCTGTATTTCAGACATACTTTTCCTTACCTCCATTGTAAAGTAGTTGTCCAGTTCCTTCTTGGTAATCAGGATCAATCACCTCAGCCAACACAGTAACTCCCTTTTTTGTCTGTTGATTCAGAGGCATGAGGAACCCAAAGTGGCCAGGTGGCTGTCTTAACTTCTAGTTTAATGGAATCATTGTTGTGTTTGCTGGTGGAAGAATTCCTCCCTTTGGAACTGACCTCTAGATTAGCAGAGCATGAGGTCTTGGGGATAGGAAGCAACACTTTTGCTAGTGAGTCACTAGGAATAACAGTGAGGGGTACCACTTCTGTTCCCACCTCTTGATTCTTGGACCTGTGAATCCTGGCTATGAGAGAAACAGCACCATGTATTAGACACAGATTCAGAACATGTACAGCCACTGGAGAATCTTGCCCCAGCCCTGCAAGGTAGCAGTATCTAGGTGACACTGTAATGGAGTCTTCAAAAGGCCATTCCACCATTCTACCAAGTCAGTTGCTTCAGGATGGTGGGGAACATGGTAAGACCAGTGAATTGCATGGGAATGGGTCCATTGTCAGATGTCATTTGCTGTGAAGTGAGTTACTTGATCAGAAGCAATTCTATTTTGGAACCCCTCCCCCCATCTCCTACCCTGGTCCTTCCTTAGCTTTATAGCAGCTTGTCCTCACAAGTCTGCTTTCTCTTCCAGATTATTTTCCTTTTATTCCCATATGCCCTTTGGCCAGTGCTGAGTGGTGATTTATTCTTACTTTATCCTGGAAGCCAATGTCAGGGACACATCTTTTGGATCATCAAAATGCAAAGAAACTCTTGTAATAAGTTTTTCATTCAATGGAATCTTTTTCTTTTAGCCTCTTGGATTATGAATCCAGTGGTTGGAATTTAAAAATCAGTGAACCTTGCACTTGAAATAACATATATACCTCAATAACTGTCTGAAATAAAAAACTTAAAATTGGTTCTCCTGAAAGCAGTCTTGCTCTATAATATTTTTCTCTCAAAACCTTTAATAATTACACATTGACTATTGCTGAGATGTGGTGTGAACTTTGTAGCCCATGCCTTTCTCCTGTTATTTTCTGGAATGTCTTTTCCCATTCTTTCACCTCCAACACACACACACACACACACACACACACACACACACACACACACACACACACACACACACACACACACACACACACACACACACACACACACACACCCTGGCTCTTGAGATACCACCTATCCTTTAAGCCCATTTCATTTCTCTCAGTCTTTTCTTACGTTGGTTGTTTCTATCTTCTTTATTAGATCATAAGCTGTTTGAAGGCAGGGATTGGACTGTTCTGATTCTTACATTATTTAGGCTCTAGATCAATGCCTTGAACATAATAGGTAGTCCATACATGATTATGGGATTAAAATGAATGAACTCCTTTTAGCCATGGTTAAGGCTTTGCCAAAAATGAGCTGATGGTATCTCAAAAAGGATTTCCAGTGCACTTGGTCATGAAGGAGTTTTCACTTGTATGTGGCAAAATGAGAAAATAAAGGTAAGCTAGTGAGTTTTCCACAAAGCAAAACTTATTCATTTTAAAGGAAAGCCTTTTATTTTGGGTTGCAGCACTTCCTACCTTTTGAAAAATAAAATTTTTCCTTTTATGGTGGTGGGAGGTGC
Source organism: Balaenoptera physalus (assembly GCF_965194825.1). Lineage (NCBI taxonomy): Eukaryota > Metazoa > Chordata > Mammalia > Artiodactyla > Balaenopteridae > Balaenoptera > Balaenoptera physalus. The sequence continues at coordinate 59,275,447 of NC_138883.1, read as the reverse complement.
TTGTTTGTTAGAAGAACAAAGCTTTAGAAACTGTATATTAGACTCTCCATTTTTTTTCATTTCTTTTTAATTTTTTACTGGTCTGTGATTTCTACAGTTTTGGGAACTTGTGATCTAGAGTGCTTGTATATTATAAGACCACCAAATGAAAGGGTTGAAGGATTCTGGTGAAACTGGTTATGGTGAAAGAACGATGGACTAAAATATAGGAAAAGTAATGGCAGTGGGAGCATTCCTAATAACTAGTTATGCAACATTTGTCTCAGCCCTGTGCAATTAAGATAAATACAATTAAGATTACTCTTCAAGGTAGTTGTGAGACCCAAATAAGTAATTAAGTTGTGAAATGTTTTTGTTTATGGTAGAGTCTAGAAGGAAGGGATTTTGTATTAGTTACTGGTAGTCCTTCTTTGTATCTTTAATATCAACAGTGTTTCCTTTAGAGCCCTCTGTAACCCAGAAAAAGCCCATGACTTTCCTAGAATCTGAGTTACACAATGTTCCTCATCCTTCTGGTGACATTGATTTGATTGCATGTCGTAAACTGTCCAGCAGGATTTTTATTGTCAGTTTAAAGTGAAATAATAGCATCAGCAGCTGAATGCCGGTTAGGTATTTGTATAAGTGATTCTAGCTGAAAGGATATACTGACACTATTTAGTTTTTGGTAGACTCTGGTAGGGTGAGAGGGTGAACTTTAAGTCTGAAGCATCCTTATGAGGATATTCTATATGAAGGATTATTTCTGTAATGCAAAATTTCCTTTCACTTTGCATGAATCCAATCAAATCAAATGAAAATGATTGCATTCATTCCTCAAGTGATTGCACATCTACTCTATGTGAAGACATGTTGCCAAAATACTGTTTTGCAGAAGTACTTACAGAATCCCAGAAAGGAATAGGGTTACAGTTAGGAGAGTGAAATAGCCACTTGTTTCTCTCTCCTCTGTCAGTTTCTTTAAAAAGAGGTATCGCACAGGCCACACAAATTTTAGAGTTGATGAAATTTGTCTTCTGTCCCTGCACCCGCTCCGTGTTCCCTTAATGCCTCAGTGCAGTTGCCTACAAGCAATAGGTATTTCCATTGTTACCTCTCAGGTCCAGTGGCATCTTTTACTCTCTGGCCTTGTACAGACTGCTAATGAGGTACTGTCCCTGGTCTTCTCTCCCAGGAAGTGTGTCACAGGCTCCTGAATGAACCCTTTATCCTTTATTTCTGTTCTAGTAAAACCTTACTCTTTAAGATAGTTGATTTCAGCTAGATGTTAGAAAAAAGCAGTAAAATAAATTCACACCAAGATTCCATTACTAATAGCTGACAATGGGTTAGGTATCTCAAGTTCAATGTGTAAAACCAAAAAATGGACTGGCCAGTGTTGGACTCACAGGAAGCAGATTCTGATAGGGATCCTTCCTAAGCTGCGTAAAGTCATCTATCAGAGATGAACTTCATCCTATGTGAGATGTAGCCTCTCTTCCTGAATTACAGTTTGAATGGATCACTGCATAATAAACAGAGATACTGCTCTGAATCTAAAGACAAGTTTGTCTGTGGAGAATATCCTTAACCTGGGAGATGAATGGAAATCTAGTAAAACCCACCAGTAAAGGCCAAATGAGAACCCTCGCTGAGAATAAAAACAGTACTTTGAAATGAGGTTCTGGTCCAAATCCATTTAAAATGATCAAAAGGAATAAAAAAGGAATGAAGGACAGAGAATTGATGGTTTTAAATGTTTCAAGTCCTTAATTATTATTTACCAAACATATGTTAAACACAGGGTAGGACATTAGAGTTTCAGAAGTGATAGACATGGTCCAGAACTAAGAAAGCTGACTCTCTAGGGAGTAGATCTGCAATGAGAGATTTACCTTATAAACATGTGATAAATGTTATGATAGAAATAAGTAGAAAGTATACTGAGAGCTTAAAGTAGTACCTAGTCTAGACAGGGAGTAGCACATAGGGCGATATCCTGGAAAGCTTTTATTTGGTAAGATAACATTAACTGAGTTTTGAAGGCTGAATAAAGATTAACTAGAAGAATAAAAAAAGATCTCTCCTACTGTCTTGCTCTCTATCTTAACTGGAAAGTCATTAACCCTGAATTAGTCTTTTTTGTTGTTTTTTTAAAAAGTATTTTCTAAGCTTACATGCATAATACAGGATAAATTAAAGGTTGAAAAAGCAAGTGGTGTAAAAGATAAAAAGCTTTCGGATTCCTTTTGAATGCCCAACTATGTGTGGATTTTGGTAATTATGGGTTCAATTACTCATGTACATTTCTACCAGTCCCACAAATGACAGTTAAAGGAGAAGAGCATAGTAAACTCAGCCAGAAACTATTTAAAGTGGTTCAGCATTCATTAACTACAAAAACTCTAAATGAAAAAAGTGAGGTACATTAGGAACTTGGATTCAAGACACAGGGATGGATGTACAATACCATATCTACTTGGGGTTCTTATACTTTATTGGATCCATAATAATGTGCCAAGGAATTATAGAAACTCCAGGATGAAATTTGTATATCTACCTAGAGAATCAATTTTACTGAAAGATTTAGGAAAATATAGTTAGTAGTAAAACACAGAAATACAAAGCAATCCATGATGGGTTGAGATAATATATGTATGATATCTATATATCTATATATATGTACATGTATCTCCTTTACTTCTTTGGTTTATTTAGGAAAACTGTAAAAGACAGAGAAAAACAGCAAAACTATCAGGTATTTTATAGTCTTTATTGAACCTCCTTTTTCTTCATTGTTTATAAATATGTTCAAAATTTTATTAGATTCAGAGCACAAATCCTGACTCATAACTCATCCCTCACTACTTGTAATTGCTGTGCTTTAAAGGTCTTTTAGAAAAGAACATTTCACTTAACTCTCTTTTGGCTGACATTCGCTTTGACTCTCTCTCTCATCATTTTCAGTCATCACAAAGGCTTATGGAAAAGGTATGAAAAAATAAATATAAAGGAAGACCGTTCAGTTGGTGTCACTCATAGGACTCACTCATGGCCTAATTTCTTCAGTTTTCAGTGGATTATGGCATGTAGAACTTCGACATGACCCTGAATACATATGGGGAATTTTAAGGAACAGAATAACAAAGTTGTTTTGTCACTCCAGAGTCCCTCAAATTTTAACTGACCCTAAAATTCATATAGAAATGTAAGAGGCTCAGAATAGCCAGATAATCTTGAAAAAGAAGAACAGTTGGAGTAAAAAAAGTTGGATGATTCAAACTTCCAAATTTTAAAACTTACTATAATGGTCTATAACTCTTAGAAGAAAATGTAAGTAAATTTTCATGACTTTGAGTTAGACTATGGTGTTTTAGATATGATACCAGAAACATGAGCAATGAAATCAACAGACAAATTGGGCTTTATCAAAATCATATTTATATATTTTTTATTAAAATCATATATATGTACATATGCTTCTAATGATGCCACCCATAAAGTGAAAATACACACAGAATGGAAGAAAATATCTGGAAATCATTTTCAGAGGTCTAGTATCCAGAACATATAAAGAACTCTTACAATTCAACAGTAAAAACAAACGAACAAAAAACCCAATTAAAAAATGGGCAAAGAACTTTTATAGATACTACTTTGAAGAAAATATACAAATGACTCACAAACATTTGAAAAGATGCTCAACATCATTAGTTATTAGGGAAAAACAAATTTAAACTGCAATGAAATACTATTTCAAACCTACTAGGATTACTAAAATAAAGACTGGTAATGATAAGTGTTGACAAGGATGTGGAGAAATTAGAACCCTCATACATTGTTGCTAGGATTGTAAAATGGCTACTGCCGCTTTGGAAAAGAGTTTGGAAGTTCCTGAAAATGTTAAACCTAGACTTATCATCAATCCAGCAATTCTACTCCTTGGTATATATTCAAGAGTAATAAAACATATCTCCATTCAAAACCTTAAATGAGTGTTCACAGAAGCATTATTCATAATAGCCAAAAAGTAGAAACAACCTAAATGTCCACCGACTGATGAGTGGATAAATAAAATCTGGTATATCCATACAACGGAATATTATTAGGTAATAAAAAGGAATCACATACTGGTGTGTGCCACAACATGGATGAACCTTGAAAACATTATACTAAGTGAAAGAAGACAGTCACGAAAGGACACAGATTGTATGATCCCATTGATATGAAATGTCCAGAGAAGGTAATTCATAGAAACTAAAGGTACGTTAGTGTTGTCAGGGGCTGGGGGAGGTGAGAATCGGAGTGGCTGTTAATAGGTAAACGGGTTGTTTTGCAGGTGATGAAAATATTCTAAAATTAATTGTAATCGTTATAAAACCCCATGAATCTGCTAAAAATCATTGAATTATACACATTAAAAGTGTGAATTTTGTGTAATAGGAATTATATCTCAACAAATCTGTTGTAAAACAGATTATACAACAAAAAACAAAGATTATCAAACAAAACAGAATAAAATTACATATTATGCGTTTTTTGGGAGAGTTTACAAAATGTATTTATATTTCTTTTTCATTTTGATATTGATCCTCCTAGTGGGCCTGTGAGTTAGGAGAGCAAGTTTTCTGGAAAAAAAAAAAAAAAGAAACATGCACAAAATGGTTTACCTGTCATAATGCAAAATTTACTTAGTTTTGTAGACAAAGCCATGTTTTGCAAATCACTAGGCTCCATTTAGAACACATAATTTCATATTTCATCAATCTCTCCTTTTTGTGATTCTGTCTAATCATAGACTTAAATATACATTCTGCCTAATTCTAAAAGACTGTAATGGAGTTTAATGATCACTTAATTCAATTTTTAAATTTTATTTATAAGGACACTGAAGCCCAGAAAAGTTAAACTCCAACATATAAGCACATGAGCAACAAATGGATATGGATCTAGATGCTGGCTATTGCCTCAAGTCCAGTGATATAGATCCAAATTTGAATCTCAGAACTGTCACTTTTTAGCTTCCCCATTTGTAACTCTGACCTAGACAGTTATGAAAGTGTTTTTGTTAAAATAAGACAAAATGCAGATATTAGTGCCATTGCTGTTAAACAGGGAACTTTTAAATCTTTTTTAAGGAGAAATGTAACATTAAATTGCCGAAAGGATGTACACTACTCATCATACTGGTAAAACAGAGATATCAATTTCTCTTAATTTGTTTGAATCCTGGTACTATCACTTTTTAACTGAATCATCTTTTTTATTCTAAGTAATGACGGTTTGTCATTTCAAACCCTAGTATACTAACTCTTCATTTTACAGTTTTCTTTGAATTGCAGTAATGAGGTCATGTTATAGATGGCCCAAGTCATAACACATATATCTACCCATAGCAGACAGCTTTATTTTGAATTCAAATATCATTGCACATCATAGATCCAACATACACAAATTAAATTCTTAGATCCTCACTGTGGAAAGGGTAATATATTGGCCTAAAGCCTCATTGACACAGTAACACTTATTCCATCAGTGTGTGCATTGCAAGCTTTATCAGTCTAGGGAGAAAACATGAACATTCATATGACCATGCCACAGATATAAAAGGAAGCAAGCAGGTTGGTTTTCTCTTAAAATAAGTCAGCACAAATTTCATTTGAAGTCTTGACATGGACTTTGCTAATAGAGCTACTTTATGATGAAGGTACATCTACATCCTATCCATAATTTACATACTTAAATTGGAGCATCCTTCAGAAGCATGTGAAAGAAGACAAAGTACGCAGTGACTGGAAGTGTATAAGGTACTAGCATGTTGCTGTGATGATGCAGGAGGTATGAAGGCTAATCACGTTATTCTGTAGAGTTCCTTGGAGGGTTAGGCATGTTGGAGCTGTGACATTTTCAAGTGGTATGCGTGTGTGTGTGTGTGTGTGTGTGTGTGTGTGTGTAATCTCAGCTTTTTAACAACAACAACAAAATTGTGTATATACATATACATTTCATTGAACGTGAAACATGTTAATTAGGTAACATATACATATGTTACATATATGTATATGTTACATATGTTACATATAATTAGGTAACATACAGATCTTCCTCAACTTACGATGGAGTTACTTCGCAGTAAACCCATTGTAAGTTGAAAATATCATAAGTAGAAAATGCATTTAATACACCTCACCTACTGAAGGTCATAGCTTAGCCTAGTCTACCTTACACACGCTCAGAATCATTACATTGGTCTACAGTGGGCAAAATCATCTAACACAAAGCCTATTTTATAATAAAGTGTTGCATATCTCATGTAATTTATTGAATGCTATACTATACAACAGAATGGTGGTAAGTGTATCAGTTGTTTATCCTTGTGACATGGCATGGCTGACTGGGAGCCGTGGCTCACGGCCGCTGCCCAGCAGGAGACAGTATCCTACCGCATATCGCTAGCCCAGGAAAAGATCAAAATTCAAAATTTGAAGTACAATTTCTACTGAATGAGTATTGCTTTCAAACATGTAAAGTCGAAAAATCTTATGTTGAACTGTTATGTCAGGGACTGTATTGAAAATGTTAATATTAAATAATAACATTATACACATGAAAGCACAATAAAGCATCCTAATGAAATTATTATCATATTATAGAAGTATTCTCTTACTTATGCATATCTTAGTATTTCATAAGCCTTTATAATTTTCATAAATGAATGATGATAGTGGATGCTTACTGAGTACACCAAAGAGTTCAGACATCAAACACTTTCAGTGTAAGATTGCAACCTACTGTTCTGACTAATTTAAAGTTTTACAGCTGCCATTGATTTTTGGAATTGACCTCATTTGTCAATTTTCTTTATATTAGTGTTGCTATGAATAAACATTGATAAGCTCAAATATACAGATTTGTTTCCTTTCTTAATTCATTTCTTTATTTTTCTTTAGTTTCAGTTGTTTATTTGTTGCTCTTGCTTTATTTTGCTTTCTTGTCTCATCCCTCTTTGTATTGTCATTCTGGTATTGTTTACAATGGCATTCCCTTTTGAAATATTTCACTAACAAGGTTCCCCAGGGCATATTTATTGCTTCTAGTTTCCTCTTTTTTCAAACATCATCTTGCTTATGTTCAATCAAATCAATATGGTTAGCTGATTCTTGTAATGCTCTTCATTGTCATGGAACTAATGTTTCATTCTAGAGATTTTAACTTACACCTTTATTTTGCTTTCCTCTCACATGCACAGAGACTATACAGTTCCTTTAAAGCTTGCATGTTGAACGAGTGTATACCGAAAGGGGGGTTTCCTTGGAAACACTAAGTATGGAAAGCCTTTATATCTGCCTGCTCATCAACTAGTGAATTAACACCTGTTTCTCTGTAAAGTTTGTCAGTTTATTTCAGAATACTATGCACATTGTTCATAGGAAAATGTACAAAAAATCAGAATTGCTTCACTGGATACAGTACTAAGGGAGAGAAAATTTAATGTGCTTCACAGATAGAATAAAACATTTCTTTTAAAGCTTTAAGAATTTTACATGGGACTATGACCTCTTGGTCTCTTCATAAGGGATTTTCATTCATTTAGATGGAGTTGATCAAATAAAAATTATTTTTCATTTGTTTTTAATCTCCTACCATTATTTTTAATTAAATATAAAATAATGTGATTTTTCCTAATGCTTTTTTTTTTTTTTTGCTAATGCGTTTTAAAATTGAGTTCTTACTGGAATGAAGTACAATAATAATTCATGCTTATACAAAGGTATATTATGCTTCTTGAGTACTTATGAATTTGTTGATAGGTTAAAAATCCGTGAGAAATTATTTTATCTTTTGCTTGTTTCATAGAAAAAATACATACGATATAAGTGACTTTTTAGCAAACTAGATAGACTTCCTTTGTTTGTAAAGTATTTGTATAGAATTCTTCAGGTTAATTCTTTAGATTTATTTGATTCTAGCTTTTCCTACCAACAGTACACAAGGGTTCCCTTTTCTCCACATCCTCACCAACATTTGTTCTTTCTTATCTTTTTGATAATAGCCGTACAACAGGTGTTAGCTGATATCTCATTGTGGTTATGATTTGCATTTCCCTGAGGATTAGTGGTGTTGAGCAGTTTTAATGTACCTGTTGGTCGTCTGTATGTCTTCTCTGGGAAAATGTCTCCTCAGATCTTCAGCCCATTTTTAAAATTTTTTTTTTTTTTTGAATTTTTGCTTTTTATTATTATTTATTTATTTATTTATTTTTGGCTGTGTTGGGTCTTCGTTTCTGTGCGTGGGCTTTCTCTAGTTGCGGCAAGCGGGGGCCACTCTTCATCGCGGTGCGTGGGCCTCTCACTGTCGTGGCCTTTTTTGTCGCGGAGCACAGGCTCCAGACGCTCAGGCTCAGTAGTTGTGACTCACGGGCCTAGTTGCTCCGCGGCATGTGGGATCTTCCCAGACCAGGGCTCGAACCCGTGTCCCCTGCATTGGCAGGCAGATTCTCAACCACTGAGACACCAGGGAAGCCCTTCAGCCCATTTTTAAATCAGATTTTTTTTTGTTATTGAGTTGTAGGAGTTCTTTATATATTTTACATATTAACCCCTTATTAGATTTATGATTTGCAAATATTTTCTCCTATTTGGTGGATTGTCTTTTCATTTTGTTGATTATTTCCTTTGCTGTGCAGAATCTTTTTAGTTTGATGTAGTCCCACTTGTTTATTTTTGCTTTCGTTGCCTCTGCTTTGGTGTCAAATCCAAACAATCATCGCTAAGACCAATGTAAAGGATCAAGGCACAGGGAGAGCACAAAGATAGCACCTGCCCTCTGAGGTCTCTGGAGAGGATTACAGTCAGCCCTTAGACGTGTGTTTAATTGGAAGCCTGTCCCTCAGGCTGCAGCTATGAAGATAATAGGCCTCTTCCACAGACACTGAGCATTTCAGTCTTCTGCCCTGGGAGGTGGCTGTTAAGAATTCTTTCTGTTTGTTACAGCTCTGTGGGACCTGAGAAATGTAAACCCCACTGGCTGTCAGAGCCAGGTGATCAAGAGGTGTCCCTTGGGTGGCACCTGCAAAAACTGGAGCACCAGAAGTTTGCACAAGCTCCTTTCTGGAAGATACTGGTGATCTGGAACAAGACAGAGGGAGAGTGCAAAGATGGCACCCACCAGCCTCCATCTTTGGAGAGCATTTCAGTAGGCCCCTAGATCTGTGTTAAATTATATGTGCCTGCCCCTCAAGTCCAAGCTTTAAGATAAGCAACTAGGCCTCTTTCACAGAAGACTGTGCATTTCAGTTGGCTGCCTCTGCACAGGCTCTGGGCAGGGGGTTGGAGGAAGGTAGTCAGGTGAGCCCACAAGAGCCCGTTAAGAAGTGTTTCTTAGATCACTATAGTCTTATGGATGAAGGCCCTGTTGGCTTTTAGGACTATATGTTTTGAGGGTTCATCCCTCAGGTGCAGGCCTTAAAAGTTGGAGTACCAGATGTGGGGTTCAAACCCTTTGCTTCAGGGAGAAGCTCAGGGTTGTGAGTTCCTTTTGCATCATTGGTTGCTGTGCCAAGGGTGGGGCTTATGGCCAGATTGTGTCTCAGCCTCTCCTACCCATTTTGATGTGGGTTTTTTCTTGTTTGCCTGATGTATAGGAGTTGCTCAGCTATTTTGGGGGTTTCTTTGAGAGGAAATTATTTCTTATGTAGCTGTAGTTTCAGTGTGTTTATGGGAAGAGGTGAGTTCAGTATCCTCCTACATTGCCATCTTGAACAGGAACCCACATTAGTTTGAATTACCTATTGGGTCCAACAGGAATGAGATATTACTTGAAACTATGGCCCAAGGGTGACCCTGGAAGGGAGATTGCCACTGCTGCTGGGAACCCCCACCTAGAACCCTCCAAGAAGAGAAGCCAGAAAGTATAAAGGATAATAAACCTGTAGCCAGAAGGCCTGGCCTCTGTGCTCCCAGGTCCATGGGCATTTGTATAAATCCCACCACAGCTGAAAAATTCTATGAGAAAGACCCAGCTCCAGACCCTGAATCCAGACTCTGGTTCCAAGCCTTAATGACCAGCTTGCTTAGGTTTGGGTGTTTCACAATTACACATTCCTAAATTTCCCTCAAGAGGCCCATAACTTAGTAGCATTGGGATGATGGGTCATGGCTTACGGAAGGGATTTGGCAGAGCTAGCAAATCTTCTGTCATTAAATAACCTGTATCTTTCCAGAAATTTTCCTTCAGGTTCCACAGATCAAGCGACCCTGATCCCCGTGGTAGTAGGGTAGCCAGATAGCCTGGTGACCTCATCCTTATTTCAGTCCTTTCTTGTCTGTACTAACCAATCTGTTGACTCATCCAAGAGCAGGGCCAGATTAAATCATCAGTTTCATGTTTGAGAAATGGTGACAACAAAATACGGGGCTTGGTTTATGTCACTGTTTGGTTTACTCTTGTACCTGGAAATAGGCAATGGAGAAAATACTCATAAAGTGTACTTCAGGAGCATAAGGTCTCAATATTTCTCCTTGCTTTTCTTGAAGTCTGTACATCCAGAGTCTGGTGGTCTCTGAAGCTTGTGAAAAGTGATGCATCTGCCACGCCAGCTGAATTTGTTGCCTTTTATTGTGTTTTGGGTCTGGGTGGAGTATGTACCACTTGTTTCCACCTGTTACCATCTAAGGGAATTTAAGTATATTGTTCCATGCTGCATTTACTACTAATCATCCGGCCTACGCCAGGTTTAGTTTGAGAGGCCTGACCATGGCTTGCCACGCATGATTATCCTGGACCAGTCTCTGGCAAGTGGGGGTCAATGGAAATTCTTTGAAATAAATTAGGGCTACCTCTGAAACTGGGTGGGTAAGATTTACTAAGGCACCATACCTGGGCTATGCTAGAGATGAATGGATTCTTGACAAAATCAGGAAAGGAAGAATGCTGGAAGGCAACCAAGTGAGCACTGAGGAGCCCTCAGTGAGGATGAGGGATACTGATGCATATTTTCAGGCTCAAGATTTTCATGCAGGTTCTGGATATGATGTTCAGGTGCTGTTCCAAGTTCCACTCATGCTTTCTTCTCCAGGGGAGGTAGGAAAACAGTGTCCACTCCTTTAGTTCTATTATTTTAGTAGTTCCTAACGCCTTTAGGGTCACAGAGAAGGGAAGCATATATTCTAATTTTATAAATTCAGAAATTTGGGTCAGGATGGGTTTTTTGATAAGCATAATTTATGTTTTGCTGGCTTGGTTATATTTATAAGACATCCAGTGCGTTAGTAATGCCTAATACTTATATTTGCTACATTACATGCCCATGTTCATTGTGTATTGTTATTTTCAACCATATACAATGCATGTTTTCTTTCAATGAGCTATTTAAGATTATTTTACATCAACTTATGCTTTGAAGAATAAAATTAAAATATGATACAGATACACACATATACACATGTAACTAACTACACATGCATGCAAGGAGTACCAAGACATAACAAGAATTAAGAAGGCACAGCGATCTTAAAAGCATTTACTATAACATGAAATGTAATATATTTATTTTCTTATAGTCTTGGATTAATGGGATTTTACATTTATGAAAACATTTGTGTTATTTAATCATATATTTTTGTTTTCTTAACAAATTAAATGGTGGCCATTAGAGGGTAGGAATGACTAGAAAGAAGTGAACATAACTTAGAAAGAGAGGGGATAGAAAATACAGGCTTGCTTATAACTGAGAGGATAAAAAGTATAGATAAGAAGTATTTTCAAACAGTTTTTCTCTTTTGTTATTTATCATCTATCTCTTTCTCAGCTATATGTATTTCTGATTTTTTATAGTATATTTTTTCCCATTGGTTGCTAGGATAAAAAATACCTATTATTGTAGTGTGGCATTAAAATGGATTATCAAATCCTTTTATTATAGGTGTCTATATGGAAGCAAATTGAAATAAAAGGATTTGATATTTGTAAAAACCCAATACCTGAAATTACTAATAAGTTCTACAATTTGCAAACTTGAACTAAAGCTGAAAGAAATCTGTCGTGCTCTCCCTCTTTTTATTTTTTTGGCCCAACAATTCCCTTTTTGTACTTGAAATATTTTGCATTCTGCTTTTATCAACTGGATTATTATAAAAAATTCTTAATCTCTGAATTGGTACTCTTCCTATGGTTTTGTGAAATCTCATTTCTCAGGTGCAGTCATACTTTGTGAGCTAGTTCACAGAAGCTAACACTGGAGCCCTGAAGAGAGCACAGAGAGAATGGATTTATTGTTACCATCATCTAAAATTCACTCAGATTTCTTTGACATTTAACAATATGTAATACTTTCCTGCAGAGTAATTAGACATAAATAGTATATGGTTTAAGAATATGACTTGATTAACATTAGGTTTAAACAACTGAATCAATTTAGAATTCTATTTTTCTATGACCTAGGTCATTTACATCTAAAAACAATGCTATGTTAAATTTTTTGCCTGGTTCAATGTAATGCTAATCAACTTCTCTTTCCATCTCTGTCTCTATTCTCTGTGTCTCTTTGGTACCATGTTTTTCCACTCTCGAGTCTGGTTTTTCTCTCCTTTTGAGACTGTGTTCCTCCCTTACTGGCATTCCTGTCTCTTCTGTCCTGTGAGGTTCCTGAGTATAGATCTACCTGCTCTCAACTCTAAATCCAATATATCAAGTAGGCATAAAATGTGTTCTGTGAGTTGGGGTTAGGACAGTAGAAAAGCCAGCACTGGGGATGGTTGGCTGTGTACCACCAGCCCAAAGGTGTTAGTGCAACTGGTACAGTTTGTGATGGAAGAAGAAAGACTGGGCAAGATGGTAAAACCTGTGTTAGAGCTGGAGATAGGACAGCCAAGTAGCAATTGTTCAGGGCACCATCTCGAAGAGAAGCTGAAATATCACTAAAATGAAAGAGCTGTTTAAGCCAAGTTTCCACACATAACTCCTTACATAACTGAAAAAAATGTAAATTGGCCACACTCCTGCCAAAGTAGACAGTGCCCTTGAATGAAAAGGAAGAGAATAAACTAAAGCATTCCCACAGTGCTGATGCATAGGCTAAATGTTTTTTGCCACAGTCAGATGCTATAGTCTGTTTAAAATCTGAGCTGGAATAATGCCTGGGTCTACTGTGGTTTACCTGGAATGAGTGATTTTCATAAAATTTAATTTAATCTAAATTTAATTCCTCTAATATGCTTCTCAGGAAGCAGTCTGGTTCATACCTCTGCAAAGGAAAACTGAAAAGACAACAAGAACAGGAAAGTAAAAAACTCTTTGTAGCATTTTTTCATAACATGGATTCTACTTAATCAGGGGATAAGACCTAGGAAGCAAAGTTGTTTTTGTACACTCTTTTCGTCAATGCAAAAATCAGTCTTCTTTCACCCTCTAAAAATTTGAAACATATTTAAGGAATATAATTTTAAATCGATGATATAGTATTAGCTTTTCAAGTTACCTGCATATATTTATGAAACTGTGGGTGAAAACATCAAGTGTCAGTGAGAGCTGGGAGGGGAGTGTAGGCGTTGGTATCCTTGAGATCCAGGCATTCTTTGACATAGGCAGGGAATGAACAAGTGCAGGTGCACAAAAGGAAAGGAATAATTTTTCCTTTTTTCTTGATTTCTATAACTTCCAGATGTTGGAAGTGATGGGTGGTGTAGAAGCAAGGGGTGGGGGGTGGCATGTGGTTATGGTTGGAACAAGACAAAGAAGTTGTATTTAGAGAAGGAGACCTGCAGGACCGATATCTATGTTCAACTGCCAAGCAAATAAATGACGGAGAAAAAGGGACCAAAACCTGCATAAACATTTTTAAGTGTGATAATATGTAAAGCAAGCATATTATAAATTTACCAACTTATAAACAATATTGGTCCATTATGGTAGATTTTGGGACTATTGGAATAAAGCAAGCTGTGTAAGACTTATGTGAGAAGATGAAAACATGAACGGGAATGAACAAAAGGTTTGGAATTGAGATTACTTGTGACAATAAAGATCTGGGGAAATATGTATAAAGGCTACAGTTTTGAGATGTGGTTTCAATGATATTTTTGTTATACTTTGCAGAATGACAGATTTTTCCATTTTTGTCAGTCAAAAACTATTTAATGAGTATTTACTAGGTGCCAGGCACTGTTTTAAGCAGTGAATAATTCAGAGTTCCCACATGCAGGAGGTTATTCTGGCCTAGGTTTTCTGGTGTTGATAAGTGACATATAAAATAAGATAGGACAGACAAGGGGAGGGGAGAGCTTTAGCTAGCATGGTGAAGAAAGGTATCTCTGAGAACGTTGACTTGGGTAATGTGAAGTCAGTTGTGCAAAAATTCTGGAAAATAGCATCCATAACAGAAAAAATAGCAAGATCAAAGGCGTCAGTGATGGGAATGATCTTTGCCTCTTAAAGAAACAGAAATAAGGAGAGTGTGGCTAAAGTGTAGTGAATGTGAAGGGAGATTAGATCAGAGAGGTAGGCAAGGGCCAGATTTTATAGGATCTTAGAAGCTGTGGTAAAGTTTTATTCTGGTTGCCATGGATGCTATTGGTAAGTTTTTAGAAAGGGACGAAGTAATGATATAAGCCCAGAAAAACACTGGGGAGGATGGATCACTGTGGATTAAGAGTGGGAGACAAGGAAGTCTCTTAGGAAGTTAATGTATTATTCCAGGTGAGAGATGATGATGATTTGGAGTAGGTTGTAGCAATAAAAAAGATGAGAAATGACCCAATTGGGGAGGTATATTTGAAGTAGAGACAGGAAGAATTAGTGATTGATTAGTTGATGAGTGTGAGAAAAAAATAGAGTACTCAAGGATCAAACCAAGTTTTTACATTTGAGATACCAGATGAATGGTGTGCTATTTATTGAGAAATAGAAGGTCTGACGCTAATTGCATTTCCCAGGGTAGAATTTATGTTTTACTTGGGCTTTATTAGGTTGCAATGGTGATGACAAGTAAGTAGTTAGTTATGACATTTGGAGCAAAGGTGAATTGACCAGTCTGGAGATGTAACTTAGAGGGTCATCAGCATAAGTGTAATTTATAGCCATTTGGTAAAAGTCACCTAAAGAGAGAGAACACCAAGTAAAGGGTCAAGGAGAGTCCTCAGGGAAAGTCTGACATTTAAAAGTTTGACAGGGGAGAAGGAGGAGGCAATAAAGGCAACTGAGAATGTGTAAGCCGGGAATTGATGGGAAAATCTGTTAAGTGTGATTATCCAGTAGTACATAAAGATTGTCAATAAAGAAACAAGAATGAAACAGGTCAAAATTTGTTGAGAAGTAGAAAATAAAGATAGAGAACTAACCATTAGTAAAATAACTCTCTTTCTAATGTAATATAATCTTCCCAACTTGGGCCTCTCAACTTCCGTCTGTTGGTGGAACCCTGACTCAGTGTCGAGTAAACAATCCTATTTCTAGGTCAGTAATTCCTATTCTCAGGATCTTATTTAACCTTATTAACTTATTTCCTGATTGTTGATTTGCTCCTCAATGACTAGGGTGACTATACGTCCCAGTTTGCTCAAGAAAGTCTCAGGTAATGCTTTTTAGTGCTCCATTTTATGACCCAAAATGTATAATAAATTATATGGTCACCCTATCATCAATCTTATGAGTTTGAAACAACAGGGGCAAGGACTCAGTTATAAGGAAGCTGTTCTGCTTATATAAAGTACAAGAGAGTATTTGCTGCTTTTGACTTGCAAAGCAGCTGATTCCTGTGAAAGCTTTAGAGATTTGGTGAAGTTCCAAACATAAGCTGATAGTGACAGGTCTGGTCAGGTACAGTGAGATGGCCTGTTCCAAACTGCATTTCACTGTGTACGGCAGTGAGGGTTAGGAAGGGAAATAATCTTGTACTCATATTGCTGTCTGCAGGCTCAAGAGATACCTCACTAGGTGTTTGTAATTTGGTTCTGGATTGGTTTCAGGGCTTCCCAGCCTTTTTCATGCCATGGCACATACTGAACATGATAATATATTTGCTGTTCACTGGAGTAAATGTACCAGGCTATGACTTGCCTGGAGGACACGAGTGCTCAGTAATGAGTAACCCATTCATGACACAGCAGTGTGTTATGACACAGGGAAAGATGCGTGAAGAAGACACGCTCCTTAGAATGCAGGTGAGAGAGTCCTGAACAATTTTACAAGAGGCAGGGGAAATAGCTCTTGTGATACAGAACTGAAAATGCCTACCTAGTGAGAGAGTGGACACAGTGTTTCCATGTGGGTCCCCCACTTAATTCAGTACCAGAGGGAAATGTACTACTTGAGAAAGAAAGGCATTTCAAATTATAATTAGTGAGTGCCACGTATCACCATCATAAATTTTCTATAGATTGAGAAAAGACAGTAATTTTTCCAATGCAATTCTCTAGGAGAATAAATCATTTGTGTTGGTGGATTTCTACCCCTTCTAAGATAAGGTAAACAGACTAGCATAATTAAAATCTTTATGGGCTAAGTCTTCCGTTTGAGTTTATTTTCATAACTTTTGGATTCTAAAAAAAAAAACCAGTTGTAGGCTGACTTCAACTACATTCCCACTTACTTTTGAGGTTCTAAGCCATGGGCTCTATGAACTGTTACCTATGATAATGGTTCTATGGGTGGGGAATTGGCTTATTTTCTAAATTTGGAGGGTATAGCGCCAGAGCTGTGAAAATCTTGTGTCTTACTAACACTGTGAATTCTTCAAAGTAAGGCTCAGGAGAAACTTATTATTGACTAATTCAACGAGTTAATTCCTAAAAGACCACACTGATTCCAGTGAAAAGCCAAGGCTTCAGCTGCTAAAAGAACCTTAACTATAACAGCTGAGACAGAGCAGAATTAGAGGGCTGGGAGGGGGGATAATTATTGAATGTTAATTAATTCACAAAAGCAAGATATTTTGAGTTTGGCCTTTGTTCGAGACTTTAAATTTGGATTTTTAACTTGCGAAAAGATTTAATTTTTAGATTTAGTTTTTCACAGAAAATTTTACAATGGAAGGGATTTTATATTCAAATGTGCGGCCTCTCTTATAATGGTGTTTTGTTTTGTTTTTACTGTTATTTTTCTGTTTGTGTGTGTGTGTTTTTTTTAAATAGATCTTTATTGGAGTATAATTGCTTCACAATACTGTGTTAGTTTCTGTTGCACAACAAAGTGAATCAGCCATATGCATACATATATCCCCACATCCCCTCCTCCTTGCGTCTCCCTCCCATCCTCTCTGTCCCACCCCTCTAGGTCATCACAAAGCATGGAGCCGATCGATCTCCTTGTGCTATGCTGCTGCTTCCCACCAGCCAACTATTTTATATTTGGTAATGTATATATGTCGATGCTACTTTCACTTTGCCCCAGCTTCCCCCTCCCACCCCATGTCCTCAAGTCTATTCTCTATGTCTACCTCTTTATTCCTGCCCTGCAACTAGGTTCATCAGTATCATTTTTTTTTTTTTTTAGATTCCATATATATACATTAGCATGTGGTATTTGTTTTTCTCTTTCTGACTTACTTCACTCTGTATGACAGACTCTAGGTCCATCCACCTCACTAAAAATAACTCAATTTTGTTTCTATATATGTGCCACATCTTCTTTATCCATTCATCTGTTGATGGACACTTAGGTTGCTTCCATGTCCTGGCTATTGTAAATAGTGCTGCAACGAACATTGTGGCACATGTCTCTTTTTGAATTATGGTTTTCTCAGGGTATATGCCCAGTAGTGAGATTGCTGGGTCATATGGTAGTTCTATTTTTAGTTTTTTAAGGAACCTCCATACTGTTTTCCATAGTTGTTGTATCAATTTACATTCCCACTAACAGTGCAGGAAGGTTCCCATTTCACCACACCCTTTCCAGCATTTATTGTTTCTAGATTTTTTGATAATGGCCATTCTGACTGGCATGAGGTGATACCTCATTGTAGTTTTGATTTGCATTTTTCTAATAATTAGTGATGTCAAGGATCTTTTCATGTACCTCTTGGCCATCTGTATGTCTTCCTTGGTGAAATGTCTATTTAGGTCTTCTGCCCATTTTTTTAACTGGATTGTTTGTTTTTTTGATATTGAGCTCCATGAGCTGTTTGTATATTGTGGAAATTAATCCTTGATCTGTTGTTTCATTTGCAAATATTCTCTCCCATTCTGAGGGTTGTCTTTTTATCTTGTTTATGGTTTCCTTTGCTGTACAAAAGCTTTTAACTTTAATTAAGTGCCATTTGTTTATTTTTGTTTTTTATTTCCATTACTCTAGGAGGTGGGTCAAAAAAGATCTTGCTGTGGTTTATGTCATAGAGTGTTTTTCCTATGTTTTCCTCTAAGAGTTTTATAGTGTCTGGTCTTACATTTAAGTCTTTAATCCATTTGGAGTTTATTTTTGTGTATGGTGTTAGGGAGTGTTCTAATTTCATTCTTTTACATGTAACTGTCCAGTTTTCCCAGCACCACTTATTGTATAGGCTGTCTTTTCTCCATTGTATGCTCTTGCCTCCTTTGTCGTAAATTAGTTTTACGTGTGCATGAGTTTATCTCTGGGCATTCTGTCCTGTACCATTGATCTATATTTCTGTTTTTGTGCCAGTACCATACTGTCTTGATTACTGTAGCTTTGTGGTGTAGTTTGAAGTTATGGAGCCTGTTTCCTCCAACTCTGTTTTTCTTTCTCAAGATTGCTTTGGCTATTCAGGGTCTTTTGTGTTTCCATACCAATTGTAAAATTTTTTGTTCTCATTCTGTGAAGAATGCCATTGGTAGCTTGATAGGGATTGTATTGAATCTGTAGATTGCTTTGGGAAGTATAATCATTTTCACAATGTTGATTCTTCTGATCCAAGAACATGGTATATTTCTCCATCTGTTTATGTCATCTTTGATTTCTTACATCAGTGTTTTATAGTTTTCTGAGTACAAGTCTTTCGCCTCCTTAGGCAGGTTTATTCCTACGTATTTTATTCTTTTTGTTGCAATGGTAAATGGGAGTGTTTCCTTAATTTCTCTTTCTGATTTTTCATTGTTGGTGTATAGAAATGCCAGAGATTTCTGTGCATTAATTTGTATCCTGCAACCTTAATAATGGTGATATTTTATTATTGGAATCTCTTAATATTGTCATGTGATCTCTCTGCAGAACCCCTACTAGGCTCTATGACACAATGTGGTTGGATGTAAAATTAAGGATGGGAAATATCATAGACAGTGAAATTTTAGCCCTTGAGTGTAAAGTGGATATGTTACAGAGGATTTCAGATTAACCTTTGCTCTAACAAAATTCCTTTGGTGAAATAATAACAGTCTTCTGCAGTGCCCATCTGCCTGCAGTCTTCATACTGCCTATACTTGGACCCCTGCCAGCTGACTGCTCTGTTGCTCTTTTAAGATACATTCTGATTTTGGTTTCAGTATGAAATTACTGTTAATGGTCTTTCCACCCAAATATATGCAATTCCTGGCATTCAACTTTCCTGAATGTGTTTATCTCCAAGTATTCAGCCTGGTATTAACCCATGGCTTTAATTATATGATATAGCATTTTACTTAGTCTAGTCCTGGGCTAAACTATTCTTTTTCTTTCTTGATATGTCCCATTACCATCCAAAGCCATTGATCACACAGTTGTTCTCCCATTACCTGAGCTTTTCAGTGTGACCCAAGCCATAGCTTCATGTGATGTGTTTATATCCAGTCTGGACTAGAAGAAAGCAGTTTGACCTTGTTTATAAAAAGAATGTTTGTTGTAAGAGTACACGGACTAAAAAGTTGAAAACAAAATACTACCCAGTGATAGGTAGTGACAAAAAAAAATTTATGAAATTTAATATTTTTGAGATCAACTCATCTCGTTGCATTGTGGGTATAATAATAAAACACCAAAGCTGTCAAAGATTTCTTTCCTCCTGTTCCTTCCATTTTTCTTTCTGCAGAGCTGGGATGAAAACTCAGATCCATCTTAGCTCCAGAGCCAGGGGACCAAACCTCTGTGATTCACTACTTCTCTGTACATTATGCTTTACTCCACATGACCTGACTCCTCCTTCCATACCTCTTATTAAGTTATTCCCTAGGGTGGGAGGCTGGTTTCTTTGAACAAAGTGAGAATGATAAATACTGTCCAAGCAGCAAATGCCAGGTGTCGTGGAACACAATTCAGAGCTTAACTGTGGAGCCAGGCAAACTGTAGTTATTTAAAATATATGTTTTTTGTTTTTTCCTTAGATCCCATATTAGTTAGATGCAGACTTTAGAGTTAGCAAGATCTGATGTATGTTTCCTTCTCAGATCTAACACTCACTGTGTGACCTGTGGAAAGCTATTTAAACTCTTAGAACTTCAGTCTCTTCATATGTAAAATGAGGAGCTAGGTCTGCTTTCCATTGGGTTTTTGTGAGGATTGAAATGATGCTTAAGCACAAGGCTGGGCACTGGTAAGAGCTCAATAAATGGGAAACGTTTATAAGAGTGACACTGCTCTATGTTCTGAGAAAACTCTTGGTATAAAATCCATTTTTAAAGAATTTCCTTCCCTTTCTTCATCCTGGGGTGTTTTTATTTGTAAGGAAAACCCTATCAGGTGGAGAATTTGTTTACTTAGGGAGAGAAGTTTGTGCTGGTGCAAATGTTTACTTCTTACTAAGGTTACTCACCTGCTGGGTTTTGTCAAGGGATTAACACTGTGAAAAAGAGAGGCAAAGAAGTCTTCCCTCAGGTTGAGACTCAAACTAAAGTTTTGTAATGTATTTGGGGCAGCAGGTACTCATTTCATGCACTGATATTTTCTTTCTTTCCTTTCTTCCTTCCTTCTTTCCTTCCTTTCTTTCTTTCATTTTGAGATATGTTCTACATACAGAAATATCATAGTTTAATAATCCATTTCACTTTTTATTGGCTGTATCCATCAGAATTCTTTTAGGGGACCAGGACAACTATGATTATTATAAAAAATAAAATATTTAGTATAGTAATAGACTTTACACAAATTTGAGAGTAGCTGGGAAAGTAAAGTTCTGGAAGGGAGAATTCAGGAGTCAGAGAGAGAGAGTCACTAACCAGGTTCCTCCTGAAACAGCATCATAATGCAAGTCAAAACTTTCAGGTAGAACCAAAAAGCCAAACATATCCAACTACCAAAGTGGAAGGGACCTGTGGAGAGGTATTTTCATCCATACAGACCAAGTGATTTGTGGTGGTTCAGGAGCCAACTTTGATCAACAAGGCCAGCAAGTAGACAGTACTTTTTTTTTTCTTGTCTATCTACTTGACCATAACAGTCTGAGAATAATGACAGCTGCTTTGTTTACTCCTTCCAAATCTCAAAGAAGTCCTTCTTTTAGCCAACTCTTCTTACATGGAACTATGCTGGGAAGAGAATTCTAGAAAACATAGTTTCCAACTCAACTAAATTGACATAACGCAAACTACCACATTAATATGTGGGTTATTTCCAGTTGTGGTAAGCAGAATAATGGTCCCTCAAAGATGTCTCAGAACATGTGAATACGTTACCTTACATGACAAAGTGGATTTGGGGACTTTACAGATGTGATTAAGGTTAAGGATCATGAGATGAGATTATCTGCATGGGCTCAACCTAATCTTATTCTTCCTTAAAAGAGAAGAACTTTTCCAGGCTATGGTCAGAGGCTGAGTATGACTATGGAAGAATGATCAAAGGTATGCAATGTTGCTAGTTTTGAAGATGGTGGAAAGAGGCCATGAGCCAAGGAAAATGGGTGCTTCTAGAAGCTGGAAAAAACATACAAAAATTATGACTCACCTCAAAATCGTATCTGTACAATCTTTATACACATTTGCTCTATTATTTCCATTGACTGGAAGGGCCAAGTAAGGGCTACAGTTTCAGCTATTTGTGCAGATTTGGCTTCTGGGAGAGGGTTAGATTTGAGCGGGACTGAGTAGATTAGATTTATATCCAAGTTAAGAGCCTCTTTGTCTGGTTCCTAAATGCAAGGTCAATCTAGAAGAAAAATGGTGGGTATTTTTAGTCAAGAGTAAGGTATGAGTAGCCTGAAGAATCATAAGATAAAATAGATATTCTAAAACTAAGTCAGCAGAGACCCCAGTTAACTTTACTGCCACCACTGCACACGAACGAGAGGACTAGCTTTTGCTCCGAAGTCAATGAGAGGCTGTGATAAGTAATAGGTTTCTCATATCCATTGTATGTACACCCCAAACTTGACCTGATCTTCCAGGTTCAATTAGAAAAAAAGATTTGTAGTAATTGGGGAGTCTAAAGAAGGAGGCTTTCTATGTGAGTTTTTTAAATTATTAAAGACAACCTAGTGTCTATCCAAGGAAAAGGCTTATGTGTCACAGCATTTATCATATCAGAAAAGTTAAGAATTTGATATCTACATAGCCTATGGGACCAAGAAATCCTTTTAGTAATTACCCAGGGAAAGTCATGAATAGTTTTCAGTATTTGAGAAGAAAGAGACTTTCCATTTTGTCTAATGTTATAGCCTAGATAATGCACTTAGGTCTGACAAAATTGGAGTTCATAGGTAGACACTTTGTCTTTCTTTTATGGTAATGCTATTCTCAAGTGAAGGGAATTAATTCTGTAAGACTCTCAGAGAGCATAATAGAAGATCATCAACATATTGTATATGAGTGGATTCCTGGGAACAGAATGTCTCTAAGTTTATGATTAAGTATTAAGCAAGGAGTAAGAGGGTACTTCTGTAAACCCTGGGGCCTAACTATTCAAGTGTATTATTGATTTTTCCCAAGTGAATGCAAATACTAGATACCATAAGTCTGGGTATAAGTGGATACTGAAAAATGTTGAATGTAGATCTAACACCATAAAGTAAATAGCTATGTGAGTGATCAAGGAAAAGATGATATTGGGGTTGGGGAACACAGGGAAGCAGAGAAGCACAATCTTTTAATGACTTTTAAAACTTGTGCAAATCAGTAGCTGCATCTACTTGTCTTTTTGATGGGCAGAACAGGAGTTGTACAAGGTCTAATACAAGGACTAATGAGTTGTTTCCGAAGGTACACAAATATAATGGGCCACAGCTCTTTTTAGAGCAGTTACTCATTTTAGTGGGTCTTGGGCTAATTTCAAGGGCTCAGCCAGATCGATTGAGGCCATTAAGAGTTCAGCCTCATTTATGTGTCCTGCATCTGAACTGCTTCTAGCCTAGAAGCTCTTGGAGACAGATTCAGATCTTTAGGTATTAATAGAAGTGGTTTCAAGTAACAACTATGCTTTCATCAAACTACACACTGAGAATATTTGTCTAGAAAGTGGCTGTCTGATCCAAATATAATAGGGCCATCCCATTTCTAAAGTAGGTTTTGTCCCAGCAGATTCACTGGAGTGAAATCCCTAAGTAGAAAAGCATGTTGATTATGTTGCCATGTCTCAGACAGGCAGGAATTAGTTGAGACAGGAAGTAGTTGAGATGAAGACAGAAGTGTGAGGGGTATTTGAGATTCTTACCATGAAATATTTTTGTTCCTCCAAGGAAGGAATAATAAAAAGGTCATACGATCAGCTAGTTTTGGAATATAGTGTTTTTGCCAGTTGCATGGAAATGTCTCCTTTTTGTGGTAAAGGCAATTTTGGGCAGAATAGAGATGCTACATTCTTGTAGCATGTTATTCTGTTAGACAAATTTGTCCTTTGTCTTTTGATATCTTCTGAGTAAAGGCAGGGCTAATGTTCTTCCAGTGTACCTTTTTCTTATAATATGAATATGTTTGTGTAGATTAGACATGGAAGAACCCTTGTTGCTTAATCTGAAAAGGTATTAATTGGGTCTGCATATTTTCTATTTTTGTAGTCAAAATATCTTCAAAATATTTTTTGTTTTGCTTTGTTCTTTTTGCCAGCTCTTGTAATTCAGACAGGAGGCAACTAGTACATCTTATATTGTTTTCTTACTACATCTGCCACCTCAGTTTTAAAATCATGAACAAAGAAGCTACATAGGGTAGATATAATTTTCCCTCTGTTGAGACTGGTATAATGTCAAAAGATAGTAGTGCTATGCCTTTAAAGGCTGGAGTAATTTTGATTTTTCCCTGTTTACAGAACTGAATTTTTGACTGAACAGCTTTCATAGAAAAGACATCAGAGATAGCAGTTAAGAGATCTTGCACTGTTTTATACCCATTTTGAATTTTGATCCATAGGTTTGATATAATTTTGTAATCAATCTATTCTACTTTAAAAAAAAATAAAATCAGATTTTTATATCTCTGGGTCTCATAAGAGGATATATTAATTGGTAAAGGTCAGGAAGTCTCATACTATATGACCTAAGGACAATTCTCAGTTCTTCATTAAATTTTTGTTTTTCAGTCTGAGAGTTAAGAAAGCTGATTATAGGTCTGAGTTTGAAAAATGTTTGAAGGTATAATTCCACTGGAGTTTGTGTGTTCTTCCTCACTTACATTAGAAGACACTGTAAGGAGTTATTTTCCAGTGAGAGGGCTATGTTTAGGAAGGGGTAGTACAAGGGAAGAGAAAAGGGTCCAGTGGAGGTGCAGCAAGAGGCACTGATCACAAAGGAGAAGATAATCAATGTACAGGGAGCCAGGAGGCAGGACAACCCTGAGTTGGGTCAGAAGGAGGGGATACTTCAAGTTTGGATTTTAGATCCCCAATGTTTTTATTAGTCTTTTTAAAGGACTCCTTAAGGGAAGAAATTTTAATTTTCCCTATCTTTTAAAATATTCTCCATACCAATTTTTGTTTAACATCTTTATTGGAGTATAATTGCTTTACAATGTTGTGTTAGTTTCTGCTGTATAACAAAGTGAATCAGCTCTACATATACATATATCACCTTATCCCCTCCCTATCCCACCCCTCTAGGTGGACACAAAGCACCGAGCTAATCTCCCTGTGCTATGCAGCTGCTTCCCACTAGCTATCTATTTTACATTTGGTAGTGTATATATGTCCATGCCACACTCTCACTTCGTCCCAGCTTACCCTTCCCCCTCCCTGTGTCCTCAAGTCCATTCTCTATGTCTGCATCTTTATTCCTGTCCTGCCCCTAGGTTCTTCAGAACCATTTTTATTTAGATTCCATATATATATGTTAGCATACAGTATTTGTTTTTCTCTTTCTGACATACTTCACTCTGTATGATAGACTCTAGGTCCATCCACCTCGCTAAAAATAACTCAATTTCATTTCATTTTATGGCTGAGTAATATTCCATTGTGTATATGTGCCACATCTTCTTTATCCATTCATCTGTCAGTGGACACTTAGGTTGCTTCCATTTCCTGGCTATTGTAAATAGTGCTGCAGTGAACATTGTGGTACATGACTCTTTTTGAGTTATGGTTTTCTCAGGGTATATGCCTAGTAGTGGGATTGCTGGGTCGTATGGTAGTTCTATTTTTAGTTTTTTAAGGAACCCCCATACAGTTCTGTGTAGTGGCTGTGTCAATTTACATTCCCACCAACAGTGCAAGAGGGTTCCCTTTTCTCCACACCCCCTCCAGCATTTATTGTTTGTAGATTTTTGAATGATGGCCATTCTGACTGGTGTGAGGTGATATCTCATTGTAGTTTTGACTTGCATTTCTCTAATGATTAGTGATGTTGAGCATTATTTCATGTGTTTGTTGGCAATCTGTATATCTTCTTTGGAGAAATGTCTGTTTAGGTCTTCTGCCCATTTTTCGATTGGATTGTTTGTTTTTTTGATATTGAGCTGCATTGCTTGTATGTTTTGGAGATTAATCCTTTGCCAGTTGCTTCGTTTGCAAATATTTTCTCCCATTCTGAGGGTTGTCTTTTTATCTTGTTTATGTTTTCCTTTGCCGTGCAAAAGCTTTTAACTTTCATTAGGTCCCATTTGTTTATTTTTGTTTTTATTTCCATTTCTCTAGGAGGTGGGTCAAAAAAGATTTTGCTGTGATTTATGTCATAGAGTGTTTTGCCTATGTTTTCCTCTAAGAGTTTGATAGTGTGTGACCTTACATTTAGGTCTTTAATCCATTTTGAGTTTATTTTTGTGTATGGTGTTAGGGAGTGTTCTAATTTCATTCTTTTACATGTAGCTGTCCAGTTTTCCCAGCACCACTTATTGAAGAGGCTGTCTTTTCTCCACTGTATATTCTTGCCTCCTTTATCAAAGATAAGGTGACCATATGTGCGTGGGTTTATCTCTGGGCTTTCTATCCTGTTCCATTGATCTATATTTCTGTTTTTGTTCCATTTCCTTACTGTGTTGATTACTGTAGCTTTGTAGTATACTCTGAAGTATGGGAGCCTGATTCCTCCAGCTCCGTTTTTCTTTCTCAAGAATGCTTTGGCTATTCGAAGTCTTTTCTGTTTCCATACAAATTGTGAAATTGTTTATTCTAGTTCTGTGAAAAATGCCATTGGTAATTTGATAGGGATTGCATTGAATCTGTAGATTGCTTTCGGTAGTATAGTCATTTTCACAATGTTGATTCTTCCAATCCAAGAACATGGTATATCTCTCCATCTGTTTGTATCATCTTTACTTTCTTTCATCAATGTCTTATAGTTTTCGGAATAGAGGTCTTTTGTCTCCTTAGGTAGGATTATTCCTAGGTATTTTATTCTTTTTGTTGCAGTGGTAAGGGGGAGTGTTTCCTTAATTTCTCTTTCATATTTTACGTTATTAGTGTATAGGAATGCAAGAGATTTCTGTACATTAACTTTGTATCCTGCCACTTTAATTAGTTTGCTGGTAGATTCTCTATGGTTCTCTATGTATAGTTTCATGTCATCTGCAAACAGTGACAGTTTTACTTCTTATTTTCCAATTTGGATTCCTTTTCTTTCTTTTTCATCTCTGATTTCTGTTTCTAAAACTTCCAAAATGTTGAATAATAGTGGTGAGAGTGGGCAAACTTGTCTTGTTCATTATCTTAGTGGAAGTGGTTTCAGATTTTCCCCATTGAGAATGATGTTGGCTGTGAGTTTGTCATATATGGCCTTTATTATGTTCAGGTAAGTTCCATCTATGCCTGCATTCTGGAGGGTTTTTATCATAAATGGGTGTTGAATTTTGTTGAAAGTTTTTTCTGCATCTATTGAGATTATCATATGGTTTTTATCCTTCACCTTGTTAATATGGTGTATCACATTGATTGATTTGCGTATATTGAAGAATCCTTGCCTTCCTGGCAGAAACCCCACTAGATCATGGTGTATGATCCTTTTAATGTGCTGTTGGATTCTGTTTGCTAATATTTTATTGTGGATTTTTGCATCTATGTTCATCAATGATATTGGCCTGTAGTTTTCTTTTTTGGTGATATCTATGTCTGGTTTTGGTATCAGGGTGATGGAAGCCTTGTATAATGAGTTTGGGTGTGTTCCTCCCTCTGATGTATTTTGGAAGAGTTTGAGAAGGATAGGTGTTAGCTCTTCTGTAAATGTTTGATAGAATTCGCCTGTGAAGCCATCTGGTCCTGGGCTTTTATTTGTTGGAAGAGTTTTAATCACAGTCTCAGTTTCAGTGCTTGTGATTGGTCTGTTTATATTTTCTATTTCTTCCTGGTTCAGTCTCAGAAGGTTGTGTTTTTCTAAGAATTAGTCCATTTCTTCCAGGTTGTACATTTTATTGGCATATAGTTGCTTCTAGTAATCTCTCATGACCCTTTGTATTTCTGCAGTGTCAGTTACTTCTCCTTTTTCATTTTTAATTCTGTTGATATGAGTCTTCTCTATTTTTTTCTTGATGAGTCTGGCTAATGGTTTATCAATTTTGTTTATCTTCTCTAGGAACCATTGTTTAATTTTATTGATCTTTGCTATCATTTCCTTCATTTCTTTTTCATTTATTTCTGATCTGATCTTTATGATTTCTTGCCTTCTGCTAACTTTTGTTTCTTTTTGTTCTTCTTTCTCTAATTGCTTTAGGTTTACGATTAGGTTGTTTATTTGAGATGTTTCTTGTTTCTTGAGGTCGGATTGTATTGTTATAAACTTCCCTGTTAGAACTGCTTTTGCTGCATCCCATAGGTTTTGGGCCATTATGTTTTCATTTCGTTATTTCCTCTTGGATTTCTATAGTGATATCTTGGTTATTTAGTAGTGTATTGTTTAGCCTCCATGTGTTTGTATTTTTTACAGTTTTTTTCCCTGTAATTGATATCTAGTCTCATAGTGTTGTAGTTGGAAAACATAGGTGATACGATTTCAATTTTCTTAAATTTATCAAGGCTTGATTTGTGACCCAAGATATGATCTATCCTGGAGAATGTTCCATGAGCACTTGAGAACAAAGTGTATTCTGTTGTTTTTGGATGGAATGTCCTAGGAATATCAATTAAGTCCATCTTGTTTAATGCGTCATTTAAAGCTTGTGTTTTCTTATTTTTCATTTTGGATGATGTGTCCATTGGTGAAAATGGAGTGTTTAAGTCCCCTACTATTATTGTGTTACTGTCGATTTCCCCTTTTATGGCTGTTAGCATTTGCCTTATGTATTGAGGTGCTCCTATGTTGGATACATAAATATTTATAATTGTTATATTTTGGTCTTGGATTGATCCCTTGATCATTATGTGGTGTCCTTCTTTGTCTCTTGAAATAGTCTTTGTTTTAAAGTCTATTTTGTTTGATGTGAGAATTGCTACTCCAGCTTTCTTTTGATTTCCATTTGCATGGAATATCTTTTTCCATCCCCTCACTTTCAGTCTGTATGTGTCCCTAGGTCTGAAGTGGGTCTCTTATAGACAGCACATATACAGGCCCTGTTTTTGTATCCATTCAGCCAGTCTATGTCTTTTGGTTGGAGCGTTTAATCCACTTACATTTAAGGTAATTATCGATATGTATGTTCCTATTACCATTTTCTTAATTGTATTGGGTTTGTTATTGTAGGTCTTTTCCTTCTCTTGTGTTTCCTGCCAGAGAAGTTCCTTTAGTGTTTGTTGTAACGCTGGTTCGGTGGTGCTGAATTCTCTTAGCTTTTGCTTGTCTGTAAAGTTTTAAATTTCTCTGTTGAATCTGAATGAAATCCTCACTGGGTAGAGCAGTCTTGGTTGTAGGTTTTTCCCTTTCATCACTTTAAATATGTCCTGCCACTCCCTTCTGGCTTGCAGAGTTTCTGCTAAAAGATCAGCTGTTAACGTTATGGGGATTCCCTTGTATGTTATTTGTTGCTTTTCCCTTGCTGCTTTTAATAATTTTTCTTTGTATTTGATTTTTGGTAGTTTGATTAATATGTGTCTTGGCATGTTTCTCCTTGGATTTATCCTGTATGTGACTTTCTTTGCTTCCTGGAATTGATTGACTATTTCCTTTCCCATATTAGGAAAGTTTTCAACTATAATTTCTTCAAATATTTTCTCAGACCTTTTCTTTTTCCCTTCTTCTTCTGGGACCCCTATAATTCGAATGTTGTTGCATTTAATTGTTGTCCCAGAGGTCTCTGAGACTGTCCTCAATTCTTTTCATTCTTTTTTCTTTATTCTGCTCTGCAGTAGTTACTTCCAGTATTTCCAGTATATATATCTTCCAGCTCACTTATCCGTTCTTCTGCCTCAGTTATTCTGGTATTGATTCCTTCTAGAGAATTTTTAATTTCATTTTTTGTGTTGCTCATCATTGTTGGTTTGCTCTTTAGTTCTTCTAGGTCATTGTTAAACATTTCTTGTGTTTTCTCCATTTTATTTCCAGGATTTTGGATCATCATTCCTATCGTTCCTCTGAATTATTTTTCAGGTAGACTGCCTATTTCCTCTTCATTTGTTTGGTCTGATGGGTTTTTACTTAGTTCCTTCATCTGCTGCGTATTTCTCTGTCTTCTCATTTTGCTTAACTTACCGTGTCTGGGGTCTCCTTTTCCCAGGTTGAAAGTTCGTAGTTCCCGTTGTTTTTGGTGTCTGCCCCCAGTGGGCGAGGTTGGTTCAGTGGTTGTGTAGGCTTCCTGCTGGAGGGGAATGGTGCCTGTGTTCTGGTGGATCAGGCTGGATCTTGTCTTTCTGGTGGGCCAGACTGCCTCTGGTTGTGTGTTTTGGAGTGTCTGTGACCTTATGATTTTAGGCAGCCTCTCTGCTAATGAGTGCAGCTTTGTTCCTGTCTTGTTCGTTGTTTCTCATAGGGTGTCCAGCACTGTAGCTTGCTGGTCGTTGAGTGGAGATGGGTCTTAGCGTTGAAATGGACCTCTGGGAGAGCTCTCACTAATTGATATTATGTGGGGCCGAGAGGTCTCTGGTGGTCCAATGTCCTGAACTCGGCTCTCCCACCTCAGAGGCTCAGGCCTGATACCCAATTGGAGCACCATGGCCCTGTCAGCCACATGGCTCTGAAGAAAGCAAGAAAAAAAAGAAAGTACGAAAAATAAAATAAAATGAAATAAAGTTATTTAAATAAAAAATTTTTTAAAGTATTAAAATAAAAAAGTTTAAAAACTAATAAAAATAAAAGAAGAGAGCAACCAAACCAGTAAACAAATCCACCAATGATAACAAGCAGTAAAAACTATACTATTATAAACATAAAAATCAGAAACTAGTCAGCAACATACAGCAAACTCCAAGTCTACAGTTACTCCCAAAGTCCAGTGCCTTAATTTTCGATGAGTCATTGTCTATTCAGGTATTCCAGAGATGCAGGGTACATCAAATTGATTGTGCAGATTTAATCTGCTGCTCCTGAGGCTGCATGGAGAAATTTCCCTTTCTCTTCTTTTTTTGCACAGCTCCTCGGGCCCAGCTTTGGATTTGGCTCTGCCTCTACATGTAGGTCGACTTCTGGCATCTGTTCTTTGCCCAGACAGGAGGGCGTTAAAGGTGTGGCTGATTAGGGGGCTCTGGCTCTCTCCGTCTGTGGGGAAGGATGGGTACGGAATGCGGAGAGAGCCTGCAGCGGCAGAGGCCAGAGTGACGTTGCAATAGCCTAAGGCATGCCCTGTGTTCTCTCAGGGAAGTTGTCCCTGGAATATGAGACCCTGGCAGTGGCAGGCTGCACAGGCTCCCGGGAGGGGTGTGGATAGTGACCTTTTCTTGCACACAGGCTTTTTGGTGGCTGCAGCAGCAGCCTTAGCATATCATGCCTGTCTCTGGTGTCCGTGCTGATACCTGTGTCTTGCACCCTCCTCTGAAGCTCGTTTAGGCAGTGTTCTGAATCTCCTCTTCTTGTGCACCCCAAAACAATGGTCCTTTGACTCAGGCAGTTCCAGACTTTTTCCTGGACTCCCTCCCAGTTAGCTGTGGCGCACTAGCCCCCTTCAGGCTGTGTTCACACAGTCAACCCCAGTCATCTCCCTGGGATCTGAACCCCGAAGAAGCCAGAGCCTCAGCTCCCAGCCCCCACCTGCCCTGGTGGGTGAGGAGACAAGCCTCTCAGGCTGGTGAGTGTTGGTCAGCACCAATCCCTGTGCAGGAATCTTTCTGCTTTGCCCTGTGCAACCCTGTTGCTGTGCTCTGCTCCGTGGCTCCAAAGCTTTGCCCCACTGGCCCACACCCTGTCTCCACCACTGAAGGGGTTTCCTAGTGTGTGGAAACTTTTCCTCCTTCACAGCTCCCTCCCAGAGGTGTAGGTCCCATCCCTATTCTTCTGTCTCTGTTTTTTCTTTTTTCTTTTGCCCTACTCAGGTACGTGGGGAGTTTCTTGCCTTTTGGGAAGTCTGAGGTCTTCTGCCAGCGTTTAGTAGGTGTTCTGTAGGAGTTGTTCCACATGTAGATGTATTTTTGTTGTATTTTTGGGGAGGAAGGTGATCTCCATGTCTATATCCTCTGCCAGTTTGAAGGTCCTCAAAGAATGATCTTCTACAGCAAGCTTTATCAAGCAAAATAAAGAATCTGAGAAGTTGAAACTTGATCTCTTGATACCAGTTATGATGAGATCTTTATAGTCCTTTCTTGTGTCCAAGCTCTTCTGCTAGTTTTCAGCCAGTGTTCTTTGAGAATTGTTGCATCTATAGATGTATTCTTGATGCTCTGTGGAGAGAGATGACCTCCACGTCCACCTACTCCTCTGCCATCTTGAATATCTGCCATACCAATTTTAAAATGCTGACAATGGAATATTTGGAGTCTATGAGCTCTTTGATTCTAAGACACAGCACAGTGGGTTATTGTATGTGTATCTTACGTTTTCTAGGGTGTCCACTGGAATTCTAAATTGGTCTTGGGGAAAATCCTACCACAGCTTCCAAGTATTTGGTGCTATTTGGTCCCACTGACCTTTGTACACATAGGAAAACTGGACAATGACACACAGGTTCGTTGAATGACTAGAAATTACCCATTTTCAAATGACAATAGAACAAAACATTCAGGCCCTGAGAATCTAAGGACTATCCCCCAACTAATTCATGAGAACTCTGAGTAGTTAAACAAATCAAATGAAAGGTTTTTAAAAAGGACAATTAAGAGAAAGAATAAAGGCTTAGGTAGTATGTTTGCAAAGAGTGAAGTCCGTGTCAGGAGCCAGATGGACACATTTATCCAGTCGCTGGGACTCAGAGGAGCAACAAATGGGGGCAAACATATATGTTCAGTTAGGTGTCTAACTGGAGGTTCATTTGTTTTTCTACTGCCTCAGAACTTTCAACCACAGCTGCCTGTTAAAACAATCAGAAGAGCTTTAAAAATATCAATGCCAAACACCACCCTAACCCCATGTGTTTAATTTAGAATAAGTATTTTTTAAAGCTCCCTAAGTAATTCTAATATGCATCAAGAAACTCTGCAAGTCACCAAGCTGCTGAAGAATTCAGATAATTCCTCTCCCAAAGAGGGAAAACCTGGTTGGGTTTTATTAAAAAATCTTGTCTCATTTTTTCCCCACTCTTTTAATATGTCAGTTTTTGACAAGTGAATTATCTTTGAGTGGTTCATCCTAGGAGTCTGTGAAAACACTGTGAAGATGTCCACCTGAGGAAAAGCTAAGAATATGAGTTTGGCAATGATTTCTCTTTGAACATTTGAGCCATTTAGTGCTAGAGTAACTTAGCAAGATCGTGGAATTACACTTTATGTTATTCTTTACTTCCTTTCCCTACATGTTAAATCTTCAGTATCAGAATCTGTTCAAATATTTGATTTTCAACCCTAGAGACATTTCAACAGAATGTCTCTAGATATTTATTTTGCTGCTGATTTTGGCTATATAAGGATACTATTGCTAGTTTTTATTTAATAAACTAGCCTGACAACTGAATACTTAAAAGTTTCTATTTTTTAAGAAAAACTTTCAAATATTAACTCTAATTTTAATTCCCATACCTACCATAGATGTGAGAATGCCAGAATAATGGAAATAAATATAAAAGAGATTTGGGTCTGACTTATTTCTCTGTAGAGATGAGGAGATGTGCTCTCTCTGCTTTGTTTACATTTAAAAAATTAGGTGTTGAGTCCCCTAAAGTACAAGGCAGTTGATGACATATAGGACAACTGTCATGAAGGTGATGAAGTAGGTGTTATATAAACCAAGGTATATGTGGTATAGAATAAACTTTCATTACTTTATGTTCATTTTGCTGTGTGACAAGGACTTATGATAAAGTATTTTCTTGTAGATTTGCTCCAACAAAGGACTATTGTTCAAGGACCAATAATCCTTGATCTATACAGGTGTAAAATCTTCTGCAACAATTAAAGAATACTGTTAAAAAGAATGCTGATTATTATATAAACATTTATTCTAAGTAGTTAAATTTAATAATTCCTATGTAAAGTTTAGTAAAAGTTTAGCTTTATGACAAAATAAAGCTGCTTTAATTGATAACCACCATTCTTTTTAAAATTAAAATACTGAGAGACAGTGATTTCTTCCTCCCTCTCTCCTTCCCTTCATCCATCTATCTACAATCTATCATCTTTCTAGTGACTTTTAACTGAGTTATGGCCAGTAGGATGTGGTCAGAAGTTATGTGTCCTGCAATGATGTTTAGTTTTATGTGCCAACTTGGCTAGGCTATAGTATCTAATACTTTAATCAAACACTAATCTAGATGTGTTTGTAAAGGTATTTTGCAGGTGTGGTTAACAGCTGTAATCAGTTGGCTTAAGTAAAGAGAATTGCCCTCAAACTGTGGGTAGATCTAATCCAATCATTTGAAGATCTTAGGAACAAAAACTGTTTCCCAGAGAAAAAAATAATTCTGCCTCAAGACTTTGGAGTCAACTCCTGACTAAGTCCTGCCAGCCTGCCCTATGAATTTTAAACTTGTCAGCCCCCACTATCCTGTGAGCCAATTCTTTAAAGTAAATCTTATTTTATTAAAATTATTTTATTTAAATTACTGCCTGATTTGCAGAGCAGAATTATTCCTCTCTATAGGGATTTGGGAAAGTTTTTAAATATTACAATATGGAGGTACTTAGTACATACATTTATGTATATCTTAGGAAATAAAAAAATTTTGAGTTTTTTTTTTTTTAGACAGGAAGAATGAATAACTATTTACTAAAACTTTACATTTAGCATATTGACCAAATAACATGGAAAGATTAAGCATGTCATTTCCTTCTTAAATAAATTTAATGAAGAAGTCAAAGCATGAATTAAGTGTGTAATTTAGTTAATAATAATGTGTAAGTGTTGATTCCTTAGTTGTGACAAACGCAATATAGTAATGTCAGATAGTAACATAATATATTCATATGTAAGATGTTAATAATAGGGGAAATTTGGTGAGGGATATATGGGAACTATACCAACTTGGTAACTTTTCTGTTAATCTGAAACTATTCTAAAATTAAAAGTTTATTTAAATTTTTAACATCAAAGCAAATGTGGCTTAATAAAAAGAATATCATTTAATTAAATTTCAAGGATAAATCCAACTAGCAAGTAGACCATAATTCTCTGGAGAGCCAATCATACAATCTCTTCCTATTTAAAAAAAAATAGACAACTGTATTATCAGGAATTTTTCTGGTAGACATATGATTAGAACAAAAATGTAAGATGATATTAAGAAGTGACTCAGATAAATTTTCCTGAGACCGTCTTTCCTCAGTTGATATTTCAGACATAGCCGTAATGTTCAACTTTGCCTTCTTTAGCCAAGGGTCTTGAATAATGGATCTCCTTTCCCTACATTTCCATGGCAGACCATCTGCCTTTTGTTCATAAAGTAAGTCTCTTTCCAGAGGAGTTAAAATAAATTGAGCTTCCTAGTAAAACAGAGTTCTCCCAGTTCTACTTCCCTGAGCTTATTCCCAAACCAATGTTTTCAAGTTTGGGTTGTTTCCATTTCTTTCTTTTTTCAGCAATGTTTTGAAGATCATCCTTGTATATATAGCTTTATGTACTTTCCAACTAATTGTAACAAGATAATTTCCTAGATTTAGACCCATAAATATTCATAAAAGGATTTTGGTAATTTTGTTAAATTTCTCTGTAGAACATGTGTATCAGTTTATGTACCCAAAAGGACTAGCTGGGAATGCTCATTTTGTAATATACTTGAAAACAATTTGGCTTTACCATTAATTATATTTTTTAAATATGCAAATTACCAACTTGGTTTTAATATTAATCTGTTGATGACTTGTGAAGCTAAATATAATATCAGATGTTTGTCATTTTTACTTCAATTTTGTG
The DNA here is from genome assembly GCF_965194825.1 of Balaenoptera physalus. Lineage (NCBI taxonomy): Eukaryota > Metazoa > Chordata > Mammalia > Artiodactyla > Balaenopteridae > Balaenoptera > Balaenoptera physalus. The sequence goes on along the minus strand of NC_138883.1, from coordinate 59,239,899 downwards.
AATTGCCAACTACTCTTCTTTGCTCAGGTGCTCTGATTTTCAAAAATCAATTTCTGTAAACTTGATTAATTTGTATACAAACTCCTCTCTTAGTGCTAAAAAAACCTGCTTTCTGAACCTGAAGCCCTGCACAGTGGTGAATTCACCTAGAGAACCACTTTGGGTGCCGACGTCCTCAGGAAACAAATTTTTTTCTTAAACCATGTTTGACATTTGAAATTAAAAGAGAAATTGCTGATTCTTACCTTTCTATTGTGCTCTACACCCATGACTTTTCCAACCCTTTGCATTTCATTTTTTTCTTCAACCAATTGCAGAAATAGCTTATTCTCCCAATTAGCCACCTGCCATCCATACATATTTTTCCCCAAAGGCCCATCACCACTGTAAATGTGGTCATTTCTTTTAAACTTCAGTCTACATGTGCCAAAGCCTCCATCCTGCTCAAACCATTGTTCAAGAAGCATGGTATATTTTGGTTCTCACTCTAAAATATCTTTTTGAAAAGTTCTAAGAACGTAAGTAATGTTAATTCAAGCTGTTTCTTAAGAGCATATGTGCTGCAGTAGGATTTTGTTTCAGTCCTTTAGCAAAAAGACTGAACTAGAGTGCTGGATTTGCTGATTCTTCTTTATTGTCCATACAAATAAAAATTTGTGCTCAAAAAGCTTTCCTCAGAGCTATTTCTTTTAGGTCTTTCATGTTGCATATAAATACCTGCTTCTCTTACCCCATTCCCATATGGATTTAGAAGTCTTATGAAATTCCCCTTAATATTTATTTTTACCTTCCCTCACCACCCTATGTACTTGACTAGTGAGGAATAATTCATACAATCTCAAAAGGTCCTCACTCACTGTCTTGAAGCAGAATGCTATTTAAACATATTTTAGAAGAGCTGTTTATAAAAGGAAAACGAATGTCATACTAGGTTTTATGGATGTTCTATATAAAGACTACATTTAGCTTTAGAAACTGTAGTATTATTTTCAGATATTGTCTGAGCTGTGGCAAATGTTCTCTATCCACAAGATATTTTGTAAAGTTAACACAGAAGGTTAAACCTTCTGACTTTTACAACTAACTGCTGAACAATCATCGACAGGAAGACACTGGAACTCATCAAAAAAGATACCCCACATCCAAAGACAAAGAAGAAGCCACAATGAGATGGTAGGTGGGGTGCAATCACAATAAAATCAAATCCCATAACTTCTGGGTGGGTGACTCACAAAATGGAGAACACATACCACAGAAGTCCACCCACTGGAGTGAAGGTTCTGAGTCCCACATCAGGCTTCCCAATCTGGGGGTCCAGCAATGGAAGGAGGAATTCCTAGAGAATCAGACTTTGAAGGCAAGTGGGATTTGACTGCAGGACTTCGACAGGACTGGGGGAAACAGAGACTCCACTCGTGGAGCGCACACACAAAGTAGTGTGCTCATTGGGACCCAGGGGAAGGAGCAGTGACCCCATAGGAGACTGAACCAGACCTACCTGCTAGGGTTGGAGGGTCTCCTGCAGAGGTGGGGGGTGGCTGTGGCTCAATGTGGAGACAAGAACACTGGCAGCAGAAGTTCTGGGAAGTACTTCATAGTGTGAGCCCTCCCAGAGTCTGCCATTAGCCCCACCAAAGAGCCCAGGTAGTCTCCAGTGTTGGGTCTCCAGCCCCACCCATCAGCAGTCAAGCAGATTAAAGTTTCACTGAGCTCTGCCCACCAGAGCTACATTCAGCTCTACCCACCACCAGTCCCTCCCAACTGGAAGCTTGCACAAGTCTCTTTAGATAGCCTCATCCACCAGAGGGCAGACAGCAGAAGCAAGAACAACTACAGTCCTGCAGCCTGTGGAACAAAAACCACATTCACAGAAAGATAGACAACATGAAAACGCAGAGGGCTATGTACCAGATGAAGGAACAAGATAAAACCCCAGAAAAACAACTAAATGCAGTAGAGATAGACAACATTCCAGAAAAAGAATTCAGAATAACGATAGTGAAGATGATCCAGGATCTCAGAAAAAGAATGGAGACAAAGATCGAGAAGATGCAAGAAATGTTTAACAAAGGTCTAGAAGAATTAAAGAACAAACAAACAGAGATGAACAACACAATAACTGAAATTAAAACATACACTAGAAGGAATCAATAGCAGAATAACTGAGGCAGAGGAACGGATAAGTGACCTGGAAGACAGAATGGAGGAATTCACTGCTGCAAAACAGAATAAAGAAAAAAGAATAAAAAGAAATGAAGACAGCCTAACAGACCTCTGGGACAACATTAAATGCAAGAACATTCGCGTTATAGGGGTCCCAAAAGGAGAAGAGAGAGAGAAAGGACCAGAGAAAATATTTGAAGAGATTATAGTCGAAAATTTCGCTAACATGGGAAAGGAAATAGCCACCCAAGTCCAGGAAGTGCAGAGAGTCCCATACAGGATAAACCCAAGGAGAAACATGCCGAGAAACATAGTAATCAAATTGGCAAAAATTAAGGACAAAGAAAAATTATTGAAAGCAGCAAGGGAAAAACGACAAATAACATACAAGGGAACTCCCATAAGGTTAACAGCTGATTTCTCAGCAGAAATTCTACAAGCCAGAAGGGAGTGGCATGATATACTTAAAGTGATGAAAGGGAAGAACCTACAACCAAGATTACTCTACCGAGCAAGGATCTCATTCAGATTTGATGTAGAAATCCAAAGCTTTACAGATAAGCAAAAGCTAAGAGAATTCAGCACCACCAAACCAGCTCTACAACAAATGCTAAGGGAACTTCTCTAAGTGGAAAACACAAGAGAAGAAAAGCACCTACAAAAACAAACCCAAAACAATTAAGAAAATGGTAATAAGAACATACATATTGATAATTACCTTAAACGTGAGTGGATTAAATGCTCCAACCAAAAGACACAGGCTTGCTGAATGGATACAAAAACAAGACCCACTTCAGACCTAGGGACACATTCAGACTGTAGTGAGGGGATGGAAAAAGATATTCCATGCAAATGGAAATCAAAAGAAAGCTCGAGTAGCAATTCTCATATCAGACAAAATAGACTTTAAAATAAAGAATGTTACAAGAGACAAGGAAGGACACTACATAATGATCAAGGGATCAGTCCAAGAAGAAGATATAACAATTATAAGTATATATGCACCCAACATAGGAGCACCACAATACATAAGGCAACTGCTAACAGCTCTAAAAGAGGAAATTGACAGTAACACAGTAATAGTCGGGGACTTTAGCACCTCACTTACACCAATGGACAGATCATGCAAACAGAAAATTAATAAGGAAACACAAGCTTTAAATGACAAAATAGACCAGATAGATTTAATTGATATTTATAGGACATTGCATCCAAAAACCGCAGATTACACTTTCTTCTCAAGTGCGCATGGAACATTCTCCAGGATAGATCACATATTGGGTCACAAAGCAAGCCTCAGTAAATTTAAGAAAATTGAAATCATATCAAGCATCTTTTCTGACCACAATGCTATGAGATTAGAAATCAATTACAGGGAGAAAAACGTAAAAAACACAAACACATGAAGGCTAAACAATACATTACTAAATAACCAAGAGATCACTGAGGAAATCAAAGAGGAAATCAAAAAATACCTAGAAACAAATGACAATGAAAACACGATGATCCAAAGCCTATGGGATGCAGCAAAAGCAGTTCTAAGAGGGAAGTTTATAGCAATAAAAGCCTACCTCAAGAAACAAGAAAAATCTGAAATAAACAATCTAACCTTAAACCTAAAGGAACTAGAGAAAGAAGAACAAACAAAACCCAAAGTTAGCAGAAGGAAAGATAAAGATTAGAGCAGAAATAAATGAAATAGAAACAAAGAAAACTTTAGCAAAGATCAATAACATTAAAAGCTGGTTCTTTGAGAAGATAAACAAAATTGATAAACCATTAGCCAGACTCATCAAGAAAAAAAGGGAGAGGACCCAAATCAATAAAATTAGAAATGAAAAAGGAGAAGTTACAACAGACACCGCAGAAATACAAAGCATCCCAGGAGACTACTACAAGCAATTCTATGCCAATAAAATGGACAACCGGGAAGAAATGGACAAATACTTAGAAAGGTATAACCTTCCAAGACTGAACCAGGAAGAAATAGAAAATATGAACAGACTAATGACAAGTAATGAAATGGAAACTGTGACTAAAAATCTTCCAACAAACAAAAGTCCAGGACCAGATGGCTTCACAGGTGAATTCTATCAAACATTTACAGAAGAGCTAACACCCATCCTTCTCAAACTCTTCTAAAAAATTTCAGAGGAAGGAACACTCCCAAACTCATTCTACGAGGCCACCATCACCCTGATACCAAAACCGGACAAAGATACTACAAAAAAAGGAAATTATAGGCCAATATCAATGATGAATATAGATGCAAGAATCCTCAACATAATACTAGCAAACAGAATCCAACAACACATTAAAAGGATCATACACCATGATCAAGTGGGATTTATCCCAGGGATGCAAGAATTCTTCAATATACACAAATCAATCAACGTGATACACCATATTAACAAATTGAAGGAGAAAAACCATATGATCATCTCAATAGATGCAGGAAAAGCTTTTGACAAAATTCAACACCCATTTATGATAAAAACTCTCCAGAAAGTGAACACAGAGGGAATAATAAAGGCCCTGTATGACAAACCCACAGCAAACATCATTCTCAATGGTGAGAAACAGAAAGCATTTCCTCTAAGATCAGGAACAAGACAAGGATGTCCACTCTCACCACTATTATTCAACATAGTTTTGGAAGTCCTAGCCATGGCAATCAGAGAAGAAAAAGAAATAAAAGGAATACAAATTGGAAAAGAAGAAGTAAAACTGTCACTGTTTGCAGATGACATGGTACTATACATAGAGAACCGTAAAGTTGCTACCAGAAAACTACTAGACCTAATCAATGAATTCGGTAAAGTAGCAGGATAAAAAATTAATGTACAGAAATCTCTTGCATTCCTATCACTAATGATGAAAAATCTGAAAGAGAAATTAAGGAAACACTCCCATTTACCATTGCAACAAAAAGAATAAAATATCTAGGGATAAACCTACCTAAGGAGACAAAAGACCTGTATGCAGAAAAGTATAAGACACTGATGAAAGAAATTAAAGATGATATCAACAGACGGAGAGATATACCATGTTCTTGGATTGGAAGAATCAACATTGTGAAAATGACTATACTACCGAAAGCAATCTACAGATTCAATGCAATCCCTATCAATTTACCAATGGCATTTTTTACAGAACTAGAACAAAAAGTCTTAAAATTTGTATGGAGACACAAAAGACCCCAAATAGCAAAAGCAGTCTTAAGGGAAAGAAACAGAGCTGGAGGAATCAGACTCCCTGAGTTCAGACTATATTACAAAGCTACAGTAATCAAGACAGTTTGGTACTGGCACAAAAACAGAATTATAGACCAATGGAATAGTATAGAAAGCCCACAAATAAAGCCACGCACCTATGGTCAACTAATCTATGACAAAGGAGGCAAGGATATACAATGGAGAAAAGACAGTCTCTTCAATAAGTGGTGCTGGGAAAACTGGACAGCTACATGTAAAAGAATGAAATTAGAACACTCCCTAACACCATACACAAAAATAAACTCAAATTGATTAGAGACCTAAATGTAAGACCGGACACTATGAAACTCTTAGCCGAAAACATAGGAAGAACACTCTTTGATATAAATCACAGCAAGAACTTTTTTGATCCACCTCCTTGAGTAATGTTAATAAAAACAAAAATAAATAAATGGGACCTAATGAAACTTAAAAACTTTTTCAAAGCAGAGGAAACTACAAACAAGATGAAAGGACAACCCTCAGAATGGGAGAAAATATTTGCAAACGAATCAACGGACAAAGGATTAATCTCCAAAATATATAAACAGCTCATGCAGCTCAATATTAAAAAAACAAACAACCCAGTCAAAAAATGGGCAGAAGACCTAAATAGACATTTCTCCAAAGAGGGCATATAGATGGCCAAGAAGCACATGAAAAGCTGCCCAACATAACTAATTATTAGAGAAATGCAAATCAAAACTACAATGAGGTATCACCTCACACCAGTTAGAATGGGCATCATCAGAAAATCTAGAAACAACAAATGCTGGAGAGGGTGTGGAGAAAAGGGAACCCTCTTATACTGTTGGTGAGAATGTAAATTGATACAGCCACTATGGAGAACAGTATGGAGGTTCCTTAAAAAACTAAAAATAGAATTACCATATGACCCAGCAACCCCACTACTGGGCATATACCTGGGGAAAACCATAATTCAAAAAGACACATGCACTCCAATGTTCACTGATGTGCTATTTAGAATAGCCAGGTCATGGAAGCAACCTAAATGCCCATCAATGGACAAATGGATAAAGAAGAAGTGGTACATATATGCAATGGAATATTACTGAGCCATAAAAAGTACAAAATTGGGTCATTTGTAGAGACGTGGATGAATCTAGAGACTGTCATACAGAGTGAAGTAAGTCAGAAAGAGAAAAACAAATATCGTATATTAACGCATATATGTGGAACCTAGAGAAATGGTACAGATGAACCGGTTTGCAGGGCAGAAACAGAGACACAGATATAGAGAAGAAGCATATGGCCACCAAGAGGGGAAAGCAGCAGCGGGTGGGGTTGGTGGTATGATGAATTGGGAGATTGGGATTGACACGTATACAATGATGTGTATAAAATGGATGACTAATAAGAACCTGATGTATAAAAAAATAAAATATAATTCAAAAAAAAATAATTGCTTTAAAAAAATAAATTAAAAAAATAAAAACCTTCCGACTTTTAAAAGACTGAGTCTTGTGCCGAACCAAAAGGGCAAGTTAAAGCAAGACATAGTCATCGCTTATACACTTTCTCTCCCTCTCCTTTACCACAGTGTTCTGATCAATCCCTTCCTAAACATTAATCCAAAAAATTTCCAAGAGAGAGTACCTGTTCCAACATGGTGGGCAAGTTTCATACAATTTTCACTGGTCCCTATTTGTCCTCTCCTGATATAGTTAGTTAATTTGTCCATGCTTAATCTTAACACAGGACATGACAATTGTGATTACTTTCTTAATGTTTGTGATTGATGATTTTTTTGGCTTAGGGACTTTGAGAACTTCAATTAAGTGTACTGAAAGGGTTGGACTTCTTGGGACCCTTGGAATCAGGGCATCTGTGACTTCATGGTTTTCTCCTATACTTAAAACAGTTATTTTTCCTGAGTCTTCCCTTCAAATCCTTCCTGTTTTTCAGAGTTTTTGGAATACAATAGAAAACTCTTTACCAAATGGATTTTTCCCCCTTAGCTTTATTAGAAAGTTATATTGGGTCACTTTTTGTGTAATTCTAGAACTTACTACATTTAGCTGTTTTAAGCCTAGGAAATCCTATCACTAGGACATCATGGAGATTATATCAAAGGGGGATGAAAGCTATTATCCAAGACCAATTTTCATCGATTTTCTTTGTTATCATCTTTGTATCTCTCTGTTTCACATTATATCCTTTCAGCTACCTGCTAATACAAATGAGTAAAAGATTAGAGGACAGGAAAGAGGTTGGAAAAAGGACCAAATCTTCTAGAAGCAAGAAAGGATCTAATTAAATACAAATAATTTGAAACTTTTCAGAAATTATTTATTTATGCTTTAAGAATAGACCCAGATGGCATCTTCTGGGATTCGTTTCCTTTCACCCCCTGACTATATGAAGTACCTTTATAAATCTCTGCATAATTTTTACCACGAATATTCTACCCTTTATGATCATTTGCTTTTGTTTCCTTGACTAAGCTGTATCTATTGAGTGGAGGGCTATATCATACATTATTGTGTTTCCAGCTTCTAGCATAGCACTGTTATAAATATAAAACAAGGGTTTTGCAATTAAAAGTAATAGTTTTTGAGGGCTTTTCTCTGTGTCATGTCTAAACTGAGTACTACCTAAATGGAATTCTCATTTAATTCTCTTATAAACCTTAAGTGGGAGGTTCTGTAATTGTCCCCATTTTTAAGATGATGACCTGAAGCGTAGAGGGGAAAGTTAAACATATTATCAAAGGACACAGGGTAAGTAAGTGGTAGAGCTAGGACTTGGACAAATAAATGCTCTCAGCTCTAACCAATCTGCTGTGCTGTTCCTCATGAACAAATGAATGGACAGATGAATGGTGCTTCCGGGTTAACTTTGACTTGAACCTTAAAATGCCTCAAAAATAGAATTTTGACCATTGGCACCAATCTAAAAATAGATGTGGTATAAGATGAATAAGGCTACAGCAGTACTGAGATGTCGCTCCTTTTTCTTTTGCTTTGTTGAACAAGTTACGTGTAATTAAACATCTCGAAGTTGGGCAACCAGAGAATCAGAAGGAAGAGATGTTAAAAAAGAAATATGGTTATTTAATAAACCTAATAATTAACCCTAAATACTTAAACTTTTCTGGTCATATAGTTAATCCTACATTCTTCTAGCATGTATATTGCACTTTGCATGCTTATAAATTGCACATCTAGGACCTTTATCATTCTGCGTACCAGTGTAGTGGTGATCGTGCTCATCTTGACCTTTTCTTGGGATTTCAGTTTAAGTGCAAACCGTATGCAGTGAGGACTTTAAGTGGAAATCATTTGGAATTATAATACCTGCAACGCCTCTGAAATACATTAAAAAGAACAATGGTTATGATAAAGTATTCACAGCTTCTAAAAGATGTATTCATTTATGTCTGCTGAACATCGCTGAGCAATAGGTTCATTTAAATTACCTTTATAATTTCCTTGCTTCTTTTGATTTCAGAGCAGTAGGATACTGTAGCCAGACTTCCCTTGGGCAACCAAAAAGTGAGAGGCCTCTATAAAACCAGATATTTAACTGATTGCTTCAAACAATGGCTTTGAAATTGCAATGGTGTTTTTGATGAAATGCATTCTTAGAGGAATAACTTTTTCAATTGTTCATCTAATTGAAGGATATGAATATATTCAGAAAGCCCTCAATTGAATTTATTATGCAGTCTGAAAGCACAAACATCATATTACAAATATTACCACAAATAGGGTTAAAAAGGAAGTTAGCCACATGCCATGAGTTTTGTCTAAGTTCCTAATTAACTCTTTCATTGCATTGTGTTCTTTGTGATTGTTCATGAGATGGCAGCAGACTTCATGACATGCAGCATGGAGATAGCTTTTAATCTCTTTTGTATACTTCTCTAGGCTGCTGCTTGTTTAAATTGGGCTGCCAGCTGGCATCTGGGAAGTCAGCTCTGCAGTATTTTAAGACTGACAGACTGGAGAAATGGGTGATTAGAGCTCAGCATTTAAGGTACTTCATTTGTAGGGGCATTTTGCAGAATTTTTTTCTTTATCAGTAGTGAATATAGGGAAAGTCATTCTTCAATTATTTGAAAAATAACCAAATCATCCATTACTTCTTTGCTATTAACTCTAATTTTAAATATTCCACTCCAGTGTGTCTAAATTCAATTGTGGTGAGGATGGCAGTAACAATCCGATTGGAAAACTGGGTGAACTATCTTTAAAATGGATATTCAAATCTCATTATTTGATTAAACCATATATATTTCTTTGGAATTTTATGCTATGTTGAGATTGAGGGAAAAGTCTTTTTGGAGTATGTGTAGAAAATTGCTGAAACTTGCCAGTCATTCTAATGAAATCTTATCATCTAGTATAAACATCCCTAGGGACAACTTTTGACTTTGTTTCTTATCCTATGTACTTCAGAAGGTTTAATATCTAGGTCAAGATATTTACTAACCCGGAAAGTAAATTTTCCCTATTTTATATCCAAAAATGTAATGACATTTTTTAGGTTATCGGAAAAGACAAGTGAATATACACCTTCATTAGAATTCTGCAGTCATAATGAAATTTGAGGGAGATTAATGAAAACTGTCAAATATGATGTATCTTTAATCTGGGAGAGAAGATAATATATAAAAAATGATTAATGTAAACATCAAATACACATAAAATTGCTAAAGAAAAGGGTAATTTTCTGTCTGCCTCCAAAGATATGGGCTTTCTTCCAAACTGTAAACACCTTTAGCTCATGTTAAAATAGATATGGACATTATTTGTATACAAGAATGGGTAATAAATCTTGGAGCGTCATCTTGACTGATTAAAGATGTTTCAACACTAGTTTGAAAATCATTGAAAATTAATAACATACTATTATGATATTTAGAAGTCTCATATAACAAAATAAAACATAAAAATTATTGTTTGTGATGCATCATATAAAAATAAAACAAAAATTTATTGCTTCATATTTTAAGTTAGCACTTTAGATTATTTATCTTTTATTAGTCAGGTTTACACTTAAGCCAATGTTAATTGGGGTTATGAATCTGCCCTCTATTAATTCTACTGTATGTAAAGTACTATAAAAGAGGAAATCTTTTTTGTACTATACTACTGTATGTAAAGTACTATAAAAGAGGAAATCTTTTTTGTACTATACTACTGTATGTAAAGTACTGTAAAAGAGGATATCTTTGGGGGTATCTTTTTTGGTGGTCAGAGGGTATTTGTTTTGCACTGAATCAAGTGTGGATAGAGGGTAATCCAGGAGAGGAGAGCTGGGTTGACCATGACCAATTAGAAGGATGTGATCTCAAAACAGATCCCTGCATTTCCATCTCCCTTTCCTCATCACTGGCTATTGTGGCTACGCAGTCCTCACTGCACAGTTGACAGTGCAGATTATTAGACAAAGACATTACTAAGTTGTTTGCTCTCAGTTCTGTCTGGAATAGACAGACATACATAGGTCCTATACTTCTCATTCCTAAATAAACAACCAAGGCATAAGTCATCTTACTTCTACACAGCAGTCATCGGTCATGAGAGTAAGCCTTGTAGTGGACCTAGCTGTCTTTCATGTAAATAAAACCTCAGTGATATTTGTCTACTTATTACCAGAAAATTTTGAGAATGAATGAAAATTATGAGGAATATATATACAGTAATTTTCAATAGCATGGGATTAGGAGTTAATTAAGGCATTAGAGAACTAGCTGTATAGCTTTGGGCTGATTATATAACTTTTTAAGATTACTTTACAATCTGTCAAGTAAGGATACTCATAGTACATGACAAGATTGTTGTGAGGTTGAAATAAGACAATGTTATAAATTCCTTAGCACAATGCCTAAAATAATAAGTGCTCAACAAATTGTTATTTAAAATGTATGTAATGTAATAATTGAAGTCAAGCAAACTGAGACTAAAAATAGAATCTCAGACATTATAGACAAAATGTAATTTCTTAAGCCATCACCATATGGCTATGTAATTACTCCCACAGAATCCCGTCGAGTGAAACAACAAATATTTTTAAATCTTTAAATGCTGTTTTCCTCATAACACTGATGTTTAAGAGAAGATCTACAGAGTTTTCCAGACCAAAAAAAAAAAAAAAAATCATCCTTTAACTGTTTTCCTTAAGATACACAATTTCAACTACAAATGCAGAATATTGTAGAAGGCACTCTTCATTTTATCATGGTTTTTCCAAACACGTTGTTTATTCCTTCTGGGGACTTTGTACGTTAGCAATGAAGTATGTTAGTATTTACTAGTAATCATATACATATATATATATATATAACATACACACACGTATGTATATGTGTGTGCATGGCTGGGTGGGTGAGGTTTTCAACAAGGCCTCGATGTAAGAAGAAATTTTCTGAAGTAATCGTGAATTAGTTTGCTTTTCCTAAAATAATGTTTTTATTCCATAGTTGTAAAGCATTTAGGCTGTAACTAGTCAGCAATATATGATTGATGTCTATTGTCATTTCTTTGTGTTCTTAGGCAAAACATTTCCTATTTAAATCAGATTAGCATTTTCTAATGCGCCAGGATTTAACTTAATTGGCTGGGCATATGGTGGCTTAATTCACCTATTCATCTCCTGCTCCGTTTTCAGACATGTCCTAATAACAATCATTGTTTACCCATCTTACAAACTGAGCATCCTGAGTCTACATTTCTGCTTTTTTCTAAAAAAAAACCCCACTGTGATATAATATCCAAGCTGCTACTGGAAAGGATTAGAATACTGTAAACAGAATGAGGATGCACATTTTAATATAATCTTTGAAATTTAAACAGCTATTGCTAGTGAAAAGGATAATTTCCTTCTGCTTGCCTACAGAGATTAGTACTGTATTTCAAACAGCAAATAAGAAAGACTCTTACCTTGCTACTTTTGATTAGGAAAAGCAATCATGAGCAGATGAAAGATCAGAAAACCCTGTACAAATATTCTTTCTTCACAGTAATGGAACTTTGAAGCTTTGAACCAATTAAAGATGTTTTTCATTGTAAGTCTGTACTTCTTGGGTGTTGAATATCAATTCAAAACTGGGTTGAAAATCAGAAATGTGCACAAATCTCATACTGGCTCAAGCAGGTCCAAAATATTCCAGCCACTCATCGAGGCATTGAGAGCCATGTTTTTATCTCCATCTGAGATTCTTAAGCTGCCAAGAAACTAGAAGGGGGATTTTATCCCAAGATGTCATTCATAACATAGATGCCAGAGTCAACTACTGACATCCCTGGCTAGTCCTATGGAACTCCAGTTAACAGCTGGCTGCTTGGGCTGCCAAAACAATCCACAATACTTTGAGCTCCTGCCTTTCTTCTGGCTTCCAGCCTTTGCAGAGAGAAAGAAAACACATAGTCATTCCATTTTTACTGTTGTAAAGAAAACCTTAAGATGGCAGTTACGGTTGATTTGCGGGTTGAAGAAAGGAAGATAAACTTTCAAAGATATATCCAAGGACAGCATTAGCCTGCAGGTTACTGGAGAGCAAATAAAAGGAGTCCCTTTCTTGGAAGTTATAGGCTCTTAGGAGCAAGGTTGGGCCATCAGATATCATTTTTGTATGAAAAAAATATGTGCCTCATCCTGCAGGTGGAGAGACATAGCCTTGCACACTCCACTTACCCTTGTAACTATTGTATGTGCTGACCCTGGATCTCAGGGACGTTTAGGGCTCAGATGAATTTCTTTCATAGGAAAGATAGAGGTGACAATTGTAGTTTTTGTGTCTTAACTTATTTATCCAGATTTATTATCATCATAATTACTCAGACATCCACCTTTAAATATCAGAAGAATAAGCCCATCAGTGTATGTGGTTCCCCCCCAAATAATGTAGATCCGAAACATCAGGTGTATATAAGAAATAGAATTCTATCTAAAAACAACAACAACAAAACTCATAGCAAAAAAACAGCCAAACTTGTGATTACCACAGCCAGGAGGTTGGGGGAGGGGGAATTGGAGGAAGGTGATCAAAAGTTACAAACTTCCCATTACAGGACAAATACTAGAGATGTAGTGTACAACATGATGACTCGAGCTAACACTGCTGTGTGATATGTAGGAAAGTTGTTAAGAGAGTAGACCCTAAAATGGATCACAAGGAAAAATTTTTTTTCTTTATTCTTCTTCCTTTTCTTTTTATTGTATCTGTATGAGATGATTGTTCTTAGCTGAACCTACAGTGGTACTCATTTCACAAAATATGCAAATCAAACCATCATGCTGTATGCCCTAGGCTTTTACATGATCTGTGTCAATTATTTCTCAATAAAACTGAAAAAAATTGGATCAGAAACCCTGCTGGACCAAAAAGATGGCAGAGACTGAAAGGAAATGGCAGCCAACTCAGAATGACTGGCAGAGACAGAGATTACTGGGGAAAAAAAGAACAGCCCACAACTTAAAAAAAAAGTAGTAGGATTCCAACATGATCTGATTGGGATTTTAATCTCTTATGATACATTTAGCTTTAGTTTAAGCTAATGGGTTTATAAGAAATTACAAAGCATTCCAAAATTATACCCTAACACTTAAAAATATGTCAACATATTTCAGTAGCTTGTAAGGCCAATGAGGGTGCTTGTCTTAATTCCAGCCATAACATCAGTATCTACTATGTTATTGGTACCAAATAAGTGTTCAGTAAATATTTACTGGCAGGAAGAAGGAAGGAGGGAGGGAGAGAGGAATAGAGAAGGGGGAAAGATTTTAAAAGCTTTTAAAAATGTGATAACATTTAGAAACTAAAGCTAACTAGATTTTTGAAATTTGTAACATAGCTCTTTTACCTGCAGAAGATTTAAATATAATTTTAATACAAAAGATACAGATCACAATTTCGATCCACCTGTTTCTGTTAAAATAATTATTTTACTGAGGGGGAAAAACAAATGCACTACAAACAAAGTAAAGTGTCATCTGGGAGTATTGAGTGAGGCCCATAATATGCAATGACAACTAAAAATTCAAAGGCCATATGGCTTATAACAAGAAAGATAAAATGGTTGTTATAGGGATTAGATGAAAATCAGCACACCATTATAGCCAAAAGCCACAGAATTGATAGCAGCAATACATAGAGGGGAAAAATATTTTTTTTAATGTTGAAAGTTTAGGATACTAAAAATAGTCTACAATTTATTTAGTTTCCAAATAATCTATTTTATTCAAATTTTTACTTAAAATAAATTATTGATTACCTATGAACACATCAAGAACCCTATTTTTTTAAAAAAACATAACTACAAATATATGAGGGAAATTGACTAGAACTCAGTAGTATTAGGGTAAGAATATAAATTGGCCACTTTGATACAGAGAGAACAAGAATCCAAGTGGCAGCGGTGTTGTGGAATATCCTGGAATATGATTTAATGCATAAAGGAAACTTACTTTGGAAAGACAATGAAAAACTAGTCTCAAGAGGGATTTTATCTATAATTGCATGTTATGTACTAGAATTACAAGACAAAGGCAAGGGCATTGACTAAGTGTTGAGTGAGCTAAGGGCAAAATCTGCCTATGACCAGAGTGGCATTAGGAAACCAGATCTCTCCAAAACCACACAGTATAGGTCGCTGCAACTTTAATAGAATTTATTAATGATGTAGTTGTGAGTGTTCAACATATTTTCAATAAGATAATTGAACTGTAACAATGTGAGGTGCCATATAAGGAAATAATAAATGTGATAGTGATTACCGTTATTGTACTTGAATTAGGCAATTTCTTTATATTGGTAAACTGTGCAGATAAAAAGAGGGGTAATGGCAGGAGTGAGTGTGAAAGAGTGTGCATGTAGAAAATTATTGTGTAGTCAGACTAACTGGTAACAAATTTCAACTGAACAGTTTAGACCCAGTAAAAAATTGTTTTCTACAGGGGGAAAAAAGTTTTTCAATGCCAGACCCTTGACTTTCAACATGCCAGAGTTTCCCATGTATTGTTATATTAACTTCGTCCCTTTGTGATTGACATCCTAACACAATAATATATTGAGTAGACATTCAACAACACTGTAAAAATAAAATACATCGCAGAATCCTTACAGACAAGATGAACTTGTACAAGACATCTAGCTTGTATACAAAGTCTCTCAAAATAGAAATTATTGGGGATGTTCTATCATGGGAGATGATGTGTTTTACTTTCTGCTAGAGCTGTCTGCTTACATCTTGTCAGCCTATATGTTGTGTAGGTGTGTACACGTCTATGTGGAAAGGAATGAAAATTTTTTAATCTGTTAAAGAAAAATTCTGAACCCATTTATGATTTATCTTAAATGTGCATTCCTGACATGAAATTTAAAATGTAAATAATTATTTCATTTTTTAACTGATTTTTTTCCCTCTGTGGCATTGAGGGGCTCTGGCTACCACAACACAGGAGGCATTAGAGACCATGGCAATAGCAAAATGCCACATACTTTAGATTTATGCTATCAAGTAATTTGTATGCCACTAGTATTTTTGAGTGAACACTGCATGCTGGCATGGTATTAGATTCTGTTAGGACATCAAAGAGATATGAGATATTATTCATGTCCCCCAGGCCTGAGCAGTTTTACTGCACTTTTCTCAAATGAAAATATAGTGAAACCCCTGAATTGGTTAACTTACAGGGAAAAGTAGCTTGTTTTTCTTTTCTAAGGATCTCATAAAAGATCTCAGCTCAGACAGTCCCACCAGAAAGAAAGATTGAATGGACATTCATATGGATTTAGTGGAATGGGGGAGAAAGGCACTTTGAGAAAGATGGGGGGCATCTTAGCACTTCATTGAGAAGAGTAACGTGATTCCAGATAAGATGTTGAAAGCCCATAAAACTGGCTATGACAAAGGCAAGAGCACATTTATTTGTGATTTCTAGTCTGCAGTTCTGTGGCATAGATTCCTGATGCATTTTTATAGATTTTATTGGCTGCCTTTAAACCGTTGGTTTGAGAATTCATAGTCGTCCCTTTTCATTCTTTTATAACTTGTTGAAATTATCTAAGGCAGAGGGTAAGCTTGGGATGGGGGGTCTACACTTCTTTTAAACTCTGTGAGCCAAGTTAAATGTAGATTTTTAGAGTAGCCACGGATGCATGTCAAGATAGTGATTCCGGGTTTCGCATAATGGGAAAGAAGATAAACTATCTGCATATTAGCACAGAATGAAATATGAAATCCATAGACAGGGAATACCCTGTGGATATACATATTAACATTATGGGTATATTAAAGCACTGGAAGGAGTTTAAAGTAGGGGCAGAACATAGGCATTTATTCCCTAAGTTATACTCAGTATTCAACAAGGAGAAAAAAAGAAGATGAGTCTGGAAGTATGGATGGGAAAAACTGAGGGAATTTCCTAAGTTTTAGTAAATTATTATCATAAGGGGTCAGGAGCAAGGAGGAAAGTTAGCCACCAAGTGGGTATAGACTCTTTAGGGAGGCAAAATTGTAGTCTGTAAGGGAGTATGTAAATATAGTGTAAGTATAGAGTATTTGCACTTATGGCATTTTCTGATTTTCAAAATTCAGCTTTGGCACCTGAATATAATCTAGGGTTTTATTTTTATTTCTTTCATCACTCACATTTTGATTTTAAAAGCTGTAGTGATTGAAGCACAACTCGATAAAATATTTTCTAAGGTCTCACAGTCAGAAGTTGAAGCCACAAGCTCCTGTATCTCCAATAATTTTGCTCTAAGTACTTGGGAACATGAGCTCTTCATTTGCATTAAGGATGGAGATATTTCTGGGAATAAAGAGCCACTTGTTTTTGGTCTCCTGACCAAAATCAAACCAAATGGACTATGAAATTATTGTGTTCATAAAAAGGCATGTAATAAAGACCAGCATGAGTATAATAGGAAATTTTCACTATCTATGGAACCAGTAGAAAACTGTTATGTTAATGGGTCTGGCATACTAGATTGTTTTTTAACTCTGTATGTGCCTTAAATGACCATGTTACTGAAGCTTTAGACTTTAAGTTGCACAATGAGCTCTGCAATAACGTTTTATTCCTGAAAATAAAATGAAACATCTCCCTCTTTTTCTGTAAAAATGCTTTAAGCTTATATGTATTAATTAGATTTTGTAATATTTTATTGTTTCCTGTCCAGAGCTTTTATCCAGGAAAATGTAATATTATAAGCTTAAGATGTTCATTTATTGGGTGATTTAGTTGAGGACAAAGGAGAAAGAGGGGGAGGGATAAATTAGGAGTATGGGATTGACCGGTACAAACTACTATACATAAAATAGATGGGCAATAAGGATTTACTATATAGTACAAGGAACAATATTCAGTATCTTGTAACAACCTATAATAGAAAATAATCTGAAAAAAATAAATATACATATAGCTGAATCACTTTGCTGTATACCTGAAACTAACACAATATTGTAAATCAACTATACTTCAATAAAAAATAAACAACTTGTTAATAGTATTAAAGAACATGTTGACTAGACCTATGCGAAAGTTTATCTTTTGTCATTTTGTATCTTCTCATTTGGGGAAGAATCCTAGAAATGCAAATGCTGGAAAAGGGCAAATATATATGTACTTCTAGATATTGATAAATTTCTGTCAATAGGGGTTGCACAATTTTACATTCTTCCCGGCAGTCTTTGAGAGTGTCTGTTTCTCCTCAGCCACACCAGTAGAGCATGTTGTCAAATTTCTGGATGTTTGAATGTGTAAGTAGGAATTTATATCTCATGGTAGGTTTGTACATTTCTCTGACAGAGAGAAAAGTTGGTCATCCTTTAATATGTTTAAAGGCTATCTACATTTCATTTTATTGAGAACTGTATGTTTACACCTCTTGCACACTTTTATACCAGGTTATTGATTTTCTTCTTTCCTATTTTTAAATTTTTTTATGTAATAGAAACACTAATCTTTCTTCTTTTTACCTAAAGTGTCTACGGTTGGTATCCATTTAATATAACCAAGGATCCCATTAGATGAAAAGCTTTGCATAATCTGACCCCATCCTTCTTGGTAGCTTCATCACCTTACTTGCCATTCCTAACTAAATACTTTGTGCTACAGCCACACTGAATTTCATGCTATTTTATAAATAGCAAGCTTACAGTTTTCAATGACATCCATATTAATTTTCTGTCATTACCATAACAAATTATGAAAAACTTAATGGCTTAATCAACATAACATTTTTATATTACAATTCTATAGGTTACAAGTCTGATCCAGGTAACACTGCACTTAAATAAAGATGTCAGTAGGGCTCTTCTCCTTTCTGTCATCTCTGAGGCATGATATATTTACTTGCTCATTTGAGTTGTTGGGAGAATTTAGTCCCTTGTAATTTCAGGACTGAGGTTCCTGTTTTCTTACTGGTTATAAACTAAGAGTCATTCTCAGCTTCTACAGACCACAGAATACTTTGGTTAATGTTCCCCTTCATTCCTCTTCAAAGCCAGCAATGGCAGGTCAAGTCCTTGTCATATGTCATCTTTCTGAGTCCTCTTCCATCATCACGTGTTTCTTTGACCACAGCCAGGAAAGGTTCTCCACTTTTAAAGACTCATATGATTATATATATGTATAATACAGGATAATTTCTCCATCTCAGAGTCCATATTCTTGATCACATCTGTAAAGTCTCTATTGCCATATAGAGTAACATATTCACAAGCTCCAGGCATTAGAACATGGACATCTTGAGGGACCATTATTCTATTGTACTTACTACAGTCCACCCTCTGGCTCCAAAAGATCCACATTTCCCACATATAAAATACATACAATACATCCCAATATCCCCCAAAGTTTTAACCCATTACTGCATCAACTCAAAGTCCAAAGTCTCATCTAAATCTCATAGGGTGAAAAATCCCAAATATCATCATCTGTATCATCTAAATTAGGTATATTTGAGATTCTCTGATAATCTATTCTTGGCATATTTCCTCTCCATCTATGGACATGTGAAACTAAAGAACAAATTATCTGCACCCATAATACATATGGGACAGGCATAGGATAATATTTACAGACATACGGTTCAGAAATGGATAAAATGAAAGGAAAAGAGTAGTCACCAGTCCCAAGAACTTTTGAAACTCAGCCTGGCAAACTCCATTAGATTTCAAGACTTGGGGATAATCCTCTATGGTTAATGGTTCTACCCTCTAGGCTCTAGCATCTCCCATCCGAGTCATTCTTTTTTCATGAAAAGTATCAAGTGTTTGCAGCTGAGTAGTTTTATATCAGCCTGTTTCCTGCCATTAGTATTTGGAGCACAGGAGGGTGCACAGCTACAGACTTCTTTCATTTTGTACTCTCTTTGTCCTTTTGAGTCCAAGCTGGTGTTGTTTCTGCTGTATAAAGGACTTAACACCTTGTGAATCTCCTATGTATGTCACACAGATTCCTGTCAACAGAAGAGGCTTGTCCATAGATCTTTCCTGGATAATCCCATCCCCACTTGCGCTTTGCTCACATGACTGGGGGACAATGCCCTTAAGCTTCCTAGATCCTTTTAGGTTTAAATGATTTCTGTGATCCACACTCCTTAGTCTCTTTAAAGAGGTTTTTATGTGACATAATGTCTGAATACTCTGACCTTCTGATCTTTCTGAGGCATAGGCAAAAATTACACAACCATGCTCTGGGTTTTCCATCTAAAGCATACTTTCTCTTAATTTTAGCAACTTTTGCAATCTGGATAGCTTGAAAATTTCTCAAACCCTCAAGTCCTGGTTCCTGTTCATTTAACAATTTTCCCCTAAATTTATCTCTTTCTTCTCAAATTTTATTATAAACATCAAGAAGTTCATTCAACACTTTCCCCAAATAAATATGCAAGTCTTTCTGTATTTTTAACATTTTGCTTGGAAAATCTCCTCACCTAAATATTCAAGTTCATCACTTACAAATTCTGATTTCCACATAACTGCAGGACACACTTCCACTAAGCTTACTGCCACTAACAAGGGATCACCTTTCCTCCAGTTTCCGCTAACGTTTCTCATTTCATTCTGAGCTCTCAATGGCAGTATCTTTCACATCCATATTGCTAACAGTTTATTCATGATGATTCATATATTTTCTGAGGCAATTTAGATTTTCTTTACCAAGCTCCTCACTTTATTCTGAGTCTTCAGTAACAGAGTCATTAACAACCATATTTCTTCCAATAGCCTATTCAAAGCAATCCAGGCATTTTCTGTCATGCTTCTCATGACAAATAGATGAGAAAAGAAATATTAACAAATTACAAATTTTATAAACTCATGAATACTTTAAGCTTTTCAAAATCCAGAAAACTAGCATACTATTTTTATTAATAAACTGCCTAAAAAACCTCTATAATCCTTTCCCTCCTCTATTCTTTGATTACCTCATCATGTTCCAATAATTTTATAATATCAATTTTATTAGAGAGAAGAAAAAGATAATTCGGTTATTCCTCTAACATAAATGATTTTTTTTTCTTATTTGGATATGCTAGAAATGTTCTTTTTGCTTCACAACCTGTTATTGGAAATGCCATGTAAAATTTTAGAATTATTGTAAAATTTGGTTAAAATCCTTTTCAAGTATTTTCTTATTTGAATTGTAAGATATCAAGGAACACACAGTTTTCTTGAGTATTCTCCAATCTTAAATACTATTTGAATTGTTCACGGACATTAATCAGTTTCTCACTGATCTTTATAACAGTTCTATATTATGAGGATTTGTTGTTGTTAATGTCACTATTTTGTGTCAACTGAGAAGTAAAGTTAAATATATTTCCCTTATGTTAATATGATTTCACTTCTCTTCATGAATTGGATAATCAAAAATACAAGAGTCTAGTCAATACAACAACCACTAATTTAGTGATGAATATATATAGGAGCTTTGTCATTGGAGCACATATTTTTCAGGTTCAGTTTCAAGGTGGCACTTTTGTGAACCATTTTAAGGAACCGCCAAGCTTCATGAGAACAAGATGAAACAGATATATTGAGATATGATCTGATACATTAGAATGCATAAAATGTGTGACCTCACACGTAGATACACTCCATCTTTATAGTAGTACTTCTACAGATAAAGAAATTCTGATAAATTCTATTTTGTATGATTCTCATAAAATATTTTTCTGTGGTCATAATTGTATAAACTGCATCACTGAGTATAATCAGAATAGAAGGGAACTTCTCTTTTGACTAGGTGGCAATAAGTATGGAATCTTCTGCCTACAGTCTTATATACATGATTACTAGAAATATTTTCCACAGACTAAATCTTGTTCAGTACATTTCAACCCTTGTTTCTCCTCTATTACCCATAGTTTTATTCCTGTATGCCATAGACTATGTTCATTTGCAAATTCTGGCCTTATACCTTTATGTCACAAAGCCAGATGAATCGTCACATCAGTAGTGGGAGTATAGGAGAATGGTTAGCAATAACAACTATACACAGAAGTGATACATGTATTCCATTAAATTCAATCTAATAATATCCTCAAATTATCTTCATTTAGATCCCAAAAGTACCTGCGGCCATTCCAGCACCACCAGATAGGAGGAGGATTATGATAAAGAGGAATGCAAAATAAAGAAAAATCGCAGTGGGCTAAAATATCTTACTTTGGCAAATTTTACAGAAAGATATGATTGATGTAGCATATTTTCAGGCCCTCTCCCAGGCCTTGGAAGGGGCCCATGAAAATAAGGGGCCATCAAACTTCAAGGAAAATTTTCTCTTCTAAGAAAACTGATTCATCCTGGGTCTTCTATAACTCAGTTGATGGCAACTCCATTAAGAAATGTGGAGTGGTTTTGACTTAATTTTTTTATTCAGGCTCTATATACACTAGTAAATCCTTCAAAATATACTCAGACTCCAAACACTTCTTCCCATCCCACTCTGTTTTTGTGACCTGAGCTTCCATCAACTTTCATTTATATTATTTTAATAACGTCCTAGTGTATTTCTCTTATTTTGCTTTTACTTTCCTTTAATCTACTCTCAACATGCCAATATGAGTGCTATATTTAACATTCAGTTATATGTAACCTGGATCATGGTGCTTCTCTGCTCAGCACCCATGGCTCGTCATCTTACTTAAGTAAAAGCCAGAGTCATTACTGCGGCCCACAAGGCCTCCTTGACCTGGACCCCTTAGTTCTTGACCTTATCTCCTTTTACTCTCTCCCTCTCCTTTGCTGCAGCCACACTGGCCTCTTCACTTCCTCGCACATGCCAGGCATTTGCACAGCTTGTAGTTTTAGCCCTCACAACTCCCACTACCCGGATAACTGTGTCCAGATGTTCCCTGGGCTTGCCCTCTCACTTCTTTCAGGTCTTTACTAAAAAGTCACCTCAGTGAGGATTTCCCTGGCCATCTTATCTATAATTTCACCCTTGTCTGCTACCACAGATTCTTCAGGTTACTTTTCTTGCCTTGCTTTATTTTCTAGTAATTATCCTTTTCTAAATGAATATGTGCTTTATTTATTTTTGTTTATATATTGATTTTCTCATGCATAATTTATATCTACCACTAGAAAATAAGCTCTGTGAGGCAGATGTGTTTGTCCCTGTTGTTCGTTGTGCGCCCCTAATGCTTAGAAGTGTGTATGGCACAAAATAGGTGCTCAGTAAATATTTTAAATAAATATTAATTAAAAACAAATGAATTTTTGACCTGGGGAATGCACAGTCATCTTTTGTTTATCAACCTCTTGGATTGTTCCCAAGTCCTTCAAAGCAGAACTAATAACATCTATGTGTTGTAGTATTTTGCAATGACCTACAAAGTATCATAATGCTGATGTACTTGGTTGTTTAACTTTCTTCTTTACATTCTGAATTCTTCTGGGTCAAGGTCTGTGACATGATCATCTTTATATTCTCCAGTGTATAGTATGTCTACTGTAACATAGTAATCATTTGAATAATATACATTAAAATAACCCTGAAACTAAGTGATCACATTGCCTAAATACTAATAATAAATTTTATTTGGAGACACAGAAGTAAGAGTTGTTCTCTCCTCCAGGTAAAAAAAGAGTTGACAGGCCAAATCTTTAATTGTAAAACCCAAGTCAGAGAATCCTTGGAGTTCTGTGTTCAGCAAGAAAGTAGCACTTCAGTAGCTATAGAAGTTACAATCAGAGAAGAGCCCATAATAGATTACTCGATTAAACCAGTTGTTTGCAATTTCTGAAGCATATAATAAAGGTGCTCTTGGGCCTTTCAGTAATTTTCTTGTCAGTGGAAAGGGGAGAATCACTTGAAATGTTTAAGGGATCCTCTTAAACATTTGTGGATTACATTCCAGAGAAGTCTCTCCCAAAGTGTATAAAGAAGATTGTGTTCATGAGATATTGACAAGGTTAAATGAAAAGAAACAAGAAGGACCTACTAAGTGAAATAAAGTTAAAATGATTTCTTTACTGCAGGATTTCTCCCAGGCTTTAATGTGTGTTGTGATTCACCAAGGAATGGATACAGAAGCCCATATTCCCCACAATACTTTGTTTACAGAACCTTTTATTTTTGTTTATTTGTTTTTCTTTGGCACCTTTACTTTGAGAAACATTTTAGAGGTATCTCCATGAACAGCACATCCTGATGGGACTTATCATTCCCAGAAAAAGGTGTCAACGACAGTGACCCTGGCTTTAGGTAATGGTCTTCACGGGTTGACACCATGTACAGTGACAACATACCAGCCAAAACCATCTTCATTTCACACAGTGCCTTAACAGTCATTCATACCTTCTACTGAGACACGTATTTCATTGCTTTATTCAATGTTTTTTTTTCCTTTAGAAAGACATATCAGCTGAAAGTTCACAGGATCTTCTAATGCTACCTTAAAGTGAGTTATTCTGAGAAACTACTTTATTTATACCAGAGTACTTTTCCTATGGATTCTAATGGTCTGAAACTACTGTAATTTTTTTGCCAACCACTGTAGGTATTTTCAGGCACCGTGATGTGATCAAAATACTTTGCAAATGTGAAACATTTTTCTGCTAACCCTGTTTGGGACTATCTGAATTCTCATTACATCATTTGGCTTTTTCCAACAGAATATTCTCCGTGTCTGAAATATTGCACAAGACGTTACGGCAGCTGTGCGAAAAGCTGGTTGATTTCAAAGTGAGCTCCAGCTTTGTGATTGTCCAAGTTTCAAAATAGAATGAGTGTGATTACAGCCTACATAAAAGGTTACAGGCTACAGAAAGGCTGGTTCCAAATCAAATGCCAAATAATGCCACCACGTATTGTACTTTAGACTTGTCAAAAGCTGAACATTTAGAAAACACTTGATTTGACTCAACAAATATTTATTGAGCACTTATTGAATGCAAAATCATTTGTTTCAAGCTAATAATCCCTGGAGCAAAAATAACAGTCTCGAAGTTTAATCAGCATAGCATTTATGGCACACCCAGCAGGATGGTTTTTTTCAATACCACTGTAATTCTGTGTAATGAACATTCATCCAAGCCATAACAAGCAATGAGTGAAGATAATTAAATGAGTGTAATTGGGAGAGGATCAGTAATGCTGACAGCCTAGTCACTCTAATTCCACATCAATTCCCCTTTAGATGAATAAGGCAAATCAGACGTGGTTTTGACAGGGTTGGATCCTGACAGAGGAGTTACGCCAATAATTTCACCAGTTATAGATTAATTCCCATTGAATTAGAAACTAAGAGATCAAAACCAAACAGAAAATAGTTTATCTAAGCCAAGATCATCATTTCCAAAACCCAGGAGAGAACATAAAAGATAAATCCAGTGTCAGCGAGGTGAGTGCTTAAGTGAGTACAGGTGTAGAGGGAACTAGAACGGGGTCACGTGTCATGATGCAGATAAGGAGAGGGTCCAGTGACTGAAAACTAAATCAAACCATACTTGATATTTGATAAATATCAGCAAGTGAATAAAGACATGAACCCAAGTTAGGACTGGGAAACCAAATCAGAAAATCCAGATAAACATTAGAGACAAGAACAACATCAGCAAAAGTTAATGTGGTGGTTTGAATGATAGAGGAGGGACCTAGAGTGGGAGAAAACATTAGCGTTTACTCTGTTGTTTTCATTTAGAAATTAATGCAAAGAAATGTCAGGCTTCAGGGATTCCTCAGGAAGTTTAGATTCAAGACTGATACATATGATTTTTTTCCTTTCTGAAAATGGGCCCCTGAGAAAAGCAATCTCTAAGTTTGTACCCATTCCATCATCTAAGCATAAAAGAACTAGGCTTTGTCCCATCTGCTCCAGTTCATTTGGGGGTGTGGATAAAGATCATTCTAGAGAATGGAGGGCAGAAATTCCCACCCACCAGCCCTTCTCCACCTATGTTTTGGTGCTTGTCCTCACTTGGGCTCTTGACCACTTTTTCTTATCTTTATCTACGAAAGTGGAGAGGGGCAGTGGCTCTGTGGTGAGATAGACAGATGCTTATGGAAGAATAATAAGGATCATCTCAGGCTTAATTTCAACTGTGTGCTCTAGAGTCAAAATAAAAATTGCATCAAGATCTATTTTTGGCAGCCAAGCTTGTATTGTTGTCAAAATACAAAGACTGTATTGCTAACATGTATGATATTGTAAGTGTTCTTAGTAGCCAAGATTTCATATGATCTCTGCAATCAGATAAAGCTGAGGGGTAAAAACTTTATTGAATTACCTTAGTATATTATTAAGAGAGATTAATGCAATTCAACAAATATTAGTCGATAGCCCTAGAAAACAAGGCGGACATTTCCCTCCATCATGGAGCTCACAGTTTAGCATAAATACATATAATTAGTAACAAGTGCCTTAAGGGTTACAAAAGAAGGCTTATGGAGAAATTCAGTAGTCTCTTTTAAGGTGCTTACCCTAGTGTACTGAGTTAAGGAAATCTTTCCTGAATAACTAATAGTTAAACTGAATCTTAAAAACCTGATAATCTGATGAATAAAAAAAAATCATGAAATGAGTGTGATGTTATCACTAATAGGTGGGGCAACTCAATAGGAACTATTACTCATGAACACTTGCAGTGTGTCAGACGTTTCTTATACCTTAGTTCATTTAATCATGACCATAGCCTGAGAAGATGGGTACTAGCATCCCCTAGGAAGACTGATGGATTTTCCCAATGTTGAACATTTAATCATGTAGAGACTGCTTTCACATACAGGTCTGATTTCAAAGCTCATAATACGTTTTACCCCAGATTCCTTTACTAGCTCCTTACTGCTGCATAAATACATATATAAGGAGATGTAAGAAATTTAATGGTTGTTAACTGATGCCTTTTGAGGCCTGCATCACATCTCTTCACCACTTCTGATTTCAGCTGCAGTTGGATGCCCAGCCCCACTGCACTTCAAGCACAAATAACATACCACGTTTGTCTGCCTCTGGGCTTTCCCTGGAGCCATGGGGATTTTCTCAGCCGAGATGAGTTTGTGGGGGTTATAACACCCTCTGAAGTAACCCTTACCCAATGGAGGATGTAGGCTGGTGGATAAAGGCCCCAGTCTTCTCTACTTGGAGTGACAGCTCTGGGCCACCTTCCGCATGGTTCCTCAGAAGGCCCTGGGGTATTGAGACCCAGCTGTTTACACAGGTCACCAGCTTAATAAGGAACAATTCATTTTTCTTGTTTCCCTGTCTCACTCTTCCCACTCCTTTACTCTTGCTTTCTGAGATTATCTCCCAATGAAATCACCTGCATCCCGGTCCTTGTCTCGGGTTTTGCTATCAGAGGAATTCAAACTAAGATAACGGCTTTAAGCATTGAATTTTTAGTAACAATTTTACATCGCATTCCTGTTGGAATCTGTTAGATCTTTAGCAAAAAATAATGTTTCTTGTATTTTACTACCAGATGGGGATCCTCAGATACTTTATTAAAAAAAGAAAAAAACATGCTTAAAATATGGCATAAAATCTGGAGGAAATTCAACTACTGAGTCTCATTGGAAACATCTGTTATAGAAACTAAACTGCAGAGTTCAAGTATCAAAGGCCAAATTTTAATTTAATAGTACTAAGTATATTTATGAAACCACCATTCTATCTGGAATAATTGTATGCCAATCCCACTGAATTTGTATAATTGCATTGATATTTATTTGACCACCTCACTGATATTATAAAAAGTAACTTCCTATAGACATTTTTAAGTGCTACTTCTTGTCAATGACTTTTAAAGTGTAATTTGTGTTATTTAAATCAGTGTGTTGTATAGATGGTACCAATGATTTATAATTTATCTACGTGAAACACCTTATGCTCTAGTTTCCTTATAAAATGCCACACGTTTTTCAGAAAATAGTCTTCTAAGCTTTCTTTCTGTCACTCATGTTTCAGAAGCAATTGCTGTAGTAAAAGGTTAGTCTTCGAAGGGTTTCTGTGTTTTTCTGTCTCCTTTAAGTATCAAATATGGGAACATAGAAAAAGCAAACATCTTGTATTGAACAATCTATCATTCATTGGACAGTGATGGATGGCATCAGACTCATTCAGGCAGTAAATTCACATCCGTTTTCTCAGAAAGCTTTTTGACATCGTTTTGGAAGTCCTCTCTTGATGTAAAATATTACCTCCTTCTCCCTGTTGCTCCTCTTTCTCCATTTCCTCTTCCCTGGTCTAGAAGACAGTGAGATTTCAATTACATTGAGGGCCTTTTTAAAAATTAAACACATCTGACATACTAAGTGAAAGTCAGTGCCTTGATAATCTAGAACTTTCCAAAGAAAATAAATTATGTTATGAGTTTTCTTCTCATAAAATTCATTAAAATGATTTGCAAGCAAAGGTAATTATTTGTCTCACACACTGAGAAACAGGTGTAGATGGTATTTGGAGATCCATATGAACATGCCAATTAGTGAATTAGGTTTATGTGCAAATGTAGGCTCACTTAATTGCTTTGTCTGAGAAAATTTGGCTTTTTTATAAAGTAAGTTTTGGAAAATAACACTGCTAATCATTCACGAGTTATGATGATAGACTGCTAACGGGTGAGTGGAGAATGTCCACACGCTGCATCTGCATCTGGACCTTTTGGAGATGCCAAATTTGCAATGTCCTGCATTCCACCCCCTCGATGAACACTTTGCATTATTGCATCTGCCACTTGGGGTCATGGTATTGCCTGGAGCACAGAGCTACAGACAGTCAGTTCTGATAGAGCATGTATGTATAGGTGATGGGAAATATGTAACAATATGATGTGGTATTTTGGAGGAATTTAATAAGGCAGGAAAGGACAGGAAAGCAATGCCTCCCAGATCTGATACCGTGATTTCATTTCACAAGAATTAGCAAAAATTAAGAAACTTCCATCTTAAATAATCTTGCTAAAGATCAATGTTGAGACATCTAATTTCGTTTTCTTTTTCTTTTGATTAATTTTAATCTCATGGAAGAGAGTGAGGGGAAGGAGGCTAACTTTGTGAATGCTATTGTCTGACCTGTAAATTGTGATATTTTTGGGTCAGAAGGATTATAGACGTTTGGCAGAGTGAATTTCCATGAATCAAGAAAGCAATATATAGGACAATTGATGATTTAGAAACAGCATTTGTTCCCTGTAGGCTACAATTTTGGCAATCTAGAAATAGCACCTCTTATGAAAAATGCTGGTGCTCTCACAACCCAGCCACTTGTTTAAGTAGCTTTGTGCTTTGTTTAGAACAACAAGAGGTTGTAAGGGTATACAAGGGGTGTCCTTGCAGTGATAGTAAACATGTTATTCTTTCCTGAACAAATTACATCAATTATAAATACTGAGTTAGCTCAGAGCTAATGTTGCTTTTGCAACAAATGATTTGAAATAATTGTTTTTTAAATGTGATTTTTGACAATACTGGTATTTTAAGGAAACTAGTTATAAAAATTTGGAAGGACAGAATGTACTAGTAGAAGTTAATGTAATCTAGTTCCTACTATTCAGGGAAGTTTAAAATCTGGCAAACCTGCAAGTTGTTACTTGGCCTGTATACAAAACAGTCAATTGATATTTTAGAAGGATTTACTACTTAATATGCAGAATGTTTTTTTCATTCAAAAATACTACTTAAGTATCTCTTTTACTACATCTTGGGAGAAATGAAATTAAGTTCAAATTTATAATTGGTTCTGCTGTCCCTTATAAAGCATACAATCTAGTTGTGAGACAAAGGCATATTTACATGAATTAAACAGAGCAATGAAAAAGTCATGAAACTATGGTAGCAGGCTGTGCAATCCACGTACATGAGAAATACAGTTATTTTATATGCAATTAATATTTTTTCGGAGCAGCTTTTTTCTCATCTTCTCATAACTTCTTGATTGCAACAGTGATGATCTCTGTTTATTCTCACCATCCTTTGAATAACTTTTTGATATTTCTTAAGAAAGAAAAGAGGGCTTTTGCTCTACTCATTGTTAATGTCTTGACTGCTATACACTTTTGGTCTAATTAACTGCACATAGAAGGAGAAGAGCTTAGAGTGCTATTGTAATAAACAGCCTAATATAAATCTCTCCTGTTTAACATCGCTAATGAATGTATTTTTGTTTTCTCTTTCTAATGTTGTTTCTTGAGCCTCTTCATTTCACATGTATGCTTTTCCTTGTTTGCTTTGGTTCAGAGTTAAGCCCATGCTTCATATAAAGGAAATATTTGTTGAGAAGCTAAAAGAGCAGTAAGTAAAATTTACAGTGGGTTTTAAGTTTGATGTCAGAAATAGACTTCATTAAAGGTAACAGGACAGATTTAAATAGTCATTCAGTCTATATTAAAACTATATAAGGTCTGAATGTCTGTAACATTTATTTACCGTATTCTAGAGTCAAAAGTAAGCATTTTTGAGAGGTATAAGTTTGTTCTGCTGGCATAATAGTGCATTCTGTTACTCATAGGCTCCCAGCTGCTTCTTAATGAGATACAAGCATAATTCAGAGAAAAATAGACTAAGAAACCAAGACTATTAGTGTCAAACGATGTAATAAGAGTTAGAGAGGGAAGAATATGAGCCATGAAAGGATTTTTTACTAAGCTACACTGCAGTGCGCTGTGATTGCAGGCAGATACAAACTGAGACTCAACATTACATTCAAAAGTTACCAACTGTTAGATTGGCAACTTTATGATTAAAAAAAGAGAGACTTAAAAGTCTTGCAGCTCTGAATAAAATTATTATTTAGATTGATATATGTAGCTTTTTAACCTTTTCTGGATAATTAAGAAGATTTCTGATGCAAGTTCTTTGAATTGTAATTACTGTAAAGCGTGCTTAAGCCCAATAGATAACTTGGAAATAGTTTAATTTCTCAAATGTTATAAATTGACCATTTTATCTGATATTTCCTGGATATTTTAGTATGTAATTGTTCACAGGTTAGATTTAACACCTAGCCAATGCCAGCTGTATTTTAGATGCATATATAAATTTCCAAATAGACAAGCAAACAGAATTCTAGTAGACAGGTAGAAGGGTGTCTATTCTCTTGAAAGATGCTGAAGTTAATCTGTCTCTCACTTTGTAGAAGAAAGTCTTTTCAAGATAAGCACCCAAAGTATTTAGTGCTCTGAATGGAAGGACTTGGAAGAATTCACTGAAAATATATATGGTCAGTGACAGGGAAATGTCTGCCTTTCATGATGATGTTTAATGAAATTTTGATAAGAAACAATTTTAGCTGAAATGAAAAGCTGAATACACAGTGGATGAAATCACACAGTCCATTTTTATTGGCAAGATAGTTTTTAAAGGCATAAAACAAAAACATCTATATACTCATTGGTTTTCTTGGGAAGCTATACATTTGCTGTGAAAAAATATGAATGAGTAACCAATTAGAGGTAATCTAAATTATTAAAGTAAGAAAAATTTGTCACACATTTAATAAAAAATGTGTATAAATGAAAGTGATTTGCATTGTATTTGTCATATATAAGATCTGAGGTCTCTCCTATTTAAAAGTAGCAACTTAAATTGATCGAGGTGAAAATGTCCTGTTTCTCACACCATTCCCAAATATCCCCATACATTAATTAGCATTCTTTGTAAGCTTTTGTGAGTCCTTTAATTTCTCTGTACCCCATTTCTTTCGAAGAGAAAACACTCTGACATGAAATGTCATCTAATTCACCCTTATGCAGATAAGGAGGGTTTCACATTCAGTTTCCAAAACAGATGACTGTTTTCCCTTCAAGATCTCTAGGACAGAAATTTTATATATAATCATTTTCAATAGTAATTTCATTACCTTAATCACCCTTATGTGTGAGGTATGTATATTTTCATCTTTGCATCTAATATTTTAAAAATCTATGTTATAGGCTAGACCGTTTTCTTTTAACTCTGAGCTTTATGGGTCTAGGAAATAGCAGCAGAGTTCCCTTGAAATTACTCTTCAGGTACTTGCAGACAGTTCTGCTTTCCTTCAGGTGAAATTCTTCTGTCATGCTGACCATTTTTTTATGAAGTAGCACTATGTGGTTTCAGTCAGTATATATTACATAATTCATTCAAGTGGTGCCTCTGGTTCTGAAAAAAATTTCTTTAATACAACAGCTGCTTTTCCTCAAGAACAGGTCACCCTATTTGAAACAAGCCAAAAAGAGGTATAATGCACAGAAGCTGAGGAGGTGTTTGTCCACTAAGTTAGGTGTATGAAATCATAAATAATTTCAGTTCCTCATTCTGTAACCTCACTTAGAGATGTTTCTCTCATTAATGAGGTAACTCATTTAAATTGCTCTACATGTTACTTAGAACTTTTGTAAATTAGTTCACTTTAATATTGACATAGACTTCCTTAGGTCTAAGTACCACTTATGACTCTGATGCTTGAGTGACCTGGAATAAATCTTTTCATATTTAGTGGCCTGTGTTTTCAAATCTTTAGTAAAATATTAATTGTGAAGCCCTGTGTGTATGTGTATGTGTCCTTGAGGGTGGTCTTGCATGTAAAAATTACTAAGTAGGAATTAATTTTGGTTTAACAAATCAATCTTCAATTATTGAAGTTCTAAACAAAAAGCTAATTCTTAAACTAGTTTGGACAAAATTTTTTGTTTAAAAAAACGTTTTAAATTGAAGTATACTTGATTTATAATGTATTAGTTTCAGATGCGCAGCAGAGCAATTCAGTTATACATGCATATGTATGTATATTCTTTTTCAGATTCTTTTCCATTATAGGTTATTACAAGATATTGAATATAGTTCCCTGTACTATAGAGTAGGTCCTTGTTGTTTATTTTATATATAGTAATGTATATCTGTTAATCCCATACTCTTAATTTATCCCTTCCTCTCCCCCCTTTCCTCTTTTGTAACCATAAGTTTGTTTTCTAAGTCTGTGAGTCTGTTTCTGTTTTTTGAATAAGTTAATTTGCATTGTTTTTTTAGATTCCATATATAAGTGATATCATATATTTGTCTTTGTCTGACTTCACTTAGTATGATAATCTCTAGGTCCATCCATGTTGCTGCAAATGGCATTATTTTAGTCTTTTTTATGGCTGAGTAGTATTCCATTATATATTTTACATATATATATACCACATCTTCTTTATCCATTCATCTGTCGATGGACATTTATGTTGCTTCCATGTCTTGGTTATTATACATAGTGTTGCTATGAACATTGGGGTGCATGTATCTTTTCAAATTAGAGTTTTTGTCTTTTCTGGATATATGCCCAGGGGTGGGATTGCAGCATCATATGGTGACTCTATTTTTAGTTTTTTTAAGGAATCTCCATAGCATTCTCCATAGTGGCTGCACCCATTTACATTCCCACTGGATAAAATTTTTATTATTCTACTTCTAAAATGAAACATATCCTAGTAACCACTGCCAAAGTTGGCTCAATAATATTTGGCTCCACTCAAAACCTTAGTTCCTTAAAATTTCAAATAATTTAAATATCATGTATAAATATAGTATATTGAATTTCTCTTTTAAATATTTCAATTTTCTGACTGATAAACTCTAAAGCACTAAATAATTCTTATAACTCTAATATATAGAACCTATAGCTATGGTAAAATTCACTTAATATCCTAATAGCTATAATGGGTTCAATTTCAACTTAAAATCACAAGTTTAAAGTAATAATTCAATTATGCATTTTAACTTATAGTTATTAAAATGATTACTCTAATATTAAAAATTCTCTTAAACTTTATAAATATACAAACCAAAATATTCATATATTTCTTTACCCAAATATTAATATTATTGCTTTGATTTTATAGTTAATTATAAATCTTCCTCTGGATGCTTAACCACTATAGACAATATATATATCATTTCAACCAATGTTGGGAGTACCTCCTGTATAATTTTGGGGGTAACCTCTCAATTTTCTGGAGATAATGCAAATTCAAGGACAAAGACTGGATTCTTATTAAAGTTACTCTACAACTTCCAGATGAAGGTGGTCACATATTTGCATTCAAGTTACAGATTAATTACATAATTCTTTTGTCTACCCATAGACTCATATAAATTACTCCTGTGATTTGATTTTTTTTTCAATTCTTAAAATATGTAAATATATTTTCCGGCAAATTCTATAGACATTTGCCCTAGTTGAAATCTTTATTATTTCTAGAATCACACTGATTTTACGGATTTTCTAATAAATGATTACATTTTAGATACCTTTAATTGCTCCAAATGATTATTTAGTTATAACTTCCAGGGTCATCCAAATGACATAAAAGAAGATCATTTAGCAACGTTTTCAGCATTAGTACTCAACTCACTTAAAATTTGATTGTGCTTGTATGATGCAAAAGAACATATCCAGGAATCTGGAAAAATAAACAGTTCATCATGAACTGGCCTTTCAGGGAGCTAAAATTAAAGAGGAAATAAACCTTTTAAAACAGAATTCAAGTACAACGAAATACCAGGTGTTTCCACAGATATAAAAAAGAGTACTAACAGAGTGTTTTGAAAGGAGCATTTTATAATTGACTAGGGAAAACTAGACAGACATCTTAGAGAAAGAAATTTATGGTTGAGTTTTGAAGAACTGACTGACAGATAAGAGGGTGAGAGGTGGATGTTATGGAAAACTTTAAAGTAAAAGACTGTGAACAAAGCCAAAACCTTGAAGATCACTAGATATATTGTGGGAATAACTGTATAGAGAAGAAGGGATGAGAGTTAGGGAATATTAATGAAGCATGTAGATACCTCCACTGAAAATAACTTTGAATACCAGGAAGAGAGTCTGAACTTCATGCTATATGCACACAGAACATAGCTCTGACAATAATGCATTGAGTGGATTTGAGAGTATTATGTAACCAGAAACTAAGAGCTCAGAAAAGAAGATAGTGGTAAAAGTATAAAATGAGGGAAGCAATCATGTAGGACTTGCATTTGCTTGGTGATTTTGCAAGGAGTTAAGTGGTGAAAGAGAGATCTGATTGTTAAGATTCGGAAGAGGATGAGCATGTACATCAACTATACCTCAATATAAGAAAGACGGGGAGGGCTTCCCTGGAGGCGCAGTGGTTGAGAATCTGCCTGCTAATGCAGGGGACACGGGTTCGAGCCCTGGTCTGGGAAGATCCCACATGCCACGGAGCAACTAGGCCCGTGAGCCACAACTACTGAGTCTGCGCGTCTGGAGCCTGTGCTCCGCAACGAGAGAGACCACGATAGTGAGAGGCCCGCGCACCGCGATGAAGGGTGGCCCCCACTTGCCGCAACTGGAGAAAGCCCTTGCACAGAAACTAAGACCCAACACAGCCAAAAATAAATAAATAAAAATAAATTTAAAAAGAAATAGAAAGACGGGGAAGAAAAAAGAAAATGATGAGCCGAGTAGGAGGAGCCAGGACAAAGGTCTGTGCAAAAGCAACCAGATTTAAAGAAAGATAACCATGACTCAGAAAAGCCTAGAGAAAAGGGAAATATGATGCGTGGTTGCTGAAGGTATGTGATGCTGTAGAGGTGAGATAATACTTTTAGAAAGGTATGATCAGAACTCAACTTCATGAGTGGAAGAGAGAAGAGAAATAGAAGAAGCAGAAGTTATAAATGCAGTGTGCACTGTCAGTAAGTTTTGTGTTGAGGAAAATGAAAGGGAATGGACAGGATTTTGAGCAGGTTCCGCAATTTGGGGGATAATGGGGGAATGTGAGAATTAGGAGGTAAGGTCTAAGAACCCAGTGAAAAGGGAGTGATTGAACACCAGGAGGGAAATATGAACAAATCCAGGAGAAGACAAGGAGGAAAAAATGTCTGGATAGAGGCTATTTTGGGGTAGAGATGGGGATGGGGGAGCAGTCTGAGGCAGGACATCCAATTTCTCCTGAGCCTGGAGGAAAAGAATAAAGGGTAGATTCAGATTTCTAGGAATTTGAGGTAAAGAGAAGAAGAAAAATTTAGGGAATTCTTATTGGCTGTGCTCAGTGCTGTGAATGATTATTTAGAAATGGTCAGTCAGCAAGACATAGGTGGGGATACTTTTCCTTTTTTATGCCTCTAGTAATAACTGTTCTGTTTCAACATATTTGAGAGGTAAAATAAAATCCAGCACTATGTTTTTTGTAATTGCTTATCATTATTGATTTTTATGATAACTCTGGTTGGAAATAATCAGGCAGAAACATCCCAATGCTTAAAATTTAATTCATTTTAATACCTGAAGTGTTATTGTTGTATCCATTTTAAACTATTTTGTATCTTGAGATTTTATTATATGTTGGTAGAAATAGTAAAATTTGTTAAAATGCCTTTGAAGAAAGTTTTAATATCTATAATATGTTAAAAATTATAGAAATCAACTCACCAATAGCAAAATTGAAAAAATCACAAATAGGCTATTCAAAAAAGATAAAATGAAAATGAAAATTCAGCCTCACTGGTTAGAAATATGGAAAGTAAGTACATTTTTGATCTATTGGCAGAGATTTTACAAAAAGCAGCAGTGCTCAGTTTTGGTGAGGATAGAGTGCAAAACATTATCCTGGGAGTAAGAGTACAGTTTGAACAGTGGGGGAATTAACAAAGCTCCAGGACCTTCCATGTATAAGTTCAGGTGACTTGACTTTGAAAGTTCTATTTGTCCATTTTATCTTACCTGAAGACTGAGAATAATATGGGCAATAGACATTTTCAATAATGAGTAGTATTTTACAAATCTCCTTAGTAACAATTTTATGGAGTAATCTTCTCCATCACTAGGTAGACAGTTAGGGATAACTCAGATGTGAAACACAAAGTGAAGCAACTTTTTTTTCCCCAAGCTTTAATCCATCCTGAAAATTGACATATAATGTTCAAACATATTTATATTCTATTACTAAGGTCAAATCCATTTGAAGATGTTTAAAGGAAACTTTAGGTGGGGCTCCAGTTTTTGTCCCATCTTTAGTCTTGAGAGGATTAGGCAATTGGAATGCAGGACATACATTAGAAAAATCCTTGACTTATGGCTTTGAAGTTTTCTCATGAATGCTGGACTTTAATTATTTTATCTCTGCCAGGATAATAGACAGAATAGTGGAATTTATATACTGCTGGCTCAAAGGGGGGAACTGAGAATCTAAAAATCAACTTTCCTATTGATAAGTTGGAGTAATACACATAGATAAAGCCAGGTGCAAAGTTAGTATGAGACAATTTCTCCCAAGAATATGCGACAGCTATTAAGTATCATAACTACTCCTTTTTTGAATGACTATTACTCTTCCTCACTGAGAACTGTCGTTCTCCAAAATCTTAAGCTGTTAGAAACTTTGCTGTTTGAAATGACATCAATATGAAGGAAACATATTCTTGCCAGGAGCCTCTAAGTCACTTTGACATAGAGAAACAGCTTTGATGTTTCAACCCAAATGCATAGCTTCAGATGGGGTGTTTCTGGACACAGTATTCCACATCTATGTTTGCTTTGTATTTCATAAGGAATAGGACAATGGATACACTTTCTTTGGTAATTTTCATATTTTGGGTTGTTTTTCCATTCATCTAAGTTGTTGAATTACTGAATTGGGTTGTATATAACATTCTCTTGTTGTCCCTTTTATGTCAGTAGGATTTATATTGATGTTTCATCATTTTAATTTATTGATTTCTATGTTTATCTTTATTAATTTCTTCTTCCTAGTGGGTTTAATTTGCTTTTCACTTACTAATTTCTTAAGGTGGACATGTAGATCTTTGATTTGAGAGCTTTATTCATTTTCTGATATAAGCATTGAATGTTACAAATTTCACTCTGAAGACTGCTGTGGCTTCATTCCAAAAATTTTGTGTTTTTATACTTATGTTTTTGTGTTTGTATTTATTTTTATACTTTTTATGACTTCAGTTCTTTTAAATTATGTAGTTTTATGTTATGGCTCAAAATATGGTCAATATTGGTGAATGTTCATGTGTACTTGAAAGTTTACTGTGCTTTGCTTGGTAAGTGTGCTTTACTGGTGTGTTCTGTAAACGTCAGTTAGGATAAGTTCGTTAATATAGTGTTGTTTATTTATTCCACATCCTCACTAATTTTTTGTCTACTTCTATCAGTTATGGAGAGAGCAGTGTTGAAATCTTCAACTATAATTTTATATTTTTCTTCATCAAAGTCTGTCCATTTTTGCTTCATGTATTTTGAAGCTCAGATATTGGCTGCATACACATTTAATATTGCCATGTCTTATTAATGAATTTACTCTGTAATCATTAACTAATTTCCTTCATTATCCCTGTTAATATTCTTTGCTGAAATCTATTTTACTAGATACTAAAATAGTCATTTCAGCTTCCTTTTACTTAGTCTGGTACATCTTTTTCCATCCATTTATTTTTTTCTTTCAAATACTTTAAAGTGAGTTATTTATATAATGCATGTAGCTGGGTTCTGCTTTTTATCTGGTCTGACAATTGCTGTCATTTTTTGGAGTGTTTGGATCATTTACATTTAATGTAGTTATTGATGTGATTGGGTTTCCTGCCTTCTTTTTGATTAGTTTAATATTATTTCATGTTACATTTTATATCTATTATTTAATAACTGTTTTTGGAGTTTGTTCTAAAAGTTTACACTACCATTTTTTAACTTATTGCAGTCTACCTTTAAATAATATAATACAACTTTGTATGTTATAGGAGCCTTACAGTAATATCCTGTACCTCTCCTCATACTTGTGCTTTTGCTGTCATACATTTTTCTTTTACATGTTACAAACTACACAATTCACTGTTATTATTTTTGCTTCAAGATGTCAGTTATCTTTTAAATAATTTTAATATGAGAAAACATTTACATCTACTAGCATATAATATTTACAGTATCCTGTGCTTTCTATTTCCTTGGATAAATCCAAATTTTCATCTAATATCCATTTTCTTCTGCCTTAAAAGCTTTTTAAAACATGTATTGCAGTGCAGGTCTTCTGGAAACAAATACTTTCAGCTTAAATTTTTTTTCCTGAAATTATTTTTCATGTTCATTTTTGAAAGATTTTTTTCTCTGAATATAAAATTCAGAGTAAACAGGTTTATTAAGAAAATGTAACACATTAAAGGTAGCATTCATTGCCTTTTAGTTTGAATTGTTTCCTGAAAATCCTGTAATCATTCTCATCTTTGTTCCGTTCTATGTAATATTTTTTCCCTGTCTACTCTGAGGAGTTTTTTCTTTATCTCTGGTTTTTAGCATTCTGATTATGGTGAGCCTTATTATATTTTATTTTGTGTTTATCCTGCTTTGGAATCTATGGGCTTATAGTTTTCACACTTTTGGAGTTTGGGGCCTTTATTTCTTCATTTTTTTATCTGCCTTCCATTCCTCCAGGACTAAAATTGTATGTATGTTGACTGCTTGATATTGTCTACTTAGTCTCTGTTTTTTCTTGTTTTGGTGTTTTTACTGTACATATTTCATCTTGTATAGTTTCTATTTCTGTTGCTTCACTGATTTTTTTCTTCCACACCTTTCAATCTGTGGTTAAACCCATCCAGTGTATTTTCATCTCAGATATTGATTTTTTAAATCCCTAGATTATATTTGGGTCTCTTTAAATATCTTCCATTTTTCTCTTCATCATGGTCATTTCTATACTACATTCTTAAACATGTGAAGAATATTTGTAATAGTTGTTTTAATATCCTTACCTGCTAATACCATTACCTCAGTCATTTGTGTCTCTGTTTCTATTTCTTGACTTATCTCCTGGTTATGGATTATATTTTCTGCTTCCTTGCATGTTTCAAAATATTTGCTCAGATCCAAGGTGTCGGAATTTTTGTTTTGTGTGTTAGGGATTTTGTTATGTTTAAGTAATGTTGGATATTGTTCTGGCATGCAGTTACTTGGGTCAGTTGTGTCTGCTTTGAAGACTTTACTCTTGGCTTGTGGT
Source organism: Balaenoptera physalus (assembly GCF_965194825.1). Classification (NCBI taxonomy): domain Eukaryota; kingdom Metazoa; phylum Chordata; class Mammalia; order Artiodactyla; family Balaenopteridae; genus Balaenoptera; species Balaenoptera physalus. The sequence goes on along the minus strand of NC_138883.1, from coordinate 59,200,079 downwards.
GTCATTAAACTCCACTACAAAGAAATAACCTTCTGTGAACTTAACTTGATGCCCCATGTCTTATGAAGCCTCACTATTCTGGCTTATGAGAAAGCAAACTACTCCCAGCTTTGTGTGAGCTCTGAGAATTAGTGTCTCCTCATTTTGGTTGTTTCTCAGATTATGTAGTTTCCACTTATGAATGTGCAGATTTGTACTCAGCCAAAGATTTGAGTGGACTGAAGATTTCTAGAACTCTCTCTATGCAGCTAGTTCCCTATTCTTTGGTGCTCTGCACCACATATTCTAAATAGTTTGACCTCTCAAAATCAGATCTTTGTCCCCTCCACTCAATGAGACCTCAGGCTCTATGTTAGTTTCTTCCTCCCTTTGTTGAGGACTGGAAAGTAACTCTGGGCAATAAACTGGTATAATTTTGGGTCTTATCTTATTGATTTTCCTTCTCACAGGGAAAACACTCCTTAATTGCTTATTGTCTAATGTTTGAAAATCATTGTTTTATATATTTGTCCAGTTTTCTAGTTGTCTAAGGTAGGAATGTAAATCCAATTTCTGTCCCTCTAAGTTTGTTGGAAGCAAAAGTCCTCCAAAATCCATTTGAATTCTGCTATTAACTTTCATTTTTCTTTAATCCTTCTTATGTCATCATTCTCCATTTAAAATTTTCTATGATTGATAATTCACAGTCTATTCAATTCTTAGTTTTTCTTCTTATTTAATTAATGCCATGTTTTTTGCTTTCTAGGATCTAGGCTGTATATCCAAAAAGATCATGGTATCAGGGATAAAGGATTATTAATTTTGAAAAATAATGAAAATTCTGAACAACTCAAGTGAAAACACTTATATCAGATTATTATCAGAGACTCTTTCAAGGACTGACATCATAATTCTATATATGTTCTTACTGAGGTTAAGCAATATAAAAAAGTCAAAGGCTATTTTTCCCCTGCCTGAATATGTTTAAAGGAAAAAGTCTTTGGTTTCAATATTTATGCCTTACTTAGTGCTGTGCACCTCTCTTGATGCAGAGTGTTGACCTTTTTAAATAATCAAGCATCAACTCACATTTTGTCAGTGGTTCTTATTCTGGACACAGTCCATGGATTCTTATTCTGGACATGGTCCATGGATGCATTTTGGGGCTACTTGCAAATTGATGTCTTTGGAGCTACTTGCAAATTGGAGCCTTGCAAATTGATGGAACATTTTGTGTATGTATATTCTATACTTTTCTGTAATGGTACAGGACCCAATGATACAAAAAAAGTTTTAGGAATTGCAAATGAGATTATAGATTATAACCTAGCTATTTTTTATGCACATATTTCTGATCTGAAGGAACTACTAAAATTTTTTTTAATGAAATTATTGATTTTACTTTATCTTTTCCTTTTCTACTCTGCTTGATTTTTTGAAAAAAATTCTATATACTTAGAATTTGTAATTACAAAGAAATGATTTGCAGCTTTCAGGGCCTGTTAATCTTACTCAAGGCTTCAGGGATAATGACAATTTTTTTTTTAACTTCCATTAGAATGTAATCCCTGCTATTATTTTAAAGAATGATTTGGAATAATGCCTGGCAAGAAATAACTAGAAATTGTAGTTTTCACTAGGATTCCCAAGCCTCATCAGAAGTTTCTGTTACTTCTCTGAAATCTCAGTATTATTCAGGGGGAGGTAACTAGAAAAAAAAATCTCTGCAATATGCTTTTCCTCTAGTAATGATGATATAGTGGTGATATTTGTTAGCGTGAAAGGCATATCAACTTAAAGGAAGTCATTTGTTAACTGAAAAAATGGTTGCAGTGAAGAATATTAAATCTATTTTGGCAGCGTTTCACAGAACATGTCTTTGTACTAAAAATATCTTTTTTAAAACCTTTTTTTATTCTCAAGTTGACACAAAAGAATTTGGCCTTTTTAACTGTATTGCTGAAATTAAAATATGGATCTTTTGTATATTTTGACACATTTATTGAGGCATAACTTGATTTACATACCACAAAATTCATGCATTTTAATTGACCAATTTACCGATTTTTACTAACTTTATAGAGTTGTGCAACCATCATTACATTCTAATTTTAGAAAACTTTCATTATCTTCTAAATTCTCTCATGCCAGTTTGCAGTTAGCTCTACTCTCATCCCCAATCTTGGGTAACCCCTAATCTAGTTTCTATCTCTAGATTTGACTTTTCTGGATATTCCATAAAGATAAAAACATAAAATATGTAATCATCTACATTTGAATTCTTTCATTTAGTATGGTATTTTTGAGGTTTACCCATATGGTAGCATAACTGATAGTCTGTTCCTTTTAATTGCTCTAGGGTGCATTCTAGATCAACCTAAAATTAATAGTTACCGCTAGCAGGATATTTTTGTCAATTTATTTTCAAAACATTATATGTGTACTACATGAAGATTTATTTTTTATGAATATGAAATATTTTAGAGAATACCTTTGAAAATATTTAAGAGGATTTTGAACTACAACTGAGTCATGCTTAATAATTAAAAGGAATTATAGGTAACAAATATTCATAGTATACCCTCTCTACTTTAAACAATGGGATTATATAGATATTTAAGACATCATACCTATTTCCCTCAAGCTGACTCTATAGAAAAACATATGGGCTAATTTAGCATACCATTTAATATCCATTTATTTCTTGCTGTGTAATAAAGCACTCTATAATAGTAGATTAAAGCAGGGTTCGTAAATGATAACCCATAGGTCAAGTCTGGTCCCTGGCTTGTTTTTGTATGACCTGTGAGTTAAGAACCATCTTTACATTTAAATAATTATTTATTTTAAAAAAAGGAAAGAAGAATATGTGACAGACTGTATGTAGCTTACAAAGACTAAAATATTTATTATAGGCCTCTTAAAAAAAAGTTCTGTCTCCTGGCTTAAGCAACATTTATTATTACCTCTCACAGTTCAGATAAGTGATTCTTGCTTTGAGTCTTTCATGTGGCAGCAGTCAGCTCCTGACTGGGGCTGCACGCTCGACCTTGACTGACTGACTCTTCATTCAGATGATGTGTGCTGTCGCCTGGGAACACAGAAACTTACACTTGGCCTTTCTATGTGGCTTGTACTTCATATTCTTACAACATGGCATCTGGATTCTTAATTGGAGCATCCCATTGCTAAATATTCTAAGAGATCTATGCAGAAACTGCAAAGTTTTTTGGAAGTCATGGAGTGTAATTTCTGCTGCAATGTATTGAATATATAGCATCAGCTAAAATCCAGTGTAGGAGGTATCTATCACATTGGGTAGGGAATGTACTGGGAAGAGTGGTTTACTGGGGGGACTGGCTTCCTTGGAGATTAACTTTCATATGCCTCCCTTTGAATCCCAATGATTCTCTTCCTTAGTAAGTGCAAAATATACCCAGCCCTTCCCAAGACTCCCAAAGTTTTATATTATCAGGTTATCAGGATCAGGTTTAAAGTCTAGAATTTCATTATCTACATCAGGTGCAGGTATGAATGAGACTGGTCCAATAAGATGGTTCTTAATCTGAAGGTCTGTAAATCAGAGACAATTTGTCTGCCTCCCACATACCCAGCACAGAATAGGGGGACGTGATTAATGCCACAGGCATATCCATCTAAAACAGTAAATTGAAGGCACATAGAAGTTATTGTTGTACAGCAATTCTGAAATCCAGCTGGGCTCAGGTGATAATTCACCCTACTTTGGATGTAGGTAACATAGGCTGATTAAGGCCCAGTTCTGCCCCCTGGGATTTATTTACCTCTGGTTTTGGCTTTATGCTCTGGGCTCTTGGCTTCAAACTGAGTCATTCCTTCTTTTTCATAAAACATGCCCCAGGCTCTTAGCTGAGTAGCTTTCACAGTCTGCTTACTGCTCATAGAAATTTGAAGGGCCCGAGACATCTTTTCATTTTGACTGTCTCTTTCAGTAAAAGTTGGTACAATTCTGTGAATATTTTGTTTGTCTTTATATATCATAGTATTATGTACTTTTATAAGTTGGCTCCATTAGATAGACTCACACCCACATTTCTTTCAGATATAGTTTCTTCTCTATCCTGCATCACTCTCATGATTTTTAAGAGTCCCTGTCTACTAAAGAGGGTCTAAAAGGCAAGTCTCTCAGATTCATAGCAGATCTTTTTTCCTAGGCAAGAAAAATCTAAGAAGCATGCCCTCAAGATCTTTGGAAAACATTTTAGCTAGCTGAGAGAGTCTAGACGGCATGCCCTTATTATTCTTAGAAGTCCTATTTTTTCTAGTTGAGAAGGTCTACAAGGAACTGCCTTAAATCTTTCTGAAGTCTCAACAAAGGGTCTTACAGATGCTCTCTCAGTCTTAAATTTATCCTGAGGCCACATTTTACAAAAAGAGCTCTGAATTTGATCTTTACCCAGATGCCATTTCTTACTTTGAGAAACTTCTGCTGTCTAGAAAGACTAGGTTTGAGAAACAGTTTTATATTTTAAGCAAGCAAGTCCTTGTTTCTTATACTTCCTTTAAATTCTGATAAAAAATTTAACAGTACCTTCTGAAGCTCCATTTTCTCTATTTTTTCATATTGTAGGAGAGTAAAATTTGCCATCCGAGAATATGTCTCTTTGGCATGTGGATTATTTCAACCTGAAAACAGTTAAAGCCCAAAGGACTCAGGAAGAACCTTTGACTTTCCTCCAACCGTCTAAAAGAATTTAGATAGAGGACCTGTTCCAGGAAGGGAGCTATCACCATAGATAAGTGTTAGTAAAGTATGAACTAGGTGTGATAAACAGGAAGGAGCCCAGAAAAGTCTGTTAAAATTTCTCTCTGTGTCTCACCGTTTCTGTATGGCCTAGCAAACATTTTTTTACCAAACATTTGCTTTTCCATCTCTATGTTAATTGTTTTCCCCCTCTCTGAAGTCCCAAACCACTAACCCAATATCCTCTTTTGTCTTTAGCTGAAGATGGTATTTAAGGTGAGGGCTTTGACCATTTTGGTGAGTTACTCAGTTTTCCTAAGTCTCTCCCATGTACAGCTGACCCTTGAACAACACAGGTTTGAATTGTGTGGGTCCACTTATACATAGATTTTTTTCAATAGAGAATACTATAGTACTACACCATATGTGTTGTTTGAATTCATGGATGTACAACCATGGATGCAGAGGAATTGCATATAAAGGAACCACATATACAGAGGGCCAACTATAAATTGTATGCCGATTTGTGATTTTGTGGAAGTTCGGCACCCCTAACCCTTGCATTGTTCAAGGGTCAACCATATATATGTCATTAAACTTTTGTTTGATTTTCTCCTGTTATTCTATCTCCTGTCAATTTAATTCTTAGACCAGCCAGAAGGACTTAGAAGAGTAGAGGACAATTTCTTCCTCCCCAACAATACGCAGCTAAAATAAAATAAACCAGTTGACACTTGTGATATTCTGCCAGAAAAAAAAAAACTCCTGAGCTATATCAAATATCTCATTAGGTACATTTTTGATACCAAAAGTACCAAGTAATGTACCAAGGGGGAAATAGAATAGTCTACCTGGAGTGTAGGCAATGAGGGAGTACATTGTCTGTGGAGAATTTAAAAATAATACTGAAACTAGCTAAAATTTATTCTCTATTTAATCACCATTGAACAGCAATTGTAAACAATGTCACTGAGGAAATGCTTCTCTGGTGGGGCATTCTACTCTATTACTCCCATGATTATGTTATATGGTAAAAGTGATTTTGCAGATATAATTAAGGTCTCTAATCAGTTGAGTTATTCAAAGAAGTAATATGCTGAGCAGGGCTGATCTAATCACATGAGCTCCTAAAACAGGAAAAGTGGATCTAGAAATTGGACAGAAGTCAGAGAGATGCAACTCTGCTCACCTTGAAGAAATACACTCCTGCTGTGAATTGCCTGTGAGGGCCATGTGATTTAAGCTTGGTGACACCTGAAAAGAGAGCCTGACATACAGATATTGTGAGATAACAAGTGAGTGTTGTTTCAAGCCACTAAATTTGTTTAACTTGGTACACATCAATAGAAAAATAATACATTTGGTTTATATTTTGTTATGCTATGGTTTTGTATGGGATGATGGTTAAGAAATGTGGAATGATGGTAAACTATAAAATTCATTGCACTATCACATAAATAGTTACCCACTATTTAAGTGCTAAATGTTTCTAAAGTAGAACAAAAGTACTCTTAGGGATAAATATAATGATCTTTGAAAACACAGATGATGAAGCAATTGCTTATTCTCGAAGATTTTGAGGCAAGCTGCATCATGTTGACATTTGAACTAGGCTTTGAAGGATGAGTAACAGCTGGCCAAGCTGTCAAAGGAGGAAAGGACATTCTAGGATGAACAGCATGAGTTGTTCCCCTGAGCAAAAGTTAAATGCTTGGGATTATGGAGAAGAAACAAACTGAGCATTAAGGTGATCTTAATGTATAGTTACCTTTACCACAAAGAGTCTAATTTTAGAGGATATAATATTTTGTTTGATTTTATGGATAAAAATAATTTCTTTTCAAAATGTGGATACCTTTCAGGAAAAAAAAAAGCATTTGGAAAGATTAAAATCAATCTCTGTGTTTCTGGACTTTCTTACCAGTTAATATCACCTAAAGTGTCAAGCTGGGACAGGTTAAAGAATTTGGAAATAGAAGTAATAAATATTTTCTCAGCTATGAGAACAGTCTTAATATAAATGATATTTATATCCAACTTTAAAGGGCTGCATATTTTATATAGATATATATGCTGTACCGTTAAAAAGTTTTATAAGAAATCATGAGATTTATGGTTTAGGATATACTGTTTTATGTTTAAAATGTTTTGTGTTGTCAATATTAAACTATATATAGTCTATTTAAACATATTGTATTTTTGATTGGGTCGTTTGTTTTTTTAATATTGAGCCTCATGAACTGTTTGTAAATTTTGGACATTAATCTCTTGACTGTCACATTGTTTGCAAATACTTTCTCCCATTCTGTGGGTTGTCTTTTGGTTTTGTTTATGGTATCCTTTGCTGTGCAAAAGCTTTTGAGTTTAATTAGGTCCATTTGTTTATTTTTGCTTTTATTTCCATTATTCTAGGAGCTGGATCGAAAAAGATATTGTTGAAATTTATGTCAAAGAGGGTTCTGCCTGTTTACCTCCAAGAGTTTTATAGTATCAGGTCTTACATTTAGGCCTTTAATCCATTTTGAGTTTATTTTTGTGTATGGTGTTAAAGAATGATCTAATTTCATTCTTTTACATGTAGCTGCCCAGTTTTCCCAGCACCATTTATTGAAGAGACTGTCTTTTCTCCAATGCATAGTCTTGCCTCCTTTGTCATAGATTAACTGGCCATAGGTGAGTGGGTTTACTTCTGGGCTTTCTATCCTGTTCCATTGATCTGTATTTCTGTTTTTGTGCCACTACCATACTGTTTTGATGACTGTAGCTTTGTAGTATAGTCTGAAGCCAGGGAGCCTGATTCCTCCAGTTCTGTTTGTCTTTCTCAAGATTGCTTTGGCTATTCAGGGTCTTTTGTGTCTCCATAAAAATTTTAAGATTTTTTTTGTTTTAAATCTGTGAAAAATGCCATTGGTAATTTGATAGGGATTGCATTGAATTTGTAGATTGCCTTGGGTAGTATAGTCATTTTGACAATATTGATTCTTCCAGTCCAAGAATATGGTATATCTTTCCATCTGTTTGTGTCATCTTCTATTTCTTTCATCAGTGTCTTATAGTTTTCTGAGTACAGGTCTTTTGCCTCCATAGGTAGTTTTATTCCTAGGTATTTTATTCTTTTTGATGTGATGGTAAATGGGATTGTTTCCTTAATTTCTCTTTCTGATCTTTTGTTATTAGTGTCTAGAAATGCAACAGATTTCTGTGTATTAATTTTGTATCCTGCAACTTTACCAAAGTCTTTGATGAGCTCTAGTAGTTTTCTGGTACCATCTTTAGGATTTTGTATTATAGTATCATGTCATCGGCAAACAGTGACAGTTTTACTTCTTTTTTTCCAGTTTGGATTCCTTTTACTTCTTTATCTTCTCTGATTGCCGTGGTTAGGACTTACAAAGCTATGTTGAACAAAAGTGGTGAGAGTGGACATACTTGTCTTCTTCCTGATCTTAGAGGAAATGCTTTCAGCTTTTCAGCTGTTGAGTGTGTGTAGGTTTGTCATATATGGCTTTCATTATGTTGAGGTATATTCCGTCTATGCCCACTTTCTGGAGAGTTTTCATCATAAATGAGTGTTGAATTTTGTCAAAAGCTTTTTTTCTGCACCTATTGATATGATCATATGGTTTTTATTCTTCAATTTGTTGATGTGGTGTATCACACTGATTGATTTGTGGATACTGAAACATCCTTGCATTCCTGGGATAAATCCCACTTGATCGTGGTGGTGTATGATCCTTTTAATGTATTGTTGGATTCAGTTTGCTAGTATTTTGTTGAGGATGTTTGCGTCTATGTTCCTCAATGATATTGGCCTGTAATTTTCTTTTTTTTGGTGGTATCTTTGTCTGGTTTTGGTATCAGGGTGATGGTGGCCTCATAGAATGAGCTTGGGAGTGTTCCTCTGCAATTTTTTGGAATCGTTTCAGAAGGATATGTGTTAACTCTTCTCTAAATGATAGAATTCGCCTGTGAAGCCATCTGGTCCTGGACTTTTTTTTATTGTGAGTTTTAAAATCACATTTTCAATTTCAGTACTTGTGATTGATCTGTTCATATTTTCTATTTCTTCCTGGTCCAGTCCTAGGAGATTGTACCTTTCTAAGAATTTGTCCATTTCTTCTAGGTTGTTGATTTTATTGGCATACAGTTTCTCGTAGCCATCTCTTATGATCCTTTGTATTTCTGTGGTGTCCGTTGTAACTTCTCCTTTCTCATTTCTAATTTTATTGATCTGAGCCCTCTCCCATTTTTTTCTTGATGAGTCTGGCTAAAGGTTTATCAATTTTGTTTACCTTTTCAAAGAACCAGATTTTAGATTCATTGATCTTTTCTATTGTTTTCTTCCTTTCTATTTCCTTGATATCTGCTCTGATCTTTATGATTTCTTTCCTTCTACTAACTTTGGATTTTGTCTGTTCTTCTTTCTCTAGTTGCTTTAGGTGGAAGTTTAGGTTGTTTATTTGGACTTTTCTTGTTTCCTGAAGTAAGATAGTATTGCTATAAACTTCCCTCTTAGAACTGCTTTTGCTGCGTCCCATAGGTTTTGGATCATCTTGCTTTCATTTTCATTTGTCTCTAAGTATTTTTTGATTTCAACTTTGACTTCTTTAGTGATCCATTGATTATTTAGCAGCATATTGTTTAGCCTCCACGTGTTTGTGTTTTTACAGTTTTTTTTCTTATAATTGATTTCTAATCTCATAGGGTTGTGGTTGGAAAAGATGATTGATATGATTTCAGTTTTCTCAAATTTATCATGGCTTGTTTTCTGGCCCCCAATGTGATCAATCCTGGAGAATGTTCCATGTGCACTTGAAAATAATGTGTATTCTGCTGCTTTTGGATGGACTTTTCTATAAATATCAATTAAGTCCATCTGGTCTAATGTGTCATTTAAGGCCTGTGTTTCTTTATTGATTTTCTGTCTGGGTGATCTGTCCATTGATGAAAGTGGGATGTTAAAGGCCCCCCCTATTATTGTGTTACTGTCAGTTTCTCCCTTTATAGCTGTTAGTATTTGCCTTATTTGTTGAGGTGCTTCTATGATGGGTGCATATATATTTACAAGTGTTATATTTTCTTCTTGGATTGATCCCTTAATCATTATATAGTGTCCTTCCTTGTCTAACAGTCTTTATTTTAAAGTCTATTTTGTCTGATGTGAGTATTTTTACTCCAGCTTTCTTTTGATATCTACTTGCATGAAATACCTTTTTCCATCCCCTCATTTCCAGTCTGTATGTGTCTCTAGATCTGATGTTGGCCTCTTTTAGACAGCATATATATGGGTCTTGTTTTTGTATCCATTCAGCCAGTCTGTGTCTTTTGGTTGGAGCATTTAATCCATTTACATTTAACGTAATCATCAATATGTATGTTCTTATTGTCATTTTGTTAATTGTTTTGGATTTGCTTTTATAGGTCTTTTTTCTTCCTTTCCTCTTTTGTTCTCTTCTCTTGTGACTTGATGACTATCATTAGTGTTGTGTTGGGATTCCTTTTTCTTTTGTGTGTGTGTATCTATTGTAGATTTTTGGTTTGTGGTTACAGTGAGGTTTTGCTATAGCAGTCTATATATAAATGAGATTGTTTTACTTTGCAGTTTTTAAAATTTCAAATGCATTTCCAATATCCTGTACTCGTACTCTCCTATTCTCACAATTGCTGGTTTTGATATCATATTTGTGTGTGGAAGTGGATATCATATCATATTTGTAGGGGGAGGGATAAATTGGGAGTTTGGGATTGACATATACATGCTACTTTATATAAAATAGATAAATAACAAGAACCTACTGTATAGCACAATGAACTCTGCTTAATATTCTGTAATAACCTAAATGGAAAAGGAATTTGAAAAAGAATAGATATGTGTATATGTGCAACTGAATCACTCTGCTATATACCTGAAACTAACAGAACATTGTTAATCAACTATACTCCAGTATAAAATAAAAATTTAAAAAAACATATCATAACCCATAATAAGATTATTCTACATTTGCACATTTCATGTCAATTATAAGGGAATTCATTATTTAATCATAATGCATAAGAAAGTCATTTCAGATTAAACAGGAAGTTTGAAATACTTCTATTTCTTTTTTAAAATTAATTTATTTTATTTATTTTATTTTTGGCTGCATTGGGTCTTTGTTGCTGCATGCAGGCTTTCTCTAGTTGCGGTGAATGGGGGGTACTCTTTGTTGTGGTGTGTGGGCTTCTCATCATGGTGGCTTCTCTTGTGGAGCATGGGCTCTTGGTGCGCAGGCTTCAGTAGTTGTAGCTCACAGGCTTCAGAGTGCAGGCTCAGTAGTTGTGGCATCTGGGCTTAGTTGCTCCATGGCATGTGGGATCTTCCTGGACCAGGGCTCAAACCTGTGTCCCCTGTGTTGGCAGGAGGATTCTTAACCACTGCACCACCAGAGAAGTCCTGAAATACGTCTATTTCTTATTGCACTGTGAATCATTTAAATGTAAAATCTGTAGAAAAGACACAGCAAGAAAAAATTCAGTGACAAAAATTTTAACAAATTCCTGACATATGACAATAATATTCGGATACCAAGCCAAAAGAAATAAATTATTATTGTGCTTTCCCCTCTTTAATTTAACAGTGCTGCAGAAATAAACCCAGGTACCTTTTGCTACTAGAGTAAGGAAAGCATGAGTTAGCAATAGTTAAACTTGAAGATTAAGTTTTATAGTAGATGTACCTAGTAGGGCTTCTTGGACAGAGCTCATATTTTTTCTCTCTTCATCTCCTTATCTCAATTTTAAACTTGACTGTCTTACTCCTTAACTAAAATGACTTCTTTCTCAGATGAGGAAATTGAGGCTCAGAGAACCTCACAGAATCATAGAATCTCATATTTGGAATAGAACACAGAGGTCATCTAGACTACTCCTCTCCTGGTTTATGTTACCAGAACCCTCATGTGACATTCTTTGAATATTAAAGATTTCATTACCTTTTAAAAAGCTATTTTAGGCTTGATATCTAGAAAGTATCTTCATCTTGAATTAAAAGACCTTTGGAAGCACATAGATTAATATCTTTTGCATAAGACAGCCTGTCAGATATTTAAGGATAGCTCTCATCATTGAAGTCCAATATCCACTAGACCAGTTCTCTAAGTAGGTTAATGGTTGAGTGGGGGTTAAATTTCAGGTCTCATTCTTCCCATAGTTTTTTCACCTCTCCTTGCTGTCTATGGGGCAATCCAGGATGTTTATGTAGGAAAAGGCAAGTCATTATCACCTTCAAGGAAGATCTCAGAAATTTTTACTAGTAGTTTTATATAGTTGAACTTCAAAAAAATTCTATACAAAGGTTTACATCCAGAAGTTGCAATAGAAATTATATGTGATATTAGAAGTTACCTTAGTTTATACAGTTTCCAAAAGACCCTTACAACTTATAGAGAGCATAAAAGCTAGTTGAAACAACTTCCTGGAGTAATTGGGTATACCATTTCTAAGAAGGAAGAAAGGAGTATATTATATTTAAACCTCCATCTTATTTGACCAACTATAACAGAGATGCAGTATGTACATATTGGCTCATGAATTTTTTCATTTTATTATAATGGTCAGTTATGAAATAATTTAAAGCTACTAGATAGGAAAATATCATGTCTCTGCCTTTCTAAACTGTCCAGAGAATATAATAACACTTGCAAAGGCATTTTTAGCCAGCATATTATGACAGTCTTAACAGTTGACAGGTGTGATTAACTCCTACCTTGTTTTGGTTATATTGAATGGGGAGAGATGCGCCATTAGAGAAGAGAAGGTCTGCCAGCTAATTAGCACAATAGACGCTCCATCAGCTTTGCTGTTTCTTGCAAATAGTATAGTTCAGTATATACAAATTTATTTATTTGGCATAAAGAAATGAAGCTACCTTTTACATTTGAACTTGTATAGGTGAAGACATGTTATAGTGTGCTATGGACTAAATGTTTGTATCCCCCCAAATTCATATGTTGAAAAGCTACTGCCCAATGCAATAGTATTAGGAGGCGGGGTCTTTGGGAGGTGATTAGGTCATTAAGGCAGAACTCTCATGAATGGGATTAGTGTCCTTATAAAAGAGGTCCAGAGAGCCAACTATCTTGCCACTTCTGCTGTGTGAAGATGCAATGAGAAGTCTGTGACCTGGAAGAGGGATCTCACCTGACCATGCTGGCACCCTGATCTCCGAATCTACCAGCCTTCAGAGCTGTGAGAAAAAAATTTCTATCGTTTATAGGCAACCCAGTATGTAGTATTTTAATATAGCAGCCTGAACAGACTAAGACACATTGTAAAAGATATTGAGAATTATGTTCAAGAGAAATTTATATTTCTTTACTCTCATTTGTAATTCATTAATTCTAATGTATTTCATATTCCTGTTTACACCTCAGAGTCCAATGTAAATGCCACAAAGTATGTTATGTCTGACTATCAAAAAAGATCAATTTAACTTTAGAAAATAAATAGTATAATCACATAATTATGTTATTTTACCCATTTTTCATAGAGAAGGAAAATGCTTCATTCCTTTTTTTAAAAATTTTTATTGGAGTATAGTTGATTTACAATGTTGTGTTAGTTTCACATGTATAGCAAAGTGAATCAGTTATACATATACATATATCCACTCTTTTTTAGATTCTTTTACCATATAGGTCATTACAAAGTATTGAGTGGAGTTCCCTGTGCTATACAGTAGGTCCTTGTTATTTATCTATTTTATATATAGTAGTGTGTATATGTCAATCCCAATCTCCCAATTTATCCCTCCTCCACCTTTCCCCCCTGGTAACCATAGGTTTGTTTTCTACCTCTGTGACTCTATTTCTGTTTTGTAAATAAGTTCATTTGTACTGTTATTTTAGATTCCACATATAGGCAATATCATATGATATTTGTCTTTCTCTGCCTGACTTCAATCAGTATCACAATCTCTAGGTCCATCCATATTACAGAAAATGGGAAAATGCCTCATTCTTGCACAATATAATATTATAAGAAGGTCATTGTAGAACTACTGTATCTAAATGATTTTATGTGGAATACTGAATGGGTTTGTAATAAAGCAGCAGTTCAGTTACTAGAAGTATATAATTTTACTACTTTTTGGTCAGGAAAGAAATTATAAAGGATTATGAAAAAAGATCTTCTAGCACCATATGTCTAGGTTTCCAGGATTTTATTCTAAGTTCTATGGAAAAAAATAAATACATCTGAATTAGGATTATGAATTGAATATTCTTGTTAATGTTTACTTTTCAAAGTAAGTAAACCTTAATCTGGGGATATCGGTTTCCTATACTTATTTAACAAATTGCAAACTAGACAAATGTAGAAAGTTGTGGACTTGGTAGATGAGACATACAAAACCCCAAAATAATAGAAAAGAACTTCAATTAGTTTATGCAGCTCAGTAGTCCTTTCCCCTTTCTTCTCTTCTTTATTGCTTACCTTATTCCACAGAGTAGCAATTACAGACATTGCATACCTCCTCCATCCTTTCTCTGTGGTTGATTCATTTCCTCTGCTTAGGAACATTCAGAGACATCCTTTATCTTAAATGAGGAAACCTTTACCTGATCTTGCATATCACAGCCTCTGTCATTAAATGAAACTTTTACATTCATATACCACACACCCCCAGGTTCATAAATGTCTTAAACAGCCCTGGCTATTCAAAGCTAAATAACCAATGTCAAACCCTGCATCTGTGTTTTGGATCTCACTTTCCATCTTCACATTCAGGAATTGTCACTATCTTTTCCCTGTCTTATGTACTCAATCCTTTTTTATTTTTTTTAAGTGGAATTTTCCCCCCACTAGTTTAAAAAAATATTTTCATGTTTGTGCCCATTAAAAATCAAACAACATATCTTAATCCCCTTCCCTATTGTGCTCCTCCCCCCAGGCCTCTCCCCAACTGGAATAGGGGATTAAGAGGTACAAACTACTACATATAAAATAAATAAGCTACCAGGATATATTGTACAGCACAGGGAATATAGCCAATATTTTATAATAACTTTAAATGGAGTATATTCTATAAAAATATTGACTTACTATGTTATACACCTGAAATTAATCCAGTATTGTAAATCAACTGTACTTTAAAAAAAAAATCAAATTATACATGAATAAAATTCCCTTAGTTTACTACCAACCCCCTATCACTACTAGCTACTACATCATCTCCTTCCTTTAAGAATCAAATATGTTTTGAGAATTATCATTTTTGTCTCATTAATAAATCACCCTGGGAAAACTGGTCACACAGATCACAGCAACAGGATGAAAGTGGAATACTGTCTTACACCATATACAAAAATTAACTCAAAAGGCATTAATGATTCAAATGTAAGACCTGAAACCATAAATTATAGGTTGTAAGCTCCTTGACATCAGATTTGGTGATGGCTTTTTTTGCAGTTGACACCAAAAGCAAATGCAGCAAAACAAAAATAAACAAGTGGGACTACATCGAACTAAAAAGCTTCTGTATAGCAAAGGAAATCATCAACAAAATGAAAAGACAACCTACCAAATAAGAGAAAATATTTTCAAATCATATATCTGATAAGGGGTTAATGTCCAAAATATATAAAGAAGTCATACAACTGAATAGCAAAAAAAACAAAACAAAACACAATTTAATTAAAAAGTGAGCAGAGAATCTGAATAAATATTTTCCACAGAAGACATATAGGTGGCCAACAAGATCACTAATCATCAAGGAAATGCAAATCAAAACCACAGTGAGATATCACCTCTCACCTGTCAGAATGGCTACTATCAAAAAGACAAGAAATAACAAGTGTTGGAGAGGATGTATAGAAGAGGGAACCCTTGTACACTCTTGGGGGGGATGTAAATTGGTGCAGCCACTGTGGAAAAAAATATGGAAGTAACTCAAAAAATTAAAAATACAGCTACCACATGATCCAGCAATTCCACTTCTGGACACTTATTTGAAGAAAATGAAAACACTAATTCAAAAGTATATATGGACACTCAGAGTCATTGCAACATTATTTACAATTGCCAAGATATGGAAACAACCTAAGTGTCCATCAATGGATGAATGGATAAAGAAGACGTGGTGTATATATATACTGTGGAATATTAATCAGCCATAAAAAGAATGAAAACATGCCATCTGAGGTAGCATTGGATGGACCTGGAAGGTATTATGTAAATGAAATAAGCCAGAGAAAGACAAATCTTGTATCACCTCACTTATGTGTGGAATCTAAAAACAAACAAATAAAACAACAACAACAAAGCTAAGCCCATAGATACAGAGAACAGTTTGGTGGTTGCCAGAGGCAGGGGTTGGAGGGTGGGCCAAATGGGTGCAGGGAGTCAAAAGGTACAAACTTCCAGTTACAAAATAAAGTCATGGAGAATTAAAGCACAGCATGGCAACTATAGTTAATAATACTGTATTGCATATTTGAAAGTTGCTGAGAGATCAGATCTTAAAAGTTTTTACCACAAGGAGGTTTCAGCTTCAAGATGGCGGAGGAGTAAGATGTGGAGGTCACCTTCCTTCCCACAAATACATCAAAAATACACCTACATGTGGAACAACTCCTACAGAACCCTTACTGAATGCTGACAGAAGACCTCAGACTTCCCAAAGGCAAGAAACTCCCCATGTTCATGGGTAGGGCAAAAGAAAAAAGATAAAACAGAGAAAAAAGAATAGGGATGGGACCTGCACCTCTGGGAGGGAGCTGTGAAGGAGGAAAGGTTTCCACACACTAGGAAGCCCCTTCACTGGTGGAGACGGGGTGGATGGGGGCAGATATTTCAGAGCCACGGAGGGGAGCACAGCAACAGGGGTGCAGAGGGCAAAGTGGAGAGATTACCGTACAGAGGATCAGTGCTGACCAACACTCACCAGCCTGAGAGGCTTGTCTGCTCACCTGCTGGGGCGGGTGGGGGTGGGGAGCTGAAGCTCGGGCTTCGGAGGTCAGATCCCAGGGAGAGGACTGGGGTTTGCTGTGTGAACACAGCCTGAGGGGGGCTAGTGCACCACAGCTAGCCGGGAGGGAGTCCAGGAAAAAGTTTGGACCTGCTGAAGAGGCAAGAGACGATTGTTTTAGGGTGCAGGAGGAGAGGGGATTCAGAGCACCACCTAAACGAGCTTCAGAGATGGGTGCAAACCGTGGCTATCAGCATGGACACCAGAGACGGGTATGAAATGTTAACGGCTACTGCTGCAGTCACCAAGAATCCTGTGTGCAAGCACAGGTCACTATCCACACCTCCCCTCCCAGGAGCCTCTGTGGCCCACCACTGCCAGGGTCCTGTGATCCAGGGACAACTTCCCCAGGAGAACAAATGGTGCGCCTCAGGCTGTTGCAATGTCATGCCAGCCTCTGCCACCACTGGCTCACCCCTCATTCTGTACCCCTCCCTCCCACTGGCCTGAGTGAGCCAGAGCCCCCTGATCAGCTGCTCTTTAACCCCCCACTCTCTGGGCGAAGAACAGACGACAGAGGATGACCTACATGCAGAGGCGGGGCCAAATCCAAAGTGGACTGCAGGTACTTTGCCAACAAAGAAGAGAAAGGGAAATTTCTCTGTGCAGCCTCAGGAGCAGCGGATTAAATCTCCACAATCAACTTGATGTACCCTGCATCTGTGGAATACCTGAATAGACAACAAATCATCCCAAAATTGAGGCATTGGACTTTGGGAGTAACTGTAGACTTGGGGTTTGGTATATGCAACAGTCTAGTTTCTCATTTATATGTTTATCTTAGTTTAGTTTTTAGTGCTTGTTATCATTGGTAGATTTGTTTATTGGTTTGGTTGCTCTATTTCTTTTTTAATTAATGTATTTATTTTTTATTTTATTATTTTAATATTTAATTTTTTTTTATTTTAATAACTTTATTTTATTTTACTATTTTTTTCTCCCTTTTCTTCTGAGCCGTGTGGCTGACAGGGTCTTGGTGCTCCAGCTGGGTGTCAAGCCTGAGCCTCTGAGGTGGGAGAGCCAAGTTCAGGACACTGGACCACCAGAGACCTCCCGGCCCCACGTAATATCAATCGGCAAGAGCTCTCCCAGAGATCTCCATCTCAAGGATAAGGCCTAGCTCCACTCAACAGCCAGCAAGTCCCAGTACTGGACACCCCATGCCAAATAACTAGCAAGACAGGAATACAACACCACGCATCAGCAGAGAAGCTGCCTAAAATCATAATAAGTTCACAGACACCCCAAAACACATCACCAGACTCGGTTCTGCCCTCCAGAAAGACAAGATTCCGCCTCATCCAACAGAACACGTGCACCAGTCCACTCCACCAGGAAGCCTCCACAACCCACTGAAACAACCTTACCCACTGGGGGCAAACACCAAAAACAATGGGATCTATGAACCTACAGCCTGTGAAAAGGAGACCCCAATCACAGTAAGTTAAGCATAATGAGAAGACAAAGAAATATGCAGCAGATGAAGGAGCAAGGTAAAAACCCACCAGAACAAACAAATGAAGAGGAAATAGGCAGTCTACCTGAAAAAGAATTGAGACTAATGATAGTAAAGATGATCCAAAATCTTGGAAATAGAATAGAGAATATACAAGAAATGCTTAACAAGGATCAAGAAGAATGCAAGAGCAAACAAACAATGATGAACAACACAATAAATCAAATTAAAAATTCTCCAGAAAGAATCAATAGCAGAATAACTGAGGCAGAAGAACGGATAAGTGACCTGGAAGATAAAATAGTGGAAATAACTACTGCAGAGCAGAATTAAGAAAAATAATGAAAAGAACTGAGGAGAGTCTGAGAGACCTCTGGGACAACATTAAATGCACCAACATTCGAATTATAGGGGTCCCAGAAGAAGAAGAGAAAAAGAAAGGGACTGAGAAAATATTTGAAGAGATTATAGTTCAAAACTTCCTTAATATGGGAAAAGAAATAGTCAATCAAGTCCAGGAAGCACAGAGAGTCCCATACAGGATAAATCCGAGGAGAGACACGCCAAGACACATATTAATCAAACTATCAAAAATTAAATACAAAGAAAAAATATTAAAATCAGCAAGGGAAAACCAGCAAATAACATATGAGGAAATCCCCATAAGGTTAACAGCTGATTTTTCAGCAGAAACTCTGCAAGCCAGAAGGGCGTGGCAGGACATATTTAAAGTGATGAAAGAGAAAAACCTACAACCAAGATTACTCTACCCACCAAGGATCTCATTCAGATTTGATGGAGAAATCAAAACCTTTACAGAAAAGCAAAAGCTAAGAGAATTCAGCACCACCAAACCAGCTCTACAACAAATGCCAAAGGAACTTCCCTAGGCAGGAAAAACAAGAGAAGGAAAAGACCTACAATAACAAACCCAAAACAATTAAGAAAATGGTAATAGGAACATACATATTGATAATTACCTTAAATGTAAATGGATTAAGTGCTCCAACCAAAAGACATAGACTGGCTGAATGGATACAAAAACAAGATCCGTATATATGCTGTCTACAAGAGACCCACTTCAGACCTAGGGACACATTCAGACTGAAAGTGAGGGGATGGAAAAAGATATTCCATGCAAATGGAAATCAAAAGAAAGCTGGAGTAGCAATTCTCATATCAGACAAAATAGACTTTAAAATAAAGACTATTACCAGAGACAGAGAAGGACACTACATAATGATCAAGGGATCAATCCAAGGAGAAGATATAACAACTGTAAATATTTATGCACCCAACATAGGAGCACCTCAATACATAAGGCATATGCTAACAGCCATAAACTGGGAAATCGACATTAACACAATAATAGTAGGGGACTTTAAACCCGACTTTTACCAATGGATAGATCAACCAAAATAAAAATGCAAGTAAAACTGCAGTGAGATATCACCTCACACCAGTCAGAATGGCCATCATCAAAAAATCTACAAACAATAAATGCTGGAGAGGGTGTGTAGAAAAGGGAACCCTCTTGCACTGTTGGCGGGAGTGTAAATTGATACAGCCACTATGGAGAACAGTATGGAGGTTCCTTAAAAAACTAAAAATAGAACTATCCTATGACCCAGCAATCCCACTACTGGGCATATACCCTGAGAAAACCATAATTCAAAAAGAGACATGTGCCACAATGTTCATTGCAGCACTATTTACAATAGCCATGACATGGAAGCATCCTAAGTGTCCATCGACAAATGAATGGATAAAGAAGATGTGGCACATATATACAATGGAATATTACTCAGCCATAAAAAGAAATGAAATTGAGTTCTTTGTAGTGAGGCGGATGGACCTAGAGTCTGCTATACAGAGTGAAGTAAGTCAGAAAGAGAAAAACAAATACATATGCTATCACATATATATGGAATCTAAAAAAGGAAAAAAATGGTTCTGAAGAACCTAGAGGCAGGGCAGCAATAATGACGCAGATGTAGAGAATGGACTTGAGGACACAGGGAGGGGGAAGGGTAAGCTGGGACAAAGTGAGAGAGTGGCATTGACACATATAGCCTACCAAATGTAAAATAGATAGCTAGTGGGTAGCAGCCGCATAGCACAGGGAGATCAGCTCCGTGCTTTGTGACCACCTTGAGGGGTGGGATAGAGAGGGTGGGAAGGAGACGCAAGAGGGAGGGCATATGGGGATATATGTATATGTATATCTGATTCACTTTGTTATACAGCAGAAACTCACACAACAATGTAAAGCAATTATACTCCAGTAAGAAAAAAAAAAACTAATAGGGAATATTAGATTTCTTTCGTTTTCTACACTCTTGAGTGGTTTAGATATCATGAAAAGTGTATCTTCCTTGTAAAATTGAAAGAAATCGCCTATAAATCACTCATAAATGTCTTTCAATGAATTTATGTCTGTGACTTTTCCAGTGTCTTCTTATTGTTATTGTTTTGTTTACATCTTCTGCTTCATGTTGAATTAATTTTGGTGTCTTTATTCGTAGAAATTGTTTATTTTATCTAGTTGTTTTTGTTTTTAAATGAGCAGAGATGGTTTTATTATTCTCCGTATTATCTTGAGTATTTTCTTGATTAAATTTGCCAGAAGGGTTAAAAAAAAAAAAAGGTTTTAAACACAAGAAAAAAGTATTATTATTTATATTTTCTCAGAATTTTGTTATTCCTTATATCTGACTCCTGCCTCATTGCAGTCTAGATTCCTGCCCATTCGCCACCCTGATACAGTACTCAGTAAGTTCACCAATGACCTCTCTGCTGCCTATCCTGATGTCTATTTACAGTAACATCTCATTCATCATTTCAGAATCATGTGAAACTGATCACCACCCTTCTCCTTGAAAACTACCTTTTCTGAGTTTCCATGCAAAAACACTTTTCTTCCCCTCCACTTTTTCATCTGAATCTGTAACCATTCCTTTTCTTTCTTCTTTGCATGTTATCTCAAGGCACAGTTCTGGGGTTTCTTACTTTCTCATTCTTCACTCACTTTTCCCTTGTTGATTTGATCCATATCCAGTGCTCTGATTACCACCTATATGGAGATGAAGACTGGACTCATTATCTTTCTCTTCCAATCCTACCCCTCCTATTGTTACTTAACTAAAAAAATGTCATCATCCAGTTGCAAAAGCACAGGAACAAGCCTGACATCCTTTTCTCTTTCCCTTCTCATCCTTATTTAGTGCTTTAAGAAATCCTGCCAGAATTTCCTCTTAAATACTACTTGAACTTGTCCCTTTATTCTTTGTCTCCACTACAGTCTCCACCACTCTTATTCAAGCTATTAAGATCTGTTGCCTGGATGATATCAGTGTCCTGTTTATCTGTATTCACTCAGCCTTTCTTTAATTAGTTCTCTGTATTGCAAATGTTAATTTGATCATGTTACTATGCCACCCATCCTTAAAATCCTTTGATAATTTCTCATTGTTCTCTGGCTAAAGATGATTCCTTTGATATGACCTGTAAGACCCTACATGGTCTGTAACCACCAGAGAAACTCTTGGTTTCTTTACTCGCATCACACTGCACGCTTCAATCCTCTGTATCCAAAATATTTTCCCCAAATACCTCCTTATTTAACTCTTTAATTTCAAATTGCAATTCAAGCACTGCTTTCTTAAGGTAGCCTTTCCTATCTCCATGTTAGAATCATTCACCCCATGATAGTCTTTCAGGAGCCTGATGACTCTTGTTTTTAGCACTTCCTCTGGTTAGAACTTTGCATTTTTATTAGTGATTATTAAATACCTACCTTGGTTACTCAACTATCAGCTCAATCAAGAAAGACATTGAGATTTTTGTTCTTTATCATTATATAATTAATGTTCAAGAAATTATGTATTGTGACTTAATAAATGCTTCCTTGCATTCGTTTTCAGCTGCTTTCTGGAGAGTTTGTAGCTCTTGACTCCATCCATCTGTTATGATCCTGCTTTTGACCCTTTGGTCGTGGCTTTTTCTTCTGTTCTCACTGGTTCTTGACTCTGTGCACTCTTCTAAGGACTTGATTTGCATTTTCCCTCTGCTACTCTATTCTGAAAACTTGTAGACTAGATAGTTCACCCAGTCCAAAATTCCAGAATTTGGGCAGATCCTTGTTGCTACTTAGAACTGCCATTCTCCTTTTCCCTTAGGAAAATCTTGAATACATGCCTTTTACTCAGTTTACTTACTTCCCCTTTATTTATTCATGCCTTATTTGCCTGAAACTCTTAGCTTCTGACACTACAAGTGTTCTTATGGGCACTCTCAATTATCTCAATAATGTTTGAGCTTTCAAATCTAGGACATTTGCTCAGTGAGATTTTTGAATATATTTGTTGCCTTCTTATCTATCACTTGTCCTTTAATTCTTCTTCCTCTTGCCCTTTAATTATAACTGTTCCTTGAAAGTCAGTCTCTTTGGTCCTTTGAATTTTCTTTATTTCTTTCTTATCCCTCTGGTAACTCAACTATAGTTATGCTTTTGTTTTTAGCAGCTTTATTAAGATATAATTCACATGCCATACAATTCACCCATTTAAAGTGTACAGTTCAAAAGAAAAAAAAATAACGTGTACAATTCAATGGCTTTTAGTATAGTCACAGAGTATATATCTATCACCACAATTATTTTAATAAGATTTTCATTCCCCAGTAAAGAAACCCTGTACACCTTAGCCATCGCCCTTCAATCTTCCCACCTCTTTTCCCCCAGTCCTAGACGAACCACTAATCTACTCTGTTTCTCTATATTTGCCTATTCTGGGAAATATCTTTTAATTGATCACACAATATGGTGTTCTTTGTGACTGGCTTTATAGTCATGATTTTAAATGCCAATTTCTCAATCATTGCCAATTTCTCAATCATTTATTTCTAGACATAACTCCTGAACTCCAGTATTGAACTGACAAATGCACATTCTATATAAATCATTCTTGGCTCAGTTTAAATACCTAAAGGAGAACTGTTGACTTTACTTTTCAGCTAGCTTGCTTGTCTTCATTTCTTATTTTTGTCAATGTATGTGACATCACAGACACTGTTATTCTCCCCCAAACCTCATACTTTCTGTAACCCTACCTATTCAGTGCCTAGCATGTGGGTGTTTGTCATACGCTTTTTGAATGAATGAGTGATTTAATGACTGGATGTATCAGTTTACCTTCTCTCTACTCTCATATCGACTGTCCAGGCATTTAATTCCTCAGGCTTGCTTCCAAGTTTCCCCCCCCCCAAAGCTATGAAGCCTCTAATTTCATATTCTTCAAATATCACTTTCCTGTTTAGCATATACTTATTGAACTTTTGCTGGGAAAAGAGCCTTGTGCAATTCAAACAACACAAGATTTAATGTCATAGGATCTGTGTCCAAGTCCTAATTTCATTACTTCCCTGCTGTGTGATTATGGATTAGTTACTTCATCTTTTTTTCTTTTTGACTCAAATTCTAAAAACTGAGAGAGATGGCATTAGTAAGGTTTGTTTCAAAGAAGCCTGAAAAATCTGCAGTACCTACAACAGTACCTAGTATATAGCAGGTAATCATAAAAATTGGTGGAAAAAGATTTTCAAATGTGATCATATATTTTAAAATTCTCTCAATTTATAAAGGTAAACTTATTAATTTAATTAACCCTACTTCAAGCAGTTAGAGAGAAAGAAACAAATAAAAGGTCTAAGCCATTTTTTAGGAACAAGAAATTCTGTTACCTATAGGCTTAATACAAAGCTGAATGGTACACTTTCATTACAATGCAGTGTCTTAATTGAGGAAACAATTTCATGTCAAATGTTAGAGCATAGTTTTCAGCGTGTTTTGAAAAGGTGGGTACATTACTTATGTTTATACAGTCTGGTCCCAGAAGTTAGGCTACTTTTTTTTTTTTTTTTTTTAATATTTTATTTATTTATTTATTTATGGCTGTGTTGGGTCTTCGTTTCTGTGTGAGGGCTTTCTCCAGTTGCGGCAAGTGGGGGCCACCCTTCATCGCGGTGCGCGGGCCTCTCACTATCGCGGCCTCTCTTGTTGCGGAGCACAGGCTCCAGACGCGCAGGCTCAGTAATTGTGGCTCACGGGCCTAGTTGCTCCGCGGCATGTGGGATCTTCCCAGATCAGGGCTCGAAGCCATGTCCCCTGCATTGGCAGGCAGATTCTCAACCACTGCGCCACCAGGGAAGCCCCTAGGCTACTCTTAATGTGAGTGGTACCATGAATTGAGAGGGCCTTCTCTCAGGGCCATGTGGGGCAACGGGTCCTGCCTTGGTCTGTGTTGATATCTTAGCAACTTTCAAATATGCGAGACAGTATTATTAACTATAGTCACCATCCTGGACATTACACCCACATGATTATCTTATAACTGGAAGTTTGTACCTTTTGACCCCCTTCACCCATTTCATCCCCCACCCCATCCCCACTGTGGCAATCCCTTTGTTTTTTTAATCCATTTCCACATGCTTGAAATATTTTTCTGCATTAGTATGAACACTTCCAGGACCATGGAAGTCCATAATCATCTCACCTTTTCTGAAACTGTAGAATTTGTACTCAGAACCACACCCTTTTGGCACTGACTTTCTTTCCCAATGAAATTATAAAATTCTCAATAGTTTTTCTCCCTCCTTGTTCCCACCAGTGTCTAGCATGTTATAAACACAAAATGTAGTCAATATATATATTTTTTTGAATGGATAGGCAGAAATTTGCTATAAGCTAAGAAAAACAGATACCATTAGGAAAAATTCTCTTAGAAGATTGATTTAAGCAATTTTAGTAAAAATTATTTTAAAAGGACTTAATTGTAAAGCCAGAGACAGAAAAACACCTAAAAGAACCATGAAACAGTTTATCAGTTAATTGAATTCAGAAATGAATCATTTTTATATGCACGCAGTGTTTCTGTTCCTACTCTGAGTTCAAGTATGAATGCCAACACTGAATTCAAATAGAGCTTTGGTGAATGAGTAAATAGCTCAAGGTCAGCAACAGACTAAACATGCTGCTTGTCTGTTTCCCAGTCAGTATCCTGGAAGTTACAGGTGTAGCTGAAAGGTCACTGCAACGCCCCACAATTTGCATTTCTAAGGCTTCTGGGAATATGATTCTACATCATGATGTCACCTCCTAGACTGCTTAAGTTTTTAAAGCAGTGAGATTTTATGACCTTGGGAAATGATATCCCCTATGCAACCACCTCCTGAAGCATAGAAGAAGTGATGCCAATGACATTGTGCATCACTGTATAATACTGATGGTTTGAAAACTATATCTAGGTGACAGAAACCTATGGATAGATAGATGTGACTTTCATTTACTAGACACTCTAAGTCAAATCAATTAATATTGATTAATTTATCTTGCATCTAATTAAGTGGTTTTGTCTCCACCCAGGTAATATTATTGAGCTATTGTATCTCTGTGTATATGTGTGTTGGTGGTAATGATGTTGAAACCTGTGTTCTCTGCTCACCACCTGCTCAATGTTGTAGACATTTTAGAAATAGAAATGTGGTTCCTCCCCTCTAGGAACACATGACTGCAAACCTCGCTTGAGACCTTCTCTCAACCTGGTGATTGAATCCAATCATTTTAAAGCAAAATGTTTTGAAACCCTGATATTAATGTTGTTGGAATTTTAAACTCACTTTTTATTAATTTTATGTTGAGCGCACACACAAGGCATTCAGAACCAGAGTCACATTATTATCTATTTAAAAAGTAAATAATTATCATGTTGTTCCCCACACTCGTGTACTTACCCCAGGGGCAACTCTATGTAGACAGGTCAAACATCTATGCATACAAATTTCAAAGTATATCATAGTTGAGGAACAGAGAACATTGGATTTTCTCCATTTATGTATGGGAAAGAGACAACTGACCCTTTCTTTAACCTGAGATGGGATGGAAAGAATCTTATGTTTTCATTCTAATCTTTGAACCATAAATGCGTCTTTTAAGAGTCATATAAACCATGGGTCTCCTACTTTGAAGACCTAAAGATATCACCAAGTTGTAGGTTTCATACCTCTTGAAATGTAAATACCTAGAGAGATAGTGCTCCTGTCTTTCTGGCACCTTGGGGTTTAACCTAAGGACCTAGTCCAGAGCATCTGGCACTTTTGGATCAAAGCAATTAACTACACAAATGGCTGCAGAACTAATTCTTATGGTGTGTGAAGAATAAAATGCTTCTAGGGGAATTGAAAGCACACATTCCCTATCTTATATACATTTCCATGTCTCAGGAGGTCAGGCCTTGTCACAAGAGCCCTGAGAAATCTAGGGGCATTTTATCTCCGCACAGGCTAGATTCAGAGACAGGTGCTTTCCAATATATTACTTGATTGTCACAAGAAGTCTCCACAATAGCTGTCATGATGATAGTTTTTAAAGCTCAGAAGAATGAGTCTCATCAAGTTTAAACAATTGGCCTAAGATTATGTAGCTAGGATAGTTATTGGTTTAGTGAAAATAAAGTTCTGCCTGGTGCCAAGCCTATCCTCTTTCTACTATGGGAAAATAAAGTGAAGGAGAACAATTTTAAGGCATCTCTTGTCCCAAGAATTCTTTGATAAATAAAACAGATTTCATTTTATTTATTACTTTCACTTTGCAGAAAGTTAAAACCTAAAGAAATATGAATCCACATTGGTGCCTCAGGTCTGGGTCAAACCTAGGGAAAAAAAAAAAACAACAGAATTTTTCTTGTAATTTTCAAAGAAAATTTTATAAGTATCTGATAGAGAGGGGACCTTTCTAAAAACTTCAAAATGTGTTATTTGCTGGAGCTAGTTACTTCCTCAGATGGACACATCTTCTCTATCTTTTCAACGACTTTCTGTTCTTCCAAGTTAACATGAAGAGACCCATTCTGAGAATCAAGATAAGTACTGCTAAGAAATTGTACAATAGGACATCATGGATCTAAGAGAAGCTTCTCACATACCTGAAGCCTAAGGATAGAATTTAAATAAAGGAAACATACTAAAGTTGGAAAGCTAGGTGTTATTACTATATGGAGGGCAGTTTTTCATCCTGAAGTTGAATGCAAGGCAAGAAACAATATCTTTCTTTTCTTGAAATAAATAATTCCTATAACCTAAGCAGAGGAGATCAACCAGCAAACTCTTCATTTCCTTAGTAAGCATCCCTCATTCCACAACAAAACAAACCAAAACAAAACAAAAATAGTGGCTTTATAAGATATTAAAATTCCTTTGCCTTTTTGAAAAGTGAAAAAAAGGAATCAAATTCATAAACTAAAAACTCTTCCAATTTAATTTAGAGAGTTCTAGAAATATTTTTAAACAACAAATAATACATAATATTTTGCAGTCTGTCCTCAGATTGTAGCTTTGTATTTTAGTAATTGAGAACAGAAAAACTTTTATTTGTGGAAAGTCAAATGGCTAACAGCTGATTCAAGGGCTCATTTGAAGCAGAAAGGAAAGAATAACATGAATGATCGTTCAAACTGGAATTGAGATATTGTCCTTTTTTACCATTGACATGATGTTTTGTGGGGAGGAGAAGTGACAATATAGAGATATGTGTATAATTTATTGATATCCTCCTAATAAATTACACATGGTAGAAAAAAATTAGAAACAAATCTGAGATTCTAAAACATTTGTAAAGCACTTATCAAGATTACTTCATTTTTAGAAAAGACTACAAATTATAAGTAGGGCTGAGAGAATTGTGTCAACAGGGACATGGGAAATATATCTTTCTCCTCCAGATATACTAATATTGAACATAGTCACTTTCCAAATCCACTTTATTGTGAAGCTTTCCATCACACAAAGCTGTTTCAGCCTCACCTTCTATGCCACCTAACCTTTCAGTACCTCAAGAATCTGCCTGATTTTTGTTCCCCAGCCTCAGATTCTTAGTTAAATATCCACTTGCCTTTATCAAAGAGTATATTTAGTTGATCCATAACTTTCCAGTTTGGTTTTTTTCCTTTAGGTTGACAGTCCCTTGACATCGTGTGTTTTCTCTTACGTACTGTGTAGCTCTACCAAAAACCCAGTGGAACTAAGATGTTATTTGCAGAAAGAACTGTTAAAAGAAGTTTTTGGAACTAAGAGATGTGAGTCTCCAGCCCTGAATGAAACATATTTAAGCAATTCACTTAAATAGAGATCAGTCCCTCAGAGATATTCTAAAGAAGTGAACACTAAATGGGAGGGTGGCTTTTGTTAAATGTGAAATATATGATTGCCCATTTGTCCTTGACCTTGGGAAAATCAACATGTTATATTGACAGGTAGTCATTTGACTAGCTAGGCATAACATCAGGGCATTTAAAAAGTTAGCATGCATCAATACATATCAGTAGAGTCATATTTAAAATAACATATATAATAGAGATCAGATAAAGCAGAAGATAGAAAATGCTTAAAATCCTATAATAATAGAATCTCCAAATGATTTATTCACTAACTCTACTAAATAATGAAGTTGAAAGTGGTTTTTACTTTTTCCAAGTGAACAATATTACTACAAGGTGCTAAATTACCCCAATTACAACTTGTTTGATATGGTAATTTAGAGGTAAATGGAATGGGGGAGTAAGAGAAAAGAGTCCCCCAAAGTATGAGTTAAAACAGGTACAGCAGACGTCAGGGAACCTCATGTGGGTGCTTTTACAGTAGTTACATAAATTGCTTCTTTCATACATCACAAGATTTAATTCCTTTCTTCCAAAGAGCTAGCACCAGTTTATTTCCTTCTTTGAAATGTATGATAAAATACGAAACCTCTTAAAGACTCAATAAGATTAAAAATAGATCAGTATTAAATAGGGTACCAAGATTCATTGTACTGTAGGTGATGGGAAAGAGGTTTTATGGATACATTTTTCTTTCCTAATCTGCACAAGTCACATAGGATTTAGTGAAGAGTTTGTACTACATATAAAGCAGCTGAATTGATCTCCTCACATTCTAAGGTTCTCACACCATGGATAACGTTTATCTTTTAGTCCTATATACTACCACCCTTCTCAAGAAACGGGTCTCGCTAGCCTTTGGTGATCTTTGAGCCTTACTCTGCCTCTCCTCATATTCTTTCTTTGATGTGTAATGTCCTTTGGTTCATTCTCATCTTTTCTTTGTTTCAAAAGCCTAATAAATTTTTGAAGCTAGCTCAAGCTAACTCTTACCTTGGTGGATTATGTCATGACCAATTCCAGTGCATCTTGCCCAATCTATTTGGTAAGAAAGTTATTTTGAGAGGCAGATGAGTAGGGCAGCAACAATTCAGCTGTTAGATAATCTCCAGATTGTGGTCTATTTACTGGCAATGAAAATCACTCTGGAATTCACTTTCTCTGTGCTTCCTTTCACTCTGACAGAGTAGAACATATAGGTGACCTAGGTCAGACCACAAAGCGCTGGTCTGACTGCAGTTTTGCAAGAAAGATGACTTGTCTCTTTTTAAGATTTATTTTCCTTTGGGTTACTATGGGAAGCAAATACTCAGAATAAAAGATACATACTGCATAACAATAAAAGAGCAGACACAAAATGATTGACCTCTCCTGCATTCTTTTGTTACTCTTTATCTTCCCTAGTTCTTCTTGGAGGTGCTGTTGTTCTTAATCAGAAAACTACTGCAGCCTGTTCCTAGAAAGGAAAAAAAAGACTTAAATTGGAGGTAGAAAGAAACCAGAAACTTCTTGCCCTTTATATGGATAGTAAGGGCATATGCCAATTACTCTAGGCTCTATCCACCACCAAATAAGGCAATTGTTGCTGAGCCACAGTTATATAACTGGTACTCTAATATTTTTGATAACACATTGATCCTTCAGCTGCTCTGGCCATGCCTACCAAAAACGTTTTAGCAGCAGTGATATTTTGGCATTAGCCAGAGTAGATTCTTGACAGAAATGCCTAAGAATGAATGCATTTACAAATAACTCATCTACCTGGAAAGGAACAACACATACTAATGCCCAGAGATACAAGCATGTTTACAGTTAGTGAATTAAAAAAAAAAAAGGTGAAACTGAATTTTACTTAATTGTTAAACACAGTTGTTCTCACCTTCACTGCCTTGCCTTATCATGTGAATTGAATTCTTTTTTCATTTTGTGTCCTTTCAGAGCATTTTTTGCTTCTTTTTGTTCTGGTCAATTGACTAAATTCCCATCTATTATTCTGTACTTTGTTTTTTATTTTCTGCTCTTCATTTATTCCTTCAGGATTTCCTATTTTTAGATGGTTATGCAAAATAGCATAGTAAATTGAATTAATTACACTTCTTTTTTCTTGGTTAAGTTGTACATGGCTCACTGCCCTTGTTTGTTGAAAATATCTTACCATCTGGGGATCCTCATTCTGTTCTAAGGTAATGGACTAAAGTAGATATATAGGGATCTTAGTCCCTCTTTATATGACTTGTAAACCTTTCCCAAAATTGTATCTTTTAAACTGCTCCTTTTCTAATATAATTCCTCTGATCAAAAATCTTGAGTGATTTTTTAAAAAATTATGCATTAGATATAATCCAAACACCTTCACTGTTCATTCATAATCCTTTACAACTGTGTCCTAATTTGAAATTAACCTTTCCTCTAAGCAATTAATCTTACATATCCATTATTTATGACTTGACTTCTATTACTTACTTGTAAAATTCTTTCTTTTCCTCTCATCTGACATAACATAAGCATTTTTTGTATCCAACTCAAATATCACCTTTATGATATTGTATTTTGACTCCTTCCCTCTTCTGAACTCACATGTGGTTTATAGTCTCTGCTATTCATTTTATGCTTTTCATAAAGTCTTATTTATAAACTATCTCCATACATCAAATACTTTTTCAACTATATTAAAAATATAAGAAAGTGGTCATTCTTTTTTTGTTTTTATTGCTACTCTAGTAAGACTTTTCTGATAGTATCAAAAATTACTTAGGAAATATTCATTGTTTGTTAGACTAATACAGCAGATTATACCATATTGGGTATAGTAATAATCTAGTGTAGAAGTGTCCTAGTGGTTCCTATCAAAGAATGGCTCAGATAAATGTGTTAATGCTGATGATGTCTATCCATAAGGGCACAGATGCAAGGGATATATTTGTGTGAGGAGATGGTGACTTACACTTTAGATTTTTATGTCCAACATGACACCCATTTATCTCTGATCTTTTTTTCTTTTGAGTAGATGCATTGATTGGGATTATGGTGTGACTTTAAAAAATGCAAAGATTAATTTGGCAGATAGTTATTGGCGAGTTTTTATTAATCTCATTAGCTAATACTTTGAATTTCAAGACTTTACAAAACATCTCTATTTTTTACCAGGACTTATATAGCTCATTATACCATTTCTCTCCTAATACCACATTACACAATGTTCCCTCCCAAATTTAGCTTTGTACAACATATATTGAGTCCACCAATATTGTGTGACAAGGGATGTAGAGGGATGATTCACTAGAGAAAAAGGATAACTTTTTTCTGTTTATCCTTGGATTTCATTCCTATTTTCTTTTGGTAAGTCTTGTCATCTTATAACCTTCAGCATCCATCATCAAACTCTAAAAAGTGAAGAAAATGCCAACTTTGCAAGATCTGTTGGTGTTAGGGTCTTTATACCACATCTAACAATATTAGATAAGCAGGTTACATGGTATCTGGAAAGAGATGTAAGTCATTCAAAGACAATATGGCTTTGGAGAGTATAATTTTCACTGACTTGTTCAGGCCAGTAGTTAAGGAAAATAAGATTACTGAGGAACTATGCATTTGCTCTATCCTGCTATAGGTATAGCTCTAGAACACTGAGAACATTGAGACAGGCCAGTATACCACCCACTTCTGACTAATGCCTTTCTTAAATGAATGGTTTGAATTTAAGGTGTTTGTAGAATATCTAAATAGGGATAAACTTTAGGTAATTGAATGTATATGTGTTTGAATCTTGATAAAAGTGTTAAAAATAACTATAGTTACAATATTTTGTTAATGGATACACAGTATAAAAATACATAAATTGTGACATCAGCAACATAAAATATGTGTGTGGAGCAAGTAAAAGTGTAGAACATTTATGTGCAATTGCAATTAAGTTGTCATCAGCTTAAAATGGACTGTTATAACTATAAGATATATTATGAAAGCCTCATTGTAATCACAAAGCAAAATCCTATAATAGATACACAAATCATAAAGAGAAAAATTCAAAGCATACCACTTCAAAATCATCAGTTCACAAAGAAAGACAGCAAGAGAGGAAGAAAACAACAAAGAAACTAGAAAACAATCAGAAAACAATTTTTAAAATCATAATAGCAAGCCTTTACATATTAATAAATACTCTAAATGTAAATAGAGTTTAAATTCTCCAATTAAAAGACATATAGTGTAAATGGATTGAAAAAAAGACTCAACTATATGCTACACACAGAGACTCATTTAAGGTTTAAGGATACTCACAGACTGAAAGTGAAGGGATGGAAAAAGATATTCCATGCAACTGGAGGCCAGAAAAGGACAGGGGTAGCTATACTTAAGTCAGACAGAATAGACTTTAAGTCAAAAGGAGGGTAACAAAAGACAAAAAAGGTCATTATATAATTATAAAGAGGTCAATTCATCAAGAGGATATAAAATTATATATGTACCCAAAGCATCTTAATATACTAAACAATTATTAACAGATCTTAAGGCAAAAATATACAGCAATGCAATAATAGTAGGGGACTATAATATCCCACTATTAACAATGGAAAGATCATCCAGGTAGAAAATCAATAAGTAAATAATGAAATTAAGCCATAACTTAGACCAATTGGATCTAACAGACATATAAATATTCCATCCAACCTCAACAGAATACACATTCTTCTCAAGTGCACATGGAATGTTTCCCAGGATAAATCATATGTTAGTTCACAAAATAAGTCTTAACAAATTTATGATGATTAAAATTTTATTAAGTATCTTTTTCAAATACAATGGTATGAAACTAGAAATCATAATAGGAGGAAGGCTGGGAAAGTCACAAATATATAGAAATTAAACAATACACTTATGAACAGAGTCAAAGAGGAAATAAAAAATATTTTGAGACAAAAATTGAAACCAAAATTTATGGTATGAAGCACAAACAGTTCTAGGAGGGTAGTTTATAATGATAAAGCCCTACATGAAAAAATAAAGACTTCAAATAAACAATCTAACATTAGACCTCAAGGAACTAGAAAAAGGACAAACTAAGTCAAAATTTAACAGAAGAAAGAATATAATAAAGACTGGAGCAGAAATAAAACAGAGGCTAGAAGGACAATAGAAATAATCAATTAAATTAAAAGTTGCATTTTTAAAGATAAAATGGGCAAAGCTTTAGCTAGACTAAGGAGAAAAGAATGATGAATCAAAAAAAAAAAAAAAAAAACCCCAGAAATGAAAGAGGAGACATTAAACTGATACCACAGAAACACAAAGGATACTAACAGACAACTATAAACAATTATATACCAACAAACTAGATAACTTAGAAGAAATGGATGGTCAGAATGTCCATCATCAAAAAATCTACAAACTATAAATTCTGGTGAGGGTGTGGAGAAAAGGGAACCCTCCCTCCTACACTGTTGGTGGGAATGTTAATTGGTACAGCCACTATGGAGAAGAGTAAGGAAGTTCCTTAAAAAACTAAAAATAGACCTACCATATGACCCAACAATCCCACTCCTAGGCATATTCCTGGAGAAAACCATAATTCAAAATGATACATGCACCCCAGTGTTCACTGCAGCACTATTTACAATAGCCAGGACATGGAAGCAACCTAAATGTCCATCAACAGAGGAATGGATAAAGAAGATGTGGTACATATATACATGGAATATTACTCAGCCATAAAAAAGAACAAAATACTGCCATTTGCAGCAACATGGATGGATCTAGAGATTGTTATACTGAGTGAAGTAAGTCAGACAGAGAAAGACAAATATTATATGATATTGCTTATATGTGGAATCTAAAAAGAAGGTACAAATAAACTTATTTACAAAACAGAAGTAAAGTAACAGATGTAGAAAACAAACTTATGGTTACCAGGGGATAAGCAGGGGGAGGGATAAAATGGGAGATTGGGATTGACATGTACATACTACTATATATAAAATAGATAACTAATAAGAACCTACTGTATAGCACAGGGACCTCTACTCAGTACTCTGAAATGGCCTATTTGGGAAAAGAATCTAAAAAAGAGTGGATTCACTGATTCACTTTGCTGTACAGCAGAAACTAACACAACATGGTAAATCAACTCTAATAAAAATTAAAAAAAAAAGAAGCAATGGATAAATTCTTAGTCATTTACAACTTACCAAGACTGAATCATGAATTAATAGACAATCTGGACACACCAATAGCAAGCAAGGGGATTGAATCAGTAATCAAAAATCTCCTGACAAATAAAAGCCCTGTACCAGAGAGCTTTACTGCCCCTGTGGTAATACCAATCCTTCTCAAAATTTTCTTAAAGAGAAAGGAACACTTCCAAACTCATTTTATGAGGCCAATATTACCCCAATACCAAAGCCAGATAAGGACACTACAAGAAAAGAAAATTCTAGGACAATAATTTTGATGAACATAGATGTGAAAATCCTCAAAAAAAAA
Source organism: Balaenoptera physalus (assembly GCF_965194825.1). Classification (NCBI taxonomy): domain Eukaryota; kingdom Metazoa; phylum Chordata; class Mammalia; order Artiodactyla; family Balaenopteridae; genus Balaenoptera; species Balaenoptera physalus. The sequence goes on along the minus strand of NC_138883.1, from coordinate 59,165,229 downwards.
AAAAAAATACCAGCAAACCAAATTCAAGAGCAAATTAACAGAATCATACACAATGATTCAGTGGGATTTATTCCTGGGATGCAAGGATGTTTCAAAATCCATAAGTCAATCAATGTGATACACCACATTAACAGAATGAAAGATAAAAATCATAGAGTCATCCCAATAGATGCAGACAAGCATTTGACAAAATTCAACATCCTTTCACGATAGAAACTCCCAACAAATTAGGTGTGGAAGGAATGTACCTCAATATAACAAAGGCCATATATGACAAGCCCACAGCTAACATCATACTCGATGAAAAATTGTATGCCTTTTCTCTAAGATTGGGAATAAGATAAGAATGCCCATTCTCACTACTTCTATTCAACATAGTACTGGAAGTGGTAGCCACAGTGATTAGGCAAGAAAAAGAAATAAAAATATCCAAATTGGAAAGGAAGATGAAAGATTATTTGTAGATGACATCATCTTATATGTGGAAAACCCTAGTGACTCCACTAAAAAACGGTTATAACTGACAAATTACTTCAGTAAAGTTGTAGGTAAGAAATCAACATAAAAATATATTGCATTTTTATATACTGACAACAAACTATCTGAAAGAAAAATTAAGAAATCAGTTCTATTTATAATAGCATTGTAAACAACAAAATACTTAGCAATAAATTTAAACAAGGAGGTGAAAGACCTGTACACTGATAAGATATCGATAAAAGAAATTGAGGATACAGATAAATGGAAAGATAGCCCTCCATATTCTTGGATTAGAAGAACTAATGTCTATACTACCCAAAGTGATCTATAGATTCAATGCATTCCCTACTGAAATTCTAATGGCATTTCTCACATAAATAGAAAAAACAACTCTAAAATTCAAGTGGAACCACAGAAGACCCTTACTAGCTAAAGTAATCCTGAGCAAGAAGAACAAAGTTGGAGGCATCACACTTCTGACTTCAAACTACATTACAAAGCTATCATAACCATATGCTATGGGCATACAAACGTTCACATAGACTAAGATACTTAGGAACAGAATAGAGAGCCCAGAAATAAACTGACATATTAACAATCAACTACTTTTCAACAAGGGCCAAGAATATATGATAGGCTAAGGATAGTCTCTAATAAATTGTGTTTGGAAAACTGGATATCCACATGCAAAAGAAAGAAACAAGACCACTATCTTACACCACTCACAAAAAATTATATAAAGTCTTAAATGTAAGACCTAAAACCATAAACCTCCTAGAATAAATCACAGGGAAAAAGCCCCTTGACATTGGTCTTTGCAATAATTTCTTGGCTAAGATGCCAAAGGCACAGGCAACCAAAGCTAAAACAAGTAAGTTAGGACTGCATCAAACTAAAGAGCTTCTGCATAGGAAACAATAAATTGAAAAGGCAGCCTACAGAATGGGAGAAATTATTTGTACACCGTATATCTCAGAAGGGGTTAATATCCAAAATATATAGACAAAACTCATACAACTAAATGGAAAAAAGCAACTAGTTCAATTAAAAATGGGCAAAGGACCTGAATAGACATTTTTCCAAAGAAGACATATGAATGGCCAGTAGTTACCTGAAAAGTTGCTCAACACTACTCATCATCAGGGAAATGCAAGATATCACCTCATATTTGTTACAATGTCTATTATCAAAAGATAATAGATAATAAATGCTGATGAGATTGTAGAGAAAAGGGAAGCCTGTGTATTGTTGGTGGGAATGTAAGTTGGTGCAGCCACTATGGAAAGCAGTGTGTAAATTCCTCAAAAAATTAAAAATAGAACTACCATATGATCCAGCAATCCTACTCATGGTTATATATTTAAAAGAAATGAAATAAGTATCTCTAAGAAATATCTGCACTCCCATGATAATTGCAGCATTATTCACAATATCCAAGATATGGAAACAACTTAAATGTCCTTTAAAGGATGAATGGGTAAAGAAAATGTGATATAGATAGATAGATAGATAGATAGATAGATAGATAGATAGATAGATAGATAGATTGATAGATAGATATAGATATATAGATATATATATAAAGAAAGTATGATATATATATAATTTTATATATATATAATTTTTATATAAAATAGAATAATAGAATATTATTCAGCCATAAAAAGGGAGGGAATCCTGCCACTTGCAACAACATGGATGAAGTTGGAGGGCATTATGCTAAGTGAAGTGAGCCAGATAGAGAAGAGGAAATACAGACTGGTATCGCCTACATGTAAAATCTTTAAAAAAAAAAGAAAAGCTGATTTTGTAGAAATAGTGAATAGAATGGTGGTTGCCTGGGGCTGGGAAGAGTGGGAAATAGGGAGATGTACATCAAAGTGTACACACTGTCAGTTGTAAGATAAATAAGTTCTGAGGTTCTAATGTATAGCATGGTGACAATGATTAATAATATGGTATTGTATACTTAAAATTTGCTGAGAGTAAACCTTAAGTGTTCTTGCCACACACATAAAAAGAATTAACTGTGTGTGGTGTGGTGGTGATGAATGTATTAATTATCTTGATCTTGGTAATCATTCCACAATGTATATTATATCATATCATATCATCATGTTGTACACTTTAAATACAATTGTATTGTCTATTATTTCCCAATGAAGCTGGGGAAAAAAAAAACCAGTTTATTTCTAATCTGTGAAAAGCCCATGCAGTAATTCAGGGATCCAGGCTCCTGACCCCTTGTGGATCTGTCAATCAACATGCAGCTTCTGAAATTACTTTGGTCATCATTGAGCTAGCCAGAAGGTCAAGGTCATGCAGCATAGATGAAGGAGATTTTAATGGTACTATTTAGGCAATGGTATACATTATTTGTTCGCACATTTTGTTGGCTAGTGCTTTGTTGTATGGTTGACCTGAACTCAGCTAACTATAAAGGAGTTGGGGAAATTTAGTCTAGCTGTGGGCCTGGAAATAAGAGGTTAGACAGACAGTTTGCAGGTTTCTGCCACATTTGCTACTGTAAACTCATATTTTATGGGCCTTAAAACTACCTAATCTAGTTCACACACTGATTGAATACAGTATGAAAATAATAATTTTTTTCTACATAGGAGTATGGTGAAAAAAACCTTTTGGAAGTAATCTTACTTCTTAATTTATTTTTGGTGTTGGAAGTTTGAGAAATTAGCATTTATTAAGTGTTTAAGTTCTGTAAATGATGAACCAAGTAGATATAAAGCATATTGCTAGATTTCTCTGAACATCTTTTAATAAATAAGAGAAATCCAGTTTATGACAGAACTGAGAAAAAACATGCTTTGCATAAAGACAAATATGAATAACAAATTTACATTGATATTTAGTATTCCTAATATGGAGAAAATTTTAATTTAATAGAGGTCTATTTTCCAAAAATAACTCCTAAAATACTAATAGCAAATAAGGGGACAGGAATCTATGTAGCTAATCAAAAACTTGCATTTTCCTCATTCATTAAAGTGGGAGAAAAAGATCAAAACATTTTTCCAGTTTTATCTCTGCTCTCTTATCTTGCTCCCCACTCCCCCATCCCTCCTACACAAACATATAAGACAAGTAAATAACCTGAGCAGAAGATGAAAATCATACACATACACAGTGTTCCTTATTTGTTTCCATGTATATGGAAACAAAATAAAATTTGAACTATAAAAAAATAACAAAAGAAACATAAATGTCTCCCTCATCCTGTGACACAAGTATGACAATTATTTTCCCTTAAACATCTATTTGAATTATTCTAGTGACACTAGGTATACAAGATTACTAGTCATTATAGTTATGATTCACTCTGAATTCCTGAAATTGCATAAAACAAGAGGTAGTCTTCTTTCCTTTAATAAGTTAACATCTAAAAAGCATGGGTTTTGTTAGAAACTGGGGTATCATGCTTGAACTTTGAATATTCTTACTTGATATCCTAATTATATGCATTATACAAATGAAAAGCTGTAGGGACTAAAGTACAGTAGAGGGAGGCAAGTGACTGAAGACAAATCAGGTCTGTGTACATTATTGTGAAGATTTTAGCATTAATAACTTTACTAAATAAAAAATTTAAATGCTGTTTAGAGATTTTAAAAATATAGCTATATTTAGGCATCCCTAAGAAATATAAGCAGAATGCCCAACAGATTGTAATCATTAAATACTTTCCTGTATTTCATCATTTCTATAGTTTCCATTCCAAATTTGCCCTCAAACACTTGTCTTTTGCATACCTCACAATGGAGTGTGAAATTACATCATGCATGTATTTACAGTCTTTGAATTTCAGAATGAACAATGTGTTCTTGGAGGGAGAGAAAGAGAAGGGGAAGAGATTGTGGAGAAAAATTAAATAATGAAAGAAATTCAACTGCTTTTGTACTCAAGGCCCTTATGCCCCAAGGTGAACCTAAGGAAGAAAGTATGGTTTTTGCTGTTGGGGATGAGTGCGGGCTTAATGTCAGTTTCAGAAGCCCTCTCATTGTTTAAGTGTCTTGTAGCCTGAGTGTAATTTTAGTGCTTGAGGACTCATAATTGAGATACTAATGACTCTAAGTACCAGTCAAAACTTCCATCTGTTGCCAGGTGACAAAACATCTGTCTGATCCATTGTTAGAGGAAAAACTAGCTTTGGTAGCATTATTGCAGTATGATCTCTTATTACAAAATTTTCATGGGATGGTCAAAGGGATTACTCCCTTGTGTATGATTTGATTACATACGACTTAGGAATTAACTGATTTTAGAACATTTACCCTGTATGAGATGGGATTCCACTGGATGGGATGTAGTGCTGTATCATTTTTCCTTGTTCCATTTGTATGTTCACAGAGGTCCCCATATTAAATGGGTTTATTTGTATTCTTCTCTTTATTTTTCCAAAGGAAATTTACTGTCATTCTTTCAGCATCATTTATATGTCCTATTTTTCATGTCTTTTCTTGATTCACTTACAGTTTCCAGAACTCTATCTTTAAAAGAGTCACAAGGCAATGAGATGTAACACTTATAATAAAAAAAACCCTCTCTTAAATTAGAAAAAACTTCAAAAAATTATATACCTTAAATATTACTGGAGAAGGGTCAATAAATGCATGTTAAAATTCATGAAATATTTTATATTTCCAAATGCGTAGTGTTTGTCATGAACCATCTAGTATAGACAATGTTAAAGTGTGGGAATAATTTTTAAAGATTTGAGCTTCAAGAAGATATCTCTTAGAGTTAGATTAGGACAGCAAGAAAGAAAAACCTGGGAAGTTCAATAGGAAGCTTTATGGTAGTGACAATGGTGGTCACCAAAGTGGTGTGGCTCTTGCCTGTGCTGATGCATATTGTGCTGGAGGGGTATTAGAACTGCCTGTATTTTTAACATATCATTAAAATACCTTTGAATGTTTTAAAATAAGCTTAATATATTAATGTAGTATTATGTAAATGATTTATAAATTGCCATACATATTTGGGTTAATCCTAAAATTCTTTTATTCGTGGTTTATTTTCATTTTGGAGATTGCCAAGCCAGAAATCAATACTCAGAATACAAGGGGTGTCTAAAAGAGACTTTATGGAAACTTATGGAAATAAAACTTTTATTTTCTTGTAAGCATTTCTTACTGCCTTTAACATGACCGTACTTTTATCTTGTAGACTAAATCTGTAGTACAATATCAGAATTGATTTTGTAGCTACTTACTGTAATATTAAAAGCTTTATCTGAAGTGGTTATGGTATATAAATACTTGCAGAAGCTGAGAGGCTGCAAATCATATTATATGACTTGTTAAGTTTATAGCGTATTTATATAGGTTATTAAGTAGGAAAACCCCACTTCTCCTGTTTGTCTCTCCTTTATTCTTACACTGTTACCACACTCACAACACTTCTGACACCAAATGCCTAGGTTTTTTTCCCCCACATCAAGCAGTTCTCTTTTATACCAGCAGGGTGTCCTACAATTTAACTAAATTCTGACACTATCTACCTGGAGATAGTGTCAGATCCCACAGGTTAAGGGCTCAGTTTCCCAAAACTGCTTCCCACTTCATATGCCAATTACAAGTAGTAGATCCCCAGGTTACCCACAACCTTTTTCCAACTTGGCTATAAATCAGAAGTTTCTATGACCTCCTCTCCCTTAGATTTGATTATTTGCTATAATGGCTCATGAACTTAGGGAAACACTTACTTATGTTTACCCATTTATTATATAATAAAGGGTATGATAAAGAATACGGATGAAAAGTCAGAGGAAGAGATACATAGGGTGAGGTCTGGGAGGGTCCCAAGCACAGGAGCTTCTGTCCCTGTGGAGTTGAGGTATACCACTCTCCTGGCACGTGAATGTATTCCCCAACCTGGAGACTCAACAAACTCCAATACTATTGGAATTTTTATGGAGGCTTCATCATGTAGGCATGATCCATCATTAACTCAATTTCCAGCTCTCCCTTTCCTGGAGAATGGGGAGTAGGGCTTGAAAATTCCAAGCTTCTCATCATGGTTTGGTATTTCTGGTTCCATCCAGGAGCCCATACCACCTCTTTAGAACAAAACACACTCTTATTACCCAGGAAATTCTGAGGAATTTAGGAGCTCTATGTCAGCACCTGGGGACAAAGACCAATCTTAGAACAAAAGATGCTCCGAGTGCTCTTATCACTTAGGAAATTACACAGGTTTTAGGAGTTCTGTGCCAGGAACCAGGGGCAAAGACCAATGTATATGTTTTCTAAATATTATTTAACAGTCATGGCCTATAATCACAGTTACTCTACGGACCTGAAGTTAGCACTCTTGCAGTCTTGTCAGCATTACACGACCTGCAGGAGTTGCACTGGATGAACCTATACGTATAATGGAAAGAAGCAGGCGATAGTTTCCAAATATGTGGATAAAGTGAAATAAAATTAACAGTGCTTCTAAACTCCTGAACTTAGGTGGATGAGGTGCTAGCCTTACTGACCTGAATACCTGGAATAATGGATGAGAGTCAAGAGAAGGACCTCTGTTAGTTGCAGTAGATAGATCATATCGTAAGGTTAGTGAAACATGTCTTTTTGATTATCATTTATGATAAATTATAAATTACAGGTTTTTTGGCTATATAAAACTTAGGTAAGCCTTTTAGCATCCTAGTGACATAGGTGGTGGTGGTTGTTTTTTTGTTTTGTTGTGTTTTTTTGTTTGTTTGTTTGTTTGTTTTGCTTTTTAAGAATAACCCAATACAGTAAGGAATCTTCTAAGAGTCATAGGGAAAACTAATGAAGAACTAGGAAGAAATACCTCTTTGTTCATTTCTATGTCATTTATATGTTCCTTTGAGTCAAAGAGCTAACTGAAGACAAGTTTAAAAATTAGAATGCTCCATTCATGATCCTGTTTTATTTAAATCTTTACTTTTGAAAAATCTTTACTTTCTTGTAAGCTGTATTTTTATTTACATAGAATTATTTGAATCTTTCTTAGGGATATATGATTATGAACCAATTCTAATTTGGCTTCACAGGTTGAGAATCTGGCCAATGAAAAATGAGATTCTTTTTGCGATATTGTTTCACTTCTTCTAAATGCTAATGAGAATTCAAGTTTTCTCCTTATTTTTAGGATTATATTTTGAAGAGACAGTGTTCCTTGTGAATACAGGCTGAATCCTTAGAACAGTGTTTCTCAAAATATGGTTCACAGCCACCTAAGCTGCTTATTAAAGGGTGGAGTTCTAGATCCAACTGCTGATGAACTGAAAGAGAATTTCTGCATGCAGAGCATAAGAATATGTGTTGCAATAAGCAACATCAAAAGATTCTTATGCACATTAAAGTGGGAAAACCACTCTTTTAGAGTGTACAAAGTTTTCTGGAATATGTGATATGAAAAAAAATCTATGCATTAATTCCATGCATATTTTTCAGGGAAACATAACTTGAAAAAGTATATATTTATATATAGAGATACATATATTTATGTCTGGGATATTTTATCACTTTATTTCAGGATTTTAAAGATGCTGATTTTTTTTAATATATTAATTCCTCAGTATTGTAAAACTATGTTAGGGATTTTTATTGAATACATCATTACTTGTCAAACAGTAACATGTAAAAATCTTACAGAAAAATCTTCTCAGGTATACAGCATGGATATATATGTGTTAAGTTAGAGAAAGGTATTAGCTGACAATAACTACAAGTAAGATATATCATACTTTATGCCCATTAAGTGTATCGTTATAAATTTTTTCAGTTGTAGTGTAACCTATGAAATTGTGATATAGCTCCTATAGTACTGTAGCAACATTTCATTACACCACTGAGCCATATTATTGTGCAAAGTTTCTGTACAAGTGAAGGACTTGTAATGAAAAGCAATCAAACAAGGCATGCAGAACATGGATATTTCATTTGTATCAGATGAATGTGTGTCTAAAATATAGAAGGGTGTGAACCTATCATTATTAACATTGCATGAATTTTGTTCTTGGCATTTTAATAATATTCAAGTGTAAGAAAGTACTTCTTCCTTTATTTCTCTGTCTGTAAATCCAATTATTTGACACTCATCTCAAACCATTATTATTTCTATCAAGAATTTGCTTGTATTTTTCCTGTTTATTTTTTTTTAATACATCTTTATTGGAGTATAATTGCTTCACAATGCTGTATTGCTTTCTGTTGTACAACAAAACAAATCAGCCACATGCATACATATATCCCCATATCCCCTCCCTCTTGAGCCTCCTGCCACCCTCCCAATCCCAACGCTCTAGATCATCACAAAGCACCGAGCTCATCTCCTTGTGCTATGCTGCTGCTTCCCACTAAATATCTATTTTACATTTGGTAATGTATATATGTCGCTGCTACTTTCACTTCACCCAAGCTTCCGCCTCCCCATCTATGTCCTCAAGTCCATTCTCTATGTCTACATCTTTATTCCTGCCCTGCCACTAGGTTCATCAGTACCATTTCTTTCTTTTTTTTTAGATTCCATATATATATATACGTTAGCATACGGTATTTGTTTTTCTCTTTCTGACTTACTTCACTCTGTATTACAGACTCTAGGTCCATCCACCTCACTACAAATAACTCAATTTCGTTTCTTTTTATGGCTGTGTAATATTCTATTGTATATATGTGCCACATCTTCTTTATCCATTCATCTGTCGATGGACACTTATGTTGCTTCCATGTCCTGGCTATTGTAAATAGTGCTGCAGTGAACATTGTGGTACAGGACTCTTTTTGAATTACGGTTTTCTCAGGGTATATGCCCAATAGTGGGATTTCTGGGTCATATGGTAGTTCTATTTTTAGTTTTTTAAGGAACCTCCATACTGTTCTCCAAAGTGGTTGTATCAACTTACATTCCCACCAACAGTGCAGGAGGGTTCCCTTTTCACCACACACTTTTCAGCATTTATTGTTTCTAGAGTTTTGATAATGGCTATTCTGACCGGTGTGAGGTGATAGCTCATTGTAGTTTTGATTTGCATTTCTCCAATAATTGGTGATGTTGAACATCTTTCCATGTGCCTCTTGGCCATCTATATGTCTTCTTTGGTGAAATGTCTATTTAGGTCTTCCACCCATTTTTTAATTGGATTGTTTGTTTTTTTGATATTGAGCTCCATAAGCTGTTTGTATATTTTGGAGATTAATCCTTTGTCCATTGTTTCATTTGCAAATATTTTCTCCCATTCTGAGGGTTGTCTTTTCGTCTTGTTTATGGTTTCCTTTGCTGTGCAAAAACTTTTAAGTTTCATTAGGTCCCATTTGTTTATTTTTATTTTTATTTTCATTACTTTATGAGGCGAGTCAAAAAATATTTTGCACTTGTTTATGTCAAAGAGTGTTTTTTCCTATGTTTTCCTCTAAGAGTTTTATAGTGTCTGGTCTTACATTTAGGTCTTTAATCCATTTTGAGTTTATTTTTGTGTATGGTCTTAGGGAGTTTCTATTTCATTCTTTTAGATGTAGGTGTCCAGTTTTCCCAACACCACTTATTGAAGAGGCTGTCTTTTCTCCATTGTATATTCTTGCCTCCTTTGTCATAAATTAGGTGACTAAATGTGCATGGGTTTATCTCTAGGTTTTCTATCCTGTACCATTGATCTGTATTTCTGTTTTTGTGCCTGTACAATACTGTCTTGATTACTATAGCTTTGTAGTATATTTTGAAGTTGGGGAGCCTGATTCCTCCAGCTCCATTTTTCTTTCTCAAGATTGCTTTGGCTATTTGGGGTCTTTTGTGTTTCCATACGAATTGTAAAATGTTTTGTTCTAATTCTGTGAAGAATGCCATTGGTAGTTTGATAGGGGAGTGCATTGAATCTGTAGTTTCCAGTTGTTTCTAAAAACACATTTTAAAAAGCATCCCTTTGATAGTCAATGTTACCCTTTAATAGTCGAATTAGGCATGCAAAAATCTGCCTAATTATTTAGTAAATGAGGCAATTTTCTCTAGCAAGAGAAGGAAAAAATATAAGGAACACATTTTCAAAAGATAAACACTTCTTGAATTTTTTAACATTCTAAGATGATGAATATATCCACAAAGTTCCTTGATCTTTAAAACATTTTTCTGTATTCATAATTTTTTAGTTTTAATATAACATACATATAGAGAAGCATGTACAATTCCATAATTTATCACTACACTGACACTCTTGTAATCTTTACTCAGGTCAAAAAAAAAAAGAACATTACTACTACCCATAGGCATCCCATGTGTTTCTTCCAAATTATAAATTCTGATCCTCTTCCCAGAAGAAACCTCTCCTGAATTTTGCCTCCTATATACGTCTGTTGGTTTATGTCAGCATATAACTCAAACATATACATATATATTATTTACATGCTATTTCCTTGAATTCAAGAAGAACAATTATGGACTGGTTTCTCCTAATAAATGCAAAAACAGAATTTATATATAAGAAAGAAGAGAAATGAAGAAGGAAAAACTACAATTAAAATAGCACACTTTACTTTCCTTTCCTTCAGTAAGATGCTGGCAGTAGGTAAAGAGATCAGTTATGTTTTTCTGTCTTTAGACATTGAAATGATAACCAAAGAAACCAATTTCAGTTGATTAAGGATTCTTCAGAATATGTTGGTTATATAACCATAGATATATAAGTAAAAGGATGCCTCTGTAGTCTGACTGCCAGTATCTTTTTTTAGCCCCTCTGTCCCAATTATGCCAGACCTGTACCATTTTGCATAAACACTCATATACTTAGGTATGTGTTTCTGTTGGATAATATATTTTAGAAGTGGAAATAAGGTCTCATAGACAATGTGTGTGCTTAACTTCAGTGAACACTGCCAAACAATTTTCCAAAATGCTTGTACAAATTTAAAATCTCACTGGTAGTTAGAGTTCCAGTTGTACCATATCCTCTCCAACACTTTAAAAAAAATTTTTATTGAAGTACAGTTGATTTACAATGTTGTGTTCATTTCTGCTGTACAGCAGAGTGATTCAGTTATACATATATCTGTTCTTTTTCATATTCTTTTCCATTATGGTTTTTCACAGGATATTGAATATAGTTCCTTCTACTATACAGTAGGACCTTGTTTTTTATCTTCCATCACTTTTTAATGACCTTTGCTGAAGGGTGTGTAACAGTATCTTATTGTAGTTTAAATTACATTTCCTAATAACTAATGGAACGTGATGTTAACAGCCTTTCCTCTCACCTCAAGGATAACCTGAGGATTTGACTATTCATTGAATCCTCCTTGCAGCATGAAGTCAGTGAGTTTATGGGAGTGTATATAGCATCCAATGTAAATGTTATGTACCAACCCAATCACCTGTACCTCATTGTTGAGACTGTTCATTGAATAATAGATTACTGACAAGTGACATGTAATTGATGAGGTACAGATAAACTGGAAAATGGCAGCTAGTCATATACTCCTAAAGGGGCTAAAGGGATAGCAGTGTGTCTAGAAATGATAGCTTTACAGGTACTCCAGGCCCAGTTGTTCTTCTCTCTTGACTACATGAAACCCAAATGGGGAGTGGGACCTTAAGAATCATACCTGGAGTTATAAGCCTCCTGTATGTTGTTAGTGTACATGTTGTCCTGTATTCTTTCTTGAGGTTTGGGTTCTGAGTAAAACCTATTGGATCTCATGAATTTGTCCTTCCATAGCTGTATTAGTGTTGGTTGATCAGAGTGGATTATGTAATTTATGAGTTACATAATTTGTGGTCACCTGTTCATACAATTTTAGAAAGTTTCTATTCACTTTTCTTGTCCATTTTTCTATTGGGTTGTCACCTTCTTCATACCGATTTAAAAAATTTGCTGTAAATTCTTGATATAAGCCCTTTGGCAGTTATATTTATTCTAAAAAACTTCTTGCCTTTTCATTCTCTTTATAAAGACTTCAGTCACAGGAAGTTCAAAATGTTAATACATTCTAATTTATTAATATTTTTCATTTTGTTTAGTGCTTCCTGTGTTCTGTTTAATAAATCTTTTACTACTCTAAGGTCATGAAGTTATTCTCCAGTGTTAACTTCTAAAGTCTGTACATTTTACCTTTTACATTTGGATTTGTAATCCACCTGGAATTTATTTTTGTGTGAAATTAAGTAGCAGTAAAGTTTAATTTTTCCTATGTGGACCTCAAATTGATCCAGCACCAATTCTTGAAAAAACTGCACTTCTCCCACTTTCTCTATCATACCCCTTTTATTATAGTTGAAGGGAACATATGGATTTGGGTCTGTTTCTGAATGCTCTTTTCTGTTCTGTTCATTTATTTCTATCCTTGGCTACATCACAGTCTTAATCATTGTTCTTTTGTAGTAAATTTGATGTGTGATATGGCAGATCTCCTAACCTTGTTCTTATCCAAGAGTGTTTTTATCTTTGTGGTGCTTTGCATTTCTATATGAATTTTAGAATCAGATTATACATTTTCATACATATGTATACATAAAAATATACACACAAACACTGTTAGCATTTGGCAGGGGGTTGCACTGAATTTATAAATTATTTGGGGGAGAATTGACATCTTTACAGTAATGATACTTCCAATCCATAAAAATAGTTTATCCATTCATTTATTTAGATTTTTATACTTTTCTCTCACTTAATAATTTTCCATGTAAAAGTCTTACATACCTTTCATTAGCTATATTCCTACATATTTGTTATTTATTGATGCTATTTTTAATGGTATATTTTACAATTTTATCTTCTTTTGTGGTTAATATATAGAAATTCATTTGGTTTTTGTATATCAACCTTTGATTCAACAATCTTCCAAAATCCACTCTAATTCTAATGTTTATCTGTAGATTCTTTTGGACTTTCTATATGAACAAATCATATGATCTACTTAGAGTAACGTTTTTATGACTTATTTTCCTATCTGTTCGGCTTTAATCTGTTTTTCTTGCCTATTTGCATTAGCAAAGACCTGTAGTACCTAAATAGAAGTAGTGAAGATGGATTGTGATAGCTTGGGTGTTTTTTAAAATTGTAGTGAAATATGCATAACATAAAATTTACCATATTAATAATTTTTGAAGTGTACAGTAGTGATAAGTGCATTTAAGTTGTTGTGCAGCCATCGCCACCATCAATCTTCAGAACTATTTCATCTTGCAAAACTGAAACTCGGTACCCTTAAACAATAACTCTCCATTGCTTCCTCCCTTTAGCCCCTGGCAATCACCATTCTACTTTCTGTCTCTATGAATTCAACCTACTTATATAAGTGGAATCAAATAGTATTTGTCTTTTTGTGACTGATTTATTTCACTTAGCATAATGTCTTCAAAGTTCATGCATGTTGTAGCATGTGTCAGAATTTACTTCTTTTTAAAGGCTGAATAATATTCCATTGTATGTATATACCACATTTTGTTTATCCACTTATCTGTTGATGGATCCTTTGGTTATTTCCACCTTTTTGGCTATTGTGATTAATGCTGCTATGAACAGGTAGCATTACATGAAGCACTGGTTTTTTTAAAGCAAACCTTTACTCTCTTTCCGCTATGGATTGATTATACTTTTCTGCTCCATTAATGTTGGGGTTGGTCCTATGAATTGTTTTGACAAATGCAACACTAGTAGATGTGACACAAGCAAAAGCTTTAGATGAGCTTTCTCAGTGGAACTTGTCCACTTGTACTTCTACCATCATCATGAGAAAAAATGACTCAAGCAGCTTCCTGGTTTTTGAAGGATGTACGTCATGTTGAATAGACCTAGACAAAACCCCAGATTGAAGGCAAATTCTTTTGGTGATGATCCACAGTTGTTCAAATACAAATAAATGATTGTTATTTTAAGCCAATAGGTTGGGGAGAGGGGTGTTATGCATCATTATTATGGCAATGTCAATTCTTGATATTTTATTATTAAATATGATTGTTGTAAGTTTTTAAAATAGATATCATTTATCATATTAGAAAGTTTCCTTCTATTTCTAGGTTTACATTTTTTCCTTTTTAAATAAACAATCTTATTGAAGTACATTTCTCATATCATAAAGTTCACACATTTCAAACATTATAATTCAACTATTTTTAGTAACTTTACTTTTCTCTCTTCCTAGCTTTCTAGCTTATTCATTTTTTTTTAATTGGAGTAAAATTGCTTTACAATAATGTGTTAGTTTCTGCTGTACAATGAAGTGAATCAGCTATATGTATACCTATATCCCTTCCCTCTTGAGCCTCCCCCCAACCCAACCCTCCAGGTCATCACAGAGCACCAAGGTGAGCTCCCTGTGCTATACAGAAGCTTCCCACTAGCTATCTATTTTACACGTGGTAGTGTATTTATGTCAAACCTAATCTCCCAATTCGTCCTACCCCCTCCTTCCCCCCACCATGTCCACATGTCTGTTCTCTATGTCTACGTCTCTATTCCTGCCTTGCAAATAGGTTCATCTGCACCATTTTTCTAGATTCCACATATATGCGTTAATATACGACATTTGTTTTTCTCTTTCTGGCTTACTTCACTCTGTATGACAGACTCTAGGTCCATCCACATCTCTACAAATGACCCAATTTCGTTCCTTTTTATGGCTGAGTAATATTCCATTGTATATATGTACCACATCTTCTTTATCTATTCACCTATTGTTGGACATTTAGGTTGTTTCCGTGTTCTGGCTATTGTGCTTTCTAGCTTATTCATGAATGGAAGTTTAGATGTTGAATTCCATCACATGCCTTTTCTATTTCTGTTGAGAAACTTGTAGTTTTTCTTATTTTCTAAATGTGGTGAATTCCATAATTTGAGTTTCATATGGAAAAAAGCATTGTAAATGTAATATAAAGACAAGATAGTAGTGCCAAATTGTCCTTATCTATATATCTGTGGATTTAGTATTTATATTTATGAGATATGTTATATTCTTATTTTTTCCTTTTTGTAATGCCCTTATCTTACTTAGGTATGCTTAGGTGTCTAGGCTATTTTGGCTTTCTAACATGGGTTGAAAATCATCACCTTTTCCGTGTTCTCAAAGCTTGTTTAAAATTGGTAATAATTCTTCCTTAAATGTGTGATAGAATTCACTGATGACACAAATACATTTTCCTTCTTTCAAAGAAAATTTTGTTTGTGCTGGAAATTCATAAGAGATTTATGAAAAACAAATACAAAGACTAATCCTCTGCATAGCTAATTTACAATGCAAATTGAATCCCTAAACTTAGAGGGTCCATTTGATACTGTTAGGGCATTTATTAGGAAAGATGGGATTCTTAAATTTTGGATGGAGTCTGTGTTAGAGTACCCAAGACTACCCTCAGGCTTGATGATTCACTAGAAGGACTCACAGGACTCAGAAAAAGCTGTTATACTCAGCCATGGTTTATTACAGTGAAAGGATATGTATTAAAATCAGCATTGGGAAAGGACACATGGGGCAAAGTCCAAGGCAAACCAGACACAAGCTTCCAAGTTTTTCTTTCCAATGGAGTTACACAGGGACACAGTTAACTCTTATATCAGTGATGTGTGACAACAAGGGCAAAGTACTGCTAACCAGAGAAGCTGCTCACCTGAGCTTTGGTGTCCAGGTTTTTATTAGGGGTCAGTCATGTAGGCATGCAGCATCCAGTCCCCTGAACAAAAACAGGTATTCACCATAAATCACTTTGTTAGGATAAACTTATCTGGTCACACTAGCCTTAGTATGGTCCAAGGCCCCAGGCATACAAAAAACACATTATCAGGTAGAATATTCCAACAGCTCAGAGGATATCTTTCAGGAGCTGTCCAAGGGCCAGTCCTGGAGACTTTTTATTTGGAAAGATGTTTTCCAAAAGAAATTTCTTTGGAATGTGCAGGGTTTGAGTAACATAGTCTTGCTGGGTTAGGTATTTCAGGTATACCTTCTTTATGTCTTGTTAGGACTCTTGTCTTAAAATCTATTGTATATGATAATAATTTAGCTACATCAAGTTTTTAACATTATTCTTATTGTGCATATTTTCCATATTTTTGACCGTACTCTGTCCTTATATTGAAGATTTGTCTCATAAGTAGCATACAGTGTGTCTCCTTTTTTTTGTTCATTTATTTTTATTCTTTAGTTTGAAATTCTAGTCCATTTATAAAATTACTGAAATATATAGGTTAAATTGAACAAAATCTGCAATTTATTTTCCCTTTTCTTTTAATATTATGTGCTTTGTGTTATTCCATTTCCACCCTATATTAACTTGTTAGATACACCATATTTTACTATTTTGTTATCCTAGAAAATAAAATATGAATTCTTGGCATTTTAAGTTTGAAATGTTACAGCTTGTTAAACAGTGAAAGGGCTTTCAACCCTTTAACTCCCTCTTTTGAGTTATGTCTTATTTTTGTGTGTATGTGTGTATTTAAATCTGTATACATATTAAACACCACATGGTTAGCTTGGTAATTTATATAATAGTAAGTTTGTATTTGTAAGTTTCTTGAGAAAATTGCCTGGCCATGCTATATAAGAGTTTGATTTTATTACTTTTACAGAAGAAATGTGATCAATTTTCCTCTATAATCAGTTTTGTTCTTCATTTCTTTACTTCATACATTTACCCACACGGCTACTCTTTTATTGGCCTTTATTCCTTTGTTGTCTTTCTTAGCTTTCATCTGGGGTGATTTTCTTGTGCCTGGGAAACACTTATTAGCATTCTCTTCAGTGCAGATCTGCTGGTAATGATTTCTCTCACTTTTTGTTTGTCTGAATATTCCTTTAGGTTGCCTTCATTTCTAAAGAATATTTTGTTAATAGAGAATTCTATGTTGAAACATTTTTTCTCTCATTCATTTAGAGTTCTCATTATATTTTATTTTGACATTCCTTATGTCTTTTGAGTAATCTGTTGTTGGTTTTTCTGTTATTCCTTTAGAGGTAATGACTTTTTCCCTTGAAGCTTTCTAAGATTTTTTCTTTTTCATTGTTTTTTTCATCAGCTTTATTCTTAAATGCCTAAGTGTGTTGTTATTTCTATTTATCCAACATGGTATTTAAAAAACTTATTTAATATATGGCTTGATGTCTTTACTCAGTTTGAGAAGTTTCTCAGTGTTTACATTTTATTCAGCGTTTTTGCGCTATTTTATCCTTCAGTCCTTCTGGGTCACTCTTTTCTGAATTTTCCATCTTTTTTGTGTGTTTTTGTGATTAGTCTATATATTTTATTCCAAACAAATTTTTCAGTTCATTAACTCTCTCCTCAACTGTGTATTCCAGTTCATTGAGTGTCTTATTTCAATTATTGTGTTTTCAGTTCTAAAACCTTCCATTTTATTCCTTTTATGGGATAAAATTTCTCTCATGGTATTTAATTCCTTGACATGTTAATCATAGATTATTTTGAGTCCATGTATGAGAACTCTGTTCTCTTGTAGGACTGCTTTTACTGTCTGAGGGTGTTGTTTGTTTGCTTGCTTTGTTTTTTAGTCCAGTCTTTAACTTCTATGTGCTACTCCTTAACTTCAAGAGTTATTTTAAAGTTACAGTAATCAAGAGAGTATAATATTGATTTAAAAAAATAGGGTAACTGATAAATGGAACAGAATAGAGTCCAGATATAGACTCTCAATTACATAGTAAATCTGTTTTCAATAAAGATTCTATAGTAGTTTCCTATAGCTCTTGTAACAAATTATCACAACCTTTGTGGCTTAAAAAAATGTATTCTGTTACAGTTCTGGAGGCCAGAAGTCCAAACTGGGTTTCACTGGGCCAAAATCAGGGTGTTGTCAGGGTTGCACTCTCTCCAGGATTCTAGAGAAGGATTGGTTTCCCTGCCTTTTCCTGTTTCCAGTGACTACTACCTGTATTGCTTGGTTTGTGGCCCTTTCCTCTATCTTCAAAGCCAGTGGCATAGCATCTTCTCTTTTGGACTCTACTTTTTGTCCCCAGTACATGGCCACCTTTTATTCTGTAGTAAAATCTCACCCTCCCTTCTTATAAGAACTCTTGTGATCATACTTAGAGTCCATCTGGATAATCTGAGATAATTTTCCCATCTCAAAATTCTTAAATTAATCTGGAAAGTCCCTTTGTCATATAAGGTGACATTCACAGGTCCCAGGGATTAGGACCTGGATATCTCTGGGGGTCACTGGTCAGCCTATCTAGATGCTAAGGCAATTCAATGGGTTATTAATATTTTCAGCATATAGTGCTAAAAATATTGGAGAGCCATAAACTAGCTAGCTAGCTGGCCAGCCATCTAGCCAGCCACTCAAAGGAAGGACGGAAAGTGGGAAGAATGAAAAGAAGGAAGATCTCTTTACCTGATACCTTATAACATTTTTAACTTACCATGGATCATTGAGTTAAATATGAGAGTTAAAACTATGCAACTTTAAGAAACATTTCCTAAATATGACAGATTCCTAAATATGACAAAAACTCATGAGGTATTAAAAAAAATCAATAAATTGGACTTCATCAAAATTAAAAACTTCTGCTCTTGGGCTTCCCTGGTGGTGCAGTGGTTAAGAATCCGCCTGCCAAGGCAGGGGACACGGGTTCGAGCCCTGGTCCAGGAAGATCTCACATGCTGCGGAGTAACTAAGCCTGTGTGCCGCAACTACTGAGCCTGCACTCTAGAGCCTGTGAGCCACTGCTACTGAACTCACATGCCACAACTACTGACCCCCGTGTGCCTAGAGCCGGTGCTGCACAACAAGAGAAGCCACGGCAGTGAGAAGCCCACGCACTGCAACGAAGAGTAGCCCCCGCTCACCGCAACTAGAGAAAGCCTGCACGCAGGAACGAAAACCCAATGCAGCCAAAAATAAATAAATAAATAAATAAATTCATTAAAAAAAAAAAATTTTGCTCTCAAAAAACACCATTTTGAAAATGAAAAGACAATCTCCAGACTGGGCATAAATATTTGTAAAACATATATCTGAGAAAGGACGTGTCTAGAATATATAAAAACTGTTACGACTCAATAAGACAAATAACCCGATAAAAATGTGCCATAATTCCAACACTTACTTAACAAAAGAAGATATACTGATGACAAATAAGCACATAAAAAGATGCTCAAAATCATCTAGACCTCCCTATAGGTAAGATTTATTAAGATACCAAATCATAGAATTGTCTCTGTATTCTTTTACACTGAAAACAAACCTCTGCTTTCTAGACCTTCCCCCAAATCACCCTAAAATCCAAACCCTACAATAAGTAATTTCTAACACCTTCCTACTAAGATTCCACACAGATCCCCATGGTGTACATTATTCCTCATAGCAATGAGTAGTAAACCCAATTTGTTAGCTGGAAGGAAGGCATCAGTGGTTAGTGATAGTTTCAAGATTCTGTTTCTGAAGAGAGAAAGAGAGAGGGAGAACCTTCAAAACTCCCACCAACACATCACATCTAACTCTGTTCTAACATTGACACTAACAACTTCCAACTTATTATATATGTTTCAGTCTAACACTAATGCCCCATTTTGTGCACTAGAACACATTCACTGTAGCCTACTCAAAACCATTATTCCAGCAAGTCTCCCCTAAGGACTAGCACAGAACAGCTGGTATCAGCATGGACTTTACAGCTAGATTTCCTGGATTTATATCCCAGCTCTGCCACTCTTTGTATGATCTGGAGTAACTTAGTTACCTTCTCTGTGTCTTATCTCAATTTTCACATCTTTTAAATATAAGGATATTAATAATACATCATAGTATTGTGAAGAATAAATAAGTTATTTTTTGTAAGTGATTTATAAGAGGGCTTTGCTGATTGTTAGCATGATAATGACTTTAATACATCTCTCTGCATCATCAAATTTCATTCTCTATGAGATCATTTCCATTAATACAAAACATACTTCTTTATTTTCTCTCTTATTTAAAAAATAACCTTCTCTTAATTCTGCTTTGTCCTCTAGCAACTGCCCCATTTAAAAAATCTCCTTTATAGCCAAATTCCTGGAGAGTTAACTCTACTCCTTGTCTCTAAATCCTTTTCTCCCTGTCTCAGGTTTTTGCCCCCATCATGCCTCTGAATTTGGTCTTTTCAAAGTTACAAATCACCCCCTGCCCATTTTGTAAACATAATGGTTAATTCTCAATTTTTATTTTACTTGCACTATTAGTGTTGTGTATAGTTATAGAGTTAATTTCTCCCCTCTCTTAGATATCCTTTCTTTACTTGGCTTCAAGTACTCCATAAACTGCTGCCATCTCATTGGTCCCTTTTTATAGTTATTTCCTTTCTCCCTGGCTTTTTAATATTGGTGAGTGCCAAGGCCTCGTCATTGGTCCCTTTCTCTAAGTGTCCTCACTCTCTTGGTGAGCTCGTATCTTCCAGTGACTTTTAATATCATCACAAGCCAGTGCCTCTTAAATATGCATTTTTGCCCAAACCCATCTCCCAAAGTGTAGGATAATAATAGACCAATACCCTCCTGACACCCCCAATTCAAAATACTTGGACCTCAATATCCTGATCTTCCCTCACCAGATATGCTCAGCCAATTACTCCCCCCACCCCCAATTTTAGTTGTTCTCTATACTTCGAGTTGTTCAGGATAACTTGGTGTTACCCTTGACTCCTTTCTTTCTCTCATACCCCATATCAAATCCTGTTGTTCCAGACTTTTTTTCTTTTTAACACCTTTATTGGAGTATAATTACTTTACAATGGTGTGCTAGTTTCTGCTGTATAACAAAGTGAATCAGCTATACATATACATATATCACCTTATCCCCTCCCTCTTGCGTCTCCCTCCCACCCTCCCTATCCCACCCCTTTAGGTGGTCACAAAGCACCGAGCTGATCTCCCTGTGCTATGTGGCTGCCTCCCACTAGCCATCTATTTTATATTTGGTAGTGTATATATGTCCATGCCACTCTCTCACTTTGTCACAGCTTCCCCTTCCCCCTCCCCATGTCCTCAAGTCCATTCTCTACATCTGCATCTTTATACCTGTCCTGCCCCAAGGTTCTTCAGAACCTTTTTAAAATTTTTTTAGATTCCATATATATGTGTTAGCATACAGTATTTGCTTTTCTCTTTCTGACTTACTTCATTCTGTATGACAGACTCTAGGTCCATCCACCTCAATACACGTAACTCAATTTTGTTTCTTTTAATGGCTGAGTAATATTCCATTGTATGTATGTGCCACATCTTCCTTATCCATTTGTCGATGGACACTTAGGTTGCTTCCATGTCCTGGCTATTGTAAATAGTGCTGCAGTGAACATTGTGGTACATGACTCGTTTTGAATTATGGTTTTCTTAGGGTATATGCCCAGTATTGGGATTGCGGGGTCATATGGTAGTTCTGTGTTTAGTTTTTTAAGGAACCTCCATACTGTTCTCCATAGTGGCTGTATCAATTTACATTCCCACCAACAGTGCAAGAGGGTTCCCTTTTCTCCACACCCTCTGCAGCATTTACTGTTTGTAGATTTTTTGACAATGGCCATTCTGACTGGTGTGAGGTGATACCTCATTGTAGTTTTGATTTGCATTTCTCTAATGATTAGTGATGTTGAGCATCCTTTCATGTGTTTGTTGGCAATATGTATATCTTCTTTGGAGAAATGTCTATTTAGGTCTTCTGCCCATTTTTGGATTGGGTTGTTTGTTTTTTTGTTATTGAGCTGCATGAGCTGCTTGTAAATTTTGGATATTAATCCTTTGTTAGTTGCCTCATTTACAAATATTTCCTCCCATTCTGAGGGTTGTTTTTTTTTTTTGTCTTGTTTATGTTTTCCTTTGCTGTGAAAAAGCTTTTAAGTTTCACTAGGTCCAATTTGTTTATTTTGTTTTTATTTCCATTTCTCTACGAGGTGGGTCAAAAAGGATCTTGCTGTGATTTATGTCATAGAGTGTTCTGTCTGTGATTTCCTCTAAGAGTTTTAGAGTGTCTGGCCTTATATTTAGGTCTTTAATCCATTTGGAGTTTATTTTTGTATATGGTGTTAGGGAGTGTTCTAATTTCATTCTTTTACATGTAGCTGTCCAGCTTTCCCAGCACCACTCATTGAAGAAGCTGTCTTTTCTCCATTGTATATTTTTGCCTCATTTATCAAAAATGAAGTGACCATAGGTGCATGGGTTTATATCTGGGCTTTCTATCCTGTTGCATTGATCTATATTTCTCTTTTTGTGCCAGTACCATAATGTCTTGATTACTGTAGCTTTGTAGTATAGCCTGAATTCAGGGAGCCTGATTCCTCCAGCTCTGGTTTTCTTTCTCAAAATTGCTTTAGCTATTCAGGGTGTTTTGTGTTTCCATACAAATTGGGAAATTTTTTTGTTCTAGTTCTGTGAAAAGTGCCATTGGTAGTTTGATAGGGATTGCACTGAATCTGTAGATTGCTTTGGGTAGTACAGTCATTTTCACAATGTTGATTCTTCCAATCAAAGAACATGGTATATCTCTCCATTTGTGTGTATCATCTTTAATTTCCTTCATCAGTGTCTTATAGTTTTCTGCATATAGGTCTTTTGTCTCCTTAGGTAGGTTTATTCCTTGGTATTTTATTCTTTTTTTGCAATGGTAAATGGGAGTGTTTCCTTAATTTCTCTTTCTGATTTTTCATTGTTAGTGTATAGGAATGCAAGAGATTTCTGAGCATTAATTTTGTATCCTGCTACTTTACCAAATTCATTGATTAACTCTAGTAGTTTTCTGGTAGAGTCTTTAGGATTCCCTATGTATAGTGTCATGTCATCTGCAAACAGTGACACTTTTACTTCTTCTTTTCCGATTTGGATTCCTTTTATCTCTTTTTCATCTCTGATTGCTGTGGTTAAAACTTCCAAAACTATGTTGAATAATTGTGGTGAGAGTGGGCAACCTTGTCTTGTTCCTGATCTTAGTGGAAATGGTTTCAGTTTTTCACCATTGAGAATGATGTTGGCTGCGGGTTTGTCATTTATGTTCTTTATTATGTTGAGGTAAGTTCCCTCTATGCCTACTTTCTGGAGGGTTTTTATCATAAATTTGTGTTGAATTTTGTCAAAAGCTTTTTCTGCATCTATTGAGATTATCATATGGTTTTTCTCCAATTTTTTAATATGGTTTATCACATTGATTGACTTGCGTATATTGAAGTATCCTTGCATTCCTGGGATAAACCCCACTGATCATGGTGTATAATCCTTTCAGTGTGCTGTTGGATTCTGTTTGCTAGTATTTTGTTGAGGATTTTTGCATTTATATTCATCAGTGTTACTGGGCTGTGGTTTTCTTTCTTTGTGACACCTTTGTCTGGTTTTGGTATCAGGGTGATGGTGGCCTCATAGAATGAGTTGGGGAGTGTTCCTCCCTCTGCTATATTTTGGAAGCATTTGAGAAGGATCGGTGTTAGCTTTTCTCTAAATGTTTGACAGAATTCACCTGTGAAGCCATCTGGTCCTGAGCTTTTGTTTGTTGGAAGATTGTTAATCACAGTCTCAATTTCAGTGCTTGTGATTGGTCTGTTTATATTTTCTATTTCTTTCTTGTTCAGTCTCGGAACATTGTGCTTTTCGAAGAATTTGTCCATTTCTTCAAGGTTGTCCATTTTATTGGCATATAGTTGCTTGTAGTAATCTCTCATGACCGTTTGTATTTCTGCAGTGTCAGTTGTTACTTTTCCTTTTTCATTTCTAATTGTATTGATTTGGGTCTTCTTTTTTATTTTTATGAGTCTGGCTAATGGTTTATCAATTTTGTTTATCTTCTCAAAGAACCAGCTTTTAGTTTTATTGATGTTTGCTATTGTTTACTTCATTTCTTTTTCATTTATTTCTGATCTGAGCTTTATGATTTCTTTCCTTCTGCTAACTTTGGGGTTTTTTGTTCTTCTTTCTCTAATTGTTTTGGGTGCAAAGTTAGGTTGTTTATTTGAGATGTTTTTTGTTTCTTGAGATAGGATTGTATTGCTATAAACTTCCCTCTTAGAACTGCTTTTGCTGCATCCTATAGGTTTTGGGTTGTCGTGTTTTCATTGTCATTTGTTTCTAGGTATTTTTTGATTTCCTCAGTGATCTCTTGGTTATTTAGTAGTGTATATTGTTTTGCCTCCATGTGTTTGTATGTTTTACCTTTTTTTCCCCTGTGATTGATATCTGGTCTCATAGTGTTGTTGTCAGAAAAGATACTTGATATGATTTCAGTTTTCTTAAATTTACCGAGGCTTGATTTGTGACCCAAGATATGATCTGTTCTGGAGAATGTTCCATGAGCACTTGAGAAGAAAGTGCATTCTGTTGTTTTTGGATGAAATGTCCTATAAATATCAGATAAGTCCATCTTGTTTAATGTATCATTTAAAGCTTGTGTTTCCTTATTTATTTTCATTTTGGATGATCTATCCACTGGTGAAAATGGGGTGTTAAAGTCCCCTACTATGATTGTGTTACTGTCGATTTCCCCTTTTATGGCTGTTAGAATTTGCCTTGTGTATTGAGGTGCTCCTATGTTGGGTGCATAAATATTTACAATTGTTATATCTTCTTCTTGGATTGATCCCTTGATCATTATGTAGTGTCCTTCTCTGTCTCTGGTAATAGTCTTTATTTTAAAATCTATTTTGTCTGATATGAGAATTGCTACTCCAGCTTTCTTTTGATTTCCATTTGCATGGAATATCTTTTTGCATCCCCTCACTTTCAGTCTGTATGTGTCCCTAAGTCTGAAGTGGGTCTCTTGTAGACAGCATATATACCGGTCTTGTTTTTGTATCCATTCAGCCAGTCTATGTCTTTTGGTTAGAGCATTTACTCCATTTACATGTAAGGGAGTTATTGATATGTATGTTCCTATTACCATTTTCTTAATTGTTTTGGGTTTGTCATTGTAGGTCTTTTCCTTCTCTTGTGCTTCCTGCCTAGAGAAGTTCCTTTAGCGTTTGTTGTAAAGCTGGTTTGGTGGTGCTGAATTCTCTTAGCTTTTTCTTTTCTGTAAAGGTTTTAATTTCTCCATGAAATCTGAATGAGATCCTTACTGGGTAGAGTAATCTTGGTTGTAAGTTTTTCCCTTTCATCACTTTAAATATGTCCTGCCACTCCCTTCTGGCCTGCAGAGTTTCTGCTGAAAGATCAGCTGTTAACGTTATGGGGATTCCCTTGTGTGTTATTTGTTGTTTTTCCCTTGCTGCTCTTAATGTTTTTTCTTTGTATTTAATTTTTGACAGTTTGATTAATATGTGTCTTGGCGTGTTTCTCCTTGGATTTATCCTGTATGGGACTCTCTGTGCTTCCTGGACTTGATTAACTATTTCCTTTGTCATATTAGGGAAGTTTTCAAGTTATAATCTCTTCAAATATTTTCTCAGTCCCTTTCTTTTTCTCTTTTTCTTCTGGGACCCCTGTAATTCGAATGTTGGTGTGTTCAATGTTGTCCCAGAGGTCTCTGAGACTGTCCTCAATTCTTTTCATTCTTTTTTGTTTATTCTGCTCTGCAGTAGTTTTTTCCACTATTTTATCTTACAGGTCACTAGTCTGTTCTTCTGCCTCAGTTATTCTTCTATTGATTCCTTTTAGAGAATTTTTAATTTCATTTATTGTGTTATCATCATTGTTGGTTTGCTCTTTAGTTCTTCTAGGTCCTTGTTAAACATTTCTTGTATTTTCTGGATTCTATTTCCAAGATTTTGGATCATGTTTACTATCATTACTCTGAATTCTTTTTCAGGTAGACTGCCTATTTCCTCTTCATTTGCTTGTTCTGGTGGGTTTTTACCTTGCTCCTTCATCTGCTGTGTGTTTTTCTTCTCAGTTTGCTTAACTTACTGTGTTTGGGGTCTTCTTTTCACAGGCCGCAGGTTCGTAGTTCCCGTTGTTTTTCATGTCTGGCCCAGTGGCTAAGTTTGGTTCAGTGGGTTGTGTAGGCTTCCTGCTGCAGGGGCCTGGTGCCTGTGTTCTGGTGGGTGAGGCTGGATCTTGTCTTTCTGGTTGGCAGGACCACATCTGGTGGTGTGTTTTTGGGTGTCTGTAACCTTACTATGATTTTAGGCAGCCTCTCTGCTAATGGGTGGGGTGTGTTCTTGTCTTGCTAGTTGTTCAGCATCAGGTGTCCAGCACTGTAGCTTGCTGGTCGTTGAGTGGAGATGGGTCTTAGCGTTGAGATGGATATCTCTGGGAGAGCTTTTGACATTTGATATTACATGGAGCCGGGAGGTCTCTGGTGGACCAGTGTCCTGATCTCAGCTCTCTGTCCTTAGAGGCATAGGCCTGACATGTGTCCGGAGCACCCAGACACTGTCAGCCACACAGCTCAGAAGAAAAGGGAGATAAAAAAAAAGAAAGACAGAAAAAGATAAAATAAAGGTATTAAAATAAAAAATTTAAAAATTATTAAAAATAAAAAAGATTAAAAAGCAATAAAAGAAAAAAAAGAAAGAAATCAAACCAAAAAACAAACCCACCAATGATAGCAAGTGCTAAAAACTATACAAAAAATAAAAAATGAAAAAAACCAGACAGAACCCTAGGACAAACGGTAAAAGCAAAGCTATACAGACAAAATCACACAAAGAAGCACACACATACACACTCACAAAAAGAGAAAATGGTAGAAAATATGTATGTCTTTTGGGAAGTCTGAGATCTTCTGCCAGCATTCAGTAGGTGTTCTGTAGGAGTTGTTCTGTATCTAAATACATGTAGATGTATTTCTGATGTATTTGTTGGGAGGAAGGTGATCTCCATGTCTTACTGCTCTGCCATCTTGAAAGTCTCCTGCTCCTGCCTTTAAAACATATCTAGACATTGACTGCTTCTCATCCTATCCAATGTTACCACTTGGTGCAATCTCTCATCAGAAATTCTTGTGTGAATTTCTACAATAGCCTCTGAACTGGTAGTCCTGCTTCTACCCTTGACCACTGAAAAATGTAGGTCAGATCACATTACCTCTCTACTCAGATCATTATCATTTTATTCAAAGTCCTTAAAATTATCTGTGAATCCTTATCTCTTCTCCCTTCTTCCCCCTACCTAGCCAAGTCATGTTTCTGATCTCTTCCACTGTTGGTTTTCTTCTTCTGTCTTTTTTTTTTGTTTACACTTTAGTCACATTGCTCTCCTTGCCATATTTTGAACATTATTGGAAAGCACCCATTGTATGGCTTTTGTACTGCAGGGTCTGTCTTCTCCACATAGCCACATGGCTAACTCCCTAACAGTTTTCAAGTGATTGCTCTGATTTCACCTCCACAATGAGGCCACTTTCTCTCCTACCCTGTTTAATCCTGCAGCTGTTCTTTTTATGCAGGTATATCTTGATTCTCTTTACTCTGCTATTCTTTGTCATTTTTATAGCACCTAAACACTGTAATATATTATACAGTTGACTTATTCATTGTTTTAGTTATTTTATTTTCTGTCTCCCTGCTGGAATATATGTGCTATAAGGGTACAAATATTTACATATTTTTCACTAATACATCTCAAGAACCTGATTAAGTACATGTAATAAATATTTACTAAATGAATGAATAAATAAAAATAAAGGGGTGAAAAGGAGATCTGAAACATTGTCTTCCCCTTCCCCTCAACTATATTACTTTACTATCTTTGTCTAGGAAGTCCAGTAAAATAAGTAAAAGCTTATAATATTTGGGTGAGCAAGAACAAGGGATGTAGCAACCACCTCATCGTTCACTGACAAATGCCGACTACTTGTGATTTGATGTATATGAGGGTTTTGATTATCTCGTACAAATTAGCAGTCTAAAGAACTATTTCTTTAAACCTCTTTATTGCTTAATAGAGTTTATTATATTTCCAAACATTAATAATTCTGGTTTAAACTTTACATGTTTCTTCAAATTTATTTACCTCACAGTCTAAGTGTGGCGTATCAAGAAGCCAGTGTGTTGTATAAGCATCTACTTTGTGTTT
Source organism: Balaenoptera physalus (assembly GCF_965194825.1). Classification (NCBI taxonomy): domain Eukaryota; kingdom Metazoa; phylum Chordata; class Mammalia; order Artiodactyla; family Balaenopteridae; genus Balaenoptera; species Balaenoptera physalus. Next base: position 59,136,843 of record NC_138883.1, on the reverse strand, counting down.
GTGCAAGATAGAGTTATCTTTCAATTCAGCTAAGGCAGGTAGCTCTATGCTTATCTCCAGGAAAGCATGGATGACTAATACAGACCCTTGTCTAAGATAAGGAGGAGGCAGGTAGCTAGTGAATTTCAAAACTCTCCTGGAGATACCCAGAGCTAGTTTGTTTACATTTTTTTTTAGGGATGTATTGATGAATGGCATACCCCAGGTTTAATAGGTCATATACCCTGGCTTTGTTAGAAGACCCTGCTGTAAACATGTCCAAAATCTCATGAAACCAAGATTCCTCACACATATCTTGGTGATTCACAATTATAACATGCAGCACATCCTGTGCTAATAAGAATGGATCCCAGGGAGCTGTGCCTGGAAATCTCTTGGGCTCCCCAGTCTTGACTGTGCTTTCTTTCTGTTGATGTGCCAGATCTTTTACCTTTGTTAAAGGTATAATGTATGCATGTAATCTATAGAGTCTTGTGAATTCTTCCACTTGTACTGTGTAATTGATATAGTATTTATGTTTTCTTTCAAGGAATAAATTATCTATTTTCAGTTTTAATTTATAATTTTATACCATAACTTTTTATAATGCTTAATTAGAAAAAATAGATAATATTTTCACAGACTATCTGCTGTAATAAACTTCAGACTTCTCATTTTTTTCTCATTCTTTTGAAACATCAGTAAAATAATTAAAGACTTTCAGAAGGACAGGCTGCAAATCAGATTTTCATTATTATGAAATGATTTGGCTATATTTAGATCACTTCTTAACTTCTGTATGTCATATAAACTTTTAAGGCCATGATATATTAGTTTTTAAATGTAAGTCTCTCTTCTTTTTCTTAAATAGTAGCATGGGATTATATTTTACTATAACTTCTGTAACTCTAATTGTCAAATAAATTTTTAAACTTTGCTTCTGTTAAATAATTGAAAATGAATTACTTTTTCCATTTACCCACAAAGTCTAGAAGGAATACTTCCTAGAAATTTACTCTCTGTTAATATGCTGCATTTATTAGATGATTTTCATACAGCAAGAAAATTCCTAAGATGAACTTTAAGGCAAAGTCATGTCATCATTGATCTCCTGCTCAACAATCAATCCTTGAAGCATTAATAACTCAAAATGGTTATGCTATTTCATTACCATGGGAATTGGAAGTGATGGCTGTGACCTTGGTGTATGGGTTGGTGACACAAAACGTAATGGATTCAGAGTCTCAGGGTGCTTGGCAATTATGTTTATATAACATTTTGGGATCAAAGTGTTTTGATCCTAAAATGAATCCACTTAAATTTGTTGGTAAGCTGCATATTTAGAAAATGACATTGTTACTCTGCTGCTTTTTTTCATTTGAACACAGATTTAAATTATCTAATAAGAGGCTATTATTTGTTGAATCAAAAACTATAAAATCATCTTGAAATAATGCTATGCTTTAAAGGAATATTTGGATAGAAAACTTTAAAATAGAAATAGTAAGAGTTAGCTCACAGCCATGCTTATTGGTTTATCTGTAATATGTGCCCTTTATAAACCGTGCATTTTGTTTTCACCATAACATTTTTTTTTTTTAGCATTTTGAAATAACCTTTTATCTATTCCCAAATTTTACAATCCCTTTGTGGTAAACACTGGCCATGTGGTCACCATAGCCATTTCCTCTTTCCAGCCTTCCTTGCAGTTGCAAGGGGAGAATATGACTGATTATGGCTAATAGAATATTGGCAGAAGTGGTCAACACCATTTGTAGTCCTAGATCTCCCATGAGATTTTCTACGTTCTTTTTCCTCTTGTGTCCCAGCTGGATGAAGAAGATTCAGCATAGGACTCTATAGCCCTAGGGTACTATAGCAACATAAACCGTAAGGACTCTTGATTACTGAAATACTGCTAGTAGGAGAGCCAGTCAGCCAGCAATATCCATTCTATAATTTGCATGAATGAGGCATACACTTTGATTGTCTCAGTCCACTGAGATTTTAGGTTAGTTTTTAAAATAGAAGTTAGCATATCTTAACTAATATGCCGCCTTACTTTCTATTTTAAAAAACGTTGACCATCCCTAAATTGTCACATTTGTGATATGAATTTTGGCATGTCAGGACTTTATTGGTTAAAGTTTTCTAAATTGTTTATCCTAAAACACAGGTACACTGATAGGAGATGTAAAATATATTTTCTAATTTTATTGCTTTATTTTGGGGAGGATACACAATGTAAAGATAATGTGTAATTCCTCTTGCGTCTAGATTTATGACTATAATTTTAATACAAAATTTATCTGATTTTCAAACAATTCTTTAAAATGATGATCCTAAGCTTTCATGTTATCCTTAAATACTTTGAAAATCCAGCAAAAAATCTCTCATTTCAATACATTTTCCTAGGCTACTCTTTTTTCTTTTGCCATCATATCCACGATTCACTGTGCTTTGATAAAACACTGCAAAGTGAGGCACAGTTTTGTTCAACATTTACTTAATACAAATTTATCAAAGACTTAACATCTACCAGACAACATGTTAAGTTGCTGAATTATATAGCAGTGAACAAACCACACTTGAATCTTGCCTAATAAACTTGGGATCTAGTAGGGAAACAGATTCCTGACAATTAATTATATAAATAAACTTCAATTATAATTATGATAAGTAACAGGACATGTGGAGGGAGCTATGAGAGTGGGACATAATCTAATATAGAGAAATGGAGAATACTTACTGAGAAAGGGACATTTATATTGGGACATTACAAAAGGAGAAGGGAGGGAGGGAGGGAGGGAGAAAGGGAAGGAAGGGAGGGAGGGAGGGAGGGAGAAAGGGAAGGAGGGAGGGAGGGAGGGAGGGAGGAAGGAAGGAAGGAAGGAAGGAAGGAAGGAAGGAAGGAAGGAAGGAAAAACCCATTCCAGGCCTGGTTCAGTTTGTAAGGAGATTTACCTGTCAGTTTAGTGAGTTTAGGTCTACCTAATACTGATCACAAAGCATAGATCTATATTATCCAGGAGGGGATTTTAACTCACAATTTTTATGATGAAGAAATTTCTTTGAAGAACCATATTTACTTAAGGAATTATATTCTGAATTCTCCTGCAGTTTGTTAAGATGGGCTCTCCAAATTTCACTGCCCAAGATAAACGCTAATAGCAATTGAGATCACTTTATCTATTAGGGAAATGAGATTTTCTTTTATCAGAGGGTGAATTGAAGTGATTTACATTGTAATTTAAAGTTTGAGATTCAGAGACAAGAGCAATTTTTTTCACATTCAATTGGACTTTCACTCAAACTAATACTAAAATCGTCCATTAGTGGCATTCTGTCCTTCTCTCCCCTCTGTACTTCCAGTGTTCTGCTGCAGATTCCTCTGAAGCCCCTATTGGAAGATGCCTGTAGAAATCCATTCAGCCTTCACGCTGAATGGGAACGTTTATGCCTGATGGGGCATCCCTTCACTAATGGGACATAGGTGCTGACGGATAAAATTCCCCCTGATTTCATCCCTTGAGAGGACCATTCTAAATCATTATTAGAAGGTCTTAGCCATATCGAATGATACTTTTCCACAACAGTGATCAACTTGATAATGCATCCTAGAATTGGTTTCCTGTTTTACTTTCCTCAATCCTATTAGAATCGCTTCCCAAAATAAACTACCTTCATGCAAGCCCTGTTCTCAGGTTCGGCTTTTCAGCGGGGGACACTAGACTAAGATGATTGCTTCTCATAGTGGCCATAGAAAGCACGCCCTCAATATGAAATACTGTCGTGGAAGCACTAAGTACTTTGATGATAAGTGTCCTGTATTGGGCACTATACTAACAGATAGGTTAAGTGAGATGCAGCCCATGTTCATGGACTGATGTCATTTCATTCATGTGTCAGTTGTTCCAGAAGAGGGAGGCTGACTGGCATCAGCAGGATATCTTCAGTAGTTTCCTCTGTCAAAGTCAGCTCAGTATTTAGTGCTTAGCTAAACTACATCTGCATTACAGCCACACCCATAGCTGACCCTGAAAGGTAATAGTGCAAGGAAATTCTTCCTGCAGACATATCTGTGAGTAAGGAATTTATTCATTTACTTTTTATGGAGGGAGAAATGGCGTGGGTATACATAGGCTACTGGGCAGAGATGAACAGCTTAGCTTATTGATCAGGAGCCTGAAAAGAGCAAAATAGGAAAACTGAAGTAGGAATGTTAAGGGAGGAGTCATTTGTATGGATTAATGGAAAGGTGTCTCATTAATGCTTCCTAGAGTACATCAACGGCAAAATAAGACTTGAATAACCAAGTAGATAGTATGACTTGTTCTGTGGATGTCAAGAGACCACCCAGCTGCAAATGGACACCTTTTACCATGGAGGTGGTTTGTCCTTAATGGAATTGACAGCTACTGTGGCTATAGGTTTGCTTTCCCTGCCGCCCTGCCTGCATTGCCAGTACCAGCCCCATATTCTAAGGACGTAGAATGCCTGATTTATTAATTGTATATATATAATTTAAAATACACATAATCTTCAACTCTGCAATTCTATTAGTAGAAATAGATCCCACAACAACAAATACGGTACTAACATAAGGAGTTATGTGTCAAAATAGTCATGATGGTTTTGTTTTTAGTAGCAAAACAACTAAATTAGGAAAAATTTTATAAATGTTAGTTTATCTATAAAATGAAATTCTGAATAGTTGATAAAAATAATAATGCAGATATAAATGGAATAATATGGAATTATTATTATAATTATATATCTCTAAGATATAGTGTTAAATGGAAGAAGTTGCTAGGTATGTATAATGGTACTATTGGTATAAAGAAAATGTATGTCCATGTCTAAATTATCACTTCTACTTATATTTATATACACACACATTCTTGTATATGAATGAAATGAATTGAAACATGACAACGGTTATTCTTTGTAATAAAGAGAGATTGGTGGTAGAAAATTCAACTCACTCCTCTAAGAGTTAATAATATTTTTATAGAGATAATGTTAATTAGTTAAATACTAATACTGTTTTAATTTGATCTTTAGTAAATATGGTCACATTTATTTTATTATATATACTGAAATACAGTTGACCCTTGAACAACGTGGGGGTTAAGGCAGTCTAACCCTCTGTGCAGTAAAAAAATTGCCTTAACTTACATTTGGTCCTCATATGTGCCATCCTATATTTGCGGATTCAGTCAACTGAGGACTGTGCAGTATATATTTAATGAAATATGTATTTAATATGAAATTGTAATATGTAATCTGTAATATGTATTTAATGAAAGAAATTCATGTATAAGTGGACCTGTGCTGTTGCAACCCATGTTGTTCAGGGGTCAACTCTATTTAGTGTTTCTACCATGTTCAAATCTTGGTTAAAAAGTAAATTTGGTTGTTGTTTGAGAGAGAAATATGAGAATACAGGTAGACCTATTGAATTAACAGTCTCTTGACTGGCTTCTAGGTAGAAGTAGTTGACCCCTGGTACATGACCCTAGTTATACAGAGACAAGGACTGGGAAAAAGGATTTGGAAATTAGAGCTCCATTTTTGGAGAAATGGAATTATGAAACAGTGAGTTAATTTAATATAAATGTATTAATTCTCTCCTATGTGCTTAGTACTGTGACGGACGTTGTAGAAAGAACAATGAACACAGCACTGGGCCTGCCCCATGAAGGTCTGCTTGCCTTCTTAGGCTAGATCCCAACAACGTTCCTTCCATTACAATTAAACTGGAGGTTCAGGCTACTAAGAACAAAAGAAAAGTCAAAATGTCTTAAAGTCCTCTTTCAGTTACAGTGCTAAGCAGGGTTCAAATATTATCAACAACACACTGTGCCCAAGGCTGTTTTATCCAGAACCCCAATATGTGGGGCTCATTAGCTTTGAGGAGACAAGGAGATGTTTGCCACATCCCAAAGCTAGACTGTGGAGGAAACAGGCAACTGTTTTTTCATTAGCAACTCTGAGACAAAACATGCAACTCTTTTTAACATGAAATCACAACTCAATTTCATTATTCAAGGGATGTTGAATGCTGACATTTAGCTCATTTTTTTAAAAAAATTTACTTTTTTATTGAAGTACAGTTGATTTACAATGTTATGTAAGTTTCTGGTATATATATGTATATTCTTTTTCATATTCTTTTCCGTTATGGTTTACTACGGGATATTGAATATAGTTCCCTACCCCAATTGCTAAGTTTTTCTTTAATTTGTAAAAGAAGAACAGAAAGCAAAGATATGATCTCCAAAAAAAGGTTTAAGCAAGAGATTTGGTGAATAACTTTTCTCCTTTTTTGGAGTGTCAATAACCACGATATATACAGAATCCTTGTATCAGATGTTGCTGACTGACTATGCATTTATTTCCCCCTTCTTTTTGGTTAACTAAACCCCATATTCAGGTAGCCACCCTTAAGAGAAGGACACTTACATTCTTAACTTAGGGATAAATAATCATTTCCATTAGTCTGATGCATGGTTATCAAACATTTTGTTCTCAGTTTTTGTTGATGTGGGTTAAATAAATCAACATTTACTGTATTATAAATTAAAACCTGTGAAATTTAAAAATTATTTTTAATTAATTTACTTGAAAATAACAATGTGTATGCCACATCAATATAAATAACATTTTAACAAAAAATAACTATCTCAAATCAAATTTGTGAGGCGTGAAATTGTTTTATACTTTTGCAAATCTCTTAATATTTGTCTTTAATAGACATCTTCATAACTACTTCTGCACTCAGTCTATTGTAGTATGTGGTTTTAATTTATGCATATGAAGAAAATCCAGTCTCATAGAGAGGTGTAGTTGGAAATAGGAGAAGTATTTTAATCATCTATGTAGAAAATTGTGGCAATTCTTCTTTGATATTATACCAATATGCATCAAGTGGTATTTTCTTAGAGATTAGTTGCAATGTGGAATCTGAATACTTATCAATGAATATTTCATACCCTATTGCATTAAAATCCATTGGTCTTCTTGCAGTTTGAATAATTCCATAATATCAAGTTTTGGCCATTGGAACAAATATTGATTCATTGAGTCCAGAGAACTTGAAAAATATTAGCATACTTTATTATGATAGTTTAAAATTTTACATTCATTAATATAATTTGTAAATATCACCATCAAATCATCAGGAATATCTTTAAGTATGGGAAATTGTCAAGCTCATGCAGGCAGACACAAATTTTCCAAAATTCTAATTTTCACTTGAAAGTTCAAATTTTATCTTTAGCAACACATACTGTCAGTTTTCTTTGAAGTGACAGGCTAACTTTGTTTTTTGAAAATGTCCACCAAATATCCAAATCTGAATTCCCATGTCTTTTCTGCCATTCTTTCAAGTAAAAATGGGCTTCCAACGAAAATGTACTAGTTCAGCTTATGACGGATTCAACAAGAGCTTTTCCTTGAGACAACCATTGTACTTCATTATGCAGCAGAAGTGTTTTATGCCTGTTTCCCACTTACACAGAATGTTAAAAAGTTATATACTGAATGGTTAAAGTCGAATAATATAGTTTTTTTTCTGTTTCACCAAGGACAGTCTTGAGTGAAACTGGTTTTGTTTTTTGTTTGTTTTTTTTAATCAGTAAGTGCATGGCAGTGAAGAATATGATAACCACTAGTATAGTTTGGAAGCACTGCCTCGATTTGTGCTAAGGTGTTGGTAGTTTTACACACCATTACTTTAGTATGCTGGTAAAAATGGGTTTGACCTTCTAACCTCCATGAAAGATTCTCTCAGGCTACACTGACCCATGGATTGATTCATTTGGTTTAGGAGTAGCATGTTACCAGTTAAAATCAGTAAGATATGAGAGAGAATATGCCAAAGGGTCTTTAGACTAGTTTCCTACCTCATAAGTAGGCATAATGAAAAACAGCACTTTTTAACCACAAGATATTTTCTTCTCTGGATACTTAAGTGTATGAATTTGAGTCAGAACTAAAACCTGAAACCATGTTGGTTGTTAAAGCCAAAGAAAAAGCTGACACTGAAAGAATGGGAAAAACAAAAACAAAAACAAAAATTAATAATAATAAGGAAAGAATCTGGTTCCTTGATGATGTCATTGAGCTACCATGAATTAACTAATCATAAAGCTGGCTAAACACCAAGTATTGTTATGTGAGACAATAGGTAGCCTTACTATTGAGATACATAAGAGTTGAGATTTTCTGTTACTTTTAGTAAGAGGCATCCTGATGATAAGTGCCATTTTCCTTTTACCTAAGAAATGGAAAAACAGTCACTACATGGTTATAAGGGAAATTCTCCCTGGATCACTTATTATACAAGGAGTAAACCTAATCCCACAGGAAAATCTCTTGATTAAAAGTGGGAAATTATGTCAGATTGCTACAAAAACAAGTGTATTTGAAATTGGGATACTCCTCAAATTCCTTAGATTACCTATGACTAGAGTTAAGGTTATTTCTAGGTCATGGGATGGAATTAAATCTCTAGGAAGAAGCTAACAGTTTTCAATTTGTAAAATTATTAGGTATAAAGGTAGGGGAATTAAAAAAAATCCACAAAGATCAATTAATGTTACCCACACATTTAGATGTTTAGTAACTTGGAGTGTTCATTTACCAGTTTTTACCTGTATCATAAGAGACTGAGATTACCATAGAACATGCAGGTTGGGAAAAAAAATAAAATGTCCTGTAAACAAATTAGACAACATTTGTTATAAAGTTTCTCTGTGTAATAACATTGATTTCAATTCAAGTAATACTCATTGCACTCACTGTTGCCTGGAGGTAAAGTACCTTAATGAAACTTGTCAAGTGAATTGATGACCAAAATAAGACAAAGAAAAATACCTATACTGTGACAGTCCTTTGGTTTGCACAGGGGAAAGTTACCCAAATGCTAACATTTTTAGTAAGTGTTGAAATTGTTTTAAATAAGCACATTAAGCACCACTTAAAATAGCAGGAAAAAATACATGTTTTGTCCCTTAAACCATGTATTCAGTGTAAAAATAACATGTTTATGATAAAGAAAATTTAGTAAGTGAAAGAAAGATGGAAAATGTTCATTCATAATCAAACTACCCAATCACAGTTTTCATATATTCTCAGTTTAATATCTTTTAAAAAAAAATTAGTATCTTTTTACAGTTAAAATCACACCACTGTATATATATATATAATTTATATTTTATACCTTCTATATTATAGTATTATTCAACTCAGTAAAATGATCACAAAATAAAACACTGAATGAATTTACACAGGTGACTTAGCTACTTACCTCTTGTTGAATATTCAAATTGTTTCTTAGTATTAACTGTGACATATAATACTGAGATGAAATCCTTTGGGATAGTTTTTATATCTAATAAACATATAGGGCTACCACTTTATTATGGTTTTCCAAAGCATAATTAACAGATCAAATAATATTAAAAATAACATATTGTTATTTATGTATAATCTAAATGCTTTTTCAATATACTGTACCTATTTACACAGTATATTTACAGTGTAAGAATGACTATTAATTCCTTCTCATGATATTATAATTTTAATATTTGATGATAGAAGTTGAAGAGTTAATAGTATGATATTACCAACTTCTTTAATTTTTATACCCATCTAGACATTTGTGTCTAATATTGAAAATTCCTTGGGCTGTTCAAGAATCTATAAGATTACAAGGTGTATTTTATTATTTCTACTTTCATTTTTGTCCAATATTTAAAATTTTGACAAACATGAAAACTGAAATAATAAAATGATAAGGTCTAACAGGACCTGGTTAGCTAAGGGATTTGAATCACACAAGTATAGTCAATGACTGAAATATGAAATACACTAGAAGGAATCAGCAGTAGATTAGATGATACAGAGGAATGGATAAGTAAACTGAAAGACAGAGTAGTGGAAATCACTCATGCTGAACAAAAAAAGGAAAAAAGAATTTAACAAGATGAGAACAGTTTGAGACCTCTGAGACAACATCAAGCATACTTACGTTCACATTATAGGGGTCCCAGAAGAAGACAAGAGACTGAAAAGGGGCAGAGAATATATTTGTAGACAAAATAACAGAAAACTTCCCTAACCTGGGAAAGGAAACAAACATCCACATCCAGGAAGCACAGAGAGTCCCAGACAAGACCAATCCAACGAGGATCACATCAAGACATATTATATTTAAAATGGGAAAAATTAAAGAGAGAATATGAAAAGTAACAAGGGAAAAGCAACAAGTTACATACAAGGGAACGCCCATGAGACCGTCAGTGACTTTTCAGCTAAAACTCTGCTTGATATAAAAGAGTGGCACAATATATGTAAAGTGATGAAAGGGAAAAACCTAAAACCAAGAATACTCTATTTGGCAAGGCTTTCATTCAGATTTGAAGGAGAGATCAAAAGTTTTTACAGACAGACAAAAGCTAAAAGAGTTCAGCACCACCAAACCAACTTTACAAGAAATGTTAAAGGGACTTCTCTAAGTGGAAAGCAAAAGACCACAAAAAGAAATATAAAAATTATGAAATGAAAAATCTCATTGGTAAAGGCAAATATCCAGTAAAGGTAGAAGATCAACCACTTACAAAGCTGGTAGGAAGGTTAAAAGATAAAAGCAGTAAAATCATCTATATGCACAATAAGTAGTTAAGGGATACACAAAACAAAAGGATGTAAAATAAAATATGATGTGAAAAACAGTAAACATGGGGAGAAGGTAGTGAAAACAGGGTTATTAAAATGCATTCAAACTTAAGAGATCAGTAACTTAAATAATCGTGTGTATTTACATATATGTATAGCTATATGTAGATTATATATAGCTATATATATATAGAGAGAGAGAGAGCTATATTTAAGTGATATGGTAAACACCAAAAATCTATAATACACACAAACAAAAGAGAAAGGAGTCCAAACATGACACTAAAGGTAGGCATCAAATCACAAGAGCAAAAGAAGAAGAAAGGAACAAAAAAGAACTGCAAAAACAACCAGAAAACAAATGAAATGGCAATAAGTACATATCTATAAATAATTACTTTAAATATAAATGAACTAAATGCTCCAATCAAAAGATACAGAATAGCTGAATAGAAAGAAAGCAAGACCCACATACATATTGTCTACAAAAGACTCACTTCAGATCTAGAGACACAGACTGAAAGTGAGGGGATGGAAAAAGGTATTCCACACAAGGGGAAATAGAAACAAAGCTGAGGAAGCAATACTTATATCAGACAAAATAGACTTTAAAATGAAGACTGTAACAAGAGACAAAGAAGGACATTACATAATGATCAAGGGATCAATCCAAGAAGATATAAAAATTGTAAATATTAATCTATGCATCCAACATAAGAGTATCTCGATACATAAAGCAAATATTAACAGGAACAAATTGATAGTAACACAATAATAGTAGGGGGCTTTAACATCCCACTTATAGCAATGGACAGACCATCCAGACAGAAGATCAATAAGGAAATACTAGTCCTAAGTGGCACATTAGACTAGATGAATTTAATAGACCTATATTATGTAGAATATTTCATCCAAGAGCAACAGAATACATTTTTTTCAAGTGCTCATGGAACATTCTCCATGATAGATTACATACTAGGCCACAAAACAGGTCTCAGTAAATTTAAGACTAAAATCATATCAAGCATTTTTTCTGAACACTCTGCTATGAGACTAGAAATCGATTACAAGAAAAAGAAAAACACTGCAAAACACACAGGTAGAGGCTAAACAGTGCGCTATTAAACAATTAATGGGTCACTGAAGAAATCAAAGCAGAAATTAAAATATACCTGGAGACAAACGAAAATGAAAACACAATGATCCAAAATTTATGTGAAGCAGCAAAAGCAGTTCTAAGAGGGAAGTTTATGACCATACAAGCCTACCTCAGGAAACAAGAAAAATCTCAAACAACCTAACCTGACACCTAAACGAACTAGAAGAAGAATAATAAACAAAACCCAAAGTTAGTAGAAGAAAAGAAATCATAAAGATCAGAACAGAAATAAATGAAATAGAGACATACAAAACAATAGAAAAGATCAATGAAGATAAGAGCTGGCTCTTTGAAAAAATAAACAAAATTGGTAAATCTTTATCCATAATCATCATGAAAAAAAAAGAGAGGGCCCAATCAATAAAATCAGAAATAAAAAAGAAAAGTTAAAATCCACACCAGATATACAAAGATCCTAAGAGGTTACTACAATCAGTTATACACTAATAAATTGGACAACCTAGAAGAAACGGACAAATTCATAGAAATGTACTATCTCCTAAGACTGAATCAGGAAGAAATAGAAAGTACGAGTAGAAAAATTACTCGTAATGAAATGGGATCAGTAATAAATTCCCAAAAAGAAAAGAAGTCCAGGACCAGACGGCATCACAGGTGATTTCTACAAAACATTTACAGAGAGTTAACACCTGTCCTTCTTGGAAGGAATTCTTCTGAACTCATTCTACAAGGCCAGAATCTCTCTGATACCAAAACCAGAGAAAGCTATCACAAAAAAAGAAAATTACAGGCCAATATCACTGATGAATATAGATGCAAAAATCCTCAACAAAATGTTAGCATACTGAATTCAACAATACACTAGAAGGATCATACCCCATGACCAAGTGGGATTTATCCCAGGGATACAAGGATGGTTCTATATCTGCAAATCAATGTTATACGCCACATTAGCAAATTGAAGAATAAAAATCATATGATCATTTCAATAGATGCAAAAAAAGCTTTTGACAAAATTTAACATCTATTTATGATTAAAACTCTCTACAGTGTGGCTATAGAGGGAACATACCTCAACAGAATAAAGGCCATATATGACAAGCTCAGAGATGACTCATACCCAAGAGTGAAAATCTGAAAGCATTTCTTCTAAGTTCAGGAATAAGACAAAATATCCCCACTCTAACCACTTTTATTCAACATAGTATTGGACGTCCTAACCACAGCAAACAGACAAGAAAAGAAATAAAAGTAATCCAAAACTGGAAAGGAAGAAGTAAAACTGTCACTGTTTGCAGATGACATGATCCTATACATAGAAAATGTTAAAGATGCGACCAAAAAACTACTAGAACTTATGAATGAATTCAGTAAAGTGGCAGGATACAAAATTAATATGCAGAAATCTGTTTTATTTCTATACACTAACAACAAACTATCAGAGAAATTAAGAAAACAATCCTATTTACAATTTCATCAAAAAGAGTAAAATACCTGGGAATATATCTAACTAAGGAGGTAAAAGATCTGTACTCAGAAAACTGTAAGATACTGATGAAAGAAATTAAAGAAGACACAAACAAATGGGAAGATATACCATGGAGTGGAAGAAGTAATATTGTTAAAATGTCCATACTACCCAAGGCAATCGACAGATTCAGTGAAATCCCTATCAAAATATCAAAGGCATTTTTCACAGAACTAAGACAAATAACTCTAAAATTTGTACGGGAACACCAAAAGCCCTGAATAGCCAAAACAATCTTAAGAAAGAAGAATAAGGAGAAGAACAAACCTGGTGGTATCACACTCCCTGATTTCAGACAATACTACAAAACTACAGTGACCAAAACAATATGGTACTGGCACAAAAACAGACACATAGATCAATGGAACAGAATAGAGAACACAGAAATAAACCCACACTTACATGGGCAATTAATCTATGACGAAGCAGGCAAGAATACACAATGGGGAAAAGACAGCCTCTTCAGTTGGGAAAACTGGACTACTTTCTCATACTATATACAAAAACAAACTCAAAACGGATTAAAGATTTAAATGTAACACCTGAAACCATAAAAGTTCTAGAAGAAAACATAGGCAGTACACTCTTTGATATCAGTCTTAGCAATAATTTTTGTATATGTCTCCTCAGGCAATGAAAACAAAAACAAATGTGACTACATCAAACTAAAAATCTTTTACACAGTGAAGGAAACTATTAACAAAACAAAAATGCTGCCTACTGAATGGGAGAAGATATTTGTAAAAGATATAGCCAACAGTGGTTAATATCCAAAAATATAAAAAAAAACCCAAAACTCATACAAGTTGACATAAAAAAAAAAAACAATTAAAAAATTGGCAGAGGACCTGAATGTACATTTTCCCTAAGAAGACATACAGATGGTCAACAGGCACAAGAAAAGATATTCAACAACACTAATCGTCAGGGAAATGCACATCAAAACCACAACGAGATATCACCTCACCCCTGTCAGAATGGCTATTATCAAAAAGACAAGAAATAACTAGTGTTGGCAAGGACGTGGAGGAAAGGGAACCCTGGTGCGCTGTTGATGGGAATGTAAATTGGTGCAGCCACTATTGTAGACAGTATGGCGACTCCTCAAAATATTAAAAATATAGCTGCCATACGATTTAGCAATTCAACTCCTGGGTATTTATCAGAAGAAAATGAAAACACTAGTTCAAAAAGATATATGCACCCCTATGTTCATTGCAGCATTATTTACAATAGCCAAGATATGGAAGTAACCTAAGTGCCCACTGATAGATGAATGGATAAAGAAGATGTGCAATATATATACATATAAATACACACACATACATAGACACACAGAATATTAGCCATAAAAAAGAATGAAATCTTGCCATTTGGGGCAACATAGATGGACCTAGAGAATATTATGCTAAGTGGAACAAGTCAGACAGAGAAAAGACAAATACTGTATGATTTCACTTACATGTGGAATCTAAAAAACAAAACAAATGAACAAACATAACAAAACAGAAACAGAGTCATAGGTACAGAGAACAAGCAGGTTGTTGCCAGAGGGGCCGGGGTGAAGAGAAGAGAGAAATAGATGAGGGAGATTAAGAGGTACAAACATTCAGTTACAAAATAAATGTCACAGTATGAAACGTACAGTGGAGAATATAGTTAAATAATTATGTAATATCTTTGTATGGTGACAGATGGCAACTAGACTTACCATGGTGATCATTTTGAAATGTATGGAAATATTGAATCATTGTGTTAGTGTAACAGGAACTAACATAGTGTTGTAGGCAATTATATTTTACAAACAAACAAACACACTAATAGAAAAATAGATTAGATTTGTTTTTTCCAGAGGCAAGGGGGTGAGGGAGGGGGAATTGGATGAAGGTGGTCGAAAGATCTACAAACTTTTAGTTATAAGTACTAGGGATGTAAGGTACAACATGATAAATATAATGAACATTTCTGTATGTTACATATGACAGTTGATAAGAGAGTAAATCCTAAGAGTTCTCATCACAAGGAAAAAATATTTTTTCTATTTCTTTAATGTCGTATCTGTATGAGATAATGGATGTTCACTGAATTTACTGCAGTGATCATTTCATGGTGTATGTAAGTCAAATCATGATGCTGTACACCTTAAACTTGTACAGTGCTGTATGTCAATTATATCTCAATAAAAATGGAAGAAAAAAATAAGATGTTACCTGGGCCTATGGATTTTCAGAAACCCAGTGTCTGCAGCTCAGGAATTGAACCGTATATTATGTATCTTTTAAAAAGTAAGGAACTTGGAAATTTGATGTGGAGCATTTGACAAATAAGTCCCATCAACCACCTTTTTTATTACTTTAATAATAATAATAGACTTACAATATTGTTTTACTTTTAAGATGTACAACATAGTGATTCCTTATTTTTATATACTACAAAATGATCACCATGATAAGTGTAGTCACCATACAAAGTTATTACAATATTATGGACTATATTCCCTACGCTGTATATTCCTGTGACTTATTTATAACTAAAAGTTTGTACCTCTTAATTTCTGTTTCACTTATTTCACTTATCCCCCCATCCTCCTCCCGTCTGTCAGCCACCAGTTTGTTCTCTATGAGTCTGTTTCTGTTTTGTTATGTTTGTTCATTTGTTTGGCCTTTTAGATTCCACATATAAGTGAAACCACATCAACCACACTTTTCACAAATGCATAATGGCTTCTGAATATGTTGCAAATTATTCCCAGTCTTCTGTGTTTTAGGAGCTTATAATGGAAGAGCCCACAGGTACACAAAAGGACAGACAGGTCTTAGGCAAAATACGATGGTCCTCTTGTCAGGTGTATAATTCTATTTAACAGTGTTGACTAATGACATCAGACAGTGACAGTTAATTATATGAAGTGATTTTAAGTAGATTGCTTTGAATAATTTGTTTCTTTAAATGATTAACAAGATTCAAAGCTCCTTCTTCTGATGGATTTTGCACATGGTACCTGGAAATTAAAAGAAAGCATAGTCTGTTGATAGACAATGGAAATCTGTATAAGAATCTGTTGGCTACTCTTTTATGCATTTCTGTGAATTTCCCCTTGTGTTTTGAATGGATGTCAAAATAATTATTTGCATGCTAAAACATGGCCACTATGGATTCCATCTTAAATTAAGAAAAATGGTCCACTTAAAAAAAATAGAAGACATTTGAAAAGCAAAACAAACAATTTTAGAAAAAAATATAAAAAATATTTTTTCATGAATTCAAGGTGGGGAAGGATTTCATACACAAGCCATAAAAGTACCAACCATTAAATAATAAACATGATTGATAAATTATACTATATTTTGTTAAGAATACTGCACATCAAAACACATGATGGAAAAAGTAAAAAAAAAGAAAAAAGCTACAAGCAGGGAGGAAGATCTTTTTCACACATGTAACCCTCAGAGGGTTATATAACCCTCTATAAAAGGGTTTTATATATTGTAGTTTTTATATATTTTATATTTATATAAAAAATATAAAAACTACAAATCAATTATAAAATGAGCCAGTAGAAAAATGATCAAAACACGATAATAATCAGTATATAAAAGAGAAAATAGGAACAAATAAATATAAGAAATATTTTTTTATTTCATTAGTATTAGGAAAATACCAATTATAGCCAGAGTGACATAGCAGTTTATACAATCTAGGATGACAAAAATTAACAAGAGCTTCTGAAGCATGTGAATGAAAGAAAACTCATGTAGTGATGTTGGCATATAATTGGTACAGCTACACTGGAAATCAATTGGGAATTATCTTGTGAAGCTGAATATGGTCATCTGTTAGAGCAACTTCACTTCTAGGACTATTATACAGATACATTCTTGCATAGGGGTACTGGGGATACGAGCAAAAATGTTCACAACTAACAGTAACTTTGTTATAAAAGATAAGAAATGACTCATTGTTTTGACAGTAGAATGCACACAGTGGGATGTAGAACAATGAAAACTCAATGAACCATTACCTGCAATAATTTAGATGAAATTAAAAAAATATGTCAAGTGAATTTTTTTTTCTGAAGGTATCATTAAATAAAACCCTCAACTTAAGCACTGTTTTTAATGATTAATATATATTTTTTAAAATAAAAACTATAAAAATGATTTTCTAAAATGACAAAAATGGTGGTAATTGAGATGTATACAAAGGTACTGGGTAGAGTCATTATTGGTAATATTTAATTCTTTGGTTGGGATTTGAGGTTATGGATTTATATTTAATAACTGATGATTATGTTAATTCAATTTTTATATTTTACAAGTATTATATTTGAAATTAAGGTCAGTAAACCTTAATATATTTAAAAACATCCCATATTTGGATCTAGGACTGATTTGTTTTACCAATAGATATATGAAAAGACTTACACAGTAAATAATTGCTTCTTGAAAAAAGATCATAGTCTTCCCTTTATCTGGATTAATTATTTCCTGTGAGAAACTATATTTCATTCTTTAATTATTGGCCAGGACATCTGAAGATTTAATATATAATATTTGTGGTAGTTTTCTATCACATAAATTCATTTTACTTAACCATTTATATTTGGCCCTTTTCACTATATAATTTAAAATATTCCTAGCAGAAAAATATTCCTAGCAGATTAAGCCTCATTTTAACACTGATTTCAAAGAAATGATAAAAAGCCATCTCGCTGCTTTTCTAAGTAAGTAAGTAGTATCATCTGTCATTATTGGGTTCTAAAGGCATGAACCTAATACAGAAATACAGGGGGATGCATTATTTTGTAATGAAATGATGTAAACTTTGCATTTTATTTTATTTTTCCCATGATTTTAAATAGTTTGTTGATACAATCCATGCTTGCTCAGGTCTGTATTTTTGCCTGCCATCCAGCTGATATTTCTAGAATAGTGTTGAGCAAGTGAAAGATTAAAGCATTATCAACATAAATATTTTGCTTTAATCGTACTTTAATATTAAAAGATTATCACATAATTTATTATGTAAAGAATCATTATATAGTTTCTTATTAAGATACAAATTATACTCTCAAGGAAAGATTTTTCTTCCACTTTTCAAGTATTTCATAGTGAGAGTTTATACTTTTCAAAATGGAAAATATTTTAGCATAGCAAGCAACTAGGAAAAGAATTATTGTAATAAGTTATTATGCATAAAACTGGATATCTAAGTCAAAAAAGTCTCCTGTCTGAAAAATTTGGTTAAAACTGGATAACAATGGTGAGGTATAATTTTTATAAATTACATAAATTTTTATAGGATATTATTTTAGTAATTATATTTTTATAAGAGAAAAAAATAAACAAGATTTCCAAACTATACATTTTCACTAGTCTCATAACTAAAATAGTCTTTACAATTGGTTAATATAATTTGACATTTCTGCTTTGCGTAAAATAGATTTAAACATTAAGCTGTATCCAGGTGATAGCAAACTGCCCATTCTCATATTCTTTGTCTTCTGTTTTATGATTTGAATTTAAGCTACTTAAATATTTTTTGAGATGAATATTGCATACAATAAAATGATCCTTCTAGGCTGAACCAACTAGATTAGTTACAGCTCAGGGGAGAGGTTGCAAAATAATATTCCTATTGTTGCCTTGTGCTTTCCTATTTTCTGTTTTTATTTTTATATCAGTGAAAGCACATTCCACACAAGAGTTTTATAAAAAATAAAAATCATGCCTCCTTCAAAAGTACACTCTGTGTACTTTAGCACCAAGCAAAATATTCTACCAATAAAATCTGATGTTTGTGTCCAGCTGTTAAAAGAACTTGATATTCAGAGAGTTCATTAGAAGATGCATGAGTCAAACTGAGTGAACCCAGAACTTCATCTAAATTAAATCTATTTCATCTTCACATATTAATATTTATTGAATTAATATGTCAAGCTTAAATGAATTTAATCAATGTTGGTATGCTACTCCAATATTTGTTATATTTTAAATACCTACATATTTACTACCTTATTAGGTATC
The DNA here is from genome assembly GCF_965194825.1 of Balaenoptera physalus. Lineage (NCBI taxonomy): Eukaryota > Metazoa > Chordata > Mammalia > Artiodactyla > Balaenopteridae > Balaenoptera > Balaenoptera physalus. Next base: position 59,117,507 of record NC_138883.1, on the reverse strand, counting down.
TTACCTGATTATATTAATTAAAAATACAATTCAATTGCTGTTATGTTAAACTTACAGTTACATACTTTGTTTTACATATCTCAAGTCTAAAAATCATAAAAAAGAATCCAAATATCAGTTAACTAAGTAAGTTGTAACTTTATTTGAAATAGTATTAACCCAAGAGAGTTTCTTCCTAAAGATATCATCTGTAGTTACTACCTGTATATTATTTGCCATTCTATTTCATTAATAATTTTTTCACAACACCCTTGTTTGTCAGGCATAGTTATCTGCAATGTACCAACTAAAACTGTAGGTCAAAGAGACTGAGAAATTTATCTGTGGATTTAAGTCAAATAAAAGTTCAGAGTAAAAGGATCTGCTTTTTAACAAGTTTTGTGGACTTTTTAATATGACTTTTGTTTGACTTATAAATTTAACAATCACAAGAAATGAATTAAATATGTAATATTATTTTGAAAGTTTAATGCTTGCTACATTTTTTTGTGATACAATAACATTCCACTCATTTGGAAAATACAGTGGTGGAAGGTTGCTCTCTGTATTAGTCCGCTAGGTCTGCCATAACAGAGTACCATAGACTGGGTGGCTTACACAACCGACATTTATTTCCTTATAGTTCTGGAGGCTAGCAGTCCAAGATCAAGGTGTCAACAGGACTGGTTTCATCTGAAGGCTTCTTTATGGGTCTTGTAGATGGCCATCTTCTCCATATGGCTTTACATGATTTTTCCCCTGAGCAAATCTGTATCCTAATCTTTTATAAGAACACCAGTCCTACTGGATTAGGGCCCATCCTAATGACCTCATTTAGCCTTAATTACCTCTTTTTCTTAAAAGAAATTCTTATTTTTTAAAAATTGAGGTATAGTTGATGTACAATATTATTTGTTACAGATGTACAATATAGTGATTCACAATTTTTAAAGGTTATACTCACTTTATAGTTATTATAAAATGTTGACTATATTCCCTGTGTTGTACAATATATCCTTGTAGCTTACTTTATACAAAATAGTTTTTCTAAAATATGTTAACTCCAAATGTAGTCACATTGTGAGATACTGAGGGTTAGGACTTCAACACATGAATTTTGTGGGTACACAATTCAGCTCTTAACAATATTAAGGACTCTGGCTTTTGCTTTCTACATTGTATTTGCTCTACTGTGTGGATTATGTATAATGAAAACACATTACATTGCAATCTGAAAAAGTATTTTTAAAGGAATTGAGATATATTGAGTGGCCAAATAATGTCACCACGTTCATGTTAAAATATGTAAACTTTATGTACAAACAAAACCACTTAAATCCTTCTCTCACAGGCAATTTGCTCACCTTTAAACACACATTTAAACATTTTTGGTTACGTGTTTTTCTAGCTTACTGCAAATTGCAACCAGCAAATTGTAAAGACAAAGAAGTATACCAATTAGAGGCTGGAAAATTGATAGCAATTTTAATTTGTGGAACTCTAAGAGGAGGGAGATTTTAACACACACTCACAAGCACATACGCATGTAGAAGTTTTCAGTCATTTAATATAAAGGCAAACATTTAGACACCTCAAAATTTTCTATAATATTACTATTTTTAGAGGGTATTAACATAATAATAATGGTAAACATCAGTCAATAAGAAAAATGTGAAAAAATGATCCATTGTTAAAGAACACAGATAAAAAGACTACATTTATTGAGAGAACGTTAGGTTTAATGTGCATATAGATTCTTTTTATGTTTATAAATATATAAAACATTTTGTCTACAAGAGGTCTACTAATTTAATCATAATGTATTATTTTTTTCAAGTTGCTAGATTGGTTTGCTAATATTTGGGAAGTTTTAGCATCTGTGTACATAAGTGAGATTGATGTGTATATCTCCCTTTCCATAGTCCTTTTATGGTTCCATAATCTCACAGCCACTATATCATAGAATGGTTTGGAGAATGTTTCCTCATTTTGTAGGCTCTGTAAGACTGGAGTGATTTGTTCCTTGAAAGATTAGAACTTGCCTTTAAAATTCTGAGCCTGGAATTTTCTTTGTGTGAAAAATAATATTAAAGTTTCTGTCAGTCTCCTCTGGGAGGTTCGAGGTATGGAGACGGGTCCATATCTTTGAAAGTAATTGAAAACCACTAGCCTACACTCTGCTCCAGCACTCAAGAGCCTTGCTGATGAAGTATTCTCTTTGGAACCAAAAGAGTTTGAAATAGTAAACGTTTTGATGAATGACAAAGTAAGACCTAGATTGTGGTCGACACAGTGGTAGCAACAAGAAAACATGGCAGAGATTAGAATCACTGGATGCTGGGCTTCCTCTGCATGATGGCTCACTCTCAACAGAGACGGAGCACGGTGGAGGGGAGCCCTACACTGGAGCACGGTGCCCAAAGCACCGGTGAGTCATGGCCAACAGCAAGATGGGTCACAGGCAATTACTGCAACACATTAAAGCTTGTGACTAAATCTTTTTTCTAATAAAACAGAATGCAGCCAAGGTTATCCTTACAATGAAAAAAAAAAGTTTCTTTAGGAGAATAATTATTCTTCTCATATCAATTTTTGTAAATTATATTATTCTAGGAATTTTACCATTTCATCTTTCAAATTTCATGGCATGATTTTTAAAAAATAATTTCCTCTCATTTACTGAATTTTTAGTCCACTTAAGATACTAGAAGTTTAGAACACCTTAATGTACAGGATCGTCTCATGATTTCCATGCTATTGTTTAGTGTTTTATTTCTGTCATATTTTAATATGAATGTACTCATTAGCTACTATGAATGACTAATCACCCTAAAACCTAGTGGCTAAAAACAAACATTTATTTAGCTCACAGTTCATGGTTTTGAAATTGATGCTGGTCTCAGCTGGATATCCCCAAGTGTCCACAATCAGTGGACTAAGCTAGGTGCCTCTGTACCTGGGGTTGGCTGGCTATTGGCAGAGGGGTGTAGGTTCTCATTTACGTGGGCTCTCGTCTTCCAGCAGGCCAGACTTGACCTGTTCACATGGAGTTGGTAGAATTCTAAGAGAGAGAGCAAAAGCACACAAAATCTTTTGTGGCCTAGGCTTGGAACTGGCCCATCACTTCTGCTATATTCTATTGACTAAAGCCACCACAAAAGATTTGATTCACGGAGTTGGAGAATACTCTCCATCTTTTAATAAGAGTAACGTGAAAATCACATTGCAAAGGGCAAAGATACAGAGAGGGGTAAAGAACTCAACATTTTAGTCTAGCATTATTGTTAGTATTGGAAACATTTGTTTATATTTATCTGCATTTTTAAAAGAATTCCTCTGCTTATTCTTTCTTCCATCTCAAATCATACTTTAGGATAATTATCTTTATTATTTTATTTTTAAAATTTATTTATTTATTTTTGGCTGTCTTGGGTCTTTGTTGCTGCACGGGCTTTCTGTAGTTGCGGTGAGCGGGGGCTACTCTTTGTTGTGGTGCGCGGGTGTCTCATTGTGGTGGCCTCTCATTGCGGAGCACAGGCTCTAGGCATGCAGTCTTCAGTAGTTGTGGCTCGTGGGCTCTAGAGCACAGGCTCAGCAGTTGTGGCGCACCGGCTTAGTTGCTCTGCGGCATGTGAGATCTTCCCAGACCAGGGATTGAACCCGTGCTGCCTGCAATGGCAGGTGGATTCTTAACCACTGTGCCACCAGGGAAGCCCCTAGGATAATTATCTTTAGTTCTCAAATACAGCAATTAGAATTTCCTTTAGTGAAATTTTCTTTGTTTTGTTTTGTGAACTTTGAAGGTTTTATCTGAAATTTTGCAACCATTTCAAAAAAGAGAGATTTTTCTGGGAACTCCATTCCATGTTGTCATCTCGCCATTTCTAAGAAAATTTTCAGTGTTATCTGGATTTCATTATTGAGATGTTTAATTGTCATTCTTTTGTAAGTCTTTTCTCTGGAGCTTCTTTAAAATCTTTTAGTTGCTTTTGTATTTCGTAGCTTCAGTGGAATATACGGGAATGTATTTCTTTTTAATTTATCCTGTTTGTACTTTATGTATCTGTGGATTTGCCATTTCATTAGTCCTAGGCAATTTCCAGCCCTTGCTTCTTCATTCTAGTCACCTATTTCTATGTACTGAATTGACATCTCATTGCCAATTAGATATATGTTATACTTTCTCATTTCATTCTCTGAATCTCTTAATTTCTTCATATTTCTCATTTCCTTGCTCAATATATTGCATTCTGGATAACCCCTTAAATTTATCTTCAGATTTATTCATTATCTCTAATCAGCTCTTTAAACCATCTATTCAGTTTTTAATTTCAACACTTTTATATTTTATTCCTGAAAGTCCTTTCTCATATTTTCCTGAACATTTTTGGCAGTCTCTTGCTCTGGTATCAATGTTTATTTAGTTTTTTACTTTTTAAAAAAGCATTTTGTACTAAGTTATATACATTATATATAAAAATGTGTAGTTTGTTCTTTCAGTTGACTGTCACTCATGATTTTACTAGTTGTTTAGTAATTATTGTAAGCTTATATTATTCAAAATTCTATCCCTGGAAAACTTGAGGAGCTTTTAACTTTCTCCATAGAGGATTTGTATGTTAGATTCCATCAGAAGCTAGGAGTCATTATAGTCTAAGAGCCATGTTGTCCTACCTTCAGGACCTTGGCATGATGTGGAATTCTCAGATCAGTTTCTTAACTCACAAGTTCCAGGTAAGTGCATGCATGCTGGTGGCGGTGCTGGTGGTGATGGGATGGTAGTACAGAGGACTAGAACAAAACAATCTCTTGGAAAGAAGGGAATTCTCTTATGTAGTTACCTTGGCATTATCTCTTGTACTTGATTGATATTTTTTGTGGTGATTTTCTGGTGAGTACCAGAACCCTGATCACTGCAGAGCTAATATTGGCACTTACCTTTGGAGACACCCCATCTTATTGATCCCTGCTCAGTTGCTTGCTTACTGCTCCCTCCCTTGTCTCAACTGTTATATTTGTGTATCTGCATATGTATAAGAGTTTGACCCTAGAGATTTAGATTATTTTCTAGTGAACTCAATAATGCAATAAGTTATATTTTTTTATTTCACCAAAGATACAGTTGTACTTTACCAGGAGGGCTCTTTGAGTATCTGCTCTACCATCCTGTCATGCAAATTATCATCCAGAATTCTTACATGCAAAGCATAATTTAAAATGATAACATGTAATTATCAGTAAATTTAATTTATATGAGATAAATATATGATATATATGAAAAAAGTAATGTTTAATAATTTGGTATTATTATTTCCAATAATTATATCTCTGTTCTGAATGGGATACCGAATTTTTGGACATTACTGGGGGTGTGATTAAATCAACAGTGTATGTAATAGTCTTGAGATCAATGTGGGGAAACAATGAAGCATAATAAAATGCACAAAAGTCAGATGACTTAGAAGCCACATCCTTTGAGCTAATTAGTTGAATTCTCTAAACTTCAAATAACTCCTTATGTAATGGTGATAATAAGATTTTAAGTACTGTTTAAAAGATTAATTGAAATGCGAAAGCAAATCTGAAATATGGCGCATCTCAACTATTCAATACATAACATAGTGATTTGATAAAAGCTTACTTACTGAACACCTATGTGCTAGGCATTACTTTGCTGTTTCTTTGGAGGCAGAGTATGACTTTGGAGGATTACAGATTCTTTCAGTGTTTGAAATCTTATTGTAGAGACAGTATAAAACCACATAAAATTAATTCAAGGAAAATTAGTGAATACACAGTTTTTAAAACTGTACCAAAGATGAGGTATGCTGATAATAAAGTAGGAGAATGAGGTAAAGAAAAGGAAGATTCAAGACAACCTTTTGTTAGGTAACATGTGAAGACAGCATTCAGATTCTGATTTAAAAAGAAAACAAGACATAAATGTTTCCTTTCACTGCTCTAGACCCACAACAATATTTTTTATGATTCTGTATTCAAAGATTGAAAGATTGACACATGAATTTTAAAATTCAACTGTTTGCTAATTAATCAGATATTTGCTATTAAAAGAATTGTGAAAATGTATTATCCTTAGAAACTCTGTAAATTATATTCTTCATGGAAGAGACAATAGCAATAGTAATTTACTGAATATTCTGCTTGTCTCATAAATATAGCTGTGGATGAAATATGTTAACTTAGTAAATCACAAGTATGTCATCATAGGAATTTTCTAAATTTGTGATCCCTACAAATGTCTGTTTTAATTTGATTAAAAAATGATATAAGCAAATGAGCTCTGTTCAACTTTATTTATTTATTGCCGAAAATTGCTTTGGGCAAAATTTTCCAGTGCAAAGTAAGAAATGAGATGGAAAGAATTAATGAGCCAAAACAAAACTTAAAAATAAAAGAAAGCCTATGGGGTTTCTATCATTTCTTTTATAAACTATAAATATATTCCATCGGGTGAACTGTAGCAGAATTATAAGGCAGAAAAATGAGATGCTCCCTGGCGCCTTGTGGGGGGTATTAATTTGAATTTTAATTGGCGTAAGAAGAATTTCAATTTCTACATTGCACATGTTGCCCCCTGTCTTTCAGTTTGAGGGTTTTGCATTACCTCAGGAGACAGGAATGTAGTTCGATTTCATGTGCTCTCCTAAGTCTATTAGCTTCGTACTACCTCAGGTTTTTTTCTCCGTTTTTAAAAGATGAATATAAAATATTTTATGTAAGCATCAAGGGACTTCCCTGGTGGTCCAGTTGTTAAGACTCTGTGCTCCCAGTGCAGGAGGCCTGGGTTTGATCCCTGCTTGGGGAAATAGATGCCGCATGCTGCAACTAAAGATCCCGCATGCTGCAACTAAAGATCCCACATGCAGCAAAGAAGATCCTGCATGCTTCAATTAAGACCCGGCACAGTCAAAATAAATAAATAAATATTAAAAGAAAAAGAGGAAGTATCTGATAACTAATGAGCATTCTTCCGTGAACATCACTGGTAAGTGCATGCATGCTGGTGGTGGTGCTGGTGGTGATGGGATGGTAGTACAGAGGACTAGAACAAAACAATCTCTTGGAAAGAAGGGAATTCTCTTATGTAGTTACCTTGGCATTATTTCTTGTACTTGATTGATATTTTTTGTGGTGATTTTGGCCTACTTGACACTTTTTCAGAATACCAATGCCAAAAGTCATTAAAATAAATGGATATTTCTATCTGTACTGTCATTTAGTGGGAACAAAGATGCACTAAGAAAAGCAAGGGGTCAGGGACAAATATACATAAGGAGGGAGGGAAAGGAATTTTATAATGTGTCGAGAGGAATAGCAGTATTTCATTTTTTAATCAGCATTCTTGAGATATAATTTACATATTATAAATTCACCAGTTTAAGTGTACAATTTAATGTTTATTAGTGTATTTCTCAGAGTTGTGCAACCATCATCATATCCTAATTTTCATCTTCAAAAGAAACCTCATATTCCCTAGAAATCACTTCTTATTCCCCTTCCCCCTAGCACTAACCCCTGATCTACTTTTTGTCTCTAGGATTTGCTTATTCTAGAGTTTTTTTATAAATTGAATCATTCAATAATATGTGATCTTTTGTGACTGGCTTCTTATCATAATGATTTTGAGGACCATCCATGTTATATATAGCATGTATCACTATTTCATCTTATTGCTGAGTATTACTCCATTGTATGGATATACCACATTTGTTTATTCATTCATCAGTTGATGAATATTTAGGTTGCTTCCATTTTCTGGCTGTTACTAATAAAACTGCTATGAACATTTGCATACTAATCTGTGTGTATAAATCTGTTTTCACTTCACTTGGGTAGATAACCAGGAGTGGAATTTCTAGGTCTACGTTTAACATTTCTTAGAAATTGCCAAACAGTTTACCAATTCAGTTGAGTCATTTTATATTCCTATCAAAAATGTATGAAAATTCACGGGGATTCCCTGGTGGTGCAGTGGTTGAGAATCTGCCTGCCAATGCAGGGGACACGGGTTCGAGCCCTGGTCTGGGAAGATCCCACATGCCGTGGAGCAACTAGGCCGTGAGCCACAACTACTGAGCCTGCGCGTCTGCAGCCTGTGCTCCGCAACAAGAGAGGCCACAACAGTGAGAGGCCCGCGCACCGCAATGAGAGTGGCCCCCACTTGCTGCAACTAGAGAAAGCCCTCGCACAGAAGCGAAGACCCAACACACCCAAAAATAAATAAATTAATTAATTAATTAAAAAAAAAAAGAAATGTATGAAAATTCAAATATCTCCACATGCTTGTCTTTTTTTTTTTTTTTTATGATAGTTATCCTAGTGAGTATGAAATGTTATCTCATTGTGGTTCTGATTTGCATTTTACTAATACCTAATAATTTTGAGCATATTTCATGTACTTATTGAGCATATTCATGTACTTATTGACTTACATAAGTCAAATGACTTATTCACGTAATTTGCATGTCTTCTTTGGAGAAATATTTATTCAAAACCTTTGCCTATTTTTAATTGGGTTGTCTTTTTATCATTGAATTTCTTAGCATTTAATATCATTGAGTTCTTTATATATTCTGGATAAAATCTTTTATGAAGTATTTTCTCCCATTCCATGGGTTATCTTTTCATTTTCTTGATGGTGTTATTTGAAGTTTAAAAGATTCCAATTTTATGAACATAGTTTATAATTATTTTTGTTTTATCACTGTACTTTTCATGTCTTACCTAAGAAATGATTGCCTAACCCAAGGTCATGAAGATTTAATCCTTTTTTTCCCAAGAGTTTTATAGTTTTGGCTCTGACATTTAGCTCTATGATTCATTTTGAGCTAAATTTTGTGTATGGTATGAAGTATGAGTCCAACTTTGTTCTTTTGGATATGGATATTTAGTTGTCCCACACCTTATTTTGCAAAGAGACTTCATTGCAACTTGAATCTGCTAAAATACCAATTGTTTACTTTTGAAGCCTCTGTGAGCCTTATTGCTCTTATGAAGAAACAAACACATGCATCTTATAAACATCTTCATTTTTTTGCTATATGAAATACCTGGGATATTTACTATAAGAAAGTGGGCTTTATTCTTACTCCCTACACAAAAATATAATTCTTTGCAGTACTGTAGAATAACCTTATAGTATGGTGTTAAAATAACTAAAATATTTTGTAACATGTAAGTATTTGATAAAAGAAGAACCTAACTTGATCCACAGTCTAGCTTTGAACTATCAGCAGGAGGGTGACTGATTTTCTGTCTTTCCCGTCTTCTAACAGAGAACAGAAGAGGGAATCCTATCTAAAAGAAGTTATGTTAAAAAGAAAATTTCAAGGCTTCTGAATGTATTTTGTAAAGAACAGAGACTGTGAGTAGATGATTCTCTTGTTTAAGAGCAAACTTGAATGATTTTTCCTGCTTATAAGGATGTAAATGTTAGTGCCTTTTCTGGGAAGCTAAACTGCTCAACGAAAATGTTATAAAATATTATCCACACTGTGAGCAGGTTTAACATTTCCAGATTATGTTTTTTTGCCTTTAGAAAGAAATTCATTTTTCTTATTATGGTTTTATACTCTTTTATTTCAGAAAATCTGTGTGTGTATGTGTGTGTGTCTTATGCTAAGGTTACACAGTAGAGACCAAAATATGGTAGAAATAGGGAGGAATCTTATTTTATCCTCATAATGTACCAAAGGTCCATACTCAGTTGGTTTGCTGAAGCACCTTCATGGTGATATTCTTCTAGAGAGAATAGCTTTAACTCTGATTAACATATTGTTGTATATTCACATACTATGCATATACAGGTTGGGAGGAAGTTGCTTTAAGAAAAGGTTGGTAATTGGTATAGTGAAGTTTCACTAACAAGGAAAGTGGAGGATTGAAAAGGGGGTACAGAACTCCAAGGAGGGAAAAAAAAAGGAAAACAGAACTCATCAGAGGAAGCCACTCTAGGAACTGGAGAGGGGCTGCAAAGGGTTTAACATTATTCCAAAATTTTCCTTGGCCTTTGTTGACTGACTATTTATAATGTAGTTGCAAGGATACTTTTTCATCACTGCATTTTGAGATATTCTCAAATTTCTAATTTAAAAAAAAAAATGTGGGGAGCAGCGGCCGCCTTGGGAGCTGGCGGAGAGGCAGCCGCGGAGCGCAGAGCTGGCCGTGCCCTGAGGCCCGGCCCTAGCGGTGGGGAACGGCACCGAGGAGCTGGAAACTTTCCCGCCGTGTGGATGAAAGGCTCTTGGTGCTCCAGCCAGGCATCAGGGCTGTGCCTCTGAGGTGGGAGAGCCAACTTCAGGACACTGGTCCACAAGAGACCTCCCAGCTCCACATAATACCAAATGGCGAAAATCTCTCAGAGATCTCCATCTTAACATCAAGACCCAGCTTCACTCAAAGACCAGCAAGCTACAGTGCTGGGCACCCTATGCCAAACAACTAGCAAGACAGGAACACAGCCCCATCCATTAGCAGAGAGGCTGCCTAAAATCATAATAAGGCCACAGACACCCCAAAACACACCACCAGACGGGAACGTGCCCACCAGAAAGACAAGATCCAGCCTCATCCACCAGAACACAGGCACTAGTCCCCTCCACCAGGAAGCCTACACAACCCTCTGAACCAACCTTAGCCACTGGGGACAGATACCAAAAACAACGGGAACTACGCACCTGCAGCCTGTGAAAAGGAGACCCCAAACACAGTAAGATAAGCAAAATGAGAAGACAGAAAAACACACAGCAGTTGAAGGAGCAGGGTCAAAACACACCAGACCTAACAAATGAAGAGGAAATAGGTAGTCTACCTGAAAAAGAATTCAGAATAATGATAGTAAGGATGATCCAAAATCATGGAAATAGAATAGACAAAATGCAAGAAACATTTAACAAGGACGTAGAAGAACTAAACAGGAACCAAGCAACGATGAAAAACACAATAAATGAAATTAAAAATACTCTAGATGGGATCAATAGCAGAAAAACGGAGGCAGAAGAACGGATAAGTGACCTGGAAGATAAAATGGTGGAAATAACTACTGCAGAGCAGAATAAAGAAAAAAGAATGAAAAGAACTGAGGACAGTCTCAGAGACCTCTGGGACAACATTACAAGCACCAACATTCGAATTATAGGGGTCCCAGAAGAAGAAGAGAAAAAGAAAGGGACTGAGAAAATATTTGAAGAGATTATAGTTGAAAACTTCCCTAATATGGCAAAGGAAATAGTTAATCAAGTCCTGGAAGCACAGAGAGTCCCATATAGGATAAATCCAAGGAGAAACACACCAAGACACATATTAATCAAACTATCCAAAATTAAATATAAAGAAAACATATTAAAAGCAGCAAGGGAAAAACAACAAATAACACACAAGGGAATCCCCATAAGGTTAACAGCTGATCTTTCAGCAGAAACTCTGCAAGCCAGAAGGGAGTGGCAGGATATACTTAAAGTGATGAAGGAGAAAAACCTACAACCAAGATTACTCTACCCAGCAAGGATCTCATTCAGACTTGACGGAGAAATTAAAACCTTTACAGACAAGCAAAAGCTGAGAGAGTTCAGCACCACCAAACCAGCTTTACAACAAATGCTAAAGGAACTTCTCTAGGCAAGAAACACAAGAGAAGGAAAACACCTACAATAACAAACCCAAAACATTTAAGAAAATGGGAATAGGAACATACATATCGATAATTACCTTAAATGTAAATAGATTAAATGCTCCCACCAAAAGACACAGACTGGCTGAATGGATACAAAAACAAGACCCATATATATGCTGTCTACAAGAGACCCACTTCAGACCTAGAGACACATACAGACTGAAAGTGAGGGGATGCAAAAAGATATTCCATGCAAATGGAAATCAAAAGAAAGCTGGAGTAGCAATTCTCATAGCAGACAAAATAGACTTTAAAATAAAGACTATTACAAGAGACAAAGAAGGACACTATATAATGATCAAGGGATCGATCCAAGAGGAAGGTATAACAATTGTAAATATTTATGCACCCAACATAGGAGCACCTGAATACATAAGGCAAATGCTAACAGCCATAAAAGGGGAAATCGACAGTAACACAATCATAGTAGGGGACTTTAACACCCCACTTTCACCAATGGACAGATCATCCAAAATGAAAATAAATAAGGAAACACAAGCTTTAAATGATACATTAAACAAGATGGACTTAACTGATATTTATAGGACATTCCACCCAAAAACAACAGAATACACATTTTTCTCAAGTGCTCATGGAACATTCTACAGGATAGATCATATCTCGGGTAACAAATCAAGCCCTGGTAAATTTAAGAAAATTGAAATCATATCAAGTATCTTTTCCGACCACAATGCTATGAGACTAGATATCAATTACAGGAAAAGATCTGTCAAAAATACAAACACATGGAGGCTACACAATACACTACTTAATAACGAAGTGATCATTGAAGAAATCAAAGGGGAAATCAAAAATACCTAGAAACAAATGACAATGGAGACACGACGACCCAAAACCTATGGGATGCAGCAAAAGCAGTGCTAAGAGGGAAGTTTATAGCAATACAAGCCTACCTCAAGAAACAGGAAACATCTCGAATAAACAACCTAACCTTGCACCTAAAGCAATTAGAGAAAGAAGAACAAAAAAACCGCAAAGCTAGCAGAAAGAAATAAATCATAAAGATCAGATCAGAAATAAATGAAAAAGAAATGAAGGAGACAATAGCGAAGATCAATAAAACTAAAAGCTGGTTCTTTGAGAAGATAAACAAAATTGATAAACCATTAGCCAGACTCATGAAGAGAAAAAGGGAGAAGACTCAAATCAATAGAATTAGAAATGAAAAAGGAGAAGTAACCACTGACACTGTAGAAATACAAACGATCATGAGAGATTACTACAAGCAACTCTATGCCAATAAAATGGACAACCTGGAAGAAATGGACAGATTCTTAGAAATGCACAACCTGCCGAGACTGAACCAGGAAGAAATAGAAAATACGAACAGACCAATCACAAGCACTGAAATTGAAACTGTGATTAAAAATCTTCCAACAAACAAAAGCCCAGGACCAGATGGCTTCACAGGCGAATTCTATCAAACATTTAGAGAAGAGCTAACACCTTTCCTTCTCAAACTCTTCCAAAATATTGCAGAGGGAGGAACACTCCCAAACTCATTCTACGAGGCCACCATCACCCTGATACCAAAACCAGACAAAGATGTCACAAAGAAAGAAAACTACAGGCCAATATCACTGATGAACATAGATGCAAAAATCCTCAACAAAATACTAGCAAACAGAATCCAACAGCACGTTAAAAGGATCATACACCATGATCAAGTGGGGTTTATCCCAGGAATGCAAGGATTCTTCAATATATGCAAATCAATCAACGTGATACATCATATTAACAACTTGAAGGAGAAAAACCATATGATCATCTCAATAGATGCAGAGAAAGCTTTCGACAAAATTCAACACCCATTTATGATAAAAGCCCTGCAGAAAGTAGGCATAGAGGGAACATTCCTCAACATAATAAAGGCCATATATGACAAACCCACAGCCAACATTGTCCTCAATGGTGAAAAACTGAAACCATTTCCACTAAGATCAGGAACAAGACAAGGTTCCCCACTCTCACCACTATTATTCAACATAGTTTTGGAAGGGTTAGCCACAGCAATCAGAGAAGATAAAGAAATAAAAGGAATCCAAATCGGAAAAGAAGAAGTAAAGCTGTCACTGTTTGCAGGTGACATGATACTATACATAGAGAATCCTAAAGATGCTACCAGAAAACTACTAGAGCTAATCAATGCATTTGGTAAAGTAGCAGGGTACAAAATTAATGCACAGAAGTCTCTTGCATTCCTATACACTAATGATGAAAAATCTGAAAGTGAAATTAAGAAAACACTCCCGTTTACCATTGCAACAAAAAGAATAAAATATCTAGGAATAAACCTACCTAAGGAGACAAAAGACCTGTATGCAGAAAATTATAAGACACTGATGAAAGAAATTAAAGATGATACAAATAGATGGAGAGATATACCATGTTCTTGGATTGGAAGAATCAACATTGTGAAAATGACTCTACTACCCAAAGCAATCTACAGATTCAATGCAATCCCTATCAAACTACCACTGGCATTTTTCACAGAACTAGAACAAAAAATTTCACAATTTGTATGGAAACACAAAAGACCCCGAATAGCCAAAGCAATCTTGAGAACGAAAAATGGAGCTGGGGGAATCAGGCTCCCTTACTTCAGACTATATTACAAAGCTACAGTAATCAAGACAGTATGGTACTGGCACAAAAATAGAAATATAGATCAATGGAACAGGATAGAAAGCCCAGAGATAAACCCACGCACATATGGTCACCTTATCTTCGATAAAGGAGGCAAGCATATACAGTGGAGAAAAGACAGCCTCTTCAATAAGTGGTGCTGGGAAAATTGGACAGGTACATGTAAAAGTATGAAATTAGAACACTCCCTGACACCATACACAAAAATAAACTCAAAATGGATTAAAGACCTAAGTGTAAGGCCAGACACTATCAAACTCTTAGAGGAAAACGTAGGCAGAACACTCTATGACATAAATCACAGCAAGATCCTTTTTGACCCAGCTCCTAAGGAAATGGAAATAAAAACACAAATAAACAAATGGGACCTAATGAAACGTAAAAGCTTTTGCACAGCAAAGGAAACCATAAACAAGACCAAAAGACAACCCTCAGAATGGGAGAAAATATTTGCAAATGAAGCAACTGACAAAGGATTAATCTCCAAGATTTACAAGCAGCTCATGCAGCTCAATATCCAAAAAACAAACAACCCAATCCAAAAATGGGCAGAAGACCTAAATAGACATTTCTCCAAAGAAGATATACAGATTGCCAACAGACACATGAACGAATGCTCAACATCATTAATCATTAGAGAAATGCAAATCAAAACTAAAATGAGATATCATCTCACACCGGTCAGAATGGCCATCATCAAAAAATCTAGAAACAATAAATGCTGGAGAGGGTGTGGAGAAAAGGGAACACTCTTGCACTGTTGGTGGGAATGTAAATTGATACAGCCACTATGGAGAACAGTATGGAGGTTCCTTAAAAAACTAAAAATAGAACTACTATACGACCCAGCAATCCCACTACTGGGCATATACCCTGAGAAAACCATAATTCAAAAAGAGTCATGTACCAAAATGTTCATTGCAACTCTATTTACAATAGTCAGGACATGGAAGCAACCTAAGTGTCCCTCATCGGATGAATGGATAAAGAAGATGTGGCACATATATACAATGGAATATTACTCAGCCATAAAAAGAAATGAAATGGAGGTATTTGTAGTGAGGTGGATGGAGTTAGAGTCTGTCATACAGAGTGAAGTAAGTCAGAAAGAGAAAAACAAATACAGTATGCTAACACATATATATGGAATCTACAGGAAAATAAAGGTCATGAAGAGAACCTAGTGGCAAGACGGGAATAAAGACACAGACCTACTAGAGAATGGACTTGAGGATATAGGGAGGGGGAGGGGTAAGATGTGACAGGGTGAGAGAGTGGCATAGACATATATATATATACACTACCAAATGTAAAATAGTTAGCTAGTGGGAAGCAGCCGCATAGCACAGGGAGATCAGCTGGGTGCTGTGCAACCACCTAGAGGGGTGCGATAGGGAGGGTGGGAGGGAGGGAGATGCAAGAGGGAAGAGATATGGGAACATATGTATAACTGATTCACTTTGTTATAAAGCAGAAACTAACACACCATTGTAAAGCAATTATACTCCAATAAAGATGTTTTTAAAAAAAATGTGTGGTGTTAGGAAATATTCAGAAACTATTATAAGCAAGGCATTAAAGTCAGCTCCAGGCTGTATGGAACCAGCAATATTATTCTGGGTAGAAGTCATGCTTCATTTGGGGAGCAGGTGACTGTGTGGACTTACTCACTGGTGTGTTTGATATGTAACTGAGACCCTCCCAATCTCTTCCCCTCACATGTACTTGAAGAAGCTTATTCTGGAAAGGGAGGGATGTACACTTTGTTTGCTCATATAATGAAACATTAAGGGTGTAGGCTTCTTGACATCAGGTAATTACTAGGTAATCTGTTTTTAAATATCAAATTACCTCAATCAAATTTTCCTGTTTCCAATGTCACATCCTTTAAATTGTTCTCCCTAGGGAGGGGAGAGCAACAAAGTGATCTCTCTCCAAAAGCATATTTAATAATCTCATTTCCTAACTTAAAAATTCTTCAATAACTAATAGTGACTTGCAGGATAAAATCCAAACTATTTTGTAGGATATCCAGGGCTTTCCAGCATCCCACCCCTTCCTTCTTTCTCATTTCCACATCTTCTCCTTCAGGAAAAGCTTCCTTTAGTCCATTTCCCACTGGTCTTGATAGGTCTGGTCTATCCTATCTTAGTTAGGATATCGTATTTCACCATAGCAGCATCTGCATTTTATTGCCTTTACTTGTTTTTCTCCGTCACTAGTCTGTGAACTCCACAACAGCAGGAATTATATCTTCCATCTCTATATTCTCTATGCTTGGTTCCTTGGCTAACATGCAGTAATTAACAAGGAATATTTTTGAATGAATTGGCTTTGTGGTCCTGATATCTATTTCCCTCTTACACCTTCTTCAGTGTTAAGCTGTGCCCTTAGCCATCCAGGTCCAGGTGATATTGTCAGTCTCCTTTTTAGCTAGGTATGGGCGTATGAAGACATTCCAAACAGTGGGAAGCGGTGGAAATGTTGGATACAATTATAGTGTGAAATTAAATTTCTGAAAATGGAAACTCTTCATTTTCTCTTTCTCCTTGCTGCAGGCTAGAAAGCAGATATGCTGATGAGCCAGATTTAACTTTCATGAAGGGACATCATTCTAGAAAAGGTAGAACATGTAGAAGGAACCTTGGAAAACTTTATGGATCATTCCCCGTATTCTTCTTGGACTGCTTACATACCTTTGGACATGAGGAAGAAATCTTTTTACTTCAGCTTAGCCTGTACTCTAACTGGCATATCTGGGAGTGCACTGGAGACTTTGTCTATCTGTGTTGCTTCTTTTGTGGGACTGAGCAGAAGTTCATTCTATTTGCAGATATTACTCATCTGCAAGAACCACCCTGCATCCTTCTCATCAAGGCAACTTCCCCAGGACTGATCTTAAAACAGTCATGTACTTAATTTTGGAGATAGGTAGAAAAATATTTATTCTCTTAGGAGTTTTTGCCATAGTTCTTGCTTATCTAACATTAAATAGCAAGAAAAGTCCTTCAGCTAGCAACTCTGCAAGTGACTAGGACTGAATTGTCCTCGAGCACTTCTAAGTTACACCATATACCCAAGATTTTATGGGATCTTTACTCAATTCTTTTTTATTTTAAAGAAACTATCCTCACAGAGTGATTACAGTGAAGATCTAGTATAACTAACCTCCACCTAACAGGCTTGTTGAATTAATGGACATTCTGTTTCCTTTGCAAGCATGATGACTAATATTTATTGTATGCTGAATTTTTGATGATGCTGATGTACCACCATTTGGGCTGCAATCTTAACAAGAGTCACTTATACCTGTTTCTAAACCTGTCTATGCCAGTTAGGAGCCACATAATACACTGGTGTAAAGCACCTACTCTGTAGTAGACAATTCGTGTTTAAGTCCTGGCCTGCTATGTGCCAGCTGTATGGTCTTGGGAAGGTTACTTCTGTTACGTAGTATTTCCTCATTTATTAAATGGGGATAATAATAGTAACTATGTCATCAGGCTCTTGTGAGGACTGTTTGTGTAAATATAAATAAATCTCTTAGAACAGTATAAAGAGAATTATGAAAAATTGGCAATAAGTAAAAACACTTAAGTGTTAACTAATTGTAATCATGTAATTTAATTGACTAGTGTATAAACTGATGAAATTTGATTATGCAAAGAAGTTGTTACATCTGTAGAAATTAAGTCAAATCCTTTGGAATCATTCCAAAGAGATAAATATCTCACACACACACACACACACACACACACACACACACACATCAGAGTCTGGTCAGGGAAATGTAACAGTTTTGGGAAAAAATTCATGATATTCCATAGGTGTTCTTTATTCAAACTGCTTTGCAACCAATATTAGATAAACTAAGAGGAATTAGAATAAGTGTTTTTTGTACAAGAAAGGCAATGCAAAATCCCACTCTAGGGAGTCATAACCAAAGAAAAGGCCTTGATCCCACTGCAAAGAATCAATGAATGAATGCTCATTAATATGTTTTAGGTTATAGTAAAATTTTTAAGTCTGTATATAGTTCTTTTTAAAAATTTTTTCCTATTAACCAAATAGTTATCAATCAACTGAGTAGTAGTGTTTCTGTGTTGCTCTTCTCTCAAAAGGACCCAGTCTTGTTCTTGTTATTCAACCAGTTCCTATTACCTTACCCCAGGTCATTTTTGTTGCTTTACCTAGATATAAAAGGGAAGAGTCCTCTCCCAAAATTTTGTTTAAAAAGTCACATTTTTTTCCTTTTTCATTAGATAGGTTGTAATTTGAAGATGGTAGTTCCAGAGATTAAATAATAAGATAATTAATAAGACAACAACAACAATGGAGTAGATAAAATCTGAATTTATTCAGGCATATAAATGGCCTACTGACCACCCCAAATCTCTTCTACTTAAATATTAAAATTCAAAATTAATCTCTACTGTTATAAGAAGGACAGAAAAAATATTTTCAGAAAATTCAAACTAGACTTTAGTCTTTGGTCTTTATGGCAATTGTAAGAATTCATACTAATTATTGTAAATCAATTTTGTCCATTACTTTAATGTATTAATATTTGAAAAGGAATTCTTTTAAATTTAATATCAGAAAAAATATGTTAAAGTATGTGGGACTTGAGATTTAAAAATAAACATTAAAAAGTTCCTTCTAATTTTATTAGATTAGTGGGTACAACTAAGTGTAAAATAAACCCTCCCATCTCTCAGGCATTCTTTCTCTTGCTCATTCTGTTAATAAAATTTCTAGCTCCATGCCTGGTACATATTAGACATTTATTAAATACTTGTTTATATAGATGAATGATTGAATCAATCATTCAATAAATGAAGATGTGGTCACTGCTGTTACAGAGGTTACCATTTAGGAAAAAACACATATAAATACAGATAAGAAGACTATTAAAAAAACAATTTAGGTCATAAATGCTAAGTAAGTGAAAAAATGCTAGGGTATATTCAGTCAACATTGAAATATTTTGGAATAAATAACTAAAGGAGACTAGAGCTTTCCTCTCTGGTGTACTATAAAATTGAATTTAATGAATGTGAGCCTGTTTTCATATTTTAAAAATTTCACATCAGATCAGATATCTAAATATTCAGATATCTAAATAATTAAAACATAACTTACCTAATAGGTTAAAGGAAGATTAGGTTTAAAGTTTTTAGTGTTTCAGATTGCCTATCTATCTACCTTTCATTAAAGTTATTTGATGATGCAAATTCATAAGCTTTATCAAAAAATTTCCTTTAGAATCAAATTTTGCAATGGTCTTTTGGTCTTCAGTTGGTTTTGGATGATTTTCAGAGTAACTATTGGAAAACTGGTTTTAGACTCTATAGTGCTGATGCACATATCCTCAATATTCATTTCCCATGTGTTTCATATGATAAAGGCAACCAAACAGGCAATTAGTTTCTAATAAGGATAGGTTTGTTTGACATCTGCTCTTGCCTTTTTTTTTTTTTTTGGCTTGTCTAGAGTCACTTAGAAACTATAGTTAGAAACTCTCTAAGCATAGAATAGATGCGCTTCTAATAAGCCAGAACCTCCTGCTTCACTAAATAGAGCAAACTGTCTTTTATTACAGTTTACAGTTTTTTGAACTTTGGTGAAAGGCAGTAGATTGTATACTTTGGTTTTTACTTTAGTTCTTTTCTTCTAGATAATAATGCTGTTTTTAAAAGGTTATAGTTACAATGCAATTTGTAAAATGACAGACCTCACAGTTCTCAGTTTTCAAAGAAAAATTTTCACTTATACTATTTATAAGATCAAAACTGACTTTCAAATTTAAATTTTACATTACATATTTTTCTAAGTTTTGATATGTAAGTTATTCATAGAAGGTGATAGTTATAGAGCTATAACATCATATCAAAATTTACTTGGAAATCTTGTGCTTGATGATAATTCCAGGCATGGGACTAGTGAACTGCAGAAGCATTACCTTTTTTGAATCACTGTGAGTATGTGAGAGTGTGATGGTCAAAATTCGTCCAATTTTTGACAAAACCAAAATATCAAAAACAAAACAATTGTGCTAAATATTTCTGTAAGGATAAAGGGAAGTTTTTGACGATAGCCTTTTTAAAATTATTTTAAGATTTTGAGAGTAGTTATATATTTTAAAGCAAGCTTTCCAGCCAGAACTAAAGAAAAAAGATGTTAAGCATGCACAAGCATAATGATTGTGATTTTCCACCTTTACTCTGCTAGGCTTTAAAGTCTAATACAGTGAGTTTGAAAGTGGTGGCCATAAGGTTTTTTTTATTACGTTTCTTACTGGGGCTCTACAGGGTTTATTGCCACTACCTGAAACAGTGTATTTTCTGGTGATAAGAGGAAGTTTTAAAAACTTATTTATTTTTCTTCAGAATAGGTAAAGAAGAGCAGTTCTCAAGGTCTATTGATAATTTTAATACCAAGCATTTGAATATGTCTCTGTCACGGATTCTAATCTCATAATTTACTCAAATAAAAAGGCTATTGTCTGATTCATGTAATAAATGCTCTACTTGCAATGACAGCTGGGTTGTGTCAAGACACGTTGATGAGATTCCCGAGACTGCTGAGCTCAAAGAATTAATTTTAGAATCTCTACCTAAGACATATCAAAGGTAATTCAGGAAAGAATAATTGATAGAGAAACTGCATGATGAGTTCAATACCTTTATTATTTTTCAGTAGCAGTTATTTTCCCAAAGAGGATATTCTGGAACAACTGTAATGTATGTTATATAAGAATATGTTATTACCTTGTTTTGGAGAATCTTCAAGTAACCATCATGTCCAAATGAGAATGCTCATAATTAGCTTCAATTCCTCCTTTCTCATGATCTATAACCAAATAATCCTATTACTTTTACTTCATATTTTTTATTTATTTAAACTCCCTCTCTTAATTTCCAGTGTCTTTGTTTCTACCTCAATTCAAGCCTACTGCATAGTCTGGCAGAGGTTATTTTTCCAATAGCTTCCTATCATTTCCTTTTTTCAAATATGTCAGTCTATTCCATGCTTTGTTACCAGAGTAATCAAAAAATAAGTTATCATGTGACTGTCATAGTCAAACATTTTGAGAGTTCTACAGTAATGTTTCATATCATGGTTTTGGAGAAAAATATAATAAATTTAATGGTAATTTTGTGGGTATTTAAACTCCCTAAGCTGGAGACTTCTGGTTTCAACTCCAACATGTAAAGAGCTTATTACAACAAGAAAATAGCTGAATTAGACAAAAGTTAACTACTTTTCTTGGACCCATCACAAAACTGAGATCACAGGGCAAACCACCACCAGGAAATATGGAGAGACAGGCAAATCCAGAAGGTCATGGCTGAGATATGCTTTCCTGGATGGAGCAGAAATCCCTGGAAAAATAAACTAATAGTGATGCTTAAATGGTAATTGAGACAAATGGCCAGAGGCTGTGTGGACTTGCAGGAGAGTAAGAAACACTTAGGGACCACAGCCTTAGGAGACTCTATAATTTTGTGTGTTTTAATTCCAAGAACCCTACAAGGTTCTCATTGTGAAGATCTGATTAAGATTCCCTAGTGACTCTGGGAGGGAGAGGGGAAGAGTAACCTAGGGAACTATGCCTAGAGCAGTCTCCATAACAAAGGCTTGCTGTCAGGGCTACCAGACACTTGTTCCACCTGAGGGAAAGGTATTTTCCTAATTCCATCCCTCTCTAGTTTTCCTGTCTTACCAAGGTGGGGAGAAGTTATGTAACACTTGTGAAGGACACGGCCCACGGATACAGGTCCCCTGAAAAGACTGATTTTAATTATAAGACCATAGGAAGCTTTCCTTCTTCCACATCTTACCACTGCATCAGCAGGGCTCCAGTATAATAACTTTGGATTACAGATGAAAAAACCGAGAAATACAGACTATCTAAAGAGGAGTTCTTACAGGAACCTAAAGGCAACAGGAGAAACAAAAACAAGGAAACTAGAGGAATTTCAAGCCAATGGCACCTACAGTAACATCAAACACAGCCCAACTCCTAGCCAGATTAACAGAAATCCTCAAACTAAAGGCCTATTTACCTCTGTTCCTATTATCCAATACTTCATGTCCATCATTCAACAAAAAATTACAAGTCATGCTAAAAGGAAAGAAAACACATGGTCTGAAGAGATAAAGCAATCAGAACCAGAATCAGATATGACACAGATATTAGAATTATTAGATGGTAAAAATTTTAAATAACTATGATTAATATGTTATAAGTTTCCATGGAAAATGTAGACAACAAAAAAAGATATGTGAACAGAGAAATGGAAACTCTAAGCAAGAAGTTTTAAATGCTGGAAATAAAAAATACAATAATTGAAATTAAGAATACCTTTGAGGAGTTTATCAGTAGACTGGACACAAATGAGGAAAGAATCAATGAGCCTGAAGATAGATCCATAAGAAGTCACCAAACTGAAATGCAAAGAGAAAAAAAGAAAAACTCCCCAGAACATTCAAGAGCTGTGAGTCAATTTAAAAGAACATCTTGAAAAAAGCCAAAGGAAAAAAGATCATTTTACCTATGGAGAAACAAGTTTAACAGCAAATTTCTCAACAGAAACTATGTGAGCAAGAAGAGAGAGGAGTAAAATATTTAAAATGTTGAAAGGAAAAAACTCAGCAATCCAGGAGTCTAATTTAGTGACATTATTCTTCAAAATTGCAGGAGATTAAGGACTTTCTGAGACAAAAACAACAGGGTGTTTATTGCCACTGAACCTGCCCTGCAAGAAATGTTAAAGTTGTTCACAGAAAATAAAGATGACCCAGGTCAGTAAAATGTAAATTTTCTAAATATATTAGAAAATATATTAGATTGTCAGAGTGGAAAAAAAAACAACACCAAATATGTTATCTACAAGAAACTCACTTTAAATATAAAGACGCAGGTTAGAAGTAAAGGGATGGGGGTCGATATACTAAAGTGAAAGGGAGCTGGAGAAGCTATGTTCTTTTCAGACAAAACAGGCTTCAGAACAGGAAATGTATTAGGGATAAAGAAGGGCATTTCATAAAGGTAACAGAATTAATTCTCCAAGAAGACATAACCACCCTTAATAGTGTGCACCAAAACTTCCCAAGCCTGTTCCTGCATATGTAAAGCAGGAAACACCCATTAAAGAATTTTGTAATATTAGAAAATATGTAAAATGACTACTCAGTGGTCAATGTATCTTATTGTTTCTTAGTGTAGTATACTTGCCATCGACACAGTCTGCCTCCACTTTCATTTCCACTCTCAATTACTACTACTCTTCCCTAAGCCTGCTTCCTGCAGCCACGCGGATTTCCAGTGGTTTCATGAATAAACCCACACTCTTGCTCAGGTATTCGCTTTTCACCTGTGCAGGTGTCCTTCAGCATTCACAGGGGATTGGTTCCTGGAGCCACACTGTATACCGAAATCCATGTATGCTCAAGTCCTTTATATAAAATGGCCATAGTGCAATGAATACAGTTGACCCTCCATATCTGCTGGTTTGGCATACGTGGATATTGAGGTCCAACTGTATATTTACTGAAAAAAAGTCATGCATTGTGGACTTGTGCAGTTCAAACCCGTGCTGTTCAAGGGTCAACTAATTTCTTCTGAATGGAGTGATCTTCCCTGCCACCAGACTCAACCTGTTCACCTTACAAAATCTTCACAAACTTGCAAGAAATTGATATGGTATTAATTGCTATGTTCTCACTGTTTTCATAAAAATTGTAGTTAACTTTAATAGAATTTATTTCATTGAATTATGTATCATTCCCCTCATATCTTTTCCTCCCTTCGTAATGGGAGTTCCTGATATAAAAGGACTGCATGGTATTTTTTACCCTTTGCACTTAGCAAAACAACTTGCACAGGACAGTGCTTAATAAGGAAAGGACACTAGATTACTCATCATTCCTAGAACAAACAATGAATATACATTTTTCATATCTTTGCATGGATTATTTTTCTCTAATTTGGATTTTTGTTTCCTCACTATGGCTGATAAACTCATTCATAATTCATGATCTTGCTCAACTGTAACTCTCTTCTGATTTCTTTTAGATGTTTTGTAATTGTAGATTCCATGTTTAGGTTTTTGATCCATCTCAAATCAGTTTTTGTGCCTGATGTGTGAAGGGGTGAATACTTATTTTGTCCCCTATTCTTTATTCCATTGCTTAAATACACCACTTGCTGAAAAGGTTTTTCTTTCCCTGGTGAATTACTTTGTTGCCTGTCAAAAATTTTTTGATTGTAATTATGTAGAGCTATTTCTGGAATCTCTTTTGTTCCATTGATCTACTTGTCTATTTTATTATGCCCACACCATAGACTTGGTTACAGTAGCTTTACGGTAAATCTTGAAGTCAAGAAGTATAAATCCTCAAATTTTCTTTTTCAATAATGTTTGACTCTTCTATATAGATCCTTTGCATTTCCATATATATTTTAGTATTAGTTTGTCAGTAATCACAGGAAAGCCTGTTAGGATATTGATTGAAATTGTATTCTATCTTTGATTAATTTGGAGAAAATTGATGTCTTTACAATATTTATATGGGCCCGCTCAAACTTCTCTCAAAGTTTTGTAGTTTTCAGAGTAGAGGTCTTGCTCGGCTTTCATTACCTATATCCCTAGGTGTTTTATTTTTTATGATATTGTGAATGGCATTGATTTTTAAATTTTATTTTCCAATTGTTTGCTGCCACTTTGTAGAATATAATTGATTTTTATATTGCTCCTGAATCCCAAGACCTTGCTGAATTCACCTATTACATCTAGGATGTTTTACTGTCTATGAAAAAAAGAGGTTACTTTTTTCTTTCTCCCTCCTTCTCTCTCACTCCCTTTTTCCTTAGATGTACTAAGACTGCCACCCCAAAATACAGTGTTGAATAAAAATGGTGAAAAATTCAGAGCCTTTCCTTCTTCCCAGTCTTAATGGTGGTGAGGCATGTCTAATATTTCATCAATAAATCTGATGTTAGCTGAAAGTTTTCCACAGATATTTTTTCTTTTTCAGATTGAAGGCATTTTCTTCTATTTCTAGATACTGAGAGGTTTTTTAATCATTAATGAGTGTTAGATTTTATCTAATACTTTTTTTTTTTTTGGCCTGTTAAGATAACCATATGACTTATCTCCTTTATTCTTTTTAATGAATTACATTCATTGATTTTTGAATGTTAATATAACCTTGAATTCCTGCATAAACTCTACTTAGCCATTATATATTTTCTAATTACACATATTTTAGATTGCCTGAAATCTTCCCACAGGTAATTATCATTCTGATCAGTTGTTTTTACATATTTTTTCCTAATTCCTTTGGCGTAAACTTTATCAATCTGTCTTTAAATTCACTGATCATTTCTTCTGCAATGAATTTCATTCTAGTGTTTGAGTGTTAGGCCCATTTTGTATTGCAGATTCTAGAATTCTATACTTTAGTAGTTTTCTTTTCTCTGCTGAGATCTGTTAATCCATATTTTATATCTGTCCTGTAAATCTTTGTACTTATGAAGGATAGTTATTTTTTTAAATTTATTTTATTGAAGTGTAGTTGATTTATAATGTGTTAATTTCTGCTGTACAGCAAAGTGATTCAGTTTATATATGTATACATTCTTTTCTATTATGGTTTATCACAGAATATTGAATATAGTTCCCTGTGCTACACAGTAGGACCTTGTTGTTTATCCATTCTATATATAATAGTTTGCATCTGCTAATCCCAAACTCCCTGCCCATCCCTCCCTCACCCTCCCTCCTCCTTGGCAACCACAATTCTATGTCTGTGAGTCTGTTTCTGTTTCATAGATAAGTTCATTTGTGTCATATTTTCTGACTTACTTCACTTATTATGATAATTTCTAGGTCCATCCATGCTGCTGCAAATGGCATTATTTCATTCTTTTTTATGGCTGAGTAGTATGTCATTCTATATGTGCACCACATCTTCTTTAAGGTATAGTGATTTTATTTATTTTTTATTTTTTAAATGAGCAGTATAAATAGTAATTTACTTATATTTTCCAGAAATTTCATATATATAAAATATGTTTCTATAAACCCATTTATGCTCGTTTCAGCAGGATTACTGATGGTACTGTTGAAATATAATGTGACAAAATAATAGCTAAGTCTGCGTAACTGCATACAAACCAAGTATTTCTCTGTTCCTTTACATTTTTTGCTCCTCTCTAGAATAGATTTGTGTTTGCTAATTTTGTAATCAGGAGAGATAAATTTAAAAGACACAAGGGAAAAAAAGGAGTTTTTTTTTTTTTTAATCCCTAGTACTTATTTAAGGGGATAGTTATTTTAAAGTTCATGTTTACTATTACAATATCTAGGTTATCTGTAAACTGGATTCTTTTAAGCTTTTTTCTTGATTGTAGGGTCCAGCTTTTTTCTTGATATCATTCTTTTGTTGCATGCCAGCCACTTCATGTAGAAGAGCCAGGGATATTGGGATACACTACTGTTTTGTTTTCTCAGAGAATGCAAGCTTTTCTGTGTCTGGTAGCTAAAATGAGAAAGTGATCATTCAAATTTTACCAACTGTTGAATAACTTATATTAACTGAGTTATAGCTTTATGATTAAGCTCATTTCTATTTAGCCCAACCCCAAACATCCAATCTGTGGCTACTGCCACTGACATTAATGTGGAGAAGCTGCTTTCTTTGTTTTATCAGAATTCAAATGAGGTATCAGGAGAGAGTTAGATAGAGGTATCCCCTTTGTATTTACTGGCTCCAGCTACTATTAGAGTGGCTGATAGAGCTTTTCAAATAAGTTATTTCTGAAACTGTAAGTTATTTCTGTTTTTCACTCTTGACTGCACTGCCTTTATCTCAGCGAAATTGGGAAAGAGTGAGATCAGGAAGATTATTATACCAAGAAAATTTTTGCTGTATTTGGGGTTTCTCAGACTCCAGTCATTTCTGCCTGCTCAACAGTTGCCAGTATCTTGCCAGACGTCTTCCCCCATGGGTAGAGTCACTGGATCTCTGGTAGGTCTGTCTAAACCCAGACCTAGTGTTTTCCCAGAAGCTGTTGAAGGAAGCTGCTGATGGAGACCTCTATGGAGATCAGTTTATCAAGGCTTTCTCGCATCTACCACTCTTTGATAATCCTACAGATGAGTATGGTTTTCATGTTTTCTAGATTTTTCTTGGTGTTACCCCAGAGATAAAGTTCTTCTTCACCCCTTTATATCCAGAAACAGAACTCTGCAGTATGTATGTCTGGGTTATCCTGATGTTGATTTTTCAGCTGTGACCTCTGTAGAGTCACCAGATCCTCAATATAAAGGAATAAATATTCCTCTAGATGCACCTTAATCAACAATACCTTGTGGAAAGTACACCAGAACAACTTTTGTAAATATATTTTTTAATAGCCTTATATTACATAGTGTGAATCTATCATAATTTACTTAGCCATTCTCTTAAGTGAAATCACTTTGTTTCTATGTATGTACAACTACAAGCAATTCTGTGATAACTATTCTTGTGTGTATATTTTTAGATACTGACACGGTTCTATGGTATAGAATACTAAAAGCATGATTGATAATTACGTATAAAGTAATTTTAATAGATGTTGCTAGATTTACTTTTTAGTGGTAATGACGTATATTTTCACTCATAAAGTGGAGTGTGTTACATTCAAGCCAACAATTATTCTTATATAACTTTCATTATTTTAGTGGGTGTAAAATGGCTGCTCATAACTATTTTATTGTGTACTTTCCTGACTACTAGAAAATTTTGAGCATTTTAAAGTTTATCTTATCATTTGGTGTATTTTTTCTGTGAATTACCAATTCATAGCATTTTATACTTTTTCTGTTGTTGTCAATTATTAGGAGTTCTTTGTATATTATAGGTAAGAGTTCTTAATTTATTACCTAAATTGCAAATCAATTTGTACATTTGTGCACCTGAGTTTGTGGCCTGTAAAACCAAAAAATCCCCAAACCCACTACATATATAAATAGGTAGGACATACGAGTGTGTCTAGGACTGTCTCAATTTGCTCCTGTCTTCCCAATGTACTGGCTGGTTAATGTCCCCTTTCATTCTCAAAAGTTTCCTCATATAGTAAGTTATATGGTTACCACATATATGAGGAATATTTGAAGGAACTAGAAATGTTCAAACTAGAGGAAAGAAATTCTTGCTTACATATATTACCTCTGTGTGTGTGTGTGTGTGTGTGTGTGTGTATGTGTATGCGCATGTGTGCAGTCTTTTCCCATTATAGACACTAAGATTAAAAATAAACCACTGTGTGGGAGACACAGGATGATAGATTTTAGTTTACTCTAAGGGAAAAAATATACAAATCTCTCAAAGTTGGATTAGGGCACTTTGGGAAATGTTGAGCTCATCATTGCAGGCCATAAATTTTACACTGAATAACTATTTAGTGAAACTAATATTATGAGATTAAGTCCCCCAGAAATCTACTATGTCTCCTGAGCCTATATATTACGATTCCACAAAACTGGAATAATGGAAGTAACTTTGAAAATGGTTAAAATGTATTTGGATATAGACGAAGTGATAGGGATTACAGGCTTTGGAAGATAGCAGAGATCTAATTCTGGCTAGGCCACTTGCTTTCTACCTGGTCTTGATAACATTACTAGGAAACTCTGATCCTTGATTTCCTACTCTTATAAAGTGATAATAGTAACTTCATATGGCAATTTTAAACAAAGATGTGAACATTAGTATGTAGCCTAATGTTTGGTATGTAGTAACCATTGAATTCATGGGGATTACTCATCAATATTCTTAGCCAGGATATACTGTGCTGCACTGAACTAGAGGGTTCTCTATGGGTTACTGTTGACATACTGACCTTTGAATTCTTACAGAATTCTTATAGAAGCTTGCTTATTGTGGAGTCATAGACTAAGGTTAGTAAAAAAAGTACTATATAAAGTACTCTATTACTTAAAGTTTTCTTAGGTATGGAAGCAGGTAATTAAACTAAACACAAATGCTCAAATATGGACAACTTGGTTTAGGGCTTTTATAGATCATACTAAACTATGTTTGAGGCCACTCCTGAATAACATGAGCTTACAGATATAGGGCTTTATAACGTCTTCTCTTTTTTTAGAAACAAGCAAGCAAAAATGCACAAGAAAAAGAAATGCAAGCTCTATATTTGATTAAACTAAGGACATCTGTATCCTTAACAATCAGATATCCAAAAGGGCTGTTACAGGTATAGGAAAAATGCTGAAAGGTGTTTTAAAAAAATTTTTATTGGAGTATACTTGATTTACAACTTTGTGTTAATTTCAGGTGTACAGCAAAGTGAATCAGTAATACATACACATATATTTTTTCTGTTTCAGATTCTTTTCCCATATAGGTTATTACAGAATATTGAGTTCCCTGTGCTATACAGTAGGTCCTTGTTGGTTATCTATTTTATATATAGTAGTGTGTGTATGTTAATCCCAAGCTCCCGATTTATCCCTTCCCATGATGTATCCCCTTTGGTAACCATAAGTTTGTTTTCAATATCTGTGAGGTTGTTTCTGTTTTGTAAGTAAGTTCGTTTGTATCATTTAAAAAAATTAGATTCCACATGAGTGATATCATATGATATTTGACTTTCTTTGACTCACTTCACTTAGTGTAATAATCTCTAGGTCCATCCATGTTACTGCGAGTGGCATTATTTCATTCTTTTATATATCTGAGTAATATTCCGTTGTATATATGTACCACATCTTCTTTATCCATTCCTCTGTTGATGGACATTTAGGTTGCTTCCGTGTCCTGGCTATTGTAAATAGTGCTGCAATGAACACTGGGGTGCATGTATATTTTCGAATTATGATTTTTTCTGGATATATGCCCAGGAGTGGGATTGCTGCATCATATGGGAGTTCTATTTTTAGTTTTTTAAGGAACATCCATTCTATTCTCCATAGTGGTTGTACCAATTTACATTCCCACCAATGGTGTAAGAGGGTTCCCTTTTCTCCACACCCTCTCCAGCATTTATTGTTTGTAGATTTTGTTGATGATGGCCATTCTGACTGGTGTGAGGTGATACTTCATGTAGTTCTGACTTGCATTTCTCTGATAATTAGTGATGTTGAGCATTTTTTCATGTGCTTTTTGGCCATCTGTATGTCTTCTCTGGAGAAACGTCTATTTAGAGCTTCTGCCCATTTTTTGATTGGGTTGTCTTTTTGTGACATAGAGTTGCCTGAGCTGTTTGTATATTTTGGAAATTAATCCCTTGTCAGTTGCTTCATTTGCAAATTTTTCTCTCATTCTCTGGGTTGTTTTCGTATTGTTAATGGTTTCCTTTGCTATGCAAAAGCTTGTAAATTTAATTAGGTCCCATTTGTTTATTTTTTTTAATATCTTTATTGGAGTATAATTGCTTTACAATGGTGTGTTAGTTTCTGCTTTATAACAAAGTGAATCAGTTATACATATACATATGTTCCCATATCTCTTCCCTCTTGCATCTCCCTCCCTCCCACCCTCCCTATCCCACCCCTCTAGGTGGTCACAAAGCACCGAGCTGATCTCCCTGTGCTATGTGGTTGCTTCCCACTAGCTATCCATTTTACGTTTGGTAGTGTATATATGTCCTAAGAGAGGGGCATTGGTGGTTCAGTGGTAGAATTCTCGCCTCCCATTTGTTTATTTTTGTTTTTACTTTCATTACTGTAGGAGGTGGATCAAAAAACATCTTGCTGTGATTTACGTCAAAGAGAGTTCTGCCTATGTTTTCCTCTAAGAGTTTTACAGTGTATGAATTTACATTTAGGTCGTTGATCCATTTTGAGTTTATTTTTGTGTTTGGTGTTAGGGAGTGTTCTAATTTCATTCTTTTACACGTAGCTGTCCAGTTTTCCCAGCACGATTTACTGAAAAGACTGTCTTTTCTCCATTGTATAGTCTTGCCTCCTTTGCCATAGATTAATTGACCATAGGTGCATGGGTTTATTTCTGGGTTTTCTATCCTGTTCCATTGATCTATATTTCTGTTTTTGTGCCAGTACCATACTGCTTTAGTATGACTGTAGCTTTGTAGTACAGTCTGAAATCAGGGAGCATGGTTCCTCCAGCTCTGTTCATCTTTCTCAGGATTGCTTTGGCTATTTGTGGTACTTTGTGTTTTCATATAAAGTGTTAATTTGTTTTGTTCAACTTCTGTGAAAAATGCAATTGGTAATTTCATAGGGATTTCATTAATCTGCAGATTGCTTTGGGTAGTATAGTCCTTTTCACACTATTGATTTGTCCAATCCAAGAACGTAGTATATCTCTCCATCTGTTTGTGTCATCTTTTATTTCTTTCATCAGTATCTTATAATTTTCTGACTACAGGTCTTTTGCCTCCTTAGGTAGATTTATTCCTAGGTATTTTATTCTTTTTGTTGCAATGGTAAATAGGATTGTTTCCTTAATTTCTCTTTCTGACTTTTTGTTGTTATTGTACTGGAATGCAAGAGATTTCTGTGTATTAATTTTGTATCCTGAAACTTTACCGAATTCATTGATCAAACCTAGTAGTTTTCTGGTAACATCTTTAGGATTCTCTATTATAGTATCATGTCATCTGCAAACAGTGAGTTTTACTTCCTCTTTTCCAGTTTGGATTCTTCTTTTTTCTTTTTGTTCTCTTATTGCTTTGGCTAGGACTTCCAAAACTATGTTTTGTTCTGTTTTTTTTTAAACTATGTTGAATAATAGTGGTGAGAGTGGACATCCTTGTCTTACTCCTGATCTTAGAGGAAATGCTTTCAGTTTTTCACCATTGAGAATGATGTTTGCTGTGGGTTTGTCATATATGGCCTGAGGTATGTTCCCTCTATGCCCACTTTCTGGAGAGTTTTTTCATAAATGTTGAATTTTGTAAAAAGCTTTTTCTGCATCTGTTGAGATGATCATAAGCTTTTTATTCTTCAATTTGCTGATGTGGTGTATCATACTGATTGATTTGCAGATATTAAAAAAATCCTTGCATCCCTGGGATAAATCCCACATGATCATGGTGTATGATTCTTTTAATGTGTTGTTGGATTCAGTTTGGTAGTATTTTGTTTAGCACTTTTGCATCTACGTTCAATGATATTGACCTGTAATTTTCTTTTTTGTGTTATTTTTTTTCTGGTTTTGATATCAGGGTGACAGTGGTCTCATAAAATGAATTTGGAAGTGTTCCTTCCTCTTTAATTTTTTGAAATAGTTTCAGAAGGATAGGTGTTAACTCTTCTGTAAATGTTTGATAGAATTCACCTGTGAAGCCGTCTGGTCCTGGACTTTTATTTGTTGGAATTTTTTAAAATGACTCTTTGAATTTCAGTACTTGTGATTGGCCTGTTCATATTTGCTATTTCTTCCTGGTTCAGTCTTGGAAGGGTGTACCTTTGAAAGAATTTGTCCATTTCATCTAGGTTGTCCAGTTTACTGGTGTATAGTTGCTTGTAGTAGTCTCTTATGGTCCTTTGTATTTCTGTAGTGTCAGTTGTAACTTCTCCTTTTTCATTTCTCATTTTATTGATTTGAGTCCTCTCCCTTTTTTTCTTGATGAATCTGACTAAAGTTTTGTCAATTTTGTTTATCTTTTCAAAGAACAGCTTTTAGTTTTATTTATCTTTTCTATTGTTTTCTTCATTTCTATTTCATTTATTTCTGCTCTGATTTTTATGATTTCTTTCCTTCTACTAACTTTGGGTTTTGTTTGTTCTTCTTTCTCTAGTTGCTTTAGCTGTAAGGTTAGTTTGTTTATTTGAGATTTTTCTTGTTTCCTGAGGTAAGATTGTATTGCTATAAATTTCCCTCTTACAACTGTTTTTGCTGCAACACATTGGTTTTGGATCGTCATGTTTTCATTGTCATTCGTCTCTAGGTATTTTTTGGTTTCCCCTTTGATTTCTTCAGTGATCCATTGGTTGCTTAGTAACATATTGTTTGTCTCCATGTGTTTGTGTATTTTACATTATTTTTTTCCCTGTAACTGATTTCTAATCACATAGCATTGTGGTCAGCAAAGATGCCTGATATGATTTCAATTTTTAAAAATTTACTGAGGCTTGATTTGTGGACCAAGATGCAATCTGTCCTGGAGATTGTTCCATATACTCTTGAGGAGAGAGTGTTTTCTGCTGTTTTTCGATGGAATGTTCTATAAATATCAATTAAGTACATGTGGTCTAACGTGTCACTTAGGCCTGTGATTCCTTATTGATTCTTTGTCTGGATGATCTGTCCATTGATGAAAGTGAGTGATACGTTTCCCCACTATTATTGTGTTACTGTCAATTTCTCCTTTTATGGCTGTTAGCATTTGCCTTATATATTGAGGTGCTCCTATGCTGATTGCATATATATTTACAATTTTTGTACCTTCTTCTTGGATTGATCCCTTGATCATTATGTAGTATCCTTCCTTGTCTCTTGTAACTCTTTATTTTAAAGTCTCTTTTGTCTGATGTTAGTATTGCTACTCCAGCTTTCTTTTGATTTCTCTTTGCATGGCATATTTTTTCCATCCCCTCACTTTCAGTCTGTATATGTCCCTACATCTGATGTGGGTCTCTTGTAGACAGCATATATATAGGTCTTGTTTTTGTATCCATTCAGCCAGTCTGTGTCTTTTGATTGGAGCATTTAATCTGTTTACACTTAAGGTAATTATCAATATGTCTGTTCTTATTGCCATTTTGTTGTTTTGAATTTGTTTTTGTAGGTCTTATGTCTTTCCTTCATCTTTTGTTCTCTTCTCTTGTGATTTGATGACCATCTTTAGTGTTGTGTTTGGATTCCTTTTTCTTTTTTGTGTGTGTGTGTGTATCTATTGCAGATTTTTAGTTTGTGGTTCCCATGAGGTTTTGATATAGAAGTCTATATATATATATAAGATTGTTTTAAGTTGCTGGTGTCTTAATTTCCAATGTGTTTCCAATATCCACCACTTGTACTCTCCTGTTCTCACAGTTGCTGGTTTTGATATATTTGTGTGTTGATGATTTACTACCTTACTTTATGTTTCCCTTTACCACTGAGCTTTTTCATTCAGAATTTTCTTGAATCTAGTTGTAGCCTTTTCTTTTCTGCCTAGAGAAGCTCCTTTAGGATTTGTTGTACAGCTGGTTCGGTGGTGCTGAATTCTTTTAGCTTTTCCTTGTCTGTAAAGATTTTGATTTCTCCACCAACTCTGAATGAGAGCCTTGTTGGGTAGAGTATTCTTGGTTGTAGGTTTTTTTGTTTCATCAATTTAAACATATCATGCCACTCCCTTCTGGCCTGCAGAGTTTCTGCTGAAAAATCAGCTGAATACCTTATGGGGATTCCCTTGTATGTTATTTTTTGCTTTTAATATTTTTTCTCTGTCTTTAATTTTTGTCAGTTTGATTAATATGTGTATTGCCATGTTCTTCTGTGGGTTTATCTTGTAGGGGACTCTGTGCTTCCTGGACTTGAGTGAGTGTTTTCTTTCTTATGTTTGGGAAGTTTTTGGCTATAATCTCTTCAAATATTTTCTCAGGCCCTTTCTCTCTTCTCCTTCTGGGATCCCTATAATGGAAATGTTGGTACGTTTAATGTCCCAGAAGTTTTGAGATTGTCCTCATTTATTTTCATTCCTTTTTCTTTATTCTGTTCCATGGCAGTGATTTCTACCACTGTTATAGCTCATTTATTCATTTCTCTGTCTCGTTTATTCTGCTATTGATTCCTTCTTGTGTATTTTTCATTTCAGTTATTGTATTGTTCATCTCTGTGTGGTTTGTTCTTTAAATCTTCTAGCCCTTTTTTAAACATTTCTTCTATCTTCTTGGTCTATGCCTCCATTCTTTTTTTTTTGAGTTCCTGGATCACCTTTACCATCATTACGCTAATTTCTTTTTCAGGTAGATTGCCTATCTCAACTTCACTTAGTTGTTCTTGTGAATTTTTATATTTTTCTTTCATCTGGAACATATTTCTCTGCCATCTCATTTTGTCTAACTTTCTGTGTTTCTGGTTTCCTTTCCCCAGGCTACAGGATCATAACTCCTCTTGCTTCTGGTGTCTGCCCCCTGGTGGATGAGGTTGGTCCTGGGGCTTGGGCAGGCTTCCTTTTTAGAGGGACTGGTGCCTGCCCACTTGTGGATGGAGCTAGGTCTTGTCCCTCTGGTGGGCAAGGCTGTGTCAGGAGTGTGTTTGTGAGCTCAGTATGGCTTTAGGCAGCTTGTCTGCTGATGGGTGGGTCTCTGTTCATATCCTGCTGGTTGTTTGGCCTGAGGTGTTCCAGCACAGGCGCATGTAGGCTGTTGGGTAGGGCCAGGTCTTGATGCCAAAATGGCAACCTCCAGGAGAGCTCACGCTGATCAGTATTCCCTGGTGCCTCTGCCACCAGTGTCCTTGCATGTCCAGTGAGCCACAGCCAACCCCTGCCTCCCCAGAGGACCCTCCAAAACTCATAGGCAGGCCCAGCCCAACTGCCTACATAGTCACTGCTCTGCTCTGGGTCCCAGTGTACATGAAACCCTGCGTGCACCCTCCAAGAGTGGAGTCTCTGTTTCTCCCAGTCCTTTGGAGCTCCTGCACTCAAGCCCTGCTGGGCTTCTTAGCCAAATGCTCTGGGGGTTCCTCCTCCTGATGCCAGACCCTCATCCTGGGGAGCATGATGTGGGGCTCAGGACTCTCACTCTTGTGGGAGAACCCCTGTGATATAATTATTTTCCAGTTTGTTGGTTGCCTACCTGGCAGGTGTGGGATTTGATTATGTTGCAAAAGTGTCCCTCCTTCCGTCTTGTTGTGGTTTCTTCTTTGTCTTTGAATGTAAAATGTCTTTTTTGGTAAGTTCCAGTCTTTTTTGTCAATGGTTATTCAGCAGTTAGTTAGTTGTGATTTTGGTGTTTTTGTGATAGGTGAGCTCAAGTCCTTCTACTCTGCCATCTTGTCCAGAATCAAGGGGCTGCTTTTAGTTTGGATGCCTGCTGCTTCTTTCCTCAGTGTGTGCTGTTCGTTATTCCCTTGATATGATGGAGTGTGCAGGTGTGGCGTCACTTGTGTGCTCCTGGGATGGTGGGGGCAGAGTTTGGCGCTTGCTTGCAGGTCTCATAGCA
This sequence comes from Balaenoptera physalus, assembly GCF_965194825.1. Lineage (NCBI taxonomy): Eukaryota > Metazoa > Chordata > Mammalia > Artiodactyla > Balaenopteridae > Balaenoptera > Balaenoptera physalus. The sequence goes on along the minus strand of NC_138883.1, from coordinate 59,081,039 downwards.
GTGGGGGCCTGTGCCTGCCTCTGGAGCCCACAATGGTGGCAGTGACTGCGCCCACCTCTGGAGCTCCTGTAGGCAGTGTCCTGTTGCCTAGGAGTGCTCACAGGAAAAGAAGCTCTTAGGGTGTTCCCACCCCTCTCTTCATGCACCCCCCAATAATGGCACCTTACCTCTCTGTGGGCTCAGGCTTCTTCTGAGTACACCCTCAGTTGCCACAGTGCAGCCTCTTTCGGCTGTCTCTGTGCAGGCAACTCTGGTCCTCTCCCTGGGTCTGACCTCTGAAGCCTAAGCTTCAGCACCCAACCCCCACCTGCACCAATGGACAAGCATCTCAGGCTGGGGAGTGCAGGACAGTTGTGCTGACCTTCTGTGTAGGTTACTCTTCATTTCACCTTCTGCAAACTGGTTGCTGCACTCTCCTCCTAGGCTCCAAAGCTCCCCCTCCATCCAGGCTGATCTCCCCGCTGGTGAGGGGACTTCCCACGGTGCAGGAACTTTTCCTCCTTTACAGCACCTTCCCTGGAGTGCAGGCCCCATCCCAATTCCCCTCTTTTTCTTTTTCCTTTTGTCCTACCTGGTTACGTGGAGGTTTTCTTGCCCTTTCAGAAGTCTCAGGTCTTTTGCTGGTGCTCAGTAGATATTCTGTGTGAATCATTCCACTTGTAGATGTACTTTTAATGTTTCTGTGGGAGAATGTGAACTCCTTTGTCCTCCTCCGCCATCTTGGTCCTGCCCCTAAAAGTGGCCTTCAGTCAAGCTGACTGAGCAAAGTTCTTACTCTGTGGAGCAAAACAACAATCTTTGTTTTGTGAAATGGGCATGGGTTACACAGGCAGGATGTTTCATCCCCCTGACCCCATGGAGTAACAGGGAAAAATAAGTGCATTGGAAATGTAGCATAGCAAGATGTTATATGCAGCACTGTAGCTGGAGACCTCTTTTTAATGGGAAGAAATAAAGTTAAAACAACCTGGACATGAAGACAATGTATGTCATAACCCAGGGAAAATTCTTGCTAGTTTGTAAGCCTACTCTAGTGTCAATCTAATAAGTACCCTAGAAATAGTGATAGAGAAACATTTATTTTTCATTTAAAGACAATAAAGGTAATAAAAAAGGTAAAAAAAAAGTCAGTGTAAATATATTACATGGAAAAAGAAGAAAAGGGCAATACGGATAAAGAAAACTCACCCCCAAAACTTGTCAATGATCAGATAAACTGATTTAAAACACCAGCATGAATGAGCACAACTTAATAAAACAAGCATGAACTCATGGCTGAGAAATAAAAGCTCAAGAGTATAGGGTGAGACCACAGATACAGAAGTAGCATGAAAAACTGAAGCCAGGGAATACTTCATAGAAGATAAAAAAATTACAGAAATAAAGTTAGCACTGGCAGTTGCATATACAAAGACAAATATTTATGGAAAATACAATAAAAGTCGTGAAGGACAGGATTTTTTTAAAAGTGAGCAAAAAGGAATGAAAATGAACAAGTAATTTTTTTAAAACATCTTTATTGGAGTATAATTGCTTTACAATGGTGTGTTAGTTTCTGCTTTATAACACAGTGAATCAGTTATACATATACATATTTCCCCATATCTCCTCCCTCTAGCGTCTCCCTCCCACCCTCCCTATACCACCCCTCTAGGTGGTCACAAAGCACCAAGCTGATCTCCCTGTGCTATGTGGCTGCTTCCCACTAGCTATCTATTTTACATTTGGTAGTGTATATATGTCCATGCCACTCTCTCACTTCGTCCCAGCTTACTCTTCCCCCCACCGTGTACTCAAGTGCATTCTCTATGTCTGCGTCTTTATTCCTGTCCTGCCCCTAGGTTCTTCAGAACCATTTTTTTATTTTTAAATTAATATTTTTTAGATTCTGTATATATGTGTTAGCATACGGTATTTTTCTCTTTTTGACTTACTTCACTCTGTATGATAGACTCTAGGTCCATCCACCTCACCACAAATAACTCAGTTTTGTTTCTTTTTATGGCTGGGTAATATTCCGTTGTATATATGTGCCACATCTTCTTTATCCATTCATCTGTCAATGGACACTTATGTTGCTTCCACGTCCTGGCTATTGTAAATACAGCTGCAATGAACATTGTAGTACATGACTCTTTTTGAATTATGGTTTTCTCAAGGTATATGCCCAGTAGTGGGATTGCTGGGTCATACGGTAATTCTATTTTTAGCTTTTTAAGGACCCTCCATACTGTTCTCCATAGTGGCTGTATCAATTTACATTCCCACCAACAGTGCAAGAGGGTTCCCTTTTGTCCACACCCTCTGCAGCATTTATTGTTTGTAGATTTTTTGATGATGGCCATTCTGACTGGTGTGAGGTGATACCTCACTATAGTTTTGATTTGAATTTCTCTAAAAATTAGTGATGTTGAGCATTCTTTCATGTGTTTGTTGGCAATCTGTATATCATCTTTGGAGAAATGTCTATTTAGGGCTTCTGCCCATTTTTGGATTGGGTGGTTTGGTTTTTTTTTGATATTGAGCTGCATGAGCTGCTTGTAAATTTTGGAGATTAATCCATTGTCAGTTGCTTCATTTGCAAATATTTTCTCCCATTCTGAGGGTTGTCTTTTCATCTTGTTTATGTTTTCCTTTGTTGTGCAAAAGCTTTAAAGTTTCATTAGGTCCCATTTGTTTATTTTTGTTTTTATTTCCATTTCTCTAGGAGGTGGGTCAAAAAGGATCTTGCTGTGATTTATGTCATAGAGTGTTCTGCCTATGTTTTCCTCTAAGAGTTTGATAGTGTCTGGCCTTACATTTAGGTCTTTAATCCATTTTGAGTTTATTTCTGTGTATGGTGTTAGGGAGTGTTCTAATTTCATTCTTTTACATGTAGCTGTCCAGTTTTCCCAGCACCACTTATTGAAGAAGCTGTCTTTTCTCCATTGTATATTCTTGCCTCCTTTATCAAAGATAAGGTGACCATATGTGCGTGGGTTTATCTCTGGGCTTTCTATCCTGTTCCATTGATCTATATTTCTGCTTTTGTGCCAGTACCATATTGTCTTGATTACTGTAGCTTTGTAGTATAGTCTGAAGTCAGGGAACCTGATTCCGCCAGCTCCATATTTCTTTCTCAAGATTGCTTTGGTTATTTGTGGTCTTTTGTGTTTCCATACAAATTGTGAAATTTTTTGTTCTAGTTCTGTGAAAACTGCCAGTGGTAGTTTGATAGGGATTGCATTGAATCTGTAGATTGCTTTGGGTAGTATAGTCATTTTCACAATGTTGATTCTTCGAATCCAAGAACATGGTATATCTCTCCATCTGTTGGTATCACCTTTAATTTCTTTCATCAGTGTCTTATAGTTTTCTGCATACAGGTCTTTTGTCTCCTTAGGTAGGTTTATTCCTAGGTATTTTATTCTTTTTGTTGCAATGGTAAATGGGAGTGTTTCCTTAATTTCTCTTTCAGATTTTTCATCATTAGTGTATAAGAATGCAAGAGATTTCTGTGCATTAATTTTGTATGCTGCTACTTTACCAAATGCATTGATTAGCTCTAGTAGTTTTCTGGTAGCATTTTTTTTAAAATATTTTTTTAAATTTTTGGTTGTGTTGGGTCTTCGTTTCTGTGCGTGGGCTTTCTCTAGTTGCGGCAAGCGGGGGCACTCTTCATTGCAGTGCACGGGCCTCTCACTATCGCGGCCTCTCTTGTTGCAGAGCACAGGCTCCAGACACGCAGGCTCAGTAGTTGTGGCTCACGGGCCTAGTTGCTCCGTGGCATGTGGGATCTTCCCAGACCAGGGCTCGAACCCGTGTCCCCTGCATTGGCAGGCAGATTCTCAACCACTGCGCCACCAGGGAAGCCCTCTGGTAGCATCTTTAGGATTCTCTATGTATAGTATCATGTCATCTGCAAAGAGTGAATGCTTTACTTCTTCTCTTCTGATTTGGATTCCTTTTATTTCTTTTTCTTCTCTCATTGCTGTGGCTAAAACTTCCAAAACTATGTTGAATAATAGTTGTGAGACTGCACAACCTTGTCTTGTTCCTGATCTTAGAGGAAATTGTTTCAGTTTTTCACCATTGAGAACGATGTGGGCTGTGGGTTTGTCATACATGGCCTTTATTATGTTGAGGTAAGTTCCCTCTATGCCTACTTTTTGGAGAGTTTTTATCATAAATGGGTGTTGAGTTTTCTTGAAATCTTTTTCTGCATCTGTTGAGATGATCATATGGTTTTCTCCTTCAGTTTGTTAATATAGTGTATCACATTGATTGACTTGTGTATACTGAAGAATCCTTGCATTCCTGGGATAAACCCCACTTGATCATGGTGTATGATCCTTTTAATGTGCTGTTGGATTCTGTTTGCTAGTATTTTGTTGAGGAATTTTGCATTTATGTTCATCAGTGTTACTGGGCTGTGGTTTTCTTTCTTTGTGACATCTTTGTCTGGTTTTGGTAGCAGGGTGATGGTGGCCTCATAGAATGAGTTGGGGAGTGTTCCTCCTTCTGCTATATTTTGGAAGAGTTTGAGAAGGATAAGTGTTAGCTCTTCTCTAAATGTTTGACAGAATTCACCTGTGAAGCCATCTGGTTCTGGGCTTTTGTTTGTTGGAAGATTGTTAATCACAGTCTCAATTTCAGTGCTTGTGACTGGTCTGTTTATATTTTGTATTCCTGGTTCAGTCTCGGAAGGTTGCGCTTTTCGAAGAATTTGTCCATTTCTTCCAGGTTGTCCATTTTATTGGCATTTGGTTGCTTGTAGTAATCTCTCATGATCCTTTGTATTTCTGCAGTGTCAGTGGTTACTTCTCCTTTTTCATTTCTAATTCTGTTGATTTGAGTCTTCTCCCTTTTTTTCTTGATGACTGGCTAATGGTTTATCAATTTCGTTTATCTTTTCAAAGAACGAGCTTTTAGTTTTACTGATCTCTGCTATTGTTTCCTTCATTTCTTTTTCATTTATTTTGATCTGATCTTCATGATTTCTTTGCTTCTGCTAACTTTGGTTTTTTTTTTTTTTATTTCTCTAATTGCTTTTGGTGTAAGGTTAGGTTGTTTATTTGAGATGTTTCTTGTTTCTTGAGGTAGGATTGTATTGCTGCAAACTTCCCTCTTATAACTGCTTTGCTGCATCCCATAGGTTTTAGGTCATCGTGTTTTCATTGTCATTTGTTTCTAGGTATTTATTTTTTGCTATCCTCTTTGATTTCTTCAGTGATCTCTTGGTTATTTAGCAGTGTATTGTTTAGGCTCCATGTGTTTGTATTTTTTTCTAATTTTTCCTGTAATTGATATCTAGTCTCATAGCATTGTGGTCGGAAAAGATACTTGATATGATTTCAATTTTCTTAAATTTACAAGGCTTGATTTGTGACCCAAGATATGATGTATCCTGGAGAATGTTCCATGAGCACTTGAGAAGAAAGTGTAATCTGCTGTTGGATGGAATATCCTATAAATATCAGTTAAGTCCATCTTGTTTAATGTATCATTTAAAGCTTGTGTTTCCTTATTTATTTTCATTTTGGACGACCTGTCCATTGGTGAAAGTGGGGTGTTAACCTCCCCTACGATTGTGTTACTGTCGATTTCCCCTCAATTAATTTTAAGGTTTAGAAATAAACCAGTGTTGTTGATATAACAAGATGCTACATTAACCATAATTGGTATCCCTGAAGAAGAAATGAAAAATTAGAAGAGAAAATAAACATTTAATAGTATATTTCCAGTGGAATTTCCACAAATAAAAGAAGACGAATTTTGTAGGTTGAAATGAATACTGTGTCCTGGGGAAAAATTCACACAGAATGATTAATAGTAAGACAAAGGCTGGTGATGATTTTTTTTAATATATATAAAAAAAACTCTTTTTAATATCTGAGCAAAGTGATCAAGATACCAATAGGGAAGTGGGAGGTAGAAACTACTGGTTCTAAGATAGGTTCAAGGATGTATTGTACAACATGGGGAATATAGCCAATATTTTACAATAACTGTAAAAATAAAGTAGCCTTTAAAAATTGTATAAATTGTTTTAAAAATTTGAAATTTACAAAAGTTTTTAAAAATAAAAATGCAAGCTGATCTTTTTAAAAAACTTATTCCACAGAGGATGTGGACCAATGCCCCTAAATTACTCAGCAAAACATGACCTAGAAATCTGATGCACAGCTAAATCATCATTTAACTCTAGATGATATATGTATATAATTTTCACATGTGCAGGACTTAAATGACAGTTGTCATTGACACTATTTGAAGAAACTGTTCCTCAGTTAAAGGAGAGAAAATGAATAAACAATAATGAAATACTGGTGCTCAATCTTTAACCCATTTCCTGAAAGGGAAGAGATGGAAACAATTGTAGGTTTTTCCATAAAATTGGAAATAAATTTATATTGTGTATAGATGATTTGATTGCATGCTAGGAATTTCAGGGAAATAAAACAAAAGTATCGGAGAATTTGGTAGTTACCAAGTTATGAAATTAATAAATGTCAACAGTCTTTCCTTTTAAAAATATTTAAAATAATGGGCCATGTGGAAATATTTGCAAGAGCAAAGGAAATGATGAAGTAGCTAGGAATAAAATTAAATATAAGTAAGTGTGTAAGATGTATGTGAAGAAAACCTGAATTATTTACTCACAGACATAAAAGAATTAGTAGACAGGCATACCTGTTAAGGATAGAAAGATTCAATGGTAAAATGATGTAAATAATTCCTACACTAATCCATAAAAGATACAAATAGAAACTTTTAAAAAACAGGAAAGGCTCAGTATAATATTTGAATGGGAAACCAATATTTTATAAAGAAAAATAAAAAGCAAAACAAGCACTCCTAAACAATAGCACAGATTACCAATCTAAAGAAATGAAAACCATATGGTACTCATAAATAAGTGACAGGTTCATCAAAGGAGAAGAATAGAGGGTCTGTAAATAGACCAAAGCCTTACAGATACTTACTTCATTATAAAGTCAGCCACGTTAGGTATCACCTGAGGCATTAATTTGATCCTTATCTCACCATTTATGCAAATAAGAATTTACAGATAAATCTAAAACCCTAAAATTTCTAGGTAATATGATCGGGGATTTTCTCCCATAATTTTAGAGTAGAACGCAGAATTTTTAAATTATTGATATATTTAACTGTTTAATAATATAAAAGAATAAAAATTCTGCATGTCAAAATTCTACTTATATTCAAAATATATGACAATCAAAAGGATAACTTCATTTATAGATAAAGAGTTGTTAAATTGGTTAGAAAAAAAAACTCAGTAAGAAATTGGAGAAAACACATAGACAGTTCAAAGTAAAAACCAAATACAAGCACAGGCAACCATCTTTAAAGTCCTTGAAAAAGAGATTTGAAAATTAAAAATAAAGTTATATGAAATTTTTCAATTTTCACTCCAACATACTATATATGTAAGTGACTACTTTAGGCTACGTCAGTGAAAATCATGGTTTTCTCTTTCTATAGTGATGAATTGGATTTTTCTGAATCCAACTTCAACTTTTCAGATACGTGGTGTGATGCTCAGGTTTATGTATCAACTTGGCTAGACTACACTCTCCAGTTCTTTAATCAAACACTAATCTAGGTGTCATGAAGATATTTTGCAGATGTTATTAAAGTCCATAACTGGTTAACTTTAAGTAGGAAAGATTATCCTAGATAAACTGGGTGGGCCTGATTCAGCCAGTGGAAAAGGCTTAAGAGCAAAGCTGAGGCAAAAGAAATTCCTGCCTGTAGATTGCAGTTTTGCCCTGTGCTGGAGAGTTCCAGCCTGCCCTTCTTGACAGCTTGTCCTAAGGAGTTTGTACTAGCCTAGGCAGCCCCACAATTACATAACCCAATTCCTTGCAATAAATCTCTTATTAACGCTAAATATATATCTCCTACTGGTTCTGTTTCACTGGTTGAACCCTGACTAATAGACTTGTATGCAATTGGCATAGTTGATTTTTTTCACAGGCTACGAGATTCCTTCACATAACAGGATTAAGTTCCTGAGCCCTGTTCCAGGTGGGTCTATACTTCAGTTTCTAAGTTTAAGTGTGGAAGTGAGCTTAAATGATGTACCATGAATGATCCTAATTTTGCCTTGGGACATTGATTGATATCAACAACATGATATTTTAGGTAGGTATAGAGTACGTAGGAAAACTGAAGTAAATGAAACTCAAAGTGAGATGAGTCCAATTTATCATTCTATATTTATCCACTCTACTGTTGATGGACTTCTGTTTTTCCGATTTTTTTCCCTTAGTTTTCTTATAATAAAATAGAAATGTTGCAAGGAGAATTCCTGCTCACAGCTTCTGGTACACATGTATAAGAGTTTCTTTACAGCAACGGTTCTCAACCCTGGCTGTATACAGAAGAAACCTAAAGAGCCTTTAAAAAAAGTAGTGATTTCTGGGTTCCATCCTCAGAGATTCTGAATTAATTGGTCTAGTGCCTAGGAAAATAGTGTTTAAAATCCTTCCCAGATCGGTCTAATGTGACAAAAAGGCTTACAACCTCCCATAACTTGTAGTGAAATTATCTGACTATAAGATGTGAATATGTTTATTTTTAGCAGGTAAAGACAAATTGTTTTCCAACGTAGTTATATTATCTTTTTTTCTTACCATCTGTGTAAAGGACTTCCCTTTGTTCTCTTAGTCATCTTTGTCTTACTTCTTAACTTTTGCCAGTAAGGTGTTTATAAAGATAACACATTATGACTTATATTTCCCTGATAACACTTGAGTTTATTTATATTTTAATATTTTTATAAGATTTATAAACATTTCAAGCTATCCTTTCTTCTAAATACCAGTTCCTATATTTTGCCTACTGTTCTTTTGGGTAATTTATATTTTTTATGAATTCACAGGAATTATTAGATATTGTGAATTCTAATTCACTGTCATTTATGCAGATATCTTCCCCAAGTTTGCAGAGTTATTTTGTAGTAAAGAGGAAAACTCCTGTTTTGATGTTTTAACCCTAAACAGCTTTGAAGCCATCCCCTCTCTCCTGCCTTACATCCAAGCAAGCAAATAAGGAAACCCAAACCTTCCCTTGGTGCTTGTGTGAAGTTGAGACCAGTCCCTGGAACCTTCATCTGGCCCCATTTTCTAGCCACAGTACAATCTAAATCACCAGGTTGCTCTTGCCATCACCTCAGATCAGCCTGTCTCTGCCTTGCTCTCCCTAGAAAGTCCAGTTGTGTAAGTAACAAAACATTTCATACCCTTCTGATGTTTGCAACATCATCAGCCTCAACAGATTGTTAAAATTATTAACTATAATTATTAAAAATTATGTTTTTTGTTATAACTGTGTTTCAACAAGCCTAAGTTGTTGGTTGTTCAACTGGATAGCTGCATTGCATCCATTGGTTTCCTTACATATTTTAGATTCTTGGTAGTCTGCTCATATTTATTAAGGAGGACCAAGAAGGAAAAGAATTGACAGCTGTAGTAGATATCACCAGCATAATTAAAATTTCTCCCTATGGTAATGTATGCAGATTATGATCATAGAAATCTTCATTCTGAGGACTGGGCAGGAAAAAGGTTTGTATGCGATTTTCTGATTGTCAGTTTTCTTTAGAATATTAAGGCAGTTTGCTTTCTGGGTGTGGAGCCAGACATACTCCACTGTGTCCAGAATTTATCTGACCTACTGCTTGATCTTATCTCCAACAAATTGTTTACCAAACTTCTGTTTCAAATTGCATCTTTACTGACCAAGAGCAAAAGCTATTGGCAGCAATGCTGAGATCTGATATAACCAGTATGTACTTCTTTCGTCAGTAACCTAATGACAAAATACAAATTCTACTTTTATTTTTGTAACCTGATTACACTAAGTCCCCTACATACGAACCTTCAAGTTGCAAACTTTCAACGACGCGAATGTGCGTTTGCATGTCCAATCCCGTAAGTTAGTTCACGTGTCTGGCGTACAGTGTCATGTGCATGCATCCTCTACAAGTGGTTGTGCTTTTGTGTACTTTACTGTACAGTGCTGTATAGAGTTCAGTAGTACAGTATCTTTTTTTAAAATTTCAAGCCCAGGATGTCTGGAAGCAAGCGTAAAAGCAGTGGTGATGTAGCTGGTACAGTACTAACCAGACATCACTGGATCATTTTTTCAAAAGGGTAGATAGAATTGAATCCAGCAAGGAACCAGAACCTGTGCCATCAATGTCAGGCATGAATGAAACTGCAGCTTGCCCTCTGTCTCCTATTGCTGATGATCCTTCAGCTCTACCATCTCCCACCTCCTCTTCCTTCTCCAGTTAGTAATTCTTCTTGACCGTTCACTCGATGCCAGCCCCCATATGCCAGCTGTTATACTGTACTACTGTACTTTTCAAGGTACTGTACTGTAAGATTAAAAATGTTTTCTTTATTTTTTGTGTTTGTTTTTATGTATTATTTGTGTGAAAAGTATTATAAACCTATTACAGTACAGTACTATATAGCCGATTGTGTTAGTTGGGTAACTAGGCTAACTTTGTTGGACTTATGAACAAATTGGACTTATGAATGCACTCTCGGAATGGAACTCGTTTGTATGTAGGGGACTTACTGTGCTCTGTTCCTGGGGTTATTCTAAGGTTTTTCTTTGATACCTTACTTGTTATGATGTCTTTTTGAACACTAAGTACTTTCGAGTTCCTAATTTCTCATGAGTTTCTTTTAATATTTTTATATCAAACTTATTTTTCTAGAAATTCTTCAGCGTTATACCTGCTAGTGACTCTCACCTCAGTTCTCTACCATGGCTATGGATGCATTTGTATTTTCATAGTCCTTCTGTCATTCCAGTGAAATTTTAAAATGGAGGGATAATTGCCTATCAGATACCTCGAATCGCCCTTTTACCGTGAGTCTTACCTTTCTCCTTTTACTTGCTTTAGGTACTGGTTCTGTCCTTTAAGTTTGCCTACTTCTAATCTCATGGTAATATTTCTGACTTGCATTTCCTAAGTAGGCTCAATCTCTTCCAGACATATTTCTGCTCATTAGATCTTATGGAACTGTGCTTTATGAAAATATGCATTGTAATAGCAGTCACAGACCCTATTAATTTCTGCCTACCACTGAATGTGTAGAGATTCAAGACCATCACTGCCATCTCTACCCCTATCCCCCCAAATGAAAACAGTACAGTAAAGTTCTAGGAACCTAAGCAACTTTGTTCAGGTATCTTTTATGTAATTAGGCTATGGCATCTAGAGTTAATTTCTTCTTTGGCTTGTTTTAGTAATGTCTCATTATTCTGATGAAAGTCACAGTATGCCCTTTGAAGCCTAATAAAAGGGCTGTCCTTCTAATGCCTACCAAAAGCATCGTTGACACAGCTTACATGGTATCTGCTCGTATCTCTGTTGAGTTTCCTGATCTCCCCATTTGTAAGAACTGATTTCTATTCTGTGGTTCCTTTACTTCTTGATTTTAACTACCTCTCTCTTTGATTTTTGTCCTGTTTGATCTCAAGTGCCCCTGATTTAGAAGCTTGTCTGACTCCTGTAGGGTTGACCTTGACAACACTTCACTCCTGCTTCCTTTCCTCATAATAACCTAGACCACTAACCTGGCTCTTTAATATGTGAAATGGGAGGAAAACATGTTGAATTATAATAGAGAAGTTAGTTGTGTAAATGTTAAGTAATTAAGTTTGATAAGAGTTTTTGGAGTATAATGATATAATTCACTGTGGCCAGGGCTATGATTTGCTTGTTTTGCTGCAGTGTTTCAAGTTAAAAACACATTCATTCTCAAAATCTGAGCTTTGTATGTTTAAATACTGCAAGACTAAGATTAAATTGATTCTAATAATAAGCATCCCTGTTATCTCAACTGCGAGAAAAGACAAAGTTATTCAATACTTGGACACCGAAGGCATGATATGGCTGACACAGTTTTCCTAATCTATAAAGGCTCAGTAATGCCATTTGCAGCGACATGGATGGACCTGGAAAACATCATACTAAGTGAAGTAAGACAGACACAGAAAGACAAGTATCGTATCATATCACTTATATATGGAATAGAAAAAAAATGATACAAATGAACTTATTTACAAAACAGACTCACAGACTTAGAGAACAAACTTATGGTTACCAGGGGTGAAGTGTGGGATTGACATGTATACACTGCTATGTATAAAACAGATAACCAACAAGGACCTGCTGTATAGCACAGGGAACTCTGCTAAACACTCTGTAATAACCTAAATGGGGAAAAAAATTGAAAAAGAATACATACATGTATATGTATAACTGAATCACTTTGCTGTACACCTGAAACTAATGAAACATTGTTAATCAACTCTACTCCAATATAAAATAAAGAACTATCATCAAAAGAAACAAATATAAGAACATTATAGCTGAACTCAATCAGACAACCCACACTCCAAAATATGCCTTACCTGTTGCCCTCAAAACATTATCTCCCATGTAAATATTCTCTCCCTTTCTCTTTAAATGTATGATGCTGATTTTGCTAAGGGATTATATAGATGATTGACAATTATTCATCATTTATAAAATAGAATATGCAGTATAAGGGGAAATAACAATTATAAAATAAGTGGTCACAGTTACAGTGAAATTTATAAAGGTTAAAGTAGAATAAATCCTTTGGAAATATGACATTTTAAAAATGTATTTTAATGAAACACACATCTCTTAAGTGATTAATGGAAGGAAAAATCCATTACATTAAATCTTCAGACTGCTGAGAGTAAAGATGGCAGAGTAAAAGGACATGGAGATTGCCTTCCCCTACAAACACATCAAAAATACATCTACATGTAGAAATATTCTGACCAAAAAAAAACAACTGAAAGATGGCAGATAATCTCTTTTACAACCAAAGCTGAAATAAAGAGCCCCACATGAGTGAGTAGAACAAAAGAAAAGAAAAAGGAATCAAGATGGAACCTGCACCCCTGGGAGGGAGTCATGAAAGAGGAAAAGTTCCCTTGCCCTGGGGACCCCCTTCATGGCTAGGAGGCCCACACAGGCAGATAGGGAGCTGGAGTGGCCTGGACATTGCTCAAAAGGAGTATGCAGATGCTGGCTTGCTAACAAACAATCAGGGCAGAGAGAGACTGGCACCGAAGGCCATGTCACCTTAATTCCTAGCCCCAGACACACTCCAACTAGTATGTGCAGTGGCTAGGTACTGAAAGTCAGGCTTCAGCAGACAGACCCAAGGAGAGGACTTGGTTTGGCTGTGCTGGGACAGCCCAAAGGTCCTGGAGTGAGGTACCCACTACTGTTGTCACACACAGGACAGGGCAGGGGTCCACAACAGAAGCCTCATCGGTGCATGCTGGGTGGGGCATGGGTCCAACATAAGACCCCCGCTATGAGTGTGCTTAGGGTGGGGCATGGCTCTGGTGGCACAGACATGCCAGGGGCAGGACTGACAGCCCACCCAATTGTCATCCACACTGGGGACAGGGCTGGGGGGCTGGGCCAGTAGCAGTGGAATTTGTGAATGCACACAACAGGTGGCAGGCAGCATCACAGGATTGCACATCTCTGGGTGGACAGCACCTGGGGAGGAATATGCAGTGGCTCCCTTCACAGGGGGAGCACACCCATCCCACCTACCTCACACCGCAGCCTAGAACCAGATCTGGGGGCTTCTACTCCAATAACTAGGGAGCAGACCCTGCCCCTGACAGGGCTGTGAATAGCCACAGAGCAAAGTGGAGGCCCCACCCAACATCCAGTACAGGATCTAGTCACTACAACACCAGCACACCCCTATCAAGGGGACAATAGCCAGCAAACTCAAGGAATGATGTGGTAGGCATACATAACAAAAACAGACCTCCTACCAAAAACATTGGATTCATGCAGTTTTCACAAGGACACTCCCACTTTAAAAAGTCCTTCAAGGCCACAGTAGATAACTGTTTCTTCTAAATTTGTAGATTTAGAGAAGTTCAAGTAAAATGAAAAAGTAGAGGAACTACTCCCAATTAAAAGAACAAGAGAAATCCCCTGAAAGAACAATGAAACAGACCTCTCCTGTTTACCAGACCCCAAGTTCAAAAAGGAAGTAATAAGAAGAATGCTAAAGGAATTAAGAAAGATTATTGATAGAAGTGAAGATGACTGTAACAAGGAACTATAAAGGTGAACCAATCAAAATGAGACAACTCAATTGCTGAGATAAAAATCAAGCTAAAGGCAATGAATAGCATACTAAATAAAGCAGAATGAGTAAGTGATCTGCAAGATAGAATAATAGAAAATCACCCAACCAGAAGAGCAGAGAGACAAATGAAAAAAAAAAAAGAAAGCAACATACATGATCTATGAGATAATATAAAGCATGCCAACCTGTGCATAAAATGGTTTCCAGAAGAAGAAAGAGAAAAGGGGATCAAAATGTATTTGAAGAAATTATGGTTGAATATTTCCCACACCTAAAGAAGGATACAGATATCCAGGTAGAAGAAGCACAGAGGGACCCCAAAAAGAGGAAAACAAACAGACCCACAACAAGACAAAGCATGATTAAAATGACAAAATTTAAAGATAAAGAGAGGACTCTAAAGGCAGCAAGAGAAAAACAAAGTGAGTTACAAGGGGACCTCTGTAAGGCTATCAGCTGATTTCTCTACAAAAACTTTGCAGGCCAGAAAGGAATGGCCTGATATTTTCAAAGTCCTGAAAGAGAAAAACCTGCAACCTAGGAAAATCTACCCAGCAATATTATAATTTATAATAGAATGAGAAACTAAGAATTTCTCAAAGAAAAACTAAAAAAATACAGCAATATTAAACCTAACCTAAAAGAAATACTGAAAGGTCTTCTCTAAATAGAAAATAAGCAAAAATCTATAGGAAAGGGAAAAACACAAAAGGCAAATATATAAAAGGACTGAAGATCAATTAAATAAGTCAGTATATAAATTAAAAAACAATCCAAAATATTTGTAAAAGTGATAACTACAATGAACAGCAAAAGGATAAACATAAAGATGTACAATAGGACATAAAAATCATAAAATGTGGGGGAGGAAAGTAAAAAATGTAGATCTTATAGAATGTGTTTGAACTTATATGACTATCTGTCTAAAGCAAGTAGATATAGTTATGGGTTAACATACTTGAAAACCAGGGTAACCACAATTCAAAAACATATATTAGAATCAAAAATATGAAAAGAAAGGAACTTAAGCAAAATATGAAAGAAAACTATCAAACCACAAAAGGAAAAACAAAAAGAAAAAGAAAGGAACTACAAAAACAACTGGAAAATAAGGTTTAAAACGGCAATAAATACATACTTATCAATAATTACTTTAAATGTCAATGGACTAAAGGCTCTGGTCAAAAGACATATATTGGCAGATTGGATAACAAAACAGGAAACAACATTAAGCTACCCACAAGAGACTTGCTTTATGGAGAAAGACACACACAGATTAAAAGTGAGAGGATGGAATAGGGTAATTCATGTGAATGGAAATAATGAGAAAGTGAGGGTAGCAATACTCATTTCAGATAAAATACACTTTAAAACAAAGTCCATATAAAAAGACAAAGAAGGACACTATATAATGACAAGGGGATCATTACAAGTAGAGGATACTGCATTCGTTAACATATATGCACCCAATATAAGAGCACCTAAATACATTTAAAAAATATTAACAAATACAGAAGGAGAAACTGACAGGAATATGACAATAACAGGAGACTTTAGCACCTCACTGACATCAGTGGGAAGATCTTCCAGACAGAAAGTCAATGAGGCAACATAGATACTAAATGACACAATAGAACAGTTTGATTTAATTGACATCAACAGGACCCTACATCCAAACAAACCAGAATACATTCTTTTCAAGTATTCATGGAACATTCTATAGGATAGAACACATACTGGGACACAAAACACACCTCAAAAAATTTAAGAGGACAGAAATGATTTCAAGCATCTTTTCTGACCACAATGACATGAAACTGGAAATTGATCACAGAAAGAAAAATGAGAAAAAAAAAAGATTACATAGAGACTAAACAACATGGTACTAAAAAACCAATGGGTCAAGGATGAAATCAAAGAGGAAATCAGAAAATACCTCTACACAAATGACAGTGGAAACACAACCTTACAAAATCTATGGGATGCAACAAAAGCAGTTCTAAGAGGGAAGTTCACAGTGATACAGGCCTCCCTTAAGAAATAAGAAAAATCTTAAATAAAAAACCTAACCTACCATCTAAAAGAACTAGAAAAAGAAGAATCAAAACCCAAAGTCAGTAGAAGGAAGATAATAATAAACCTCAGAGAGAAAATAAACAAAATATAGATATAAAAATAGAAAAGATCGATAAAACAAAGAACTGGTGTTTTGAAAGGGCAAACAAAATCAACATTTAGCCAGTCTCACCAAAAAGAAAAGACAGAGGACAATAAATAAACAAAATAAGAAATGAAAGAGAAGGAATAACAACTGATATAGTAGAAATACAAAAAAATTGTAAGAAAATACTATGAACAGTTTTATGCCAACAAACTGGACAACCTAAAAGAAATGGACAAGTTTCTAGAAACATACACTCCACCAAAAGTGAATCAAGAAGAAATAGATGATTTTAACAGAGCAATCACTAGAAGTTAAATAGACTCTCTAATTAAAATCAAACAAACAAATCTCCCTGTAACAAAAATCCAGGACCAAATGGCTTCACTGAGGAATTCTACCAAACAGACAAAGAAGAACTTATACTGATCCTTCTCAAACTCTTCCAAAAGAATGAAGAGGAGGGAACACTCCCAAAATCATTCTATGAAGCAAGCCACCATCACCCTGATACAAAAACCAGACAAAGAGACAACCAAAAAAAATAAATAAATAAAGATTAGAGGCCAATATCTTTGATGAATATACATGCAAAAGTCCTCAACAAAATATTAGCAAACTGAAACCAGCAACACATAAAAAGGATCATACGCCATGATAATGTTGGATTAATTCCAGGGTTGCAAGCATGGTTCAACATATAAGAAATCAATGTGATACACCACATCAAAAAAAGAAAAGACAAAAACTACATGATCATCTCAATAGATACAGAAAAAGCATTTGATAAAATTCAACATCCATTCATGATAAAAAACAAAGTGGGTATAGAAGTAACATATCTCAACATAATGAAAGCTATTTATGATAAACCCACAGCCAATATACTACTCATGGTGAAAAGATGAAAGCCTTCCCACTAAATTTTTCAAGACAAGGATGCCCATTCTCACCACTTCTATTCAACATTGTATTGGAAGTCCTACCCTCAGCTATCAGACAAGACAAATAAATTAAAGGTATCCAAATTGTAAAGGGAAGAGTTAAAATTGCCATTACATGCAGATGACATGATACTCTATACGGAAAACTGTAAAGACTCTGTAAAGAACTATTTGAACTAATAAATGAAGTCAGCAAGGTAGGATACAAGTTTAACATAGAGAAATCAGTTGCATTTCTTTACACTAACAATGAAATATCAGAAAGATAAAGTTAAAATAAAATCCCTTTGAAAGTCACATCAAAAAATAAAATACCATCAAAGAAAGATCTGTGACAGGGTACTTAATTTTCAAGGGAATATGCAAATTGAATTTCTGAATTTGGCATGAAGATATCTTTGAGAGACCCAAAGAAGAGGAGCAAGCTGTCCCTTAAGAGGGTCAGACAAGAAGCAGAAGTGGAATGACCACGCTTCCCAGACCTGGCTGATGAACATCAAGAACAGTAATTGTTTGGTGGGTGAAAAAGATGGTGGAGTAGAAGGACCTTGGTCTTACCTCCCTTCACGAGCACACAAAAAACACAACTAACTGCTGAACGGCCATCAATAAAAAAGACTGGAACCCCCCAAAAATGATACTCTACATCCAAGGATATAAAGAAGAAACAACAGATGGTAGGAAGGATGCACTCATCATATAATCAAATCTCATATCCCCTGAGTGGGCAATCCACAAACTGGAGAATATTTATATCACAGAAGGTCTCCCACAGGAGTGAGAGTTCTGAGCCCCATGTCAGGGTTCCCAGCCTCAGGGTCTGACACTGGGGAGAGAACCCCCCCACCAAAGGATTTGGCTTTGACAGCAAGCAGGGCTTGATTGCAAGAGCTCCACAGGACTGGGGGAAGTGAAGATTCCACTCTGGAGGGCACACACAAGGTCTCATGTGTACGGGGACCCAAAGCAAAGGCAATGACTTCATAGGAGCTTGGGCTGGACCTACCTGTCTTCAGGGGTCTCCTGAGGAGGCGGGGTGTAGCTTTGGCTCTTCTTGGGGACGTGGACACTGGTGGTGGAGATTTTGGGGAGTGTTCAGCTATATGAACTCTTGAGGAGGGAAAACATCTTTCTTGGGTCATCAACAGCAAGGCCTGACTGCACCCAACAGCCTGTAGACTCCAGTACTGGGATGGCTCATGTTAAACAACAAACAGAGCGGGAACACAGTCCCGCCCATCAGCAGACAGGCTGCATAACGACATCCTGAGCCCACAGGCACCTCTAGACACACTTCTTGACAGAGCCCTGCCCACCAGAGGGCCAAGACCCACCTCCAACACCAGTGGGCAGGCACCGTCCCTCCCACCAGGAAGCCTGAACAAGCTTCTAGACCAGCCTCACCCATCAGAGGGCAGACACCAGAAACAAGAATACTACAGTACGGCAGCCTACGGAACTAAGTCTGCAAACACAGAAATTTAGACAAAATGAGACGGCAGAGGAATATGTTCTAGATGAAGGAACAAGCTAAAATCCCAGGAGAACAACTAAGTGAAGTGGAGACAGGCAATCTACCAGAGAAAGGCTTCAGAAGAATGATCATAAAGATGACCCAAGATCTCAGAAAAAGAATGGACACAGTGTGTGAGAAATTACAAGAAAATTTTAACAAAGAATTAGAAAATATAAAGAACAAACAGAGTTGAAGAACGAAATAACTGAAATGAAAAATACACTAGAAGGAATCAATAGAATAAATGAAGAGGAAGAATGGATAAGTGAGTTGGAAGACAGAATGGGGGAAATCACTGCCATGGAAAAGAATAAAGAAAAAAGAATGAAAAGAAATGAAGACAGTCTAAGAGACCTCTGGGATGGCATTAAATGTGTCAACATTTGCATTATTGAGGTCCCAGAAGGAGAAGACAGAGAGAAAGGGCCTGAGAAAATATTTGAACAGATAATATCTAAAAAAATTCCCTAACATGGGAAAAGAAACAGTCACCCAAGTCCAGGAAGCCCAGAGAGTCCCATATAGGAAAAAAACAAAGGAGAAACTTTCCAAGACACAATCAAATTGACAAAAATTAAAGACAAAGAGAAAATATTAAAAGCAACAAGGGAAAAGCCACAAATAACATACAAGGGAATCCCCATAAGGTTATCAGCTGATTTTTCAGCAGAAACTCTGCAGGCCAGAAGGGAGTGGCATGATATGCTTAAATTGATGAAAGGAAAAACCTACAACCAAGAATACTCTACCCCATGAAGGCTCTCATTCAGAGTTGACAGAGAAATCAAAATCTTTACAGACAAGCAAAAGCTAAAAGAATTAATCACCCCCAAACCAGCTTTACAACAAATGCTAAAGGAACTTCTCTAGGCAGAAAAGAAAAGGCCAAAACTAGAAGTAAGAAAATTATGAAATGGGAAAGCTCAATGGTAAAGGCAAAAACACAGTAAAGGTAGGAAATCATCCACAGACGAATATGATATCAAAACCAGTAATCGTGAGAGTAGGAGAGTACAAAGGCAGAGTATTTAAAATTCATTTGAAATTAAGAGATCAGCAACTTAAAACAGTCTTGTATTTGTAGAGACTGCTACATCAAAACCTCATGGTAACCTCAAACCAAAAATCTATGATAGACATATGAAAACGCAAAAAATGGAATACAAACACAACACTAAAATAGATAACTAAAAATACTTATCAAATCACAAGAGAACAAAAGAGGAAAGGAAGAAAAAACATGTATAAAAACAAATCTAGAACAATTAACAAAATGGCAATAAGAACAGACTTATCAATAATTCCCTTAAATGTAAATGGATTAAATGCTCTGACCAAAAGACAGACTGGGCTGAATGGACAAAAAAATGAGACCCATATATATGACCCACTTCAGATATAGAGACACATACAGACTGAAAGTGAGGGGATGGGAAAAAGGTATTCCATGCAAATGGAAATCAAAAGAAAGCTGGAGTAGCAATACTCACATCAGACAAAATAGACTTTAAAATAAAGACTGTTACAAGAGACAAGGAAGGACACTACATAATGATCAAGGGATCAATCCAAGAAGAAGGTACAAAAATTGTAAATATATATGCAACCAGCATAGGAGCACCTCAATATATAAGGCAAATGCTAACAGCCATAAAAGGAGAAATTGATAGTAACACAATAATAGTGGGGAAACGTATCACTCACTTTCATCAATGGACAGATCATCCAGACAAAGAATCAATAAGGAATCACAGGCCTAAGTGACACGTTAGACCACATGTACTTAATTGATATTTATAGAACATTCCATCAAAAAACAGCAGAAAACACTCTCTCCTCAAGTGTATATGGAACAATCTCCAGGACAGATTGCATCTTGGGCCACAAATCAAGCCTCGGTAAATTTTTAAAAATTGAAATCGTATCAGGCACCTTTGCTGACCACAATGCTATGTGACAGAAATCATTTACAGAGAAAAAACTGTAAAGAATACAAACATATGGAGACTAAACAATATGTTACTAAGCGACCAATGGATCACTGGAGAAATCAAAGGGGAAATCAAAAAATACCTGGAGACAAATGAAAACAAAAGCATGACGATCCAAAACGTATAGGATGAGGTAAAAGCAGTTCTAAGAGGAAGTTTACAGCAATACAATCTTATCTCAGGAAATAAGAAAAATCTCCAATAAACAACTTAACCTTACACCTAAAGCAACTAGATAAAGAAGAACAAACAAAACCCAAAGTTAGTAGAAGGAAAGAAATCATACAGATCAGAGCAGAAATAAAAGAAATAGAGACTAAGAAAGCAATAGAGGGACTTCCCTGGTGGCACAGTGGTTAAGACTTCATGCTCCCAATGCAGGGGGCCCAGGTTCGATCCCTGGTCAGGGAACTAGATCCCACGTCCATGCCGCAGCTAAGAGTTCACATCCCACAACAAAGGAGCCCGCGAGCCACAACTAAAGATCCCACCTGCCACAACTAAGACCCGGCACAACCAAATAAAAATAAATAAATAAATATTTAAAAAGTAAATAAATAAAAATAAAAGTTCAGGTATTCAATTAAAAAAAAGAAAGCAATATAAAAGATCAATGAATCTTAAAGCTGGTTCTTTGAAAACATAAACAAAATTGATAATCATTTAGGAAGACTCATCAAGAAAAAAAGGGAGAGGGCCCAGATAAATAAAAAAGGAGAAGTTACAACTGACACCACAGAAATACAAAGGACCATAAGAGACTACTACAGGCAACTATATGCCAATAAATTGGGCAATGTAGAAGAAATGGACAAATTCTTGGAAAGGTACAGTCTCCCAAGACTGAATCAGGAAGAAATAGAAAATATGAACAAACCAACTACAAGTACTTAAATTGAAACTGTGATTAAAAAATTCCTAATAAACCAAAGTTCAGGACCAGATGGCTTCACAGGCAAATTTCTACCAAACATTTAGAGAAGAATTAACACCTATCCTACTGAAACTATTCTGAAAAACTGCAGAGGAAGGGACACTTCCAAGCTCATTCTATGAGGCCATAATCACACTGAAATCAAAACCAGACAAAAATACCACAAAAAAAGAAAATTACAGGCCAATATCACTGATGAACATAGACGCAAAAATCCTCAACAAAATACTACCAAACCGAATCCAACAATACATTAAAAGGATCATGCACCATGATGAAGTGGGTTTATCCCAGGGAATGCAAGGATTTTTCAATAGCTGCAAATCAATCAGTATGATACATCACATTAATAAACTCTAAAATAAAAAACATATGATCATCTCAACAGATGCAGAAAAAGCTTTTGATAAAATTCAACATCTGTTTATGATAAACACTCTTCAGAAAGTGGGCATGGAAGGAACCTACCTCAACATAGTAATGGCCATATAGGATTAACCCACAGTTAACATCATACTCAATGGTGAAAAATTGAAAGCATTGCCTCTAAGATCAGGATCATGATAAGGATGTCCACTCTCATAAGTTTTATTCAACATAGTTTTGGAAGTTCTAGCCAAAGCAATCAGAGAAGAAAAAGAAATAAAATGAATCCAAATTGGACAAGAAGTAAAACTGTCACTGTTTGCAGATGACATGATACTACGCCTAGAAAATCCTAAAGATGCTACCAGAAAAATACTAGGGTTCATCAATGAATTTGGTAAAGTTGCAGGATACAAAATTAATACACAGAAATCTGTTTCATTTCTATACACTAACAATGAAAGATCAGAAAGAGAAATTAAAGAAACAATCCCATTTACCATTGCATCAAAAAGAATAAAATACTTAGGAATAAACCTACCTAAGGAGACAAAAGACATGTACTCCAAAATCTATAAGATGCTGATGAAAGACATCAAAGATGTCACAAACAGATGGAAAGATATACCATGTTCTTGGACTGGAAGAATCAATATTGTCAAAATGACTATACTACCTAAGGCAATCTACAGATTCAGTAGATTGGATGTCATTTCAAATTACCAATGTCATTTTTCAAATTACCAATCAAATTACCAATGTCATTTTTCTCAGAACTAGAACAATAAATTCTAAAATTTGTATGGAAACACAAAATACCCTGAGTAGCCAATACAATCTTGCGAAAGAAAAATGGAGCTGGAGGAATCAGGCTCTCTGACTTAAGACTATACTACAAAACTACAGTTATCAAAACAGTATGGTATTGGAACAAAAATACTTATAGACTAATGGAACAGTACAGAAAGCCCATAAATAAACCCATGCACCTATGGTTAACTAATCTATGACAAAGGAGGCAAGAATATTACAATGGAGAAAAGACTGTCTCTTCAATAAATGGTGCTGGGAAAACTAGACACCTACATGTAAAAGAATGAAATTAGAACATTCTTTAACACCATACACAAAAATAAACCCAAAATGGATTAAAGACCTACATGTAAGACCAGATACTATAAAACTCCTAGAGGACATCATAGGCTGGACACTCTTTGACATAAATGGCAGCAATAACTTTTCGGATCCGTCTCCTAGAGTAATGCAAATAAAAGCAAAAATAAACAAATGGGACCTAATTAAACTTAAAAGCTTTTGCACAGCAAAGGAAACTATAAACAAAAAGGAAAAGACAACACACAAAATGGGAGAAAATATTTGCAAACAATGCAACCGACAAGGGATTACTCTCCAAGATATACAAACAGCTCATACAGCTCAATATCCAAAAAACAACCCAATCAAAAAATGGGTAGAAGATCTAAATAGACAGTTCTCTGAAGAAGACATACAGATGGCCAAAGGCACATAAAAAGATGCTCAACATGTCTAATTATCAAAGAAATGTAAATCAAAACTACAATGAGGTATCACCTCACAGCAGTCAGAATGGCCATCATCAAAAAGTCTACATATAATAATTACTGAAGCGGGTGTGGAGAAAAGGGAACCCTCCTAACACGGTTGGTGGGAATGTAAATTGGTACAACCACTATGGAGAACAGAATGGAGGTTCCTTAAAAAACTACAAATAGGGCTTCCCTGGCGGCACAGTGGTTGAGAATCTGCCTGCCAATGCAGGGGACACGGGTTCGAGCCCTGGTCTGGGAAGATCCCACATGCCATGGAGCAACTAGGCCCGTGAGCCACAACTACTGAGCCTGCGTGTCTGGAGCCTGTGCTCTGCAACAAGAGAGGCCGTGATAGTGAGAGGCCCGCGCACCGCGACGAAGAGTGGCCCCCACTCGCCGCAACTAGAGAAAGCCCTCACACAGAAACGAAGACCCAACACAGTCAAAAATAAATAAATAAATAAATTTAAAATGCATTAAAAAAAAAAACAAACACTACAAATAGAGCTTCCATACGATCCTGCAATCACACTCCTGGGCATGTATCTGGAGAAAACCATAATTCAAAAATATATATGTACCCCAATGTTTACTGCAGCACTATTTACAATATCCAAGACATGGAAGCAACCTAAGTGTCCATCAGCAGGTGAATGGATAAAGAAGAAGTGGTATATGTACACAATGGAATATTACTCAGCCATAAAAAATGAAATATTGCCATTTGCAGCAACATGGATGCAACTAGAGATATCATACTAAGTGAAGTAAGTCAGAGAAAGGGAAATACCACATGATATCACTTATATGTGGAATCTAAAATATGACACAAATGAACTTATCTACAGAACAGACTCACAGACACAGAGAACAGACTTGTGGTTGCCAGGGGGGAGAGTACTGGGGGAGGGATGTATAGGAAGTTTGGGATTAGCAGATATAAACTATTATATGTATGTAAAACTGAATCAGTTTGCTGTACACCAGAAATTAACACAACATCATAAGCCAACTATACCTCAATTAAAAAAAAATACTTTGTCATTGAGTCTTATATACTTCCTTAAAAGATTTTTTGCCTATGTTAGGCTTAGAAATTCGTTCCTCACTGTAAGATTACATATGTATATTTTTGTTTAATTTGTACTTATGCTTTAATTTTTGCATTTCAATTTTCACTGGAATTAAATTTTTATAACAATATTTTTCCTATATGACTAGTCAATTATCCCCAAACCTTTGTAGGGATCCTTTCTATTGATTTATGCTTATACTTTTAACAATTATGGTAACTAGAATTTCATAGAGATATTCTATGTCTTTAAACATTTTTAGAATCTAAAGCATTCCTTTGATGTGCCTGTCTGTACCTGCTATAGTACTAAGCCCTATGGAGTAAAGCACTGGAAAAATCACTACTTTCGGTAGTTGAGCCTCTCATCCACCCAATGGAAGCTAAGCTGGACCCATCATTGTTCCTGCTTAAGGATGCACAACCACGCTATAATACTTAATCTCTTTATGATATTATCTTCTTCTGCACTCCCTAGTAGCCTTGGTAACAGTGGCCTTGTGTCTATTTCTAATCTTCCCCTTCAAGCCAAATGACTGAATATATTTTTCAGAGGGGCTGGTATCTCCCCATTTACCAAATATTTGATCACACAACCAAGATTTTAATATATAACCAATATGTTATTCTAAGTATACCACTCATTCTAGCATGAGCTTCCAAAATTAATTCACTGGCAAAGATTTTGCAAAGTTTTCTCTTTTTTCTGCTGTCATCCTTCTCTCTCCCCACTGGTTCATTTTCAAAAAATAATATAACCAATTTTTTCTATTTATAAAAATAACAAAATGACTTCTTTAACTTCTATTCTAGTTACAGTAGCACATTTGCACTCTATTTAAAAAAATGTTTAGTCTGTAATCACTGTTCATGCCTCTGCACTTCAGGTTCTCTTCAACTAACTCATATTGGGCTACTGTCCCACAACACCCCTGAAAATCCTTTAGTCAAGATCACCTACAGTATGCAATTGCCAAGGTTCTCTTTTTATCTTACTTGACTTCCGAGCAACATTAGTAACAGTTGACAATTCCCTTTACATTTGTCTTTTTTCAGCTTCCGTGATACTTCTTTCTCTTCTATTTCCTCCTACTCAGTGTCCTCTCAGTTTCTTCTGATGCCTCTTTCCTACTGGCTTGATCTCTAAATATCGAAATTAACAGCACTCTGGGAATTGGCCTCTTCTTTTCTACTTCCATATTCTGATTCTTTATGATCATTTGGTTTCATGGCTTTAAGTGTGCTTATAGCTCCCCTTCTCTGTAGCATGGCTCTCAAATACTCATGTTCTTCCACGAATTCATCCCAGAAGTCTGAACACATATACTCAATTATTGCCTTCCTTGGTTCTTCCTCAAGCTGATTAATAGTTACCTTAAACTTAACATTTCCTGAAAAATATCCTTTTCTCTAACCAGCTTCTCATTCCCTAATCTGTACTATCTCAGTGGATGGCAGTACCCTCTACTCAGTTGCATCAACTGATCCCTCTTTTTCCCTTGCCACTATGCACAACCAACCAGCCCATTAGAAATCTTGTGGACCCTACAGACCCATTCTCCACATGAAATTAAAGTTCTCTTTTAAATGTAAGTAAGATTTTTTCCATTGTTCTGGTAAAACCCTGCATGATTTTTACAGAATCTATATGTGGAAAACTGTAAAACTCTATGAAACACATCAACGAAGATCTAAATAAATAGATATTTCATGTTCATGGATTGGAGGAGTCAATGTTGTTATAATGTCCATTCTTCCCAAGTTGACTTAGAGATTCAACACAATCCCAATCAAAATTCTGTAAATTATTTAGCAAATTTTGAAAAACTGATTTGAAAATATATATGGGAAGGTGAAAGATCTAAAATAGCCAACATAATGCTGAAGAAGAAAAACAAAGTTGAAAGACTCACACTATTCAATTTCAAGACTTATTAAAAAGCAACAGTGATAAGGACAGCATGATAGTGGCAAAAGAATAGATACACAAATAAACAGAAAAGACAGTCCAAAAATAGAACCATACAAATATAGTTAACTAATCTTTGTCATGGAAGCAAAGGCATATCATGGAGAAAAGACAGCATTTTTAACAAATGGCACTATAACAATTGGACATCTGTATAAAAAATGTATCTAGACACAGAACTAACATATTTTCCCAAAATGAATTCACAATGGATGGATGTAAGTGTGAAACTCAAAACTTGAAAATTTCTAAAAGAAAATATAGGAGGAAATTTAGATGACCTAGCATTTGGCAATGAGTTTTTAGATACAACATGAAAATCATGATCCATGAAAAAAAAAATTAAGTACAAATCATGAAAATTTGACCACTCTGACACAACTTGCTTGTACCTCTTTATATTGTATATGATATAAGGTTATTTTTCTAATTTTCCCTTTAGATATATATCTAAAATTTTCCTTCAATTTTCAGTCTTGAAAGTGACAGTGGTTCTTTGTGCATTTCTCTATTAGTCAGCTTAGATTTCCATAACGAAATACCATAGACTGGGTGACGTAAACAACAGAAGTTTATTTTCTCACAGTTCTGGAGACTGGGAAGTCCAAAATCAAGGTGACAGCCAGCTGATTTCTGCAGACTGCGGCCTTCTTGCTGAGTTATTGCATGGCAGAGGGAGAGAGCTCTGGTGTCTCTTCCTCTTCTTTTAAGGGTACTATTCCTATCGGATCAGGACTTCACCATTATGACCTTATCTACCCTTAGTTGTCTCCTAAAAGACCTATCTCCAAATACAGGCACATTGAAATTTAGGGCTTCAATATATGAATTTTGGTGGGACACAATTTAATCCATGGCATTCTGCCCCTCCCCCCAATTCATGTCCTTCTCACATGCAAAATACATTCATTTCATCCCAATAGCCCCCAAACTCTTAACTCATCCCAGAATCAACTATTAAGTCCAAAGTTTCATCAAAATAACACTAAATCAGATATGGGTGAGACTCAAGATATGATTCAACTGAAGGAAACATTCTCTAGCTTTGAACCTGTGAAACCAGGCAATCTATGTGCTTCCAAGATACAATGATGGAAAAGGCATAGGATAGATATTCCCATTCCAAAAGGGAGAAATCAGAAAGAAGAAAAGGGTGCTAGTGTCCAAAATCTATCAAGACAAGCAATGCGTGATCTTAAAGTTCCAGAATAATCCTCTTTGGCTCTATGTCCCACCTTCCAGACCCACTGGGGTGGTGGTCTCACCTTCTGGACCTACTGGGATGACAGTCCCACCTCCATGGCTCTGCTGTGTGGGGATTATGCCCCACAAGCTTTGCCAAGTGGGGCCCTATCCCTGAGGTGCCATAGGATGGCCCTGCCATCAATCCAGAGACCTTCTGACCTGTTGAAACAGAGGAAGTGGCTCCATCCTTTAAAACCAATGAGGCAGCCCTGGTGGTCTCTGAATCACCTTCAGAGTTATTCTTCCCTTTTAAAAAAGAATGATGCATATTCACAGCTGAATTGCTGTATGATCCATTCCTGTAGGATCTAAGAAGTCAAACAGTCTTCTTTCATTTACACTTTTTCCCCTCATTTAGTTCAAAATGTCAGTGTATATGCTGGTATAATTCCATCTCTGTTCCTGACTTCTGCTGAGATAGCTGATTAAGTCCCTGAGTCACACCTATCATCTCTTTATCAAGTGGTTATATAGCTACACCCTTAGTATTCCCTTCAGAACAAGCATTCTAACTTTAGGATAGGCTGACAATTTTCCAAATTTCCAAGTTGTGTTTCTTTTTTGCTTAACAATTTATTTTTTCAATTCATTTCTCTTTTCTCACATTTTACTGTTACTGGTTAGAAGGAACTAAGCTGCTCCTTCAACACTTTACTTGGAAATCTCCTCAGCTAATTATACAGTTTCATTGCTTGCAAGTTCCACCTTCCACACAATACTACAACACGATTCAGCCAAATTCTCTGCCGCTTTATAAAAAGGTTCACCTTTCCTCTAGTTTCTAATAACATGTTGCATTTCCATCTGAGCTCTCACCAGAATGGCCCTTAACATCCACATTTCTACCAACATTCTGTTCATGATTATTTATGTATTCTCCAAGAAGATGGAAGCTTTCTCTCCAGCTCTCCTTTTTTTCTTTCTGAGCTCTCACCAGAGTTGCCTTTAACATTCATATTTCTAACGTTCACCTCAAAACTCTTCCAGCCTCTACCCATCACCCAGTTCCAAAGCTGCTTCCACATTTTTAGGTATTTTTTACAGTAGCGCCCACTTCTTCATACTAAAATTTGTATTTTGTCTGCTCAGGCTGCTTTAACAAAATACCATAGACTGGTAGCTTAAACAACAGAAATTTATTTTCTTATAGTTCTGGAGGCTGGGACGTCCAAGATCAAGGTGCCAGCCGATTTGGTTTCTGGTGAGAGCTCTCTTCTGACTTGTAAATGTCCACTTTCTGTGTTCTCGCATCATTTTTTTTTTCAATGTGTGCATGTGGAGAAAGAAAGATCTGTCTTCTTCTTATAAAGGCATTAATCTTATTGAATCAGGGCTCTACTCTTATGACTTCATTTAACCTTAATTACCACCAAAAAAACCCTATCTCCAAATACAGTCACATTGGTCTTCAATATATGAATTCTGGGGGAACACAATTCAGTCCATAGCAATTTCCAGTTGATCTTTGTTAATAACATTTATTTGCATTTCGTAAATAGCAGCTCTTGGATTGGAAAAAAGGGCACTGAAACCACACACTTAGAAATTCTATCTGTTGCTCAAAGGACATTAGCATTCTGATTCAGCATGGGAGTCTGTCTTTGGGAATATATTTGTTGTAAATCATATTTTTCACACCTCATGTTACAGATTCTTGGGGGCAACTCTTCTTCATGAAACTCAAACCTAGCTTATAGGAACCTCCTGATTGATAGTTAAGCCTACAGAAGAAACAAAGAAAAAATTACACTCTAAATTCAGAGAGAAAAAAATGAAATCAATAACACATATTTTTACCACAACCATCCATCTTTCCTAGAAATTTAATATCATGACATTATATTTATTTGGATTTTAACAGTAAATAAGAACCATGTGCTTTATTTATCAGCACAAAATAGGGTATTCCTACACATGCAATAAAATAAGATATTCAGGCAACTATTTAGAAGATTTAGAGCCCCAAATATTTTTTCTAATAAATTTGGGAAATATAGCCTTTCTCTGTTACTTTAGAAATATAGAAGCAATAGGCTTCTGGTTTAAATGGCAATTTGAATGCAAGGACCTATTTGCTTTTTAGAATTTAAATAATTAAGTAGATGTAAATGTACTTGAATTAATTCTGGAACTCCTTATGTTTTAATCTTACTGCAGTATTGAATTCAGAGAAATACTATATACAGTCTAGAAGTAAAATATGTACTTTCATCTCCCCAAGCCCACTTAAGGCTAACTTGTAGCTCACAGCATGAGCTATAAGTCCTCTTGCCTTCCCTTTCCAAGGTCCTGCTACTTTAAGCACTTGAAAATCATCTCACTCAGTAACTCTCACTCTGATCTCCTCACCAAAACACTCACCTTCCTTATCTCCTGTGTTTTTCAGTATATATTTCCTGAGCCACACTCTCTCTCGGGTATCTGCTATCTACACTCCTGTTATATGCATTAATTTCTTTGATAATGATGATAACATGTGAGCATTGGAGAGGAGCTGAGATCCCTCTGATATTAGTGAACTCTTTAGGTACAGAGGGACTGGATAGGTGGGATGAATGGCTCTCAGTCCACGCAGATGGAAAAGGAAGGCTGCTTACTCTGGGGAAGACTAGAGCATGGGGAAACTTCCTTTTCACCCCCGGAAGTATCTGAATTTGCAGGTTTAAATATGCTCTGCCTTCCACCACTCGATTATTTTCCAGTGCTCAAGAAACACTACAGCCTGTTTGACAGCTAAGGGAACACAAAGCCTTAGCACTTTTGAGTGGTTTATTAAATCACAAGCAAAGATGCACATACATTTAAACTGGAAACATTTCCACTATAATATTCTACATTTAAATTAAAATTCGATGTTCTTTTCCAATATGACAACTTGTTGAAATTTTCAGATTCCAACCAACCTCACTCCTTGAAAATATAAATTATTCTTGAAAATATTTAGGTAATTTAATGACAAAAACACAGAACAACATAAAGTGCAAAGTAATAAAAGGGATATATAAAAGACTACCATGTGAAGATTCTGCTTCCTTTTATTCCCCAATAACCAAAAGCAAACTCTTGCATTTGCTCTTGCTTGATCCAGACTGTGTTCAGAAACTGCTCTCCTGTGATAAATGTTCTTAACCACATTTTCCAAAATTGATACCACAAAAGCTTCTTATTGTTTTAAAACAATACATTCTTAATTGAAAATTATTTTAATCAAACAAATGTGAACAGCACTGAATATTTCTGTCTTAGCATTATGTATAATAAAAGACAAATGGCTCATATGGTGTTTTATTGGCATCTGTATAATTAATCCAATCAGCCTTTTAAGAAGGTGGTGTTTCCTTTTTGAAAACCTTCTGAAAATTTATAGATTGGCAAAATATTTTATAGTAGTGTTTCAGAAGACTGATATAATGCAATCAATACGTTCCCCCTGCTGATGTACTTATAGCACTTCCAAACAGTTTCTCTGTCACAAGGAAGCCATCTTTGTAAGGAAAAAATAAGTAATTCTTCATGATGTTCTTTGATTCTTAACAAAAGAGGACTGATAGCAATCAGACTAGTAGAAGTCAAGAAAGTAAGAGTGGCAGAAGCATGGAAGAAGCCAAGTCTAAAATCAGTCCTTTAGTCCTTATGATTCCAAATATCCACAGAAATTAATAATCACGTTGAAGACAAAAATAATATTTTTGCAATTATTTCCATTTTCACTGAATATTTATGAATCAATATAGATAGGCTGTTGATAGATTGAAATCTGTTAATCCAAAGCCTAAATCCCCTGTCCCAGAATTCTCCATGTTGTTAACTTTTGAACGCTAACCTTCCTCTAACTCTCCCTAAGGTGAACAGATGCCTTATCCTTGTTCCTTGGACATTTATATCTCTGTAGTGGTGGGTTTTATAAGAACTAAAAAAATCTTTGCCTCTTTTAGGCTGAGGGTCTAATTCCTCTTAAGAAGAAAGGTTTCTCTTCATTACTAAATCATATACATACATATACATACATTTATATGTATGTATATGTATATATATGTCTATATATGCATATATATGAATTTTTGGAAAAATATATATATTTTTAAATTTATTTATTTATTTATTTATTTATTTATTTATGGCTGTGTTGGGTCTTCGTTTCTGTGCGAGGGCTTTCTCCAGTTGTGGCAAGCGGGGGCCACTCCTCATCGCGGTGCGCGGGCCTCTCACTATCGCGGCCTCTCTTGTTGCGGAGCACAGGCTCCAGACGCGCAGGCTCAGTAACTGTGGCTCACGGGCCCAGTTGCTCCGCGGCATGTGGGATCTTCCCAGACCAGGGCTCGAACCCGTGTGCCCTGCATTGGCAGGCAGACTCCCAACCACTGCGCCACCAGGGAAGCCCGGAAAAATGTTTTTAAAGGCATTGAAAGCACAAAAATATGTCATACTGTCATATGTGTCTAAAGCATCACTGTATAATATAGGATCTATCCCCATTTTTGTAACCCACTGATGTCTATAGAAGGAATTCTGCAAAAATATTTTCTTTATTTTAAAAAATGATCAAATTTGCTAATTCTTATAACTTGAGAATTGGATTGTGTTATAGCCACATTAAATTTAAAACTAATTTAAATGCAATATTTTTGTTGAAACATGATTTCTCAATCTTGGTACTACTGCCATTTTTGGCCTCATAATTCTTTACTGTAGGGGGATGTCCCTGTGCATTGCAGGATGTTTAGCAGCAACCTTGTCCTCCACCCACTAGATGACACTAACATCCCTCAGTTGCGACAACCAAAATGTCTCCATTTTTGACAAATGCCCCTGACAAATGTCCCCTGGGCAGTAAAGTCACCCTGAGTTGAAAACCACTGCCTTAAAAGAAAATATTCTATTATTTGTCATCATTAATATATGACATTATTAATAATAATATCCACATTTGGTGGATAACTGTGGATGTGAATACATATAAGACTCTATATCCTAATAGAAATCAACATAGTATATTTGTTCCCATTCAGTAGACATTTCCCAATTTTAGTGAATCTTGTAGAAATAAATGCAAATCTGAAGCGCAACCAAATAATCTTTTTTGCTTTTGGATTAAAATTATGAGGACATTTAAATTCCTCTTCCTGTGTTTATGCCCTTTTCTTTTTTTCATATGTTAAAGCAAGAGGAGATGATTTGATTATTGTCTCTACACAGTTCATTGATGGCATCTGCTACTTTGCCCTCAGCATCTCACAGAAATTTCAAGGCAAATTAATGACCAGATGGCTTTACCCGTTTAAAAAAAATTTTTTTTTTTTCTGGATATCCAGCCTGTTTCAGCATAGTGCCTTATGTCCTAAAAGGAAAGCCAAAGTAATGTAATGTCATTAGGCAGAGTAAAATTTAGACAGTGCGGTCTATTTATTCTTTAAAATTCTATTTCTTCTAGTTACATATTTTTTTTCACTTCTATAAACGGCATCATCTCTTTGTGGTGCCATCCTCCAGTTAATATTGACTGCTGTGGATACTGTATTTTTCTTCCTCATTAAATTTTTATAAAATATTATTTTAGCAACTTTCCAAGCCAATTTGGCTTTACATAAAGAAGGAGGTATATCCATATTTAAGAAGCAGCTACATGCTCGTGGGCTTTATCTAGCTCCGGCTCCTGTCACTGGCCTACACATCTAGTTGCATGTACAGATAGCTCCTGCAGATGTGTACTTGCATACAGCCAGCTCTAAATCCTGTCACCCATCTCTACTGTAATGTGTTCGCCCATGTGAGCCCCTTAGCCACAGGAGTGGACACTGACAGCCAAGGCCTCCACAGCTGCTCTTAGGCCAGGACCTGGCCCCAACTCATGTCACTGGCATGCAGTGCTGCCTATGCTCATAGCTAGCTCCTGCAGTTATGCACCTGAATGCTCCCAGTCCCAACACCTGTCACTCGCCTCCACTACTGTGCATGTGCCCGTAGCTAGCCCCTGTAGCTACACACCTGGACACCACCAGCGCCAACTCTCATCCCCAGCCTTTACTGCCATACACATGCCCATTGCTAGCCCCTGATGCCACATGAGTGCAGGCGAAACCCTGGCCCTTGCAGCCGCTCAGGTGCCCTGAGCTGTCCTGACTTCTGTCAATGGCCTGACTCCTGCCTGTGCTGACAGCCAGCTCCTATAGCAGCACACTTGCTCACTGCTGGCTCCAACTCTCATCACTGGCACCCACCATTGAGAACACACTAATGGCTAGCCCCTGCAGTCACAGGGCATATGTGCTGCAGATTCAATATAATCCTTTTAAAGTTACAATGTTACTTTTCACAGAAATAGAAAAAAACATTTCTAAAATTCAAATGGAACCCCTAAAGACCCCAAATAGCCAAAGCAATCTTGAGAAAGAATAAATCTTGCCAAATCATACTTCCTGACTTCAAACCATATTACACAAAGCTATAGTAAACAAAACAGTGTGGTACTGGAATAAAAACAGACACACATACCAATGGAAAAGAATCGAGAACCTAGAAATAAACCCCCACATACAAGGTCAACTAATTTTGACAATGCAGCCAAGAATACTCAGGACAGTCTCTTCAATAAATGGTTTTGAATATTTACATGCACAAATGAAATTGGACCCCTATCTCACACTGCTCAAAAATTAACCTGAAATGTATTAAGGACTTAAATGTAAGACTGAAATCGTAAAAGTCCTAGAAGGAAACAGAAAGCTCCTTGACATTAGTCTTGGCAATGATTTTTGGATATGACACCAAAAGCATAAGCATTAAAAGCAAAAATAAACAAGCTGAACTACATCAAACTAAGAAGCATCTACACAGCAAAAGAAATAATCAACAAAATTAAAAAGGCAGACTAAAAAATGGGGGAAAATATTTGCAGATTATACATCTGATAATGGATTAATATCTATATAAGGAACTCATATAACTAAATAGAAAAAAAAACAATCTGGTTAAAAAACAGGCAAAGAACATGAACAGACATTTTTCCAAAGAAGACATACAAATGGCCAAAAGACACATGAAAAGATGCTCAACATCACTAATCATCAGGGA
Organism: Balaenoptera physalus; assembly: GCF_965194825.1. Taxonomy (NCBI): domain Eukaryota; kingdom Metazoa; phylum Chordata; class Mammalia; order Artiodactyla; family Balaenopteridae; genus Balaenoptera; species Balaenoptera physalus. Next base: position 59,046,010 of record NC_138883.1, on the reverse strand, counting down.
AATGCAAATCAAACCCACAATGAGATATCACAACACTACTGCTAGAATGGCTACTATCACAAAGACAAGAGATAAATGTTGGCACGGATATGGAAAAAAGGGAACCCTTTTACACTGTTACTGGGAATGTAAAATGGTACAATCAATATAGAAAACAGTATGGAGGTTCCTCAGAACATTTAAAATAAGAGCTACCATACGATCCAGCAATCTCATTTCTGGCTATATATCTGAAGGAAATGAAATCAGGAACTCAAAGAGATATTTGCACTGCCATGTCCATTGCAGTATTATTTGCAATAGCTACAACATGGAAACAACCTAAGATTCTATCAACAGATAAATTGATAATAAAAATGTGATACCCACACATATACTCATACAGTGGAATATTATTCAGGCATTAAAAAAAAAGGAGAAATCCTGCCACTTGCAACAATATAACGGAATGTGAGGGCATTATGCTAAATGAAATAGGTCAGAGAGAAAGACAAAAACTCACTTATGTGTGGAATCTAAAACAGTTGAACTTGTTGGGTTGTTTTTTTTTTTGATATTGAGCTGTATGAGCTGCTTGTATATTTTGGAGATTAATCCTTTGTCAGTTGCTTTGTTTGCAAATATTTTCTCGCATTCTGAAGATTGTCTTTTCATCTTGTTTATGGTTTCCTTTGCTGTGTGAAAGCTTTTAAGTTTAATCAGGTCCCATTTGTTTATATTTGTTTTTATTTTCATTACTCTAGGAGATGGGTCAAAAAAGATCTTGCTGTGATTTATATCGGAGTGTTCTGCCTATGTTTTCCTCTAAGAGTTTTATAGTCTGGCCTTACATTTAGGTCTTTAATTCATTTTGAGTTTATTTTTGTGTATGGTGTTAGGGAGTGTTCTAATCTCATTCTTTCACATGTAGCTGTCCAGTTTTCCCAGCACCACTTATTGAAGAGGCTGTCTTTTCTCCATTGTATATTTTTGCCTCCTTTATCATAGATTAGGTGATCATAGGTGCATGGGTTTATCTTTGGGCTTTCTATCCTGTTCCATTGATCTATAGTTCTGTTTTGTGCCAGTACTATACTGTCTTGATTACTGTAGCTTTGTAGTATAGTCTGAAGTGAGGAAGCAATATCAAAAAACAAACAACTCAGTCAAAAAATGGTTGGCATCTTTATTCTTGTCCTGCCCCTAGGTTCTTCAGAACCATTTTTAATTTTTTTAGATTCCATATATATGTGTTAGCATACAGTATTTGTTTTTCTCTTTCTGACTTACTTCACTCTGTATGACAGACTCTAGGTCCATCCACCTCACTACAAATAACTCAGTTTCGTTTCTTTTTATGGCTGAGTAATATTCCATTGTATATAGGTGCCAAATCTTTATACCCGTTCATCTGTCCATGGACACTTAGGTTGCTTCCATGTCCTGGCTATTGTAAATAGAGCTGCAATGAACGTTGTGGTACATGACTCTGTTTGAATTATGGTTTTCTCAGGGTGTATGCCCAGTACTGGGATTGCTGGGTTGTATGGTAGTTCTATTTATAGTTTTTTAAGGAACCTCCATACTGTTCTCCATAGTGGCTGTATCAGTTTACACTCCCACCAACAGTGCAAGAGGGTTCCCTTTCTTTCTCTCCATGAGTGCACAGAGAAGAAAGGTCATGTGAGGACAACAAGAAACCAGCTGTCTACAAACCAGAGAGAGAGTCTTCATCGGACACTAATCCTGTTGGCACCTTGATCTTGGACTTCCAACCTCCAGAACTGTGTGAAAGTAAATTTCTGTTGTTTAAGCCCTGAAAAGAAATGTTCGGAAGACCTAAATAGACATTTCTCCAAAGAAGACATACAGATTGCCAACAAACACGTGAAAAGATGTTCAATATCACTAATTATTAGAGAAATGCAAATCAAAACTACAATGAGGTATCACCTCACACTGGTCAGAATGTCCATCAACAAAAAAATCTACAAATAATAAATGCTGGAGAGGGTGTGGAGAAAAGGGAACCCACTTGAACTGTTGGTGGGAATGTAAATTGATACAGCCACTATAGAGAACAGTATGGAGGTTCATTAAAAACCTAAAAATAGAACTACCATATGACCTAGCAATCCCACTACTGGGCATGTGCCCAGAGAAAACCATAATTCAAAAAGACACATGAACCCCGATGTTCATAGTGGCACTATTTACAATAGCCAGGATATGGAAGCAACCTAAATGTCCATCAACAGAGGAATGGATAAAGAAGATGTGGTACATATATACAATGGAATATTACTCAGCCATAAAAAGAAACAAAATTGGGTCATTTGTAGAGACCTGGATGGACCTAGAGAGTGTCATACAGAGTGAAGTCAGAAAGAGAAAAACAAATATTGTATATTAATGCATCTATGTGGAATCTAGAAAAATGGTATAGATGATCTTATTTGCAACGCTGAAATAGAGACATAGACATAGAGAACAAATGTATGGATACCAAGGGGGAAAGGGGGGTGGGAGGAATTGGGAGATTGGGATTGACACCTATACACTCTTGATATTATATATAAAATAGATCACTAATGAGAACATACAGTATAGCACAGTGAATCTACTTAATGCACTGTGGTGACCTAAGTGGGAAGGAAATCCAAAAAAGAGGGGATATATGTATATGTATGGCTGATTCATTTTGCTGTACAGTAGAAACTAACACAACATTGTAAAGCAACTATACTCCAATAAAACTTAATTTAAAAAATAAATAAAATACTGAACTTATAGAAACAGAGTGTATAATGGTGGTTGCTAGGGGCTGGGGAAAATTAGGAGATTTGGTCAAAGGGTACAAACTTCTTGTTATGGAATGAATAAGTTCTGGAGATCTAATGTACAGCATCGTGACCAGAGTTAACAACACGATACTGTATACTTCAAAGTTGTTAAGACAGTAAATCTTAAATGTTCTTCCCACAACAACAATAACAAGAAATGGTAATTATGTGAGGTTATGGATGTGTTAACTACTCTTTTTGGTAATAATTTTGTGATATATACATGTATCAAATTATCAAGCTGTACATCTTAAACTTATACAATGTTATGTCAATTATATCTCAATAAAATTGGAAAATAAAAGAAGCAGTACATGCCAATCTATATTTACAAAATCTAAATTTAAAAATCTGTAATATTTGCTATGAAAATGACTTTTTGTTGCAGTATGATTTCAAATATTTTTCTAATTATATATGTCCATTGTGTAAAAATGTTTAAATAGAATAACTCAATGAAGAAAATAAAAATCATCTGTAAAATCAGGCCAGAGATAATTATTGCTAACTCCAAAGGCTGAGCCCCAGCCTAGCTATAAAAATAAAATATACACACACCTATTCAATATATACATAAATATTTGATACTTAAAAGCCACATATATAGAATATACTAATGAGTCAAAGAAATAATGTATGTTTTACTCTGTAACTATCTTATTTTTTCTAAGAGAGAAATTTATTAGAAGCACTTTGTACTCCCCTTGGAAATAACATGCCAAAACTCTAATTACACTAGAGAATTCTCTGATCATTTTAAAATACAGTATTCTTGTATGATGTTTGGGAAGGAGTCTCAAAACTATATTAAAACATTATTTACAAATGTTGAAGGGAATGGAACAAGCAGTGTGTTTCCAAAGAAGTGGGTAGTGAACCTTGTTCTGTGTCCAGGTGCACATGTGCTTCCCTAGCCCTGATTCTGTGATTAGATCTGTGAAAAATTGGAAAAATTACATTAAAAATAAATAAATAAAAATTGCACCAGTTATATACTTCACACCATAACTTATTTGATTACTTATTATTTTGATTTGTTTTGGTTGGGTTGATAATTACAAATTGCAACATATGTAACAGGTTGGCTGGATTAGTATTTGTAACACTTAAGAAACACTTATCTAAAAATTAGTGGCTGCTAGGGTTATTAATCAGGAGTTCTTTGGACAAAAGCTTTTCTTTTTCTGTCACCATCAGAATGACTTATGAGTTTCTACATAGGTTAGGCTCAAGGAGAAGGGATGTGTCTCATCAGTGTGAATGAGTTATGGCAGGAACCATTTAGAAAAGCAATGTAGCCACAGACACAGGAACTGCTTAAGTGATCTATCTGTGTGCAGCCTTTTATCTCCAATGACTCCTCTCCTGTGGTACCAGTTACTGTTCATACCATTGTGTGATTTCATGGTCAATTTCTTTTTCTGCTATACAAGCTGACAGATTTTGTTTTTGTTTTGTTTTTTTTTACAAAGTGCACTTTTTTTAAATCTACCTTCAATTTTGCTGTGGTTTAAGTTACGAAGCATTGTTTGTCCTACCAAATGTTTAGTACTATTGCTGTTATATATTAAAATGATTTACTACATATGTTGCAGTTAAAGCTTGTTAAAATTGCATTTTGGGGGAAGTATTCTACACTTTGATATTTAATTCAGTTCTAACTGTGATGGGAATACACTGCTTATGCACTAGAACTATTCAATAAGGGCATTAAAGTGCAACAAGAAAACTGCTAATTCCAGTAAAATATATGACAATGTGGTGTCTTGCAATGGTTGATAAACCTTAAAAAGAACTATTTCCTACTGAATAGACAGCTATAGTATACGCTTACAATTTTTCAAAAACCAATTCATATTTAACCAAAATTGTAGGATATATATAAAATTATATTTGCATTTGATGGAATGAACCACAACGGAAATACTTTCTTTGTCCTAAGGTAACTATTGATATTTTAGTCATTGTTGCTAGAAAACACTTCTTTATAGTCATTGCTAGTAGGAAAGAATAATTTTATGCCACTCCTGATCTTCAGGTTTTTTCCTTGTAAATATATTCAACTATAAAAACAGTGCTTATACAAATTTTGAAAAACTTTAATAAAAATGATAGTGAAGATAGAGCATTAATAATTTTGCACACACACAAAACCTACACATAATCAATGTTGATATTTTGAAAGACTTCCCTCTTATTTCTGTTTTATATAATGAGAGTCCCATCACTTTATTTTGTGTGAGGCAGCATAGAATAAATGTTAGGTATATGGATTCTGGATCCAGACTGCCCAGGTTTGAATCACAATTTTGCGATACTGGGCTGGTTACTGGTTACTTAACCTTTGATTCTCAGATTCTGCATAAGGTAGGAATAATAATGGTACCTAATTCATAGGGTTGTATAAGAGAAGAGAATATTTATTATTGAATAAGAAGATTAAGGAACAGAAAAAATAAATAGAAAATACAGAAAGATTACGTGATATGATTAAAAAAGGACTAGCATACATAAAATTAGGAACAAAGTAGTATATTGGTTAGGACGTTTATAAAACTAATAAAACATAAAAAGAGGAAAGTTCAAGAGACCCAATAAATCACACGTGAATCTGTAACTGTAAAATCAAATAACTGAAAAATAAGATTCAAAACACAGACTAATATCAGATTCATGTAAAGTTCATGGAACCTCTTAAAACTACTTTTTATTGGCATACCCAATATTTTTCATAGAATCCCTGATATTGGATAGGAAAATTGTAGAGGACTTGAATGATGTTTACTTCTTCATTGCTTTGAAAGGATTGTATTTCTTCTGGCAGAGAGGGAGATTACATGCAGATTTACTTGCGTGAGCTCCATAAGAAAGTCAAAATCCCTGCTTAGATTTTCAGCCTACAAGGGCTGTTTTCTGCTTGTTTTATTTTTCAGCATTTTGTTCATTACATTACAGGTTTAGCATTCGGCAAATACTTAGAGGAGAAGTTAATGGAGAATTTCAGGCTCACATCTATGATTTCTCTCTTTAGTATCATGATCCCTCAAATCCCTGCCCTTTGGCATTTCTGAACTCCAGTCTTTGCCTCCATAGCCCAGTGAAACTCTCCCAAGTACCTAGCCGCATACACACTTGCCCTTTCTTCACAGCACGGGAAATTTGCAGGTACCTGGAGGAAGTATACACCACACCTCAATGTCCTTCCCTTCTTTGTTGGATCTTGGTTATGCAAATCTTAAAGCTTGTTGTTTTAAATCCATATTTTAGACTTGCATTCATTGGGAGTGTCAGTATGATACAGGTTTCTCTACTGAGACCAAAGAACCAGTGATTTTTAAATCTGGAGTATATTCTGGGTGTCTCTACTGGCACCAACAGGTGATAGGATGCTAAAAGTGCTCAGCCACTATAATACCAATACCCTCTTCAACTGTAGCCATTGAGTACAATATTTAAAGTAGGTATTCTTAGTACATAGAGCACGGGATTGACAGACTGTCTGATCAAGAAAATTTCTTCATTCACAAGGTAGAGAATCCTTGATACTCTTCCTAGTAGGATTTCATAATTACTAGAGACCAGTGAGGGCTGTTCATTTCCCATTATTCTCCATTCTTTATGGTAGTTTAATATTTATTTTCCTTATTCTCCTGGATCATTTTTCAAATGTATCATGAGCAGGTAACTTGTAATTTAGTTTACATATCATCAAACGACAAGGAGTTATAGCCAGGCCTGATGAGAAAGATTAAACATTACCCAGAGATCTTATATTTTGACCTGGATGCCAAAAGGATAGGGCTTTGTGGCTGTCTCCTTTGAGGAGGTGGGAAGACATATGTGTGTGAATGTTATGTACAAATGTTAGGGAGCCAAAGTATGAACTGCATGAGAGACGCTTTATTGCTTACATAATAAATAGCCTTACGTACTAATCAAACTCCTTACTAATCAAACTCTGATTTGTTGTAAGCACCAACAACCTCTAAAAATTTATACTTCCCAACTTTCCTTGCAGACAGAAATAGCCACTGATTCAGTTCTACCAAATTACATATAAGCAGAAGTCATTGACTAGAGAGCTTCTAGAAAAGGACCCTAAAAGAGGGGAAGAATCATCTTCCTGATAGGAAGGTCCTTTGTTCTATTCTTTTGCTTCTCCTCTTTCTTCATGCTTCAGATACTAATGTGAGGATTGTAGCATCTCTCTTCACATTATGAAGGTAAACCAAGATGACCTTAGTCCTGGGCCCTGACAGCCATCACCCGTTGATAAAAGTGTCAACACCTGCCTCCTTTCTGACTTTTTATAACATGGAAAAATAAAGCTCTGAGTTGTTTGAAGCAGTATACAATGATCTCTTTTCTTTATAGGTAAACTCTACAGTTTCAAATTTGCATTATTATGAGTAGAAGGCACGACACAATATTATGTTTTCCTCAAGGCACCCTCAAATCTATATTTTATGGAACTTAATATCTACAAAACATATCTGTTTGTTTCACTAATGCTCTAGCTATTAAGAAAAAGGCTTGAAATAGACTAGCTATGATTTGTACTTTGGGGATTACATACATGGTCCAATATTTTTTCTAAGATATGTCTTGGAAGTTGCTTAAATTATAATAGAGGATTTAGAATAAAGGTGGTCAATAAATCAAGGACAAGAAATTATTTAAATTTATACATTTTTTTGCAACCTGTGTTCTACATATATGAATGCATAACTGAACATCTATTCAGTGCTAAGCCGTTAACACCAAGATGTTGCACAACTTTGTTTGCTAATGTTTGACTCTAATGCTGTTTATATGCTCACAAGAAACAGCCCATTGTATAGTTGTTAAAACTTGTTCAGCCTTATTTTTAAATCCCTAGGTATTTGTGTCTAAGTCTCAGATGAGTTTTGTTTTCATTATTTTTTCTCTAGGGTTCAATTTTGTGCACTCATCAAATAAATATTCTATCTAATGTTTATAGAAGCATCCAGATTCTTGGGGATAAAAAGGGGGTAGGGGAAATACAGGAGAGAGGAAGAAGACTGGAGTGGGTAGAAGAAAAAAAAAAGAAAGAAGAGGAAAGAGGGAGCAGAGTGGTACTATTTTTTCTGTATTTGCTTTTTACCATGTACTAGGGTAATGTCATTGTATATATAAAGTCATTTCATCTTCTCAACAACATTATGAAATAGGTACGATTATGATAACCATTTTAAAGAACATCAAGATTTAATGTTTTATGAGATTTTCCCCAAGTTCAGACAAGTAGTAATAGAGAAGGGGCTCAATTCACTGTGCCTGTCTCAGAAAGCAGTGCACCTTAGTGACACATAAAATGTGTTTTCTTAGACCTTTCCTTATTACCTAAGGTCCAAATGTGGCAGAGGGTGATACAAGACAAAGATTTTCTTCTCCCACAGATCTTCAGTTCATTCTACTGCTGACTTTCTAGGATTTAATACACTACTGCCTGGGAAGCTCTATCTTGGTCTGAAGTTTTACTGGGATTTTTTTCCCTAAAGAATATTGAAACTAAGAAAAAATATTCTAAGACATTTCTTATTTGAAATGGGCCTAGAAGCTTCTACACCCAGTTCCTTCACGACTGAAGGATGCATAACTCTCTAACTAGCCTGTGAATAATTTGTATTTCTGAAATGGGTGTATCAGGTCACAAATTTTGCATACAGTACAGCCCTTTAGGGAATCTGATGTTCTTTCAAAGTCTGTACTCCATAGTTAGAAGGGATTCTTAGATTTTCAATGAAGATAACTCAGTTTTTATCACTTTTGGCCATATGTAAATCACACAATTATAGTTACTTGCTTGACATTCTGCCCAATTCTACCACCGACAGCTTAGAGTTACATTAGCAATACATCCAGATATATGTGCAAAGATCCAACACAATGTTTTAAGGTTTCATGTTACTGTATTACCATTACTCTGTTACTTTAGTGCTATTCACTGCTACTTTACCCTGTCCATTGGTAAAAGATCATGTGCCTCCAGACTGTGTGAGATCCTGCGATCACTACCAAGGTAGCAATGGCTTCCATAGCTGCACCTGCAAAATGAGCTACATCTATAAAAGCAGATACAGTGGAGGGAAAAGTAAGAAATCTCTTTATGTTGGTTTCTGCCTGAAGATCAAGAAGCTAAATATATGATCACTAGATAAATGGTACTTTATAATTCTGACAGCTGTCACTGCCAGATTAAGTGGGAAAAACCTATTCTACTCCCCAGTTCCAGGCCTTGGCATTAAATGATTCCTTCAAAATATCTTTTTGATCAGGAATAATAATATATATAATGAATGACATTAGCAGATCCACTGTACTTCTTACCTTTGCTTGTCACCAACTACAGAAGGATTTTATATCACCAATATGCTGGCCAGAACCATCTTTTGCAATGGATTTTACATAAGGCCTAACACTTCAAAGTCAACAAGTTGCTATATCCATCTGCCACCAACACATTGATCTGAACAATACTTACACACACACACACACACAATTTGGATTATGCTACTGGGAAAGAGCTGGTATCCTCTTTTCCACACTCAGAAGAGTTGGTTGTCTCAGAGGGATGAGAGAGGTACAGAATAGACTATACAAAACATGTAGCTGGGAACTAAACCTAATTAAGACTTGCTGGTAACAACAGAGACACCCCCACATGACTTGCAGACACATGAATAAGAATAACTGAGTGTTATTTTAAGCCACTGAGTTTTGGGGTGATATAGCCTGCAGCTTTACTATGGCAATAGCTGACCATTACAGAAGTTGGTACTGGGAAATGAGGTGCCATTTCAACAAAATATGATTTTGATCAAGGCTGTATGTAGGCTGCAAGAAAACTGCTATAAATGGCCAGAAAAAGTGAGGAAACTATTATGAGATACTAGAAAAATCTGACCTGTGGATTTCAGTACTGAAACATTTACTAAAGTTATTGCCTGCAACTGGAGGATTATGTGCCTGATAAACGGAGGTACCAAAAATTATGAAATCTGAAAAGAAACAGCCAGTTTTTGAGCAGTATTTGGAAGTGGCAGAGACAATACAGAATTGCAGAGCTGCTAAATGAAATTATTTTTCAACCAATTAAAGTTGTGTCTAATAAGACACAGCCTCAAGGAAAATGCCTAACTCAGAGGTTATCACTAAAAATCACCTCAGGATAAACATCCAGTGAAGGGAAGGGTGTTATCATTAAACCTTTTGTTAAAACTTCTAAATTAATTAACATCCCTTATAGATCATGCCTCTAAAATGAACAACATGCCATTCAGCAAGATAAAAGTGATGCTAGGATGAATAAAGTAGTATTTTAATACATCTAAAACACATAATTGAATCTAGAGAAAGAGGTTTGTGGAAAGAATTATGGACATAGATTTTGGCAGAGTGGACCTGAACAATACACAGAAAACCCATAACCTTGTAAAATATAGTTGTGTTAGCAAAAAGCACTACCACCCTAAATTAGAAGAGATTAAGAGTTCTTGAGATGTTAAATACTTCTTGGTCTCCAAATTTCTGCAGATGGTTAAACAGATTGCCAAAAGGACACATTCTCCAATATTCTCTTCATAATTGGCCGAGGAGGTGATAAAAAAAAAAGAAATTAATTCCTAGAAGGCAGGGCTGAGAACAATGGTCTATGGACCTATTCCCAGGATTTAAGTCAAAGAATATTTTCTAGCCCCAGATAATGTCAAGTTGAATTTCAGAATTGTTATGGACCAGTGACTACCAAATTCTTCCCATCCTTTCCCTTTTAAATGAGAGAGTTTGTTGTAGTTATCCTGTCACTCTTCTGCCATCATATGACAGATAATTTGACTCTTTTAGTTCATAGGTCTTCAGATCAAGAGACACTGCAACTAGACCTCATCCAGATCAAGAGATACTGGACTTTGTACCTGATGTCATGATTGAGTGAAACTTTTCCAAGTCCTGTGATAAGGAAAGGAGAATCAGATGCTTTCAGGAAGACATAATCTTTACTCTAACTGTACAGCTAAAAATGAAACCATAGCCTAGTGGTTAAGAGTATACTGAGTAGCTAAACCAGAATTTTAAATACTTACTAACTCTTGGTTGTACTTTATATTTAAAATGGTAGTAATAATATATACCTAATCTTATTGTAATGAATATATAATGCGTTATAGCAAATCTCCAATAAAGATTTGACATAGCATAATGACTCAGTATATTGTGGTCCATGTTGTTCTCAACTGAATTACCAGTTTTAATTCATTTTATACCCATTTTTGGCATATTAAAAACCTACATTTTCATTAAAACAATAAATAGCCATGATGACACACACAAAGGTTTTGAAAGCTGATGGAATATTTTAACTATAATTTTGTTCTTATATGTAATTCTACCATTAACAGATATTTAGGCTCTTAGAATGTCCTATTTTTAATGACATAATGATACACTTATATAGCTATGCTAATGATATATGCTAATTTCAACTATGAATTCTGGTTATTAAACTTTTGTATTACTAATTATAAGAGGAACATATTATTAATTGGTAAGAAAAGGTATATTTAATACAATAATTTTAGGTTAGACTTTCCTCTTTGAAATGTTTCTTGAATATACCTATGTTAAGAATTTCCATTTGCTAAGCAGATATAATAGTTTTGCAATTTTCATTTTAGTTTTCTATTTTTTTAATTTTGAGAATAAGCATTCAACCATTCTTTTGTACAACAAAATGCTATAACAGCACTTGTACTGTCCTATTAATCACTGTACTGTAATTATGACAGACCCATTCAGCCAACATTGTACTATTCTTTTCAGAAACATATCACAAGTTTTAAAAGGGGCCTGCTCCTTATTTCTGCCACACACACAAACAGCCACAAACACACCCAAGTTTCGGGGAGGTAAGTCTAAGTCTTAAACCCTGATTGTATGTAAAAAGAAGTTATTATTATTACTTTTACAGGTACATTTAAAAATTGGTTATATCTGGTACTAAAAGAAGCAAAAATTTTAGTAGGTTAATACTACTAAGCAATTATGATAAACAGAAGAACCTTGCACTGGACTGTCTCTCCTTAAGATCTGTGTTCACAGGTTTAGAAGTGATGTGGTTTTCTAATCCCTATTGTCAAGTGTTCCTATCTACACTGTATATCCAGAAAAAAAGAAAACAGTAATTCAAGAAGACACATGTACCCCAATGTTCGTAGCAGCACTATTTAAAAAGCCAAGACACAGAAACAACCCAAGTGCCCATCAACAGATGACTGGTTTAAGAAGACGTGATATATATACAATGGAATATTACTCAGCCATAAAAAAGAATGAAATATTGCCATTTGCAGCAACATGGATGGACCGAGAGACTATCATACTAAGTGAAGTAAGTCAGACAGAGGAAGACAATTATTATATGATATCACTTATATATAACTGAATCACTTTGCTGTACACCTGAAACTAACAATATTGTAAATCAAGAATACTTCAATTAAAAAAAAAAGAATGGGTAAGCAACTGGGCCTGTTTCAAATCCTCTCTTGCAGCTTTATGCATAAGGAGACTTGCATTGGATGGTAAAGGCTAATATCCCATAAATATGCTTATCTGGCTAGTCCCTTAGGGAGAGTGGTCTTATGCTTTATTTTAGCTGTTTTTACTCAGAAGATCTTATCTATAATTCTCTTCTAGAGCAGGAAATCCTTTCCTCTAGAATAACCGGGGTTTTTTTGGCTGGGTTGGGTCTTCATTGCTGAGTGTGGGCTTTCTCTAGTTGTGGCGAATGGGGGCTACTCTTCATTGTGGTGTATGGGCTTCTCATTGCAGTGGCTTCTCTTGTTGCGGAGTACAGGCTCTAGGTGTACAGGCTTCCGTAGTTGTGGCACGCAGGCTCAGTAGTTGTGGTGCATGGGTTTAGTTGCTCCGTGGCACATGGGATCTTCCCAGACCAAGGATCAAACCTGTGTCCCCTGAATTGGCAGGCGGATTCTCAACCACTGCACCACCAGGGAAGTCCCCCAACTGCTATTTCTCAACCTGAGGTGACTAAGGAAATCATCTCCCATCTTGAGTTCATCCTATTTAATCCTGAGAAGTACAGTATCTTCTGAGACTTGTGTCATTTAAATAGTTTGTTGCTTAATTTCATCACTGATTATGTCCTACATATAACTGACAGGATAAGTCATAGACACACACACTTTTTAAGTATCAATATATTCCATACAGTTTATAGTAATCTACACTTCTGGTATCTTTTGCTTCCTCTTGTATAAGGCCACTGGAATTTATTTGTATCTTTATTTGAAGGAGAGTTGTTCATATTTTGATGTGTTATTACAGTTAACTATCAGTTATTTTCTTTCTTCTTTCCTTAGGCCTATTACTACCCAGTGAAGTATTGCTTTTACCATTAGTACAATTGTAGCATATGGAACATATAAATCATTTAACTCTCCTCTTTAAGATTGCTTGTGACAAAGCTTTACTCAGGGATGGGAAAATGAGATGAAAAATCCTTAGCTCAACAACTGTCAACTCTTAAGCAATTAGTCAACCGTAAATTCTATAATTCATGGCATTTTGCATTAGTGGAAAAGTGAGATACTTTGGAAATCTAACTTCACATAAATTTTCCAGCTTCGACACTGTTTTTTTTAAGGAAACCATTTGGTCCATATGACCCTCAGAGACAACCAATTAGGCAGCCAGCGTATGGTTTTGATAACATATGGGTTAATTAATAAAGTCTAACCAGTCAGGGGAAGTGTTGGATTTAAAGGCATTTAATAAGATTAGACTTTCAAACATTATTTGGTGCATTAATTCAAATATACAAATTGGCACAGCCCAGAGGCCCAGGCATGAAAAATAAATGAGGACAGATAGGAATAAAATTAAATTTTAGGAAGGTATTAAAATAAAAATACACTCACAACCTGAAATTGAGACTTGGAATTAGAGTTCTTCAGCCTGTTAAAACTTACCGCTATTAGTATAGGAGGCCACTAAGGTAGGCAGATTGGTAATTGTGCAAGCAGGTATATATTTAAAATTAGAAATTATCATTTTTTTAGGCATTAAATTTGAATCTTCAATACAGTCTATTCAGATAATTGCTACCAATACTAGAGCATCTTTATTCTTAAAGTATTAAAAATAGTACAGTGTTCTATGAATAAAAATTGAGAATTTTTGCTCTATAACTGGTTTGGTTTTTCAGACTCATCATGCTAATACCTACATGTTTACTTCTGCTGCCTGCAATAGTCTATTGATAATTCAGATTCAGGTTAGTGTGGGAACCATAGAAAGAAAAAGTAAGCTTTTGCTCTGAGAACTCAATACCACTGAAATCAACTTTGAAAACAGAAATAAATCATTAGAAGCATATCCTGCCAGGCCCTTCTAAAATGTAATATGTGTTGTATTTATGAGATAGCATGCATTTTCTGTACTGTAGTTAGTAAATTAAAACTAAAATGAAATTAAAATAGAGCCTGTTCCCACCATGTTGTAAATGAAAGTTATTATAATTCAATATCAGATGTTAGTCAGTTAATTCTACCTCAGCCAAAGATCTGATATTTCAGAGAATGACAGATGTTACCCTTTCTACTACCCCATTAATATACCTAGTCAGTTATTTCACTATTCTCCCTAGGGCAGAGAATAAAGGCATATTTTCTTTTCTGTTCCTTAAGCAAACCTACTTGCTCCCCGAAGCACAAGATTTAATTATACTTATTGCATTATATTTGCTTGAATAGCTACAGAAGTTATTAATGGGCATAACATTTACTGATCTTTTTCATGAAATTCAACTATGATATTTATGCTGATTTAATTACGTCTAGTACATTAATTAGTCTAGCAGTAAGAATTAAGGACTTAGGATTTACAACAAAATTTTAATTTATTTCTATTGATTATTATGATATGTGACAGTTTGGTTAATGGGACAGTTTAGACATAGAATTCATGTATGTATGTAAGTGTCTGGGAAGAATGAATTGGTGACCTACTATATTAACTAGCTTTTTATGGGAACATCTACCAAGAAAGGACCCTGGAGCCTAGTGGGTGCTAGATCAACCACTAAATGGCTGTGTCACCTTAGGCAAATAATTTAAGCTCTCTGTGTCTCAGTTCCATCATTTATAAAAAGGAAATAATGATAATCTCTATGTTACAGGTTCTTTTTATATTAGTTTAATATCTGTAAAGCACTGAGAGAAATATCTGGCACATTGCACCTTCTACATAAGTGTCAGTTGTTTTTATTATTATTATTATTGAAAATAAGCAAAAGAGACAGACTTTGAAAAACAGAGTAAATTTATGCTTGGTCACTTTGACTGCTAGATAGAAATCTAATGAATAAAGTACACAGGCTATTATGACTATGGATCTGGACTTATGAGTATGTCAGGATTATTGGAGTTAATAGTTTTGGGTAACATCAAATTGCAGTTACTATTTGAAGACAAGAAAGGAAGGAGAAATTTGAGAGAAAACATGAAAAATTAAGGAGAGAGTTAGGACCAAACATTGGGCATTGAAAGAATTTTGTCAGTCAGGAAAGGAATAAGGAATGTGAAGGATATTGGGGTGGAGAAAAGGAGATGGTAGGAGGAGCAAGAAAAAATACAGTACAAAAGACATGGAAAAAGTGATATATAGCATTAGAAGCAGTAAAATAAATACATTAAAGGAAGCCAGTGGCTTTGAATATGAAATTTATTGGTATTCCTTGAGTGTAGTTTCAGAAGAATTCAGAAGACACTGACTGCAATAAATTGGGGAGTAAATGTGAGTTGAAGCAAAGGAAACATTTTAGGAAACTTTGAAAATTTAGGTGGTCAGGCTGGCCTTAAAACTTGATTAAAAAATGGAAGGGGAACAATAACCACAAGCCAGCCATAACATGAGATTTCACCACCGGATGGTCTTAAAGCCCTCAAGCTTTGAATTTAGTTTGGAGTGACTGAGTTGATAGTGGAGAAGCAAAAGCAGAGCATCTCTGGAGAAACCCATTTCCACACAGACCTCAAATAATTCGCATACTTAACGTTCCAGAAAACGTGAGCCTCTCGTAGGAAATCAGAAAACTCATACGAAAACAAAGTATCATGAGCAAGATCCAGCAGAAGAAATGCAAAGCAGGTTCACAAACACAATAATGTTAGATACTGAATATCAGACATAGTTTAAAAGAAGTACTTCTTAAAGTAATGAAAGAAAGGAGGAATTACAAATATGAGCAAAAAGAAACAGATTAGAACATGACCAAGCATATCTGAAATGAAATACAAATTCCAAAAATGAAAAACATATATAATTTTTAAAAAGCTTAAAATGTTTTGTTGTTAGCCTGTCAAACATGAGGATGTAACTTTTTAATAAAATATATTTTTATAGTTTAAAGTTATATATGCATGATTATGTATTAGTTTTCCATGCTGCATAACAAATTATTGCAAACATAACAGTGTAAAACAACCCATATTTCTTTTCTCATAGTTTCTGTGGGTCAGGAGTCTGGCCACAGATTCTGCAAGACTGCAATCAGTGTGGTGGCCAGGCCTGGGTTCTCCCTGGGAAGCTCGACATGTAATGAATTTGCTTTCAATTTCACTCAGCTTGCTGCAGAAATCACTTCCTTGCAGGTGTAATACTGAAGGCCCTGGCTTGTTGCTGACTGTGGTCTAGAGGCTGTCCTCAACTCCTTGGCACATAGGCCTCCCAACATAATCACTTACTTTATCAAGCCAGTCAAGAGAGAGCCTCTAGAGTGAGCCTGCAAGCAAGATGAAATCTCTTATAATGTAATTATGGAAGTGACAATTCATCACCTTTGCCCTATTCTATTGGTTAGAAGCAAGTCACAGGCCTGATCCACACTCAAGGAGAAGGAATTATATAAGAGCAGGGAATTATACACAGGCATAAGTACCAGGATATAGGCATTATGGGGAGTCACCTTAGAGTCTGTCTACCATATGGTAAAAAGTAAAGCCATACAAAAATATATAACATGAAGTACATAAAAGAAAATGAAAAGTAAAAGTTTCCCTCCTCCTCTCCTAACCTCTTGTTCTCCCCAATAGTGTCTGCTATATATATGAGTCTCTTGTGAATCATTCCTGAAAATAAAATAGTCTGCTCTCTGTTTCCCTAAATGAAAAATGGCCATTAGTAGATGTTACAGACTGAATTGTGTCCCCTCCACCCCCAAATTCATATGTTGAAGTTCTAACATAACTGTATTTGGAAATAGTGCCTTTAAGGAGGTAGTAATTAAGGCTAAGTGAGGTCATAAGGTGGGGCCCTAATCCAATAGGACTGTTGTCCTTGTGAGAAGAGGAAGAGACATCAGGGATGCATGTGCACAGACAAAAGGCCATGTGAAGACACAGTGAGCAAATGACAGTCTGTAAGCCAAGGAGAGACGTCTCACCAGAAACCAACCCTGATGGTTGATCTTGAACTTCTGGTTTTCAGAATTGTGAGAAAAATAAATTTCTGTTGTTTAAGCCACCCAGTCTGTGGTATTCTGTTATGGCAGCCCTAACAGATCAATACAGTAGATTATAGTTTTAGTGAACTGGAAATTATATCTGAAGACATTAACTGGAATGTGGCAAAGAAAAAGATGAAACACATGGAAGAAATATCAAGGAAGAGGAATAGAGTAAAAAGTACTAACAATGTTGCATTAGGGTAACAGAAGGAGAGAAGAAAAAGAATGTGACAAGGGGAATATACAAATAAATAATGGCTTCAAGAATTATGCAGAACTAATAAATGTCTTTCAAGAGCTTTGAAGGGTTTGAGATTTTATACTACTTTCAAGCTAACAAATTAGTTGACCACAGAAGACACAACATGCCCTGGTCAGAGAAAGGACTTTACTACTCATGGACCAGTAGGGATCTTGAGCTTCATGTTTGCTTAAGTTCTTCCTGACCTCCAAATCTGACAAGGGAGATGCAGAGGAAGATCTAGGTGGACGGTGTTCACAGTATATTGTATGACAGCTGGGGAACTCCGAGTTCAGGGAACACAAAATTTTAAAGGTGAGTTAGCAATCCTGCCCAATTTACCCGGAGGGACGCATCATTTTTATTATTCTGATCAGGAAACAAATTTGTCCTTTGACCTGGAGGAAAACTCTCTCTATATTCCAAGGCTGTTTTCTATCAGGCACCCTTAAAAAGATAATCCAGAACAAAGCTGCCAATATCTCTTCACAAGATGTACAGGAATGTAAGAGACCCATGGAGAACTGCTTACCAACGAAGTCACTGCCTCTCAGAAAGTCCACTGACTTCCAAGATGAAAGCCTTGAATGAAATTCTCACCAGATATATATCAAAATGAAGCTACAGAACACCAAAGGCAAACAGGAATCTCAGAAGCAGCCTGAGAGAAACGACAGTTCACCTCCAAAGAATGGCAGCAGTCAGTAGCTGACTTTGCAAAAGTGTCAATGGAAAGCAGCGAGCAATGAACTAAAATGAGCTAAGAAAAAAAAAACTGTCAACCTAGAACTGAACATCCGGTCCCATTTTTCCAAACAAAACAACAATAACAACAACTGAACTGAGTTTGCTACCAAGAAAACCTTGCTAAATAAAATTCCAAAGGATATTATTTAGCCAGAGGAAAATGATTCCACTAGAAGGCCTGAGATACATATAGATATGATGAGCAAAGAAAGTGTCAAATATAGTTATAAATCTATACAAATATTGACTCTAAAAAAGGAATAATAATTTTTCTTTGGGTTAACACAAGATAGAACTCAAATACACAAAAATAACAGCATGTAAGTTCAGGAAGGGGAGGATAGGAGCTAAAGTGCTCAACAGAAGGGTAAATATGTAACTTTCATTTTAGAATTTGATAAGTTTAGAAGGCATGTTAAAATTTCTATAGAGGTTATTAAAAGATCAGAAAGAGAGGATATATCTTTGAGAAGAATAAAGGGAAATAAAGGGACTGTCACTGCTACCATGAACATCCTAGTAAAATGTTTGATATAGTAAAACTGAACTTTAGATTATTGGATGGACTGAGAAAACAAATAGAACAGTATTATTTCTCCAAAGCAAAAGCCTACAAATGCCTTTGCTGAAAGTGTTTTCTCTAAGATTGCTGATATACCAATAGTTGAAATAAGATAGTTTCTCTAGATTAGTTTTATTAATGACAAGGAATAGACTTTGGAAATGGACCATCAAAATCATTGTTTTTTATACTTTTATGTGCCAGTACGTATCCACCTCAAGCTTTGTTTCATATTGGGCAAGCTGATTGATCATTTTTGTGGATTATTTTATCTATTAGTCAAATAATATATTTTTTTCAGGAACGTTTTCCAGCCTATTATTTACATATTTATTTAAAGTTGCCTTGTAGCAACTTTACATATTTATTTCAGTGCCTTGTAGATTCAACTTCAAAATGATACAGACACTTAATTTTTCCATATTATATCAATTTATGTGTAGATATTTGAAAAAACAAAAAAGCATGTTCTTTTAGTGAAAATCTACCTAAAAACTACATAAATTATCAGGATACAGAAATAAGTGTTTTGTGATTCTGACCATTTTGACTTGCTTTATCCTATTAATGGGTGCTATTAACTCATATCTGCAATGAAAACAGAAAAATACAAAGTATGTTTTAATATAAAAAAGATTTACATGATTCTGATACCATATACCAATATACTTTTAAAAATTGATGAAAAGAAGTGGAGAATAAACCAAACATTCACAATTTCAATTGCTACACATAAAAATATTTTTTTAAAAAATGTAGCGGTGGCATTTAATTAATCCATTTCAAACATTGATAGCATTCCTTATGATAACCTGTAATTATATCCTTCACATGTTAGAAATTAGAGGCAAGGTATGTATTATAAATATGAAAAAGGACTTTCTTTCTAAAATGGAAATAAATTGCAAATGTAGAAAACAACTGAATTTCAAAATAAATTTATCTCTATTTTAATGTGTTATTTTCAGTACTTAGCATTATCTATAATGGTACTCTTCCCCAGAGGCTCAGCACCTTGACCTGATATGGGTAGTGTTGTAAGGATTTAAGAAGTAACTTGTAAAAGGTCTAATTACTGACAGAAAGTATTTGCCCCCTATTTTCTGATACACAGGGACAGCAGAGTATTATGTTAATTATGGAACAGAGATTGCTTTATAGGTTTGATTTACTGGGCAGCAAAAATCTATTTTCTCAAAAATCAGTGCAAATGCATGTGTTGTATAATTTCATGCAGCTGTATCTCTCTGACCCATCTCCTAGCTAATCATATGTTGAATGGAAAGGAGGCTGAAGTGCTGACAGGGATCAAGTGGTGTCTTCTGGTGACAGGAGAAAATGAGTAGGCACACCAATATCTAATGATATGCCTTGCAGCAATTTTCTGCCATTGAAAAAGTTAAAATTAATGGACAAAAGGTATTCTTTCTGTCCTGATAGGAGGCTAACTCTAATTAATGAAAGTTTCAGAAACAAAAAAAATGAAACTCTGTTCAGTTTCTCCATTCAAGATTTGTTATAATATTGGAAAGTTTTACAGTGGTTTTAACATGACTGGAGAAGAAAATTCTGTTCAGATAATCTTTGAAGGTTAATATTTAGAAAAATGTCTTTCATAGTTCTTTTTAAAATCTGAGGGATCATTTAAAGTTTTATTTGAACAAATTTGAAGGTTAAACATTTTGAAACTCATTGGCTCAGAGACACCTATTTCAAATACTTAAAACAGACTCCACCAGTGATTATCAATTATATTTTCCCTCCTTTATTAATAATATATACCCCCTGAAAAAATATGTTTTCTTGTTTTGTTTTACATTCATATAGCATAAAGGATATCAAGAGATTCAAGATTTAAAAGTAAGGAAAAAGAAATAGGGGAGAATATCAAGAGTAGAGTAGAAGGACATGGAGCTCACCTCCCGCTACAAACATATCAAAAATACATCTACATGTGGAACAATTCTCACAGAATACCAATATATATACCAATATATATACTTATATATAATAAGTATATATATTATATATATAGTATATATATAGTATATAGTATATATAGTATATAGTATATATATAGTATATAGTATATATTTATAGTATATATATTATATAATACTTATATACTTTTATATAACAATACTTATGTAACACTATAAGTATTATATAACAATACTTATATAACAATACTTATATACTTATATAACAATACTTAATACTTAAATACTTAATACTTATATAACAATATACTTATATAACAATACTTATATAACAATATAAGAAGATCTCTTATACAACCAAAGCTGCAAGAAAGATCCCCATGTAACTGGGTAGAACAAAAGGGAAAAAAAAAGGAATCAAATGGGACCTGTACCCCTGGGAGGGAGCTGTGAAATAGGAAAGATTCCCTTGCCCTGGGAAACCCCTTCACCAGGGTGCCTGCTGGTGCCTGCAGCAGCTGAGTGCCAAAATTCAGGCTTCAGTGGACAGACCCAGGGAGAGGATTCAGTTTGGCTGCACACAGACAGCCTGAAGGGCCTAGAGTGAGGTCCAGGCCGCTACTGTTGACTTGCACAGGATGGAGCACCAGCCCACCACAGGAGCCCCATCGTCAGCATACAAAGGGTGGGGCATGGGTCTGCCATAGGAGCCCCACTGCCAAGAGTTTCACAGCGGGATGCAGCTCCAGTGGCTGCAGAATTTGAGAGCCCACACTTGCCAGAAGCAGGACTGACAGCCTGGCCAATTGCCAGTGATTCTACAGCAGAGAAGGGTGTGGGGCCAGCAGTGACGGAATTTGTGGGTGCACACAATGGGTGGCAGGCAGCATTATAGAATCACATGTCCTGGAGACAGCTCCTGAGGAGGGATACACAGAGGCTATTTTCACAGCAGTACTGATCCATTTCCACCTCCTCCATACCGCAGCTTAGAACTGGATCTAGGGGCTTCTACTCTAACAACTGGGGAGCAGACCCTGCCCTTAACACGGCTGTGAACAGCTGTTGAGCAAAGTGGAGGCCCCACCCAACATCCAGCGCAGGCTCTTGTCACCACAACACCAAACACACCCCCATCAGGGGACAATGGCCTGCACACTCTGAGTAAAGACGTGGCAGGCATACATAACAAAAAGCACTTGCACCAAAAATATTGGATTCAAACAGTCTACACATGGATGCTCCCACATAAAAGCAGCCCTTCAAGACCACAGTAGATAACTGTTTCTCCTAAATTCAGAGTCAGAGAAATTTAAGTAAAATGAAAAAGCAGAGGAACTACTCCCAATGAAAAGAACAAGAGAAATCTGCTGAAAGAGTAAACAATGAAACAGACCTCTCCAGTCTACCAGACCCTGACTTCAAAAAGAAGGTAATAAAAGTGCTAAAGGAATTAAGAAAGATTATCAACAGAAATGCAGATCACTGTAACAAGGAACTAGAAACTATAGAGGTGCCAAGCAAAATTAGACAACTCAATTGCCAAGATAACAACCAAGCTAAAGGCAATGAGTAGCACACTAAATAATGCAGAAGAATGAATAAATGATCTGGAAGATAGAATAATGGAAAATCACCCAATTAGAACAGCAGACAGAAAAATTTTTTTAAAAATGAAAGCAACACATGAGATATATGGGATAATATAAAGCATGGTAACCTATCCATAATAGGTATTCCAGAAGGAAAAGAAAGAGAAAAGGGGATTGGAAATGTATTTGAAAAAATTATGGCTGAAAACTTCCCAAGCCTAAAGAAGGAAACAGATATCCATGTATAGGAAGCACAGAGGGTCCCAAAGATTAAATGAAACAGACTCACACAAAGACATATCATAATTAAAATGGCAAAGTTAAAGATAAAGAGAGGATTCTAAAGGCAGCAAGAGAAAAACAAAGAGTGAGTTACAAGGAACCCTCCATAAGGCTACCAGCTGATTTCTCTACAGAAACTTCACAGACCAGAAAGGAGTGGCATGATATATTCAAAAAGTCATGAAAGGGGAAAATCTCAACCTAGGATACTGTACCCAGCAAGATTATCATTTAGAATAGTAGGAGAAACTAAGAATTCCTCAGACAACCAAAACCTAAAAGAACACAGAAATACTTAAACCTAACCTAAAAGAAATACTGAAAGGCCTTCTTTAAATGGAAAAGAAGCAAGAATCTATAGGAAAGGGAAAAACAAAATAGGAAAGGCAAATATATAAGAGGACTGAATATAACTTAAATAAGTCAGTACATAGCTTAAAAAACAATCAAAAATTTTGTAAAAGTGATTATAACTAAAATGAACAGCAAAAGGATAAACATGAAGATGTAAAATAGGACATAAAAATCATAAAAATCTGACTACAACAGTATGAAACTAGGAATCAACCACAGAAAGAGAAATGGGGGAAAAAATCGATTACATGGAGACTAAACAACATGGCAATGGGTCAGTGATGAAATCAAAGAGGAAATCAGAAAATACCTTGAGAAAAACGACAATGAAAACACAACCTTACAAAAATTCTATGGGATGCAGTAAAAGCAGTCCTAAGAGGGAAGTTCACAGTGATACAGGCCTTTCCCAAGAAATAAGAAAAATCTCAAACAACAATAACCTACCACCTAAAAGAATTAGGAAAAGAACAAACAAAACCTAAAGTCAGCAGAAGGAAGGAAATAATAAAGATCAGAGAGGAAGTGAATGAAATAGAGATAAAACACAATAGAAAAGATTAATAAAACCAAGAGCTGGTTTTTGAAAGGATAAACAAAATTGACAAACATTTAGCCAGGCTCACCAATGAGAAAAGAGAGAGGACTGAAATAAATAAAATAGGAAATGAAAGAAGAGAAATAATAAATTCTGCAGAAATACAAAAATATCATAAGAAAATACTATGAGGAATTCTATGCCAACAAACTGGAGAACCTAGAAGAAATTGACAGGTTTCTAGAAACATAGTCTTTCAGAATTAAGTCAAGAAGATAATTTGAACAGACTGATCACTAGAAGTGAAACTGAATCTGCTAAAAAAAAAAACAACAAATCTCCCTGCATACAAAAGTCCAGGACCAAATGGCTTCACTGGGGAATTCTACCAAACATTCAACACCCACTCATGATAAAAACTCTCACCAAATTGGGTATCAAGGAAACATATCTCAACATAATAAAAGCCACTTAAGACAAACCCACAGTCAATATAATACTCAATGGTGAAAAGCTGAAAGCCTTCCCATTAAATTCTAGAACCAGACAAGGATGCCCACTCTCACTTCTATTCAACATAGTATTGGAAGTCCTAGACACAGCAATCAGACAAGAAATAAAAGGTAGTCAAATTGGAATGGAAGAGGTAAAATTGTCATTATATGCAGATGTCATGATACTCTACATAGAAAACCCTATTTTCTCCACACGAAGACTTAGAATTGATAAATGAATTCAGTGAGGTAGCAGGATACAGGATTAATATACAGAAATCTGTTGCATTTCATTACACTAACAATGAAATATTAGAGAAAGTAAAAAACAATCCCATTTAAAAATCACATAAAAAAATACCTATGAATAACCTAACCAAGGAGTTGAAAGACCTATACTCTGAGAACTATATAACATGATAAAGGAAACTGAAGAAGATTCAAAGAAATGGAAAGATATCCTATGCTCTTGGATTGGAAGAATTAATATTGTTAAAATGGCCATACTACCCAAAGCAATCTACAGATTTAATGAAATCCCTATCAAATTACCCATGACATTTTTCACAGAATTAGAACAAATAATCCTAAAATTTATATGGAACCACAAAAGACCCAGAATTGTCCAAGTGATCCTGAGGAAAAAGAACAAAGCTGGATACATAACCCTCCCAGACTTCAGACAATGGCACAAAGCTACAGTAATCAAAACAGTGTTTTGTTGGCACAAAAACAGACATACAGATCAATGGAACAAAATAGAAAGCCCAGAAATAAACCCACACACCTATGGTCAGTTAATCTTCAGCAAAGGAGGCAAGAATAAAAAATGGAGAAAAGACAGCCTTTTCAGCAACTGGTGTTGGGAAAGCTAGACAGCCTCATGTAAATCAATGAAATTAGAATACTCCCTCACACCATATACAAAAATAAATTCAAAATGGTTTAAAGATCCAAATGTAAGTCATGAGACCATCAAACTCCTGGAAGAGAACACAGGCAAAACATTCTTGGACATAAATTGAAGCATTATTTTCTTTGATCAGTCTCCCAAGGCAAAAGAAATAAAGCAAAAATAAACAAATGGGACCTAATCAAACTTATAAGCTTTTGCACAGCAAAGGAAACCATACACAAAATGAAAAGACAATCTACAGACTGGGAGAAAATATTTGCAAACAATGTGACTGACAAGGGGTTAATTTCCAAAATATACAAATAGCCCATATAGCTCTATATCAAAAAAAAACCTCATCAAAAAATGGGCCAAAGATCTGAACAGACACTTCTTCAAAGACATACAAATGGCCAAAAGACACATGAAAAGATGCTCAACATTGCTACTTATTAGAGACGTGCAAATTTAAAACTACAATGAGGTATTACCTCACACTCGTCAGAATGGCTATCATCAAAATTCTACAAATAATAAATGCTGGAGACAGTGTGTTGAAAAGGGAACCCTCCTACACTGTTGGTGGGAATGTAAATTGGTGCAGCCACTATGGAGGACAGTATGGAAGTTTCTTAAAAAACTAAAAATAGAGCTAATATATGATAGAGCAGTCCCACTCCTGGACATGTATCTGGAAAAGATGAAAACTCTAACTCGAAAAGATACATGCACCCCAATGTTCATAGTAGCACTATTTACAATAGCCAAGACATGGAAGCAACCTAAGTGTCCATTGACAGATGAATGAAGAAGTGATACATGTGTACAATGGAATATTACTCAGCCTTAAAAAAAAGAATGAAATATTGCCATTTGCAACAAGTTGGATGGATGTAGAGATTATCATACTGAGTAAGTTAGACAGAGAAAAACAAATATTATATGATATCACTTATATGTGGAATCTAAAGAATAATACAAATGAATCTACATACAAAACAAACAGACTCAGACATAGAAAGCAAACTTATGGTTTCCAAAGAGGAAAGGGACGCTGGGATAAATTAGGAGTATGGGATTAAGAGATACACACCACTACATACAAAATAGACAAACAACAAGGATTTACTGTATTGTACAGGGAGCTATATTCAATATCTTGTAATAACCTATAATAGAAAAGAATCTGAAAAAGTATATACATACGTAGAACTGAATCGCTTTGCTGTACACCTGTAACTAACACAATATTGTAAGTCAACTACACTTCAATAAAAAATTTTTAAAAAAAGAGATAATGAGCCTGTGGGGTATAGGAAAACAAAAGGAGCAAGCGATATGGCACTATCTTTAAATAACTGACCTCTATCACTTTCATTGAGAAAACATCACTGAATCCATTTGTGCAAGTTCCCTTACCTATAAAATGCACATAGTAAGATGAATGATCTCTTCTAGGATGAAAATAATTTTGTTCTTGAGTCAGTGAATGCTAATAAATTTATTTCCTACTGGCAGAGGTTTTCTGTAATTTAAAAAAAGTTGCTGAGTTTTAAAAACAGGACATTTTAGTGAAGTTATATAGCTGGTGCATGTGTTCAATATGACTTTAGTTTTTTTTTTTTTTTTTCCAGATTTCACTGCTTTTAGTCAAATTTAGCAAGGTTGGGAGGGGTTAGAAAAATGAAGTCACTATTCCCTATAGACCATCAAGGGTCAATTGCCAAGGGTCTCAATTTCTTATCATGATGGAAAACACAGTCCACTTCAGGGCTGTTAGCTTCAGTTTTTATATTGTAATTATTTACCAGTATGTAGTAATAGATTTAAAGCTTTTATAAACTCATTCTATCTCGTCTTAAAAAAAGAAGCATGGTCTGTAGCTCTGTCAGTAAAAGACCTAAGAAAAAGTGGCCACTTGAACCCAGGTTTTGATCTTTAAATGCAATGAAAAAGAAAAAATAACAGCCAGTATTCCTTCGAGAACTGTCCGAGTCAGATCTGGAATAGAAAATGTACAAGATGATCCTGGAGTATTTTATCTTCAAGAAATCTAGGCAACTAAAAAAAAAAAAAACTGTCAAGATTGTGAGATAGTCTGCGACCTGGGACCCTCTATAGGAGGGTCAAACTGGACAAACCTCTCCTCCAGCAACAGAATACAAAGAAACTATAAGCGGCTAAAAATAACCGCACACATGTGCAGTTGGGGCAATTATGAACAAAAAGATACAAAAAGGCCACAAACCAACCACCATTTCTTAGGTGCCTGGAGCAAAAGCAGGCTTCTGTGCATAATCCCTGCACACAGCACCGCCAAGGGGGCGGACAGACCATCTAAGCTAAGCCTCCTGCCCAATCCACTGACCCACTCCTGTTATTACTCCCTTTAAGGAACTAGCTTGCCTCCTCTTGGGAAGTGAGGTTTTCTTGTTTTTGCTCTCATGCTGCAGCACAAGCCCCAGTAATGCCTTGTCTGAAATCCTTTCTGGCCTCTTATTAATTTTTATTTATTAAAGAGTCTAAGGACCTAGGTCAGTAACATATTTTAGTGACCACTAAGGGACACCCATGGGGCTTTTGTTTATCTTGCCCCTCAGAGGACCGCCAAATCTTCCTCTCTGCTGACATGCGGCCACCTGAACCTTTTGCTTCAGTGTCACCGCGTTTAGTAAGTCTGCCTTCGGGCCCCTCAGTACCCTCATTCAGGCAACACTTTCCCCTGCCCCTTTGTCCTTTTCCCTCTCTTTATCTACACTTCTTTTTCTGTCCTCTCCTTCTGTGTCCTAACCTTCTGAGAAAATGGATGTCAGGCAGCTACAGCCTAACTCCTCGCAGCCTGTGACACTATACTCCTTCTGGCTGGCAACGGCTCACCCTGATGGGTGACAAAAAGAGGTGAGAGAGGCTCATCTCATACTGTGCAGATCTTGGTCCAGCGAGCTCTCCCTGATGGGAGATTTCTGAGAGTGATAGAGGTTCAACGCTCACGTCATGTAGTGGCTAGCACTCTGATCATCACAAAATTCTCATCTTTTTTTTTTTCCTGTCATCAAGAGAAGTCCCATCAGGAACAGGCTGAAGCAGCAGACTTTTCTGTGTGAAACGGCTGGTGCCTGGCCTTTCAAGGAACAAACTGGAAGTGCCTGAACAGACACCCTCAGAGGGGTGGTTTAAATGCTAATCTCTCTCCCTCTGCCTCTCCTCCCTCTTGCTCTCCCTTGGTCTTCATACCTATACTCCTGTCTCCTTTCATCTTGGAGACTCTGTATTGGGTCACCCCCTTCACGACCCCTAAGACCTTTCTGTTTTGTGTCACCAGCTCTGAGGGTGGGAATTCTGTGATCTCCTTTGCCATCTTCCCCTTTGGTTTTGTTACTCTAGGTCTCGAGGGCTCCCTCTGGCCCCCGAGATCTCTAGTAGTCAGCCCCCAGATTTATATGTAAATGTGGGAAATGCCCAGGGAATCCGCAAAGATTCTCCTCTTTTGTATTCTTAGCAATTGAGGACAATTTAAATTAGATGGTTTAAAAAGAAATAAGCGGATTTTCTTTTGCAACACAGCCTGGCCCCAATATGCCCTGGGTGACTGAGAGAAATGGCCACAGAATGGATCCCTTAATTTTAACACCATTATACAACTGGACCTATTTTGTAAGCACTCCCTTATGTGGAGGCTGTTATGAAATGTTACCAAGACCCTGGTCTGAGGGAGTGTGTGTGTGTGTGTGTGTGTGTGTGTGTGTGTGTGTGTGTGTGTGTCCTCTCCGTTTTGCCAAAAGACTGGGAGCCAGACTTCCTCACAGACCCTCTCTTCCAATGGCCGATAAGCCATCAGCTCACCGAGTCTCCTTCTCAGAACCCTGTTTCTTCCCTTTAACATCACTTTCAGCCCCTAGACCCCCACCTTACCCTTTCAAATCAGAAACCCCAAAATCGGAGCCCCCAGTGCTGTCCCCAATGGGGCTCCAATCAGGTTCAAAATTAGCTCCCACTTTTGCATCACAGGGCCTTTACCCCCTCCAGAAATAGCTGATGGGAATGGAAGAAGTACTAGAGTGCATGCTCCCTTCTTGATGGGGGTTCTAAGAATCTGTAAGGAGAGGTTTGGCAGGTTCTCAGAGAACCCCAACAAGTTTAGGGATGAGTTCATCATGCTGGGGTTAAGGTTCTTCCTGACCTGGCAGGACATCACAATTATTCTGGCCCACTGTTGCACCCCAGACAACAGGAACATATACCAAGGAAGGCCAGAGAACATGCAGATGGCCTATGGGCCACCAATCTGCACCACCAGATTTATCAAACAGGTGGTGGTACAATCCCAGATCATGACCCACACTGAGACTATGAAGACTGTGTGGACCAGGCTAAAATGAGACATTATATTACTTGTTTATCAGAAAGAATGAAAAGTGTATGGTGAAGGCTGTAAATTATGATAAGGTCTGAGAAGTTACACAGGAAAGAGATGAAAACCAGGCAGTCTTCCTGAGCCAGGTGACAGGGGCATTCAGGAAGTACACTGATACAGACCCTGACTCCACACAAGGGAGGTTGCTATTGGCCATGCATTTTATCACCCAGTCTGCTCCTGATATCAGGAGAAAATTTTAAAAGCCTGAGGCTGGGCCCCAAACCTCACTGTCAACCTTGGTAGAAGAGACCTTAAAGGTCTGTAATAAATGAGATTTAACAGAGGAGGCTAACAAGGATAGGAAATTAGTAAACAAAATGAAGCTTTTGGCTGCTCTGATTCACCCACCACCTCGAGGGGACCCTAGGGGGCCGAGAAGATCAGACAGAGAGTGGAGAAGCCTCCTGGGCTAAAATCAGTGTACCTATTCTTGGAGGAGGGCACGGGAAAGGGGAATGTCCCAAGTACCCTCCTGTGAGGCCTGAAGGACAACCCTGGTTGGCTCCAATTCCTCCCAAATCTCTCAGATTCCAGCATGCTGAGGGATGGGCCTGAGTGCCTGCCTGATCCTACTCAATCCATCCTCATCACTCCAGCATAGCCTTGGGTTACCCTCAATGTGGCAGGTAGGAGAACGGAATTTCTTATGGACACTGGAGCCACCTGCTCTGTTCTGACTTGGCTGGCTGGCCTCCTCTCCAACTGTGACTGTACTGTGACAAGAGTTGATGAACAGGCAAAGGTAAGGTGATTTATCTCCCCTTACCTGTGGAGTTGGGTCTATAATTACTGCTCACTCACTTTGGTATATGTCAGAATGTCCTGTCCCCCTCCTCAGAAGGAAGAGACTTACTAAATAAATTGAGGGCCAGTATTTTCTTAGAACAAGGTGACGTTCAACAAGGTGACAAACCAGAGCAGGGAATACTCCTATAGGTGACTTCAGACAGCCCGCCTGCTGATCCCCAAGACATTCCCCAAGAACTTAGAGAACAGGTGCATCCAGGGGTTTGTGATATTTCAGTGCCAGGAAGGGCAAAACGTGTTTCCCCAATAGAAGTAAGATTAGAGAGACAGAGACAAGATGACGGAGTAGAAGTACGTGAGCTCACCTCTTCTTACAAAGACACCAATACCACAACTAACTGCTAAACAACCATCGACCTAAAAGTATTGGAACCTACCAAAAAGATATCCTACATCAAAAGACAAAGAAGAATCAACAATGAGATTGTACGAGGAGCACAATCACAATAAAATCAAACCCTATACCCAATGCATGGGTGACCCACAAACTGGAAAATAATTATACTCCAGATGTTCTCCTGCAGGAGTGAGAGTTCTGAACCCCACATCAGGTTCCCCAGCCTGGGGGGTCTGGAAATGGGAGGAGGAGCCCGCAGAGAATCTGGCTTTGAAGGCCAGCAGGCTTTGAGTGCAGGAATTCCACTGGACTGGGGGAAAAAACTCCACTCTTAGAGGGTGAACACAAGATCTTGTGTGCACCAGGACCCAGGGAAAAAAACAGCAATTCATAAGAGACTGGACTAGATCTACTTGTTAGTATTTGAGGGCCTCCTGTGGAGGCAGGGGGCAGTTGTGGCTCACTGTGGGGACAAAGACACTCGCAGTGGTAGTTCTGGGGAGTACTCACTGATGTGAGCCCTCCTGGAGGCCACTATTTTCTCACCAAGATCTGACCCCACCCAATAGCCTGTAGGCTTCAGTGCTGGGAAGCCTCAGGCCAAACAAGCAACAGGGTGGGAACACAGCCCCACCCATCAGCAGACAGGCTGCTTAAAGTCTCCCTGAGCACACAGCTGCCCATTAAACACACACATTGACACGACCCTGCCCACCAGAGGGATAACACCCAGGTC
Source organism: Balaenoptera physalus (assembly GCF_965194825.1). Lineage (NCBI taxonomy): Eukaryota > Metazoa > Chordata > Mammalia > Artiodactyla > Balaenopteridae > Balaenoptera > Balaenoptera physalus. Next base: position 59,014,698 of record NC_138883.1, on the reverse strand, counting down.
CACCCACCAGTGGGCAGGAACCAGTCCCTCCCACCAGGAAGCCTGCACAAACCTCTTAGCCTCATCCACCAGGGGGCAGACAGCAGAAGCAAGTAGAACTACAACCCTGCAGCCTGCAGAACAGAAACCGCAATCACAGAAAGTTAGACAGAATGAGACAAAAGAGGAATATGTCCCCGATGAAGGAATAAGAGAAAACCCCAGAAGAACAACTAAGTGAAGTGGAGACAGGCAATCTCCCAAAAAAGAATTCAGAGTAATGATAGTAAAGATGATCCAAGATCCTGAAAAAAGAATGGAGGCACAGATCAGGAAGTTATAAGAAATGTTTAACAAAGACCTAGAAGAATTAAAGAACAAACAAACAGAGATGAATACAATAACTAAAATGAAAAATACACTAGAAGGACTCAATAGCAGAATAATTGAGGCAGAAGAATGGATAAGTGAGCTGAAAGACAAATGGTGGAAATCACTGCCATGGAACAGAATAAAGAAAAAACAATGAAAAGAAATCAGGACAGGCTAAGAGACCTCTGAGACAACATTAAAGGCACCAACATTTGCACTATAGGGGTCCTAGAAGGAGAAGAGAGCGAGAAAGGACCTGAGAAAGTATTTGAAGAGATAATGGCTGAAAAATTCCCTAATAGGGGAAAGGAAACAGTCATCCAAGTCCACGAAGCGCAGAGAGTCTCAGGCAGGATAAACCCAAGAGGGAAAACTCTGAGAAACATAGTAATCAAATTGACAAAAGTTAAAGACAAAGAAAAAATATTGAAAGCAACAAGGGAAAAGCACAAATAACATACAAGGGAACTTCCAAAAGGTTATCACCTGATTTCTCAGCAGAAACTGTGAAGGCAAGAAAGAAGTGGCACTATATATTTAAAGTGATGAAAGGGAAGAATCTACAACCAAGAATACTCTACCCAGCAAGGCTCTCATTCACAGTTGATGGAGAAATCAAAATCTTTACAGAGAAGCAAAGGCTAATACAATTCAGCACCACCAGACCAGCTTTGCAACAAATGCTAAAAGAACTTCTCTAGGTGGAAAAGAAAACGTCACAACTAGAAACAAGAAAATTATGAATGGAAAAGCTCACTGGTAGAGGCAAACATACAGTAAAGGTAGGAAATAATCTGCACAAAAATATGAGATCAAAACCAGCAATTGTAAGAGGAGAGCACAAATGCAGGATATTGGAAATGAAATTGAAATTAAAAGACCAGCAACTTGGGGCTTCCCTGGTGGCGCAGTGGTTGAGAGTCTGCCTGCCAATGCAGGGGATGAGGGTTCGAGCCCTGATCTGGGAGGATGCCACATGCCGCAGAGCAGCTGGGCCCGTGAGCCACAACTACTGAGCCTGTGCTCCGCAACAGGAGAGGCCGCAACAGTGAGAGGCCCGTGCACTGCGATGAGGAGTGGCCCCCATTCGCCGCAACTAGAGAGGGCCCTCGCACAGAAACGAAGACCCAACATAGCCAAAAATAAATAAATTAATTAATTAAAAAAATAAAAATAAAAAAGACCAGCAACTTAAAACAATCTTTATATAGAGACAGCCATATCAAAACCTCATGGTAACTGCAAACCAAAAATCTACATTAGATACACATAAAAAAATAAAAAGGAATCGAAACACAACACTAGTTAGTCATCAAATCACAAGAGAAGAGAACAAAAGAGGAAGGGAAGGAAAAAGACCTACAAAAACAAACCTAAAACAATTAATAAAATGGCAATAAGAACATGCATATCAATAATTACTTTAAACATAAATGGATTAAGTACTCCAACCAAAAGACACAGACTGGCTGAATGGATACAAAAACAAAAGCCATAAATATGCTGTCTGCAAGAAACCCACTTCAGATCTTGGGACACATACAGACTGAAAGTGAGGAGATGGAAAAAGGTATTCACTGCAAATGGAAATCAAAAGAAAGTTGGAGTAGCAATACTCACATCAGACAAAATAGACTTTAAAATAAAGACTATTACAAGAGACAAGGAAGGACACTACATAATGATCAAGGGATCAATCCAAGAGGATATAAACACTTGGAAATATATATGTACCCAAAATAGGAACACATCACTATATAAGGCAAATGCTGACAGCCATAAAAGGAGAAATCGACAATAACACAATAAATAGTGCGGAAATTTAACAACCCACTTTATCAATGGACAGATCATCCAGAAAAAGAATCAATAAGGAAACACAGGCCTTAAATGAAACATTAAACCAGATGGACTTAATTGATATTTATAGAGCATTCCATTCAAAAGCAGCAGAATACATATTCTTCTCAAGTGCACAAGGAACATTCTCCAGGATTGATCACATGCTGGGCCACAAAGCAAGCCTTGGTAAATTTTTAAAAATTAAAATCATATCAAGGATCTTTTCCGACTACAATGACATGAGACTAGAAATCAATTACAGGAAAAAAACTCTAAAAAGCCACAAACATGTGAAGGCTAAACAATATGCTACTAAACAACCAATGCACCACTGAAGGATAAGAAAACAAAAAATACCTAGATACAAATGAAAACAAAAGCATGACAATCCAAAACATATGGGATGAAGCAAAAGCAGTTCTAAAGGAAGTGTATAGCAATACAATCTTACCTCAGAAAACAAGAGAAATCTCAAATAACCTAACCTTACATCAAAAGCAACTAGAGAATGAAGAACAAACAAAACCCAAAGTTAGTAGAAGGAAAGAAATCATAAAAATCCGAGCAGAAATAAATGAAGTAGAGACAAAGAAAACAATAGAAAAGATCAATGAAACTAAAAGCTGGTTCTTTAAAAAGGTAAGCAAAATTGATAAACCTTTAGCTGGACTCATCAAGAAAAAAAGGGAGAGGGCTCAAATCAATAAAATTAGGAATGAAAAAGGAAAAGTTACAGCTGACACCACAGAATACAAAGGATCATAAGAGACTACTACAAGCAACTATTCATCAGTAAAATGGACAACCTAGATGAAATGGACAAATTCTTAGAAAGGTACAATCTCCCAAGACTGAACCAGGAGGACATAAAAAATATGAACAGACCAATCACAAGTACTGAAATCGAAATTGTGATTAAAAATCTTCCAACAAACAAAAGTCCAGGACCAGATGGCTTCACAGGCAAATTCTATCAAACATTTAAAGAAAGTTAACACCTCTCCTTCTGAAACTATTCCAAAAAATTGCAGAGGAAGGAACACTCCCAAACTCATACTATGAGACCAACATCACCCTACTACCAAAACCAGACAAAGATACCACAAAAACAGAAAATACCAGGCTAATATCACTGATGAACACAGATGCAAAAATCCTTGACAAAATACTAGCAAACTGAATCCAACAATACATTAAAAGGATCATACACCATGATCAAGTGGGATTCATCCCAGGGATGCAATATCCCTGATATTTTTCAATATCTACAAATCAATCAGTGTGATACACCATATCAACAAATTGAAGAGCAAAAACCATATGATCATCTCAGTAGATGCAGAAAAAGCTTTTGACAAAATTCAGCACCCATTTATAATAAAAACTCTCCAGAAGGGAACATACCTCAACATAATAAAGCCCATTTAAGACAAAACTACAACTAACATCATTCTCAATGGGGAAAAGCTGAAAACATTTTTTCTAAAATAAGGAATAAGACAAGGATGTCCATTCTCATCACTTTTATTTAACATAGTTTTGGAATTCCTAGCCATGACAATCAGAGAAGAAATAAAAGAAATCCAAATTGGAAAAGAAGAAGTACAACTGCTACTGTTTCCAGATGACATGATACTATACATAGAAAATCCTAAAGATGCTGTTAGAAAACTACTAGAGCTCATCAATGAATTCAGTAAAGTTGCAGGATACAAAATTAACACAAAGAAATCTCTTGCATTCCTATACACTAACAATGAAAGATCAGAAAGGGAAATCAAGGAAACAATCCCACTTACCATTGCATCAAAAAGAATAAAATATCTAGGAATAAACCTACCTAAAGAGGCAAAAGATCAGTAGTCAGAAAACTATAAGATACTGATAAAGAAATAAAAGATGAAACAAACATATGGAGAGATATACCATGTTCCTGGACTGGAAGAATCAATGCTGTGAAAAGGACTATACTACCCAAAGCAATCAATAGATTCAATGCAATCCCTATCAAATTACCAATGGTATTTTTCACAAAACTAGAACAAAAAATTTTAAAATCTGTATGGAGACACAAAAGACCCCAAATAGCTAAAGCAATCTTGAGAAAGAAAAACGGAGCTGGAGGCATCAGGCTCCCTGACTTCAGACTATACTACAAAGCTACAGTCATCAAAACAATATGGTACTGCCACAAAAACAAATATCGATCAGTGGAACAGGATAGAAAGCCCAGAAATAAACCAATGTTCATTGCAGTGCTGATGACAAAAGACAATATATGGACACAAACTAAATGTCCATTGACAGATGAATGGATAAAGAAGATGTGGTACGTATATACAATGGAATATTACCCAGCCATTAAAAAGAATGAAATAATGCCATTTGCAGCAACATGGTTGGATCTGGAGATTATCACACTAAGTGAAGTAAGTCAGACAGAGAAAGACAAATATCATATGATATCACTTATATTTGGAATCTAAAAAAAAAATGATATAAATGAACTTACTTATGAAACAGAAACAGACTCACAGACTTAGAGAATGAACTTATAGTTACCGGAGGGGGATGGCTGGGAAGTAGGTTTAGACTGGGAGTTTGGGATTGACATATACACACTGTTATATTTAAAATAAATAACCAACAAGGACCTACTGTATACCATAGGGAACTCTACTCAATATTCTGTAGTAACCTAAATGGAAAAAGAATCGATACATGTATATGTATAACTGAATTACTTTGCTGTACCCATGAAACACAACATTGTTAATCAACCATACTGCAATATTAAATAAAAATTAAAAAAAAAAAGAAGATCAAAGCCTAGGGGAAAATACCCCTGGAAGAAACAATATTCTTTAAAGCCCTAGGCCCTGGAGGGGATCCAACCACTGCTCACCAAATTCTGAAAACACATACTCATTAGGCCCTGCTAATGAGTCTCTCTGTTCAGAAGCCTAATGGGGATTACTGGTTTGTGCAAGACTTAAGAGCAGTAATGTGGCATCCCTATTCACGCAATGGTGCCAAACCCATGCACCCTCCTCACCCAAATGCCCAGGGGTGCTCAGTAATCTCTGTGTTGGACTTCAAGGGTGTATTTTTCTGTATTCCCCTGTATCCAGACACTTAATACCTTTTTGCCTTTGAATGGTGGGACCCCAACACCTTGAAGGCTACCCAATACACTTGGACAGTGCTTTCACAGGGTTTTCAGGACAGCCCCCATCTTTTTGGAAATGCTTTAACAAAGTAGCTGAGGGAGAATGGAACTCTGTTAAAATATCTTGATGACTTACTGATTAGTAGTGAGACAAAGCGAGCTTCAGGTCAGAATACTGTTAAGGTTTTAAATTTTCTGGCAGAAAAAGGATATAAAGTCTCATCATCCAAAGCTCAGATCTCACAGTAAGAGATTCAATACTTAAGCTTTGGTTTGAGCCCTGGCCATAGATCAGAAGACAGCAATTAGTGCATGATCATCTCCAACCACAAAGAGACAGCTCTGAGGCTTTCTTGGGATGGCTGGGTTCTGTTGTATCTGGATTCTGAATTATGGCCTTATAGCCAAACCCCTATATGAGGCTTTGAAGGGGAAAGAAACGAAACCCCTTCAGTGGAATAGGAACCACTGGTGGGACTTCAAGACTCTAAAGTCTAAATTGAGCACAGCACCAGCCCTGGGGCTTCCAAATTTATACAAACCCCTTTACCCTATACATTCGTGAGAGGTCAAAAATAGTGCCAGGTGTCCTGACCCAAAAGCTGGGGACAGATCAAAGACTAGTGGCTTACTTTTCAAAACAAATGGACTCAGTAGCCCTGGCATGGCCAAGGTGCCTGTGGGCAGTAGCCGCTACAGCCCTGTGCGTTAACGAGGCTTCCAAGCTCATCCTGGAACCAAACTTAGATGTATTAACCCCTCATCAAGTACAATCCGTGCTAGAAGTCAAAGGCCATCATTGGTTGACCGGGAGAAGGTTAACAAGATATCAGCCTCTCCTAATGGACACCCACAACATTACCTTAAAGATGTGCCAAACTCTGAACCCAGCAACTCTGCTTCCAGCTGTTGACAGTGGAGACTTACCACATCAGTGTACAGAAACTACAAACTTACTCCAGCAGGTGTGATCTTCTAGATGAACCTCCTGACAGCCCAGAGGTTGAATGGTTTACTGATGGGAGCTGTTTTATAGAAATGGGAACCTGAAAGGCGAGGTATGAGAAGGTCAGTCTAGAAGAAGTCAAAGAAGCCAAGGCCCTGCCACCCCAGATTTCAGCCCAGAAGGCTGAACTAATTGTATTAATGAGAGCTCTGCAATTAGGGAAGGAAAAGAAATTAAATATTTATACTGACTCTAAGTATGGGTTCCATGTGCTGTAAGCTCATGCCGCCATTTGGAAAGAAAGAGGGATGTTAACTGCTGGAAACTCTCCCATAAAGCATAAAGATTTAATCCTGGCTCTTTTAGAGGCAGTGCAGCTCCTGACCCAGGTGGAAGTAATCCACTGTAGAGGCCACCAGAGGGATGGGTCTTTTGTGAACCAAGAGAACAGAAAAGCTGATCGAGCTGCAAAACAGGTAGCTCGAGTGCAAGATCCTGAGCAGATTGTGGCCCTAGTGATTGACCCACCCCAGGCTCCCTGGCCTTCCCCAGTATTCCCAACAAGAACAAGAAAACACTGAAAAAATAGGGTTACGAGAAAAGAAGCACATGTTGGTATATGAAGGATGAGAAGGTGCTTATCCCTGAGGCTTAACAGTGGAAACGTGTTAAGAATTTACATGATGCCACCCACTTGGGGAGGGATACACGATGGAACTTAATGCAAAAGACCTTTTTAGGGAAGGGGCTTAAAAGAACAGCAAAATAAGTAACACTTGCCTGTGATTTGTGTGCCTGTAATAATCCACAGGCCCATCCAATCCCCCCTTCATTACTCAAGCCAGTTCAGCACCAAGGGAAATACCCTGGGGAAGATTTGCACAGTTCACCCAAATGCCCTGGCAATTAATATATAAATATCTTCTTTATTTGTTGATACCTTCACGCGAAGGGTTGAAGCCTTCCCTACTCCAACCAAAAAGACTACTGAAGTCTGTAAGTCCCTCTTAAAGGAAATAATTCCTCAGTTTGGACTTCCAAAAATCTCTCCAGAGTGATAAGGGGCCCTCTTTTATAGCCAAAATCACACAGTGGCTCTCAATGTCTCTGGAAATAGATGATAAGCGACACACCTCCTAGCAGCCCCAACCTTCAGGGAAGGTAGAGAAAATGAACCATACTTCCAAGAAAACTTTAGCAAAGTTTTGCCAAGAGACTCTTGAACCTTGGACCAACCTGTTTCCTGTTGTACTCCTCAGGGTCCGTATAGCCCCCAGGAGTAGTCTGCAGCTTAGCCCATTTGAAATGACCTATGGGAGACCTCTCCTTACTACTGACATTCTACCTGATGAGGAAATGAGCCAAACTGCACAGTATATTATTAATCTAGGACAAAGTCAAAAGGCAATCCTGGACTATGCCAACAGCACTGCCAGCTCCTGCTAAGAATACAGCGGAAGGGGCAGTCTCTTCATAAACTAACCCTGGAGACCAAGTTCTTCTTAAAACTTGGAAGGAAAGATCCCCAGAAGATCAACAATTGTCAAAATGGAAGGGTCCCTAGAGAGTAATCCTAGCCACCCCCACCGCTGTGAAACTGCAAGGGATACCTAGTTGGGTACATCTGTCCAGAATAAAGCTCTTACCTCCAAAAAGTTCGCAGGCCACGTCAGAGGAACAATACACCTGTAAGCCAGTGGAAGATCTGAGATACCTATTCAAAAGACAAGCACAATCAATAGCTAAGTAAAAAGTGAAATGGTGGATTGGATTCTTATTTGCCATTCTTGTTAGTGTATTTTTGCTTGCATTTTGCTGGTTTGCTCAGCCACCCTCGCCAGGGAAGCAGCTCCTTTGTCCGCATTGGCTCTTAGGGAAACACACCACCACAAGAATGCCTCTCCTACTGATTCTGTCCACCTTACTAGTCCCTGTAATCAGGGGACAATGGCACAAAGACTCACTTATCAACACTGCCAAAATCGTACTTGAAGGGGAACATTTAAGGGAATGCTGGTTATGCCATCAGCACCCTCAGTTGGGTACTGCCCCTGCTTGCATTCTCTCTGAATCTGTCAGTTCCAGTGGTGATTAATGATCTAAACGGAGGACCGCTGCCACCATCTTGACCTCTGCTAGTCTCACCTGCACTTTTCTTAGGTGCTGGGAGCAAAAGCAGGCTACTCTGCATGATCCCTGCACACAGCACCACCAAGTGGGTGGACAGACCACCTAAGCTATGCCTCCTGGCCAACCTACTGATCTGCCCCTGTTGACACCACATTTAAGGAACCAGCTCACTCCCCCACTCAGGGAGCAAGAGCTTGCTTCTTGTTTCTTGTTTTTGCTCCCTCAGGCTGCAGCAAGAGCTCCAGTAAAGCCTTGCCTGAAATCCTTGGCTGGCCTGTAATCAATTTCTATTGATTAAAGAGTCCGAAGATCCAGGTTGGTAACAGTTGTGTCAAAAGGACTCAAGAGCCAACATGAAGGGGATTCCATTGCCCAAATATAGAACAATTTGACCAATAATAACTGCCCTTCATTGAAAATAATAGATATTTAAAATCCTTATATCAAATATATTGAAGTGAGATAATAATACTAATAAAAATACTAATACATAAAAATACTAATTTTCCAATGTTGCAGAATACAAGTATATCAATCCATTATTTTGAAACTTGGAAAATAAAGTGAAAGAATTAAGCAAGAAAAATAGATGAAGGGGAGAAGTACTTTATGGGAAGTTTCCAGGTAATAATATAAGAAGGAGTGGTATGATCAGAATATCAACATTTTGTAACGCCTAATCAATTTATTGGCTCTAAGTACTGATGGTCAATTATCACCTATAAAGTAATCCACTCCCCCATGCCCCAAGTCATACTGGAGTTTGATCTAAGTTGAATGCATATTTTATGGAAAATCTAGAAGATAGAGGAAGATGTTTATACCTTGAGAACACAATGAGCAAAATCCAGACGGAGGATGATTCTACAGGACCTGGTTTTCTCAAAGAAAGTGGCAAGGAAAAAAAGATTAAAGAAATATGAGGCATGTCAACCAACCACAAAGTGTGGGCTTTATTTGGATTCTGATTTAAACAAATTGTCTAGAAGAAATGACATTTATGAGACAATTGGAAATTTTACTTATTTAAAGATAATAAGAATCAACTTTTTCTTATTATAATAGTACTATGGTTATGGTTTTTTGAACTATCATTGAGTGATACAGTGAAATATTTATGGATAAAATGACATGATGTTTGAGATTTGCTTCATAATGATATGGAGTTGGGAAATGGATGAGCTCATGAATCCCATGAATTGATAATTATTAAAATTGTAGGATGGGTACATGGGGGTTGATTTCATTATGGTGTCTACTTTAGTATGTTAAATTTGTCCTTACTAAAAGTTTTAAGTACAGATTTTGCTGCCAGAAAACATACCTTTTTACTCAATAGCCCATTATGAAGGTCCTGACCTAAATGTATGTTTACTCCATCAGCGTTTTAATTGCACCTGGATCTTGGCAAATAGCTTGACTTTCTCCAGGTTCATTTTATTAAAAAAAAAGTGTCTCTTCTAAATGCTTATGGACAAATGAATAAGCCCCTCACCTGGGACTGTTTTAAACTGTTAGTTCAGATTGGTAAAAGTATGCCGTATTTCCCTGGACCTCTAAAGTAATTAAAAAATATTATATTTAACAAATTTAAATTCTATACTTAAAACACACTTGTTTCCTCAGTTCCAAATTTACTCTTTTTATTAGAGAATTTTAAGTCTTTAATTATATCTATATTTGTTTGCATCATCCTGCCTCTTACTCTTCCATTTCAAAATTAGTATAAAGAAAATTGTGAAAATATTAGGATCTTGGTCTATCACTGCTAAGGGGCAAAGTTGTTTATTATTTTATGTTTTCATGCTTACTAAAATCCTGCCTCACACCCTGACTTTCATAGTAATCTAAAGCAAAGTCCATGGGATCTAGATCTGAAAGTATTTCTCTGATATTAAAGGTAACCAAAAATAGGTCATGAACAGTTAAGAACAAATGTAAATATAGTCATACTTTTTACCTCTATATGCACGGATTATAGTATGGCGTTGATTTCTGCTTTGCTTTCCCAGTTTCCCGACTTCCACGTCAGATCTCCATCTTGGGAATGAGGTCATCACAGATTCTGGTCATTGCTGTCTTTTGTCTTTTATTAATGGTCTTCTCCAGTGAGTGGACGCACTTCTGCTCCTTCCTTACGCACGTCTGAAGGCCCTCTGCTTGGGCCTGGCTTGGGACCTGAGCGATCTCCTCGTTTTCCAGCTTTAGTTTCTCTCCTGCATGGCCTTTAGCGCCAGGTATCTCTGGCCTTCCCTTTCAGTTCTTACTCTGCAATCTTCGACACACGTCTGCAGTGACTCTTCATTCCTGAGGTAGCCTTCCATCACCTTCTGTTGTTCAAGCTACTTAAAGGGGTCAGAGAAAGATTTTTCTATGGAGTTTAGGTCTGCAGTAAGTTGGATCTTTTTCTTTCAGAACCTTCTGGATTTCGGCTTTTGCAAATTCTTCTCTTTTGTTTTGTAAATTTATTTATTTAATTTATTTTTGGCTGTGTTGGGTCTTCGTTTCTGTGCAAGGGCTTTTTCTAGTTGCGGCAAACGGGGGCCGCCCTTCGTCGCGGTGCGTGGGCCTTTCACTGCCGCGGCCTTTCTTGTTGCCGGGCACAAGCGCCAGACGCGCAGGCTCAGTAGTTGTGGCTCACAGGCCTAGTTGCTCTGCGGCATGTGGGATCTTCCCAGACCAGGGCTCGAGCCCACGTCCCCTGAATTGGCAGGCAGATTCTCAACCACTGCGCCACTAGGGAAGCCCAAATTCTTCTTTTTCTTAGTCTCCTCCATCGCCTGGTACAAGATCCCTTCAAACCTGTTCGTGACCTTCCCCATCTCCAGGTTCTTCACGTGGAGCTCCTCACACTTGCTCTTCAGCGACAGCTTCTTTTCTGCCACATCCCGGTCCTTCTGGCTGAGAGGCAGCACGTCCATCATGGGTCCCATGGGCAGCAGCTGGTCCGCATGCTGAGGAGAACACACAGGAGCCAGCTGGGCACGGGAACACCCTGAGCTCCCAGGAAACCAGGTTCTGCCAGCTTGGCCTCTGGCGGACTTCCTGAAGAAGGCATGTGGGGCACAGGCTTCTCTCAGGGGCCCGGGCAGGGCGTCGGTCTCAACGGGCCTTCCGTAAAGGACCCATGGAATTTGAAGCCTAAGGACTGTTTCCTCCAGGCTGATTCCTTAAACCGGGAGCAGCCCCAAACTGCTCCAGAGAATCCACCCCGCCTGGTGCCTAGAACCTCAGACGGGTCTCGGAGGTGCTCCTCATTCAGAGGCAAGGCAGCTCTGGCCGCGTGGCTCCGCGGGTAAGCCCTAGGCTCACTAACCGCACCGCTGGCCGGAGCCCGTGCGCGGAAGAATCCCCGGCGTGCCTGCGGCTCCTGGCGGCCCCGCCCCGCTCTACAGAGCAGGCGTGTCATCCCGCGGAGCCGGAAAGCAGCTTGCTCCACCGAGGTGAGTTCCAGCCGCTTCTGGCCCAGCTCTGAGCAGTGGAGCTGCAGGCCCCGCCCGCCTGTTCGGAGGGTCTTCTGGGGACCGAGTCTCTTCGCCATCTCGGAACAGGTTAAAGTTTGGGTCACCCAGCTTGTCCCAGTCCGGGTTGTAAGACAGCGGAGGAGGGAGAATGGGACCCTCCTCTGCCTGCTCTGGGGCCTCTTCCTGCCTCGCCTCAGGCCTCCCAGAGGGAGGTTTGAGGCCGGCCCCCTTTCCCAGGTTCCTTGGTGGGGGCGGACTTTTGCTGGCAGCGTCTTCAGAGACGTCAGATTCTAGGCCTATGAGCCCACTCCTGGAAGGGTCAGCCATTTGGCCCTTGGCCGCTTCCTTCTGAGGCCATGGAGACGTGGCCCTTCCAGTCTTCAGAGGGCAGGCCTGTCCATGTTCTCCGGACTAGGAGCATCCTTCCCGGTGGCGGCAGCCTCGCCAAGCAGGTCTGCGAGGGGCCGGCTTTCCGCGGGGCTCCTTCCAGGCAAGTACCCAGGGGCAAAGCAGCGGAGGAGGAGAGTCCGCGGCCAGCTTTCCCCTTCCGTGCTGTGTGGTCCTCTCTTCTGTCTTGGGAGGCCATTCCCAGAGGGCCTTCCAGGATTTGGCAGGTGGATGTAATGTCTTTCTCTAAGCGATAAGAACTAATGTGTTCCTGCAAGGCTTGCTCAGGGCTGCCAGACATATGTGCTGGAGATGCCTCTTGGTTTTCAAGACTTCCAGGGTCCGGGGAGAGTTTGAGGGATCTAGGAATTTTCTGAATTCCTGAACACTTTCCTCTAAGCCACACTTTAGTTGCATTTTGTAAATTTTAGTAAGTTGTATTTTAATTTTTATTCAGTTAAAATATTTTTTCAATTTCTCTTGGGACTTCTTTTGATACCCACCTAGGCCCTTGGACTCTTTAATCAATAGAAATTGACAACAGGCCAGTGAGGATTTCAGGCAAGGCTTTAATGGAGCTCCTGCTACAGCAGGAGTGAGCAAAAACAAGAAACAGGTGCCCTTGGCCAGTTGGTTCCTTAAATGCGGTAAGGAGGAGGGGTTGGGTCTTTGGCTTGGGCCAGAGGCATCGCTTAAGTGGTCTGCCCACCCTCTTGTTGGTGCTGTGTGCAGAGATCACAAGCAGTAGCCTGTTTTTCCTCCTGGCACCTAAGAAAGACAGTTGGTTTGTTCACAATTGACCCAACCATGTAAGTGTGTAGTTATTTTTAGTCCCTAATAGTTTCTTTGTAGTCTCTTGTTCAAGGAGACATTTGTCCAGGTGCAAGCACTCTGGTAGGGGGTCCCAGTTCCCAGCCTATCTCACTTTGACCCACAAATTATTTAGAAATGTGCTGTTCGATTTCTAAATTATTAGGGATTTTCATCTGTCTTTCTGTTAACTGATTTCTAAATTAATTACGTTGCAGACTGAGAATATACTTTGTATAATTTCTATTCTTTTAAAATTAAGGTATGTTTTATGGCCTAGAATGTGGTCCATCTTAGTGAATATCAACATGAGCTTGAGAAAAATATGGATTCTGCTCTTGTTTAATAGAATATTCTATAGATGCCAATTAGATCAAGTTTATTGTTGTTCAGGTTATGCAAATCTATGCTGAATCGATCTGTCAACTGACAGAGGGATGTTGATGTCTCAGATTGTAATAGTGAATATGTCTATTTCTCTTTTCAGTTTTATCATTTTTTTCCACCTGTATTTTGATGCTCTGTTAGGTACATCCATATTTAAGATTTTTATGTCATTTGAAGATTGACCCTTTTGTCATTATGCAATGCCCTTCTTTATTTCAGATAATCTTCCTTCTGAATATGCTTTATGTGAAGTTAATGTAGTTCCTCCAGCTTTTTTTGGATTGTTGTTAGTATATCTTTCTCCATTCCTTTACTTTTTACTTACATGTAGTATTTATATGTAAAGTATATTTCTTGTAGACAACATATTTCTGTGTTTTTTCTTTTTTCCTTTTAAACCACTCTGAAAACTTCAGTTTTTTCAGTTGATGTTTTCAGACCACCTTAAAAGTGATTGTTATTATAGTTGGATTATTAGCTAGTTTTAATTGAGCACTTACATGATTCCATTTTATTTCCTCTCTTAGCATATCAATTGTAATTTTTTAACTATTATTTAGTGGTGTCCCTGGATATTACAAGATATAGTTTTTAACTAATCTAAGTCCACCTTCAAAAAGCACTATACCATTTCAAATGTAGTGTAGATACTCGGAACATTACCAATTTCTCTTATTGCTTCTTATATTACTGTATTAGTCTGCTTGGGCTGCCATAACAAAATACTACAGATGTGATATTTGATGTGCCTTAAAGAACAGAAATTTATTTTCTCTCAGGTCTGAAGGTTGGGAAGTCAAAGAACAAGGTGATAGCCACTTCAGTTTCTGATGAGAACTCTCTACCTGGCATGTATATGGTTACCTTCTTGCTACGTCTTCACAGGGCAGAAAGAGAGCCCGAGCTCTCGCATGTCTCTTCTTATAAGGATACTAATCCTGTTGGATCAGGACCCCACTCTTATGACCTCAATTAATCTTACTTATCTCCTTATAGGCCCTATCTCCAAATACAGTCACATTGAGGATTAGGGCTTTAGCATATGAATTTTAGGGGGACACAGTTCAGTCCATAGTAATTAGTGTCATTCATTTCACTTACCGATATATTCTAATCACCCAGTACATTTTTACTAGTATTACTTTAGGCAAACTACAATCTTTTAGATCCATTAAGAGTAAAAAATTTATTTTACCTTTATTTTTTCTCTGATAGTCTTCTTTAATTTACACAGATTGAAGTTCTGACCTATATCATTTTTCATTTGCCTGAAGATCTTAACATTTCATGAAAGGCAAGTCAGCTGGCAATTAATTTCCTGTTTCATGTTACTTTGAGAAAGTCTTCATTTCTCTTTCACTTTTGAAGAGTAATTTCACTGGATATAGAATTCCAGGTTGGCATATTTTTTTTCTTTCAACTCTTTATTTTGCTTAATTCTCTCCTTACATGATATCTAATGAGAAATTTACTATAATACTTGTTCCTATTACTTACTATAATCCTTGTTTATTTCTTCTTTCACTATTTACTTTTTCTGTCTGGTGTTCTACAATTTAAATATACTACACTTGGGTGGTTTTCTGTTTGTTTTACGTTTATCCTGCTTGGTGTTCTCTGAACTTCCATAATATGTGTTTTGGTGATTGCCATTAATATTAATAGAAGCCTGACCATGTTAACCGAAATTTCAGAAATGGAGAGCTGACTGAAATAAAGCGGCATATTTATTTGTGGTTTGTTAGGACTGCAGCCCGGGAGACAGATTCAACAAGCACGTGAATTGTGTTCTGCTAGATTGTAAGATGGAGGAAGCTTATAAAAGCAAAAGCTGCAAGGCCACACCTAGTCACATAGTTGTTTGTCAAAAATTATGATTGGAGCTGGCAAGAAGGGCGCTTGTTAAGCAAAGATTGGTTGGGGCCTGAAATGGTTGCATAGTTACAAGGGGTGGGGGGAGGGACTTGAGACCATAAAGTTGCAGCTTGTGGATGTTATTCCAAATACACCTGGTGATAATACTTGGGTTTGATACAATTCAGAGAAAATTCAAGTTCTCAGTGGTCTATGGGTGCATCTGGGGCCAGATCCTAAATGGCTTCATCACCCCTTTTTTGTATGTCTGAACTATGATTACTGCATTACAATTTCAATTTGTCATCAGTCATTATTACTTAAAATATTTTTTTTTCTGCTCCATTCTTTTTTTCTTCTTCTTCTCTTATTCCAATTATAGGTATGCTATAACTTTTTTTTTTTTTCCCAGTATTTTCTCTTTATACTTCAGTTTGGGGTGCTTTTGTTTGTTTAAAGATACTTTATTTTTTTAGAGCAGTTTTAGGTTCACAGAAAATTTAGTGGAACATAATTTTTAGTGGAACTCATACATAGAGTTCCCACATCCCCCCTACCTCCATACACATACAACCTTCCTCACAATCAACATCCCATAACAGAGTGATACATTTTTTTACAATCAATGCATGTGCATTAGCACATCATCATCCAAAGTCTGTAGTTTACATTATAGTTCATTCTTGGTAGTTCAGGAAATTTTATTGATATGCCTCTAAGCTCACTGATTCCTCAGTTGTATTGTCTACTGATGAGCCCATTGGAGACATTCATTTCTGCTATTGTGTTTTGATTTCTAGCATTCACTTTTGCTTCTTCTTGTAGTTTCCATCTCTCTGATAATATTACCCATCTGTCACTGCATGTTGTCACTTTTTTCCATTAGAGCCTTTAACATTTTAACCATTGATATTTTAAATTCAGTAAGTCCAGCATCTGTGTCCTATCAGATTCTGGTTCTGATATTGCTTTGTCTTTTATTTTTATTTTATTTTTCACTTTATTAAAATTATTTTATTTTGTTTGAGAAGCAACTCCTAAAGCAAATATAATAGCATGGAATTTTGATTTTGAGATTTATTATATATATATAGTAAAATACATAACAGTGACACAAAGATGTGGGTAATACATATAATTTTACTTTTTAAGGTTCTTATGTTTTATATGAAATGGTACATTGCTAACTCTGTAGACTGTGACCACTTAAGGATGTTTATTATAGTTGCTACAATAACTATAAAAATAATACAAAGAGGTATAGTTAAAAAACCAATTGAGGCATTAAAATGAAAAATTAATAAAAAAGAAATGATAACCCAAGAGAAGTTAGTAAAGGAGGAACACAAAGACAAAATAAAAGAAAAATTACTTAGGAACACAAATAAAACATGAATTAATAGCACCACTGAATTTTTAATCCTACATACTGATAAATATAAATGAACTAAACACTCGAATTTTTAGAAAGATATTTTCAGGCTGGATAAAAAGGAAGACTAAATTATATGTACAAGAGACAGATAACAAGACATAGAGGGGCAAAAAATGGTAAAAGATATGCTATGCAGACAATAAACACAATAAAACATTGCCTATATTAGTATCAGGGAAAAAGGATTAATTTATCAGGAAGGCACAACAATGCTTAAAATGTTTACCACTTATAAAAGAACTGAAAAATATGAAGCAAATATTAATAGGATTAAAGAGAAGTAGATTAATCCACCAATGTGGCTGAGGATTTTAACATTTCTCTCGAAGTATTTGATAGAACAGATTTGAACAACAGATTGGAACAGATTTGTCAGCCAATCTGGCCTGATTTACACTGATGGAGCCAATAACTCAGATAACATAATACTTTTCAAGCACACATAAAACAATTACCGAAATATATTTCAAGACAAAATAAGTTCTTAATACATTTTGAAAACTGAAATATCACATAGTAAGTTCTCTCACTGTAATAGAATTAGAATTAGATTAGAAATCAATACCAGTAAGGCACCTTTGTCTCTTTAAACAGTTCTTTTTTCTTGCCTTTTGGCATACCTTTTAATTTTTTTTTTTGTTACAGATCAGACAGATTATACTGGGTAATAGAAAGTGAAGTAAATAGGCTTTTAGTGTGAGAATTTATGTTAATCCGGCTAGGAGCTGAGTTGTGTTTAATGTTTGTTGTAACTGTACGTGCCAGAGTATTCGAATTCCTCTTATGTCCTTATTTTTATCTCTCCTCTTGACTTTGGAGCTTCTCTATACTGCTACTATTATCTCCTGGAGCAGCCTTAGTGTGGTGCTAAAATGTGGGGGAGAGGGAGCAGTCTACAATCCAATTAAGTGTCAGTCTTTCAGTAGGCCTGTATCTCAGGCCTTCACAAGTGTTTGTCTCCCACCCCTACTCATTTCCCTGCTTGCAATGTTCTCAATCTATTTCCTTGCCATCCTGAGCCATGATTACTATTTTTAATTCTTAGGTGAAATAATAAGTCTAGTGGGGATTGTAGTTGAGAGGAATTCCTTTCCCGAGTTTGGGTAAGAGTTCAAAATTGTGCTCTAACAGAGTACTATCCCACTGAGAATAGGCCGTTGTTATGGAGAAAGCTCTGGACATGTTTCATAATGTTACTCTTCCTCTTCCGCTGCCATTGCTACAATGGATCTTTCTTGGGTACTCACCATAAGAACATGATAGGGTTCCTGGAAGGAATGCTCATGAAAGTATGGGCCCCATGATTCTGAGACCACCAGAAGTTTTTCACTTTCATGTTAGTCTACATTCTGTGTAGCAATTCATCAAAATTACCATTTAAGTGTTCCCACCAGCTTATGGCTCTAGCAGTTTATACTCCAGGTAAGCAGATCTTGGCTCTGATTCTCTGGATTCACCTTTCTGTCCAGACTTAACAGTGGTGGTTTCCTCTGAGACCTCAGTTTTCTAATGGATCCAAGAAATGTCACCAATTTTCACTTTGTCCAGGTTTTTCTTGTTGTAAGGATCAGAGTGACCACTTCTAAGATCTATGTTTTTAAACTGAAGGTAGAATTGCCCATTCTGCCTCTTTTTCTAATTTTTTTTTGAAATTGATTTTAAGTAGTGTAAATGTCTAAGTATTGCCATCTCAACTGGTTTTAGTTCAGAATACCTGAGCAGTATCAAGCAATTTTATTTTTGCATTAAATATTTTGGGGAATACTTCTGCTAACATTTAATGGAATCTTAAATAGAAATTCATGCTGAAATGTTCAGGTATTTCTATTAAATGTTTTAAAATCTTCCACAAATATAATAGATATATATTCAAAACCATGTTTGGTTGGAGTGCATTAAACACATTTTTTTGGTATGTGCTATAGCAATTAACTGTGATTTTCTTGAATACAGATTTATTAAATACTTGAGAACTTCTCTGTCAATGACTTTACAAAAGTGTTAGTATCCTTTTTCCAAATAAGGGCTAAGTAAATTTGGTTTGAAATGCTAGCTGTCTAAGGCAGCAGAGGCATTTGAAGTTTGCTGGCTCTGCTACTTTGAAGAGAACATCTTGATGTTACTCTAGGCATTGATCAAAAGGGAAAGACAGCTTATTTTCTTTTCCTTTTAAAGGTTTTTCTCACATTAAAAATATAAATTTCATGTTAAAGGGGAAAATAAATCATTGTGACGCTATAACTAAATCTGCAACAAATTCCATTCATTCTGCTGCTGTACAATTTGGAGACCTAGGAGGATGAATTAGAGATGCTGGTTCTACAGTTTTCACAAGTAAATGGGAGCCAAAAATAGAATCAGTCACAAACCAGTAGAGAATTATAGCAGCATCCCACGATGTTGATTTTTTGATATTTTAACAAGTAGACTTTAACCTATATTAATGATTGATTTGAGAGATTATCCATACAGGTACTATAAATAATCTGATGCACACATAGGCATACTTAAAAATTCTTAAGGTATATGGAATAATTGCATTATCAAGTGATATTTTTCCTACTCTTATATATTACTTGTCTACATTTCAATTTCATTTTCTTATGAATTTAGTTTAGAGATACAATAATTCAGATATAATTTCAAAATAACCCTACTTTAAAATCCAATTTCCTTTTGGCAGTGTATTATACTCTATGTCTGACATGTTTCCAGTACAATTCAGAACCAAAATGGCTAGGTTTCTTTGGCCTAAATTGCTAATTTGTTCATAAAATTAAATCACATTTAAGTACCTTAAGAAAAAAATTCTAGCGGAAATCTAATTACTATTAAAATAATAAACAATTATTATTAACTTAACATTAAATCAACCAAAGGTGAAATCACTAGCCATTTATTACTTTGACAAAAATTTTACATTTTCTTGTAAATATCTCAGTTTTAGTAATGCCACTGAATTTTTACAGATGTGCTTTGATTTATGACTTATAGATGTATTTAAGAAAATATTGTTCACTCAGATTAAAAAATATCAAAGGGAAAAGGCACAGTAAGTTTTATGTGGTGTAGTAACTAGAAAATTATGACTAAGTTGATGCATACATATGGCTGGTTCCCACCTAGAAACTCAAGGTGCCTGAGCCTCTTTTCACAGAAATCAACACTTCATCATTTTCAGGCTTGGCAATGAAAGTCTCCCCAAAGAAACAAGAAGTGTCTTGTTTGCCCAGTTCTAGAATTATGTTTGACTGGTGCTATTTCTCAAAGTCACATCTTAATTTGTTTCCTGGGCTTCACTGGAAATGGCTTGATGCATCCTCACATTCATATTTGCAGTCCTGAAAGTGAATCTTTCCAGAATAATAAGACTGGAGAGGACTTTTTAAAAGGGCTTAAATGAAAATATATGATGAAGATAAAAAAATTATGAAGGAAAATAATCTTCAACAAATTTAAACTCACATGATGTATAAGGACTTTGGGAAATAGTAATGCAGTGTTATTTATGTTGTCCTACACTCAGTTGAGGTTTACATTCAAATCATTTTAGTTCAAGGCAGAGTTCAGTAATGCTTTAATAAATTTAGTAAAAATAAATTTTTATAATGAAATAAAACAGAGTCACAGTAGAAGAAGCTATCTCTATTTGGACTTATCATTAATAGTCTATATGAAGAAGTGGCAGCTGAGCCCTGACTTCAAAGTTTCCTGTAGGCAGGGATAAAGGAAAGCGTTAGAGGTTGAGAGGGCAGTGTGAACATTAGCACATAGCATGAGGAAGTGGAAAATGTTCTCTATAGGAGAGAATACTCACTTTCGTTTCAGTCAGTGGAAGATACATGATCACTAGAATTTAAAACTGATACTTTGGTATGGCCAGTTTGTTGAAGACATGGCTTCAGAATTTAGAAACATTATTCTGGAAATATTTCTGGCCTGGGAGAAGTAAGGAAGTAGCTACAATTGTCTAGGAAATAGGAAAATACTTTTTGGCAGTATAAGTTAAAAAAAACTAGAAGATTTTGATAGGTTTTACAGATAGAATTAATATTATTTGGTAACTGATTAAAAATGAATGTGAGAAAAGAGTCAAAGATAACTGACCTCAAACTTAAATCCCCTGGGACTGTTCTGCCTTAACAAAATGTGGGAAAAACAAAGAGCAGATTTTAAAGAAGAAATTACTGTTTGTTTTGGACCTCCTGATTTTCAGGTGGTGGTGTCTTATTAGAGAGCCCTTCATGATAATTTGCCTATATTACAGATGATTAAGTCTAAAAGAGACTAAGGTCACATAATCTGTGAGTTACTAAGCAGACATTTAAACTCAAGAATTTTGTCTCAAACAGCAGTTCTTTTCTATAAAGCACACTTTTCTTTTTGTCAATGTAAGTATGACAGGTTGTATCTCGTAAAGGACTAGAGGATGTGTAAGAAGGGCCAGACAGGCCAGGGTGCACACTCTCACCCTGCCACTTCTCAGTTCTACTACCTGGAACATATTACTCAACCACAGTGAGTTTCCATTTATTTACATGTAAAAATGTAGATAATAACATCCACCCTAAGCTTGTTGAAAGGATTATATATAATAATGTTGTAATAATTAAAAGCACTATAAAAACAGAAATTTATGTAGGACTGGAAAAAAAAGTGAGTCCTATCTACAGGCCATAAATATCAATGCCTTTTTGCTAGACCAAGCCCATATAGCATGACACTGAAGGGTGACATCAACTGTTGACTCACAACTCACCTTCCTAAAAAATGTGAAAACAAACTAAGATCCTGTTACATCTATTTGGAGACCACAGAGATGAAGACAGTGTGATGCATAGGACAGATTGGGAAATCTAGCTTCGGCCTTTTTGCACTCCACTGTATCAGTGGTTTCAAAATGAACTGCCCTTTATTTGTATGGCAGTCAAATACCTGAGAAGCTATAGATTAATCACAACATATATTTAGAGTATGCGGAGCAAAGGTACGTGTGACAATAAAGATAAAAATTGTGACCTCCCCCCATTGTGACTCTTTCTTGATACATTGGGGATAACAACTATTTCAGCAACTCCAGGAACAAGGTCTCATATTTGTGTCATGGAATCTGGCCCTGGTGCATAGGACTCTCTAGAAACAGGAGAGGCTACACACAGAAAACATTTACCTACTGGGACAGCCCATGGTTCAGCTACCTTCCTCTTCCTTTCAAGAGGCTGGGTTACTTAACTGGTAGCATAAACTGGCATCACCTTCCAATATAGCAAACACAGACTTTCTATTTTACGGATAAAAGAGTAAGAAAACTTACTAGACTTAGTGTTTGTTTCTAGGAGTTATTCAGTAATCTTCCTTGCCTTACTTCTGTCAAGAACAACAAACACCTCTGCTTACAGGATAATAGTGAGAATCTTTCTAGTTACACAAGATATTAGGTAGTAGTAATAAGCATAGCCTTTCATGTCAGACAAACCTGGTATGGATCTCTGATCTGCTACTAATTAATAGGTATTTGACTTTGGGTAAGATATTTAAATTCACTAAGCATCAACTTACTTGTAAAAGAGAAATAATAAAAATAATATAAAAATAATACCTCATAGGTTGATCTGTAGAATAAATATGGTATTAATGTAAGCAATTGGTTTACTGTAAGTCCCCTACATACAAACCTTTAAGTTGCGAACTTTCAGAGATGTGAACGTGCGTTCACATGTCCAGTCACGTAAGTTAGTTCACGTGTCTGGCACACATTGTCACGTGCGTGCATCCTCTACAAGTGGTTGTGCTTTGGTGTACTTAACTGTACAGTACTGTATAGAGTATGGTAGTACAGTATCTGTATTTCAAGCCCAGGATGTCTGGAAGCAAGCTTAAAAGCAGTGGTGATATAGCTGGTGCTACTGTACTTTTCAAGGTACTGTACTATAAGATTAAAAATGTTTTCTTTATTTTTTGTGTTTATTTTTTATATGTTATTTGTGTGAAAAGGATTATAAAGCTATTACAGTACAGTATATATAGCCAATTGTGTTAATTGGGTACCTAGGCTAACTTTGTTGGACTTAGGAACAAATTGGACTTACGAACATGCTCTCGGAACAGAACTCGTTTGTATGTAGGGAATTACAGTATAGCCTGGCACATAATGAAACTATTGATCAAGGCATTTGTGAGTCCTGCCCATATTCAAGGGTATGGGGAAATATTCTCCACCTTTTTGATGGGGTGAGAAGTTGACATTGCATAAGAGCATGTGGAATGGGAAATATTGTTGTAATCATTTTTGGAAAATGCAATAAGTTACAGTTTACTCTCTTACCAAAACATTTCACATCTTTCCCACAAGAAAAACACACCTACCTCCTTCCTTACCCTCACTAAATTCTCATAATTATGGCAGTCAAATCCATGAGTATAAGATCTCACATCTAAACCAGGTTCATGTGCTGATTCCTTGGTAACAGTTTCTCAAGTAGTTCCTCTTGATCTGAAACCTATAAAAATTGTTATTTATCTGCTTCAGACCCAACACGCAGTGTTCATCTACATAGTATATCCACAGTATCCACAGACCCTCCTGCTCAATAATGCCATGGAATAGGAGGCTTTTGAGCAGGCACTGATCCATAGCATTCTGGGACCCAGCACAAGCACATGTTACCACTTCTTTGATTAGGGCCCCATCCTGCTCTTTGGAAGTAGTGCTCAGGGGACCTTGGCTTCACCCTTTGAGTTATCCTTCATTCCCTACATGAAATGGCCCATGTTTGCATTAGAAACCTGAGGGCTCAGAGACTTCTACTTCTAATGAATATCTCTGTTCTTTTCAGTCCAAGCTGATATAATTATTATACATGAACTTCTCACCCCATCAAAAAGGTGGAGAATATTTCTCCATACCCTTGAATATGGACAGGACTCACAAATGCCTTGGCTTGGAAAAAATGTGGGTAAGAAGACTGTGAATTTCTTATATATCAAAGTATAATCAATTCTGCACATCCCAGGTGACCCATTCATATGGCGAGCAGTTGATGTTGGCTGAAAGCTAAGTTGGGCCTGTTGACTGAAGCATAGCCTCTCCACATGACTTTGGCTATTCAAAATACGGTAACTGGGTTCTGAGAGGGGGCAAAGAAATGTGCAAGAAGTATCAGGAAGCAGGACCTGCTAGGCCTAATAAGGGCTATGTCTAGAATTGGTATAGTGTCATTTCTGCCATATTCTATTAATCAAAGCAGTTATAGAGCTTACCCAATTTCAAGGTAGTAGAGAAACAGACTTCACATTTTGTTTGGAGAGTGGAAAGGTCACACTGGAGAAGATCTAAGAGATTGAGGGATTTTGTTGCATCTCTCTTTGGAAAATAAAATCACTTACGGTAAGCAGGTCAGTGCTGCTTGTTGAAGTGCATCTTTCTGTCTTTCTTTCTGTCCCTTTTTTTCTCCTTCTTACCTCCCTCCTCTGTGTCCACCTTTGTTGCTTCCTCCTTTTCCATCTTGTTCTTACATAACAGCCTTGCCAAGAGTTGTTACAGTTTAGGAATGGCTGGGTGGGAGATTATAGACATTGGGGATGAACTCTGTTTCCTACTCTCTCTAGATATGTTTTATCAAGGGCTGGCACATCTCATCTCAATGGAATTGAAAATTTTGATATTTGTGTGGCTTAGGGGAAATAGGTCATTTTATTTGCTTTGATCTGGATACTAGTCTATTGCAAATGAGCCAAAAAAAGGGTTCCATGTCAGTTCATTCACATCATTAGTGCACTACATTGTGGTTTGGGACCAAAGGTCAAGTTAGAGTTAGCATACTATTTTAATTCCTTCACTTCTTGGTATGTATTCCTCTGCTTGAGTCCTCTTGGGAAATAGTGTGACAGCCAGGACCAAGTCAGGACCCAGGTTAATGTGGATTCCCTGGTCAAAGGCCTGGTGACATCTTATGAATATCATATGAAAATAATTCACATACTTGTAAAAGCCTTAGTACAAGGCACAGAGAAAAGGAACCAATCTCTGTATTGGGACAAAATCACAGACCTTTGAAACAGTGTTCCTATAACAAACAAGAGAACTTTATAAAACTTCAACTCATTTCTTTAATAAAATTTAGAAGGACGTTTGATGAGATTGAATAGCATAAAAGCATAATCGTGAAAAAAAAGTATAAGGTAATTGCAAGGAAAATGTGATTGACTATTTTTGCTTAAAAAGCACACTTGGAGAGAGTAAATAAGACGGCAGTAGGAAAACCCATTTTGTGAAATAGAGGATAAAGTTAAGAAATTGATGAATCATAAAAACAAAATATAGAAGACACAGAATAGATCTCAGATACCCAATGTAGTCTCATTTAATTAATCTTTTTATGTATTTAGTGAGCATCTATTATCATTTTATATTAAGCACTATCCTGATTGTTTGGGACCTAACACTTAGCATAGCAGACACTGTCCTTTTTCTGAAAGAGGCTAAAGTCAAGCAAATGAAACAGAAAATTAAGTAATTATGGTAAAGCATGATGAATTATCTGATCAGGGTAGTACAGGTTGCTAAGAGAGTGAATAATGGTTATATGAAAGTACTCTTAATAGGGTCACAAAGTCTTCTTAGAGGAAGTACTATTTAAAATGAGATCTGAAATATGAGTAATAGGTAAAGAAAGCAATGGTGTGGAGAGTTTCAGAGGAAATACCATATATAATACCCAATTAGGCCCATGTAGAGGAGAGAACACGGCACATTCAAAGAAATGAAAAAGATTCTGTTGTTGGTTGAACAGATTTCCATTTCTTTCAGCTATGTAATTCATTGGGTCAAGCTTAGTTAGGGCAGATACTTGCAAACTCTGATTCAAGCCAAAAACTAAGAACCAGTAGCAAGGGCCAGTATGTCTAGAGACCTGCATTTCTTAGTGTGACTGTACAAAAATTGAGTGCATACAGACAGTAGGAAATTCTTAGATTTCATAGGACTTGACAAATTCTAGTAGTTTATTGCTATTTCTTATTTTTGATCATAGGTCTCATGTTCTTGGATCTATGAACATCCTCCATTACTTTGATTAGAGTATACTGAAAACAAATGCCTTCCAAAATTAATTTTAATTTAATTTTTTCTGTGAGATATCTTTACATCAAATGCATCCTTTTGTTTGTTCTGAACCTTGAGCACTGTATTTCCCATTTTTTAATATACCAAGCACTGTAATCTTCACAATAACCCTGTAAAGTGGGTGCAATTTTTTTTTTTTAACATTTAATTCTTTACAAATGAGAAAACTAAGACACAGGGAGCTTAAGTTACTGGCCTAAAGTCATCAGAGCTAGAATATGGTGGGGATAGTTTTCAGATACATTTATTCTGAGTGCAGAGCCACATTCTTAATCACTATACTAAAAAAACTACCTAACTACAGATATATTTCTTTTACAGTAGTATCATTGCTGATTTAATACAGGGGAGGAGAAAAACAGACAAGTTAAGGGAAATTAGTGAAGAGAGAAGAAAACAGGAGAAAATTTCTCTGAGCTGAAGAAAGAAGTGTGTCTCACCAAATGCCACCATAAACTTACTATAATGAAATATCTGTGGTTTATGAGACTATGAATCTATCCTTTAAGCATATTTTAAAAAAAAGAAAAGAAAAAAATCCCTGTAGTTTAAAAAGAAGTAGATTGATAACAGTTTTCTTCTGTAATTGAAAAAATTTTCTAAATAAATTTATTGAGATAATTCTTGCATATTTTCATGTGAAGTATAGTGATCTCAGAATTTTGTACACAGAAAGTGTATTAATGTTGTGTGAGACACAACATAGAAGAGTTTAGAAATTGTACCACTAACACATTCTTCATGAACATGTCTCGGGAAGAAGAATGCGAACTAGATGAAGTTCAGTGTCCTTATAGTGAATGTTAGAAGTCTTATGGAAAGTGAGTCATTAAAAGGCAGCCAGGATGACTGAGGCCAGGAGAGGAGATGGTATGGAAAGAAATAGACCTGAAGAGGTGGGAATGGTAAATTAGATCAGTTAGGGTCTCATAAGCCAAGTTAAGTGGTCTAGTCTTTTACTAAGAATAGTCAGATGCCATTAGAAGACATTAAGAAAAATCAGATCTAGGTTTCAAAATAAACTTTTAGTGTGGAGAATGGTAGGGAAGGTGCTGAAAATGAGCAGAGAAAAGTCAAGTTGTTTCGGAACAATTCGAGGGTGCTTAATATCACCATTTTTATTTACTGTTATTCATAGTATTATATCTATCTAATGCAAAAATAAGAGAAATATTTAAAAAATTAAAATAATGTCTGAAAAGTGACAATAAAGTTCTCATTTTTCTATAATCCTCTAATCATATGAATATCTTCTGGGTAAATCCAACAAATTAACTGAAACATTATTATCCCAAATTAAAGTTCAGTAAGATCATAGCTTAAAAATATACATACTTTGTTTAATAGAGTGAACTAACCAAAGCTTTTTAACCTAACATCTGTCATAAAAATATATCCCAGATTAAACATGTGTTAAAGGAAAAAATTAAAGTTTGTAGAAAAATGTACCTGCCAATATTTATCAAATCTTCTATTTGAAATGCTTTTTTTCTTGTACAAAACTCAAGGTAGAAACTATATAGCAATGTAATTATGTGGTCGATAACAAAACAATGAAATATTCATAAAACAAAACAAAACAAAACAAAGACCATCATTGCTATATAAAAGTTTGGAGTCATCTGCATGAAGGTGCTAGGGCAATCTGTGAGAATTTATGAAGCTGTGAAGGAAAGGAAGACTTTCTCTGAATGAAGCTGTGAATTTATATACAAGAACAGAATAAACAAGAGCAGCTGGGTACGGAGACAAAGAAAATGCGGTTCAACAGATGAGGGGAGAAAGAAAGTGAAAGGTTAGGGTTTCATTGGTAAAAGGTGTTCAAATGATTTGAAGGCTTAAGAGAACTTGAAGAAAAAAAATTTTTTTAGAACTAGCTGTTGAGAGGTCATTGATGACATGTAATTACACAGTTTATTTGGAGGTATTTAAACTAAGTAAAATAGAGCATTAATTATAGGCACATCTTGGAAATATTGTGGGTTTGGTTCTAGACCACTGAGATAAAGTGAATATCACAATAAAGTGAGTGACACAAATTTTTGGTTTCCCAGTGCATATAAAAGTTATATTTATACTATACTGCAGTCTAATATGTGTAAAATAGTATTGTCTAAAAAAAAAACAATGTACATAACCTTGATTAAAAATACTTTATTGCTAAAAATGCTAACCATCATCTGAGCCTTCAGTGAATCATAATCTTTTTGCTGGTAGACGGTCTTGCCTCCGTGTTGGTGGCTGCTGACTGATCTGAGTGGTGGTTGCTCAAGGTTGGGGTGGCTGTGGCAGTTTCTTAAAATAAGACAACAATGATGTTTGCAGCATCAATTGACTCTTTCTTTCACAAATGATTTCTCTGTAGCACTCAATGCTGTTTGATGGTATTTCACCCATGGGAGAACTTTTAAAATTGGAGTCAACCTCTCACCCTGCTGCTGCTTTATTGACTAAGTTTATGTAATACCTTAAATCCTTTGTTGTCGTTTCAATAATCTTCACAGCATCTTCACCGGCAGTAGATTCTGTCTCAAGAAACCACATTGTTTTGCTCATCCACAGAAAGCAATTCCTCATCTGATAAATTTTTATCATGAGATTATAGCAATTTGGTTACACCTTCAGGCTCCAGTTATAATTCTAATTCTCTTGCTATTTCTACCATATCTGCAGTGACTTCCTCCACTGAAGTCTTGAACCTCTCCAAGTCATCTCTGAGAGTTGGAATCAACTTATTCCAAACTCCTGTTAATGTTGATATTTTCATCTCTTCCCATGAATCACAAATGTTCTTAATGGCATCTAGAATGGTGAATCCTTTCCAGAAGGCTTTCAGTTTACTTTGCCGAGATCCATCAATGGAATCAGTATCTATGGCAGCTATACTATTATGAAATGTAATTCTTAAACAATATGACTTGAAAGTTGAAATTACTCCTTGATCCATGAGCTTCAGAATGTGTACTGTGTTAACCAGCCTGGAAACAATATTAATCTCATTGTCCATCTCCATCAGAGTTCTTCAGTGACCAGGTGCATTATCAGTGAGCAGTACTATTTTGAAAGCAATTTTTTTATTTTCCTGAGCAGTGGGCTTCAACAGTGGGCTTAAAATAGTCAGTAAGCCATGTTGTAAACAGATGTGCTGTCATCTAGGCTATGTTGTTCCATTTACGGAGCATAGGCAGAATAGATTTAGCATATCTCTTAAGGGCCCTAGGATTTTCAGAATGGTAAATGAGCATTCGCTTCAACTTAAAGTCACCAGCTGCATTAGCCCCCAACAAGAGAGTCAGCCTGTCCTTTGAAGCTCTGAAGCCAGCCACAGACTTCTCTAGCTATCAAAGTCCTCGATGGCATCTTCTTCCAACAGATAACTGTTGTGTCCACAATGAAAATCTGTTGTTTAGTGTAGCCACCTGTATTAATGATCTTAGCTAGATCTTCTGGATAACTTGCTGCAGCTTTAATATCAGCACTTATAACTTTATATTATGGAGAGGACTTCTTTCCTTAAACCTCATGAACCGATCTTTACTAGCTTCAAACTTTTCTTCTCCAGCTTCCTCACCTTTCTCATTCTTCATAGAATTGAAAAGAGTAAGATTAGGTTCTTGCTCCGGATTACGCTTTGACTTAAGAGAATGTTATGGCTGGTTTGATCTTCTGTTTCAGAGCATTAAAACTTTCTCCATATCACCTATAAGGCTGTTTCACTTTCTTATTGTTGTGTTCACTGGAGCAGCACTTTTAATTTCCTTCAAGAACTTTTCCTTTGCCTTCACAACTTGGCTAACTGTTTGGCACAAGGCTTAGCTTTTGGCCTATCTCGGCTTTCGACATGTCTTCCTCACTAAGCTTAATCATTTATAGCTTTTGATTTTAAGTGACTCTTCTTTCACTTGAACACTTAGAGAGTTTTGAGGCTTATTAATTAGGCTAATTTCAATAATGTTGTGTCTTGGGGAACAGGAAGGCCAGAGGAGAGGGAGAGAGAAAGGGCAATGGCCAATAGATGTAGCTGTCAGAACACACACCACATTTATCCATTAACTTCATCTTCTTATATGGCGCAATTCATAGTGCCCCCAAACAATTACAGTAGTAACATCAAAGATCACTGATCACAGATCAACATAACAAATATAGTAATAATAAAAAAGTTTAAAATATTGGGAGAATTACCAAAATGTGATACAGAGACATGAAATGAGCAAATGCTATTGGAAAAATGGCACTGATAGATTTGCTCAATACAGAGTTGCCACAAACCTTCAATTTGTGAAAAATGCAATATCTGTGAAGTGCAATAAAATGAGGTATGTCTATATATCAGTCAACTCAAGTATATAGTCAAATTTTATGGCATTTTAAATTCAGTGATGTTTGATGAATATCTTTTCACTAACACTTGATAAACCAAATCAAATGACAAGTAAGAACTTTGAATTATGCATGTAATTGCAAAAAGAAAGAACATAATCAAAGCATGTGAATTTTCATTACACTCTTGAATTTATTTACAATAACTTTATCATTAACTTTCCTTTATAAAATGGAGTTGTATCTGCTTTCACATCCTCCAAGAGGCGTTTCAAAAAATAAGTAATGGTTATGAAAACACATTAAAATATTTTTAAGAATACTGTAAGTACATGGTATTCCTATTGCACCCCAAGTTTCTGTTTGCTGTTAAGAAAGAAAGGAATAGATAATTCCCAAATTTCTAAAATCTATCAGCAGGAGAATTGTCTAGTTCTTATACTGAAATGCTATGTAAAACTTAAATTGTTTTGTAAATTTACAATAAATTAAACGAAAAAATGGTTAATTCATAGTTTGAAGAAATAATCACAGAAGAAAATTAAATTGGCTAGTATTCCATTCTCTTCCTTCCTTCATGCTATGGCCTCACTTTTCTTGCTCTTTACTGTACTGCAGAGATAAAGAATATGAAAAATATGTCAACTGTACTTTTTCTTTTTAAATTTGCTTATCTTTACCTGTCTTGGGAAAAGTTAAGCTCACTGACTAGATTGGAGGTTGAGTTAGATAAATAAACAAGAACTAGCTAGTACTTCTGTTATCAAAGAAATAAAAGAGACTATTATTTACCGTACTTAAATATGCTAATTAATATTTTAGGATAATATAGGTTACTATTGTGGAAAAGTTGCTAGTTTCTCTAAACCTCAAGTTCCTATCAATAATATGGGAATTATCTAACTTACTGTATTGTTATAATTTTTAAATGAAATCTTTAAATGAGATCTTTAAATGAGATATTGTATTCATGTTGCTAGTGACTAGCACAATGCTTGGTAAAGATTAGATATTCAATAAAGGAGAGCTGCTGATTTTACTTTTATATTTTACTGATCATAAATTGAAAATTACTAACAATTATATTTAGTTTAATAAAAACCGCTATTTCCAAAAATAAACCTCTGCTAAAATACAGACTCATGACATTTCTGCTCCTTGGATATCAGTTTCTTCATTCTTTGGGAATAAAGTATATTTGCAAATTGTACCAGCCTCTACAAATTCCAGATAAAGTCCTAATTTAAATTACAGCTTTCCTTTGTACTCCTTGGAAACATGACTCTCCACATCACTATCTGCTCTTTCAAATCGGACCTATAAATAAATAATAAATACTGTTATTATCTTCATTCAAAAAAATCCTGACTATTATTATTTTGAGAAATAATTATGTTTAAAGCTATGACTTTCTTTACTGAATTTGTTGTGTTGCTGATCCAGATATAACTCATGCTATTCTTAGAAGATATTTAAATAGTTAACAGTATATTTCATTTATCTGAATTGAAGTGAGATTATGTCACATTTTTAATGAAGTAAATCTCATATTTATATCAGAAAAAATAAACATTAGGTTTGTTATAAGATTTATGGTTTCTAAATTACATGCATAAATGTAAGCAAAAAATGTGTTCTATAATTATTTTTTAATTATAAATTAGTGGAAAAAGACATGGTTTGCTTTTGGCCAGACAAAGCAACTAGGTGACCTATGTAATTATTTATTTGTTCAAGTGATTTTTGTCACATGACTAAGCACAATCATCATTTCATGCATTAATTTGCATTTTTTCTCATATAGAAATGTATACATTTTCATATTACACATGTTTCATATTTCTAGAATAAATTTCCACACTCTATATTCTTTCCCATGCCATTATTTCTAGAGCTAAGTATTTTAAACTACTTCTCTTGGCATTATAGTCATTCTAGTGTCTTAATATTGATTGCTTATACACAGATGAAAGAGGTTATTTTCAGGGTGTCATTGTTTTAGTGGCCTTGTTTAAACTGCTCAGCAAAAAAAGACCAATCTGAGTGTCTGTTTACTGCATGATAAATTGCTTGTGTTTTGTATATTGGCATTAGGGACAGACTGAAAAATGGATACTCTAAGGTGGAACTTCTTAAAACTGTAAATTTCTGAGGTCCTAGAACATCATATTACCCTAGAGAGATCTGTTTTGCCTTGGAATGTAATTTAAGGACTCTGTTCATAATATTGTAGGAATTTCTTCTGCCAAACCCTTTATGAGAAAAGAGAATATCCTTCTGTATTCTTTATGAAATTCAGATGGAAAGTTGAAGCTACATTTGGGAAACAAATTGTATATTTAACCTTTCAACAAAAAAATGTATGTAATCTAAAATTCACTTTTACAAAAATTGATTGTCAACAAAATAGCAAAGCTTATTTTACTCTTGATTATAGAATTTGAGTAAAGCTGCATTGCAGAAGACAGATAAGATTATTCTCCTTTTGGTATGTTGATATGTATCTTTGATATGCCTTATTTTTAATCTCTGGCAGTTGATTATCTTTCAGAAAGACAAGAAAAAAATGTTGTGTTGAAGTTTACTAAATGTTGTCTCCTCTGGGGAAGAGGTAGAGTTTAGTGATTTAATTGGATATGTTGAAGTTAGCCTTGAGAGAGTTACAAATACAATATTGACTCAAAAATTGTTTATCTGTGAAGATTCATTTTATAATGTATTCTATATAGCCATATTCAGTGCATTATTTCTTGATGAAAGTCTTCATATGTCTAGCATTAATTTAATGCAGGCTTTTAGTATTGATGATAAAAAACATAATTTGTACTCTAAAGCATTTTATTTATATTATCTTATTTGATTTTTCTTGAATCCTAAAAGATAGTTTAGGGAAAAACTATTATTGTCCCAATTTCAGAGATTGGGAAACTGACCCAAGGACTGTCAAGTTTTGAACCCAAGCTCATTAAACTCTATTGCCATAATTCTCTATTAGTTATGTAACTGAGACTGGAAACTCTTGCTTCTTTGCCCATAGGGTAAAGAAGTAATATGTGTTTTTTAATTTTTTTAACATCTTTATTGGAGTATAATTGCTTTACAATGGTGTGTTAGTTCCTGCTGTATAAAAAAGTGAATCAGTTATACATATACATATATCCCCATATCCCCTACCTCTTGCTTCTCCCTCCCATCCTCCCTACAGCACCCCTCTAGGTGGTCACAAAGCACTGAGCTGATCTCCCTGTGCTATGTGGCTGCTTCCCATTAGCTATCTATTTTACATTTGGTAGTGTATATATGTCCATACCACTCTCTCACTTCGCCCAGCTTACCCTTCCCCCTCCCCATGTCCTCAAGTCCATTCTCTACGTCTGTGTCTTTATTCCTGTCCTGCCCCTAGGTTCTTCAGAACCATAATAGACATTTCTCCAAAGAAGATATACAGATTGCCAGCAAACACATGAAAGGGTGCTCAACATCACAAATCATTAGAGAAATGCATATAAAAACTACAATGAGGTATTACCTCACACCAGTCAGAATGGCCATCATCAAAAAATCTACAAACAGTAAATGCTGGGGAGGGTGTGGAGAAAAGGAAACCCTCTTGCACTGTTGGTGCATGTAAATTGATACAGCCACTATGGAGAACAGTATGGAGGTTCCTTAAAAAACTAAAAATAAAACTACAATACGACCCAGCAATCCCACTACTGGACATATACCCTGAGAAAACCATAATTCAAAAAGAGTCATGTACCACAATGTTCATTGCAGCACTATTTACAATAGCCAGAACATGGAAGCAACCTAAGTGTCCATCGACAGATGAATGGATAAAGAAGATGTGGCACCTATATACAATAGAATATTACTCAGCCATAAGAAGAAACGAAATTGAGTTATTTGTAGTGAGGTGGATGGACCTAGAGTCTGTCATACAGAGTGAAGAAAGTCAGAAAGAGAAAACAAATACCATATGCTAACACATATATATGGAATTAAAAAAAAAAAAAACGGTTATGAAGAACCTAGGGGCAGGACAGGATTAAAGACACAGATATAGAGAATGGAGTTGAGGACATGGGGAGGGGGAAGGGTAAGCTGGGACCAAGTGAGAGAGTGGCATGGACATATATACACTACCAAATGTAAAATAGATAGCTAGTGGGAAGAAGCCACATAGCACAGGGAGATCAGCTCAGTGCTTTGTGACCACCTAGAGGGGTGCTGTAGGGAGGATGGGAGGGAGATGCAAGAGGGAGGAGATATGGGGATATATATATAAGTATAGCTGATTCACTTTGTTATAAAGCAGAAACTACCCCACCATTGTAAAGCAATTATACTCCAATAAAGATGTTTAATATATATATATATAAAGGCCAATTAAAGCTAAAAAAATTAAAAAATAAATAAAAATAAAAATCTATCTCTTTAAAAAAAATAATCTACAAACAGTAAATGCTGGAGAGGGAGTGGAGAAAAGGGAAGCCTCTTGCACTGTTGATAGGAATGTAAATTGGTACAGCCACTATGGAGAACAGTATGGAGCTTCCTTAAAAAACTAAAAATATGTGTTTATTTTTAAATGATGATGGTGAGATGCTCCCAAAGCTAAATCCACATCCTGTATTTGTTTGTTAATTGTGCTGCTTTGTTGAACCCTAATGTTTCTGAGTTCCCTTAGCATCCCCTAAAGTGATTAAGAAAATAAAATATTTTACTAGTAAAACAATCCTTATTTCTCTTTGTTCACTGATGTGGAACTATATCTTCTGCCCTGAAGGTAATGACAGTAACATTATGTTAAGGATTATTAAGTGAGGAAATTTTTCAAAGGAAGAAAGAAATTGAAAAATATCCCATGTCCAAATCTCTCCTCATGTAATAGACGTCTGCCATTTTGCTGCCCAGCATCTGTATAACTTTCTGAAAACAGCTTTTTTGTGTGTGTGGGAAATTACCCTTCTACCAGTTGATCTAGTAAGAGAGTCTGTCCCAGTCCTGTTTCAGCTAATCAGTGGGAATGAAACTTGAGCTGACGTTCTTCCCTGGGAATTTGAACTTTGGACAAAATGAATGTAAAAAGCTGAGCAAGATTGGAACTTACTCATCTAAAGTAATTCTTGGTACCTTGTAGAGACTTACATTGGTTCTCATTACCCATTGAATTACTCTTAGCTTCCTTTTGACTAATTATAAAGCATCCCCTTTACATTTTTGAGCTACCGACTATCTGTCCAATAAATTTCCTCTCTAACTTAGTACTGATCATTTTAAGTTGCTTTGGTAAAGGGAATATTGTCTTGCACTGTTTAACTGCTAAGTCTTTTCACTTTTTTCCCCTTAAATCATGCTCCTCAGTATGATTCTATCATCACAACATTGGAGAAGGGGTAGGATTGTGGAAGTTAAGGTGTTAAGGAAGTCTAGGTGGAAAAAAAATGATTAAGTAGAAAATCTACTCTTTTGGTCCCTGATAAATTTTAAGAAGAATGAGCATGGAGGAAAGGTGGCAGGTGTTGAGATAAATGTGTTCTCCTCTCCCTTATCAGGATGGAAGTTACTGAAGGAGGGAGTATTTAAAAGAATTGTGGGCAAAGTCAAAGAAATAGGGGCTTTTTATTCCTCAACTATCTATTTTGGACTTTGGAAACTTACTGAAATATGACAAGATGGGATAAGTACACCTGAATATTACCTGTGCTATAGAGTATTTAGCCACCATGAATGCCTTCTTTTGGCTTCCTTGAGTTGATCTTGAACTTCATTGTTTCCAATGAGACACAAAAATTATCAAGTAGTTCCCTCATGGGTCATGTAGCAAGATGTGATTATGAGGTCAACAGCACAGGGACATCACTTGCTTGGTAGGAGTAGAGTAGAAGTCATAGCCAAAACTCAAGGGATATGAAGCACTGGCAATAGTTGATGTAAGACAGAGTCAACAGGAAGAGGTGACCTGTGGAGCTTATCTAGTGGAGAGTAAACTATTCTCAAACAGCAAAAAGGTGAATAGTGACTAGGTGGAGAGTAAATGCTAATGCTGCCAGGGTCAGAAGGAGTAGTCGTACTCAGCAGAAACTGATCCTCACCAGTTTAGTAGCAGGGACCTAAGAAGGGCCAGAAAACAGTGGAGAGATGGAACTCTATTCTTTTCAGAGATCTCAAGAATATAGTAATATTTTCTATAGCCCCAATATATCATCTTAGGAGGAATAATAGAGAGCAGAGCATAGAGAGATGACTGATTTAATAGTTTAAAATGAAAGAGGCTGTAATACCATAAACTGGCTAATTTTTTAGCATTGATTCTTCTTTTTTGAATCTATCTGACTAGTTTTATCTGCAAATTCACAGAGTAACTGATCAAAAATGACTTAGACAACAGAGGCCTATTTTTATCTCACATAACAAGATTCCAGAGGTGGACAGTCCCAGATATAGCACAGAGATCAAGATTGTAATTTGGGAGCCAAATTCCTTTCATCTTTCTGATCTGCCATCTTTAGTATGTCAGCAAAGTCGTCCTTCCTGGTTATAAGATGGCTGCAGCAGCTCCAATCATCACATTCTAAACACATTCAAAAGCAGGAAGAAGGATGTTGAGGGGTAGGTGATAAAGACAATAGTATATACATATACTTCTTATATATACAATCATATATATGTGTATATATGTGTGTGTGTATATATATATATATATGTAGTCCTATTTTTATTAGGAGAAATATATTTCTGAACATCCTTAAGCAGACTTCCAATTTCCAGTTTGTTATGTACAAAGCTTAGGAAACACCACTCCATCCTAACAACAAATAAAATGCTGAACAAAGTAAAATATCAACAACTCTTCTTAGCTCCATAAGAGAAATGAGGTCACAGGGTGAACTGCTGCCCCCTTCCCCAAGTTGTAGAGACTGACATGCTGATACAGAGAATCAAGCTTACCAAAGCAGAAACCTACCAGCTGAAACTTCCACGGAAGTCAGGGCCGGAGTAGTTTACCTGAACTATAATTGATGAATTTCTGGAGGCTCAGTGTGTAAAAGTGGGAGATAAAAACTTCAAGTTTCCAGGGGGGTAGTTATGGCAGAAGAGGGCAATAAAAAATAAACGTGTCATCTGACATGAAATTAAAATGTAAGCTTTATGAGAGCAAGGATCTTTGTCTGCTTTGCTTAGCCATTAGAACATCATCTAACACATAGTAGACACTTGATACATAAATAGTGATAAATGTTACAAAAATAGATATAGCATGATAAGGTAATAGAGAGTGATAAGTGAGTGCTACTTAAGCTGGAGTGATTGATTTAGCTTCACGTCTTAGATGAGATGAATTTTAGTAAAGGCTTGCACGTACAGAGGTTATCTGGGAGAATGTTCCAGGAGAAAGACTAGCATAAGCAAATTTTCAAGGAAGGGAGTGTGCTTGGCACATTTGAGGAACAATAAGAAACCCAGTATGGCTGGAAGAAGGGAGAAAGTG
Source organism: Balaenoptera physalus (assembly GCF_965194825.1). Classification (NCBI taxonomy): domain Eukaryota; kingdom Metazoa; phylum Chordata; class Mammalia; order Artiodactyla; family Balaenopteridae; genus Balaenoptera; species Balaenoptera physalus. Next base: position 58,976,978 of record NC_138883.1, on the reverse strand, counting down.
GTAGGAGTTGAAATCAGAGAGATAGGTAGGGACCAGATCACGTAGAGCTTTATGAGTCATTGGAAGGACTTGAATCTTATTAAATGTGATGGAGGAGATAGGAAGCCACAATCTGAGATGTGTCATGCTCTAATACATATTTTTAAAATAGTTTGGTTGATCTCTTGAACAAAGGCTGTAAAGGAGCAAGAATGGAAATAGAGAAGCTAATTTTTATGCTATGATTATCATTATTATCACGCTGTTAACACTATTATTAACTTCTTTCTTCACTGTTGAGAAATACTATTCTTTAAAAAATGTCTTCACCCAAATGATTTATACAATAAAACCATGAGGAAAGCAAACTTAAACATTCAGATCTGGAAAAGAACCAAATGGAATCTCTAGAAATAATTGAAAAAAACACTATTGTTAACAAAAATTTAGTGGATCAATTAAACAGCAGATTGACACAGCTGAAAACAATATGTTAACTGGAGCTGATCTGACTTAAGAATTAGAATGCAGTTTGGAGAAATACAGAAGTGGAAATTAAGTGAGATAGTAAGAGATATGGGAAATAGGTTGGCAAGTTCCAAACATCATATTCAGGAAGGTATTAGAATTAGTGAAAGTAAATGTATGCTGGTATACAAGCTGCAAATTTTCTGGAGTTAATAAAAAGCAAACATTTTCACAATCAACAAATACAGGAAATCCTTAGCAGAACAGTTTAAAAATAAAACCATCTTGTAATATTGTAGTGAAATTGCAGAACACAAAAATGAAAAAGTCTTACCAAAGACAGTGAGAAAAGACCTACTATTACAAATTAACCTGACTACAGATATATCAACAACAATAATAGAATCCAAAAGTAAGAAAAATAATAACTTAAAAATGCTAAAACTGTTAAGATAAAATAACTATCAATCAGGAACTTTGTACCCAGTTAAATTAGCATTCAAGATTGAGGATGAACTAAACATATTTCCATTAAGTAAAGACTGAGTGAGCCTGTCATACCTGAAAACAATAATTCAGGGGGAAGAAGTTGAATTCCAAAGGAAGAAATGAGATGCAAGTAGGAAAGATTAGCAAATAAATTAGTAAACTTAAATCCACATAAGAAATGAAAATAGTCACTCATTTTGAAGTGTGAAAACAAGGTCAAAAAAAATAATGGGAAAAACATCAAAGAAGACATGAGGTGATAATTATAGCTAAAGCTTTCTAAGATTTTTTATATTGCTTAACTTTAAATTTTTATGTCAAATATACAAGTTCAAAATATATTGCCATCCATAAAGATAAAGAAATAGAATGTATAACATCTAAAATAGTAAAGAGGGAGATGGAACTAAAAAGATAGAGTTTAGCAATATACTTAATGCTAAAGAATAAAGAAAAATTTACATATTTCATAATATATGAAGTAATATAGCAATATTTAAAACAAATTTATAGCTTTAATTATATACAAAAGTAATAAAAATCACAATTTAATAATCTAAATAGCCCCATAAAAGTCATTAATTAAAGAAAAATAAACATACACAATGTAGAAGGAAGGGTTAATAAATATAGGAATATACTTAATGAGATAGAAAACAAAGAAATATTTTATTAGGCTTTTTGAAGTTGTTCCTCTGAAGAGTTTGGTTAAATAGGAAATTATTTGTTGAATCAAAGCAAGAAAAAAATATAATGTTAGAAATAAAAGGTGTCTATAAAAAAGGATTGAAAATAATGTAAAAGTTTTTACTGGAATTTTTTTGCAAAGAGTAGACTAAATAATTTTTAGGGGGAAAATATAATGATATTTTTAAGGAGAAACAATTATCTATAACCATTAAAATAGTTGAAATCTCTGCTAAAATAACATCTGGGACGAATAATTTTTCTCTTATTCTATAAAAGTAACCTAATCCTATGCAGTATTAGAGAATAGAAAAGAAGGAAGATTGTCTCATCTTATTTGATGTCTCATATAATCTTAATGAAGAAATTAAATAAGGAGAGATTTGATGTCCTGTTAATATGAGCAGGTGAGGGCTCCAGAATTTAATGTAATTTTGGAAAAGAGAAATGATTTAATTATTCCCAAGACTAGTGAGTTGGAACCTACCAGTAATACTAGAATTGGCTGCCTTTTTTTTTTTTTAATACTTATACTTTTTTTTTTTTTAAGTTTATTTATTATTTATGGCTGTGTTGGGTCTTCGTTTCTGTGCGAGGGCTTCCTTTAGTTGCGGAAAGTGGGGGCCACTCCTCATCGCGGTGCGCGGGCCCCTCATTATCGCGACCTCTCTTGTTGCGGAGCACAGGCTCCAGATGCGCAGGCTCAGTCATTGTGGCTCACGGGCCCAGTTGCTCCGCGGCATGTGGGATCTTCCCAGACCAGGGCTCGAACCCGTGTCCCCTGCATTGGCAGGCAGACTCTCAACCACTGCGCCACCAGGGAAGCCCAAGAATTGGCTACCTTTATGTTATATGCTTCCTCTTTATTTGAAGCCATGAGTCTAAATAATTATTAAATTCCTCAATAAAAAGTAGGAAAATTTCAGTTCAGGAGATTTGTTTATATAACACATTAATGGGCTACTTGGAAACATGTACCACCATTTATACACATTGAGGTCTAAAATTTTACCCTTTTTTTGGTTTTATTTTGGAATGGTTTATTTGGAGGCATAATTTATAAACTATGTGAACTGTGGGTTTTTCTTTGTCTCTCCTTCTGAGCTTTAGTTACCACCCTGAAAATGCTATGAGATTGTATAACATCATGTTTATGAAAGTGCTCAAAACCAAACTGTCTACATTTTGGATTATTATAAGCAAAATGTATTTTCCATAATGCCTTATGTAAGAAAGCTGATAGCTAAAAGATTGCAATGAGAATAGGAAAGTCAGAACTAAAATATCATTTCTTTGTCATGGGAACTTGTTAAGCATGTTATCTCTCATTTGTATTTTACCTGAATGACAATCTTGTGGGTGGGGGTGGGATGGGGGTGGAGAAGAGAGGGTGTCATGCATGATATTAATAGTTTGTCTTATATTTTTAACTCATTTTTTGGGGGTATTTTTATTCATCTCCTTTTCTTATTTGTCTACTTTTACCAGAATTTTCTAATTGTAAAAATTTGAGGAGCAAATATCAAATGTAAATGAAAAATGGAAACTCTGGAAACTCTAATAAGATTTTAAAAAGCTAGATGAGCTTTCAAACAGTTATCCACCCACCTCGTATTACTTACAGTGCAGAACACTCAATTTTAAATGTAACTCTCCAATTCCACAGCACAGAAAATGAGACTATATATATCATTACAATCCCCAGTAGAGGTAATGAGAGCATATGCCCAGCTACAGCTATCCATTGAGATAATGAGATTATAAATACTATACTCCTACTGCTTCCAGGTGTAATGAGAAGCTACCGTTTTATGGTCATATTTCCTGCAATCGTCCTTGAGACCAGGAGACCGTGAATTCAGAGATAACCTAATGAGGAACAGAAACAGATAACCATTTATCATAGCCTTTCCAAAATCAGCTCATGAAGAAAGGCACAAATGGCAACAAAGTTACTGAATACATCCATTTGTTAACTAATATCTGCTGTTCTTAGAGAACCATGAACAATGAAGGCATTGTTAAAGAGGAAATGACCTGAAATACTCTTCTACAGAGTTAAACGTCATACCGACAGCTCTCATAAAAGTAGGGTACAATTAAGAGCTTTTTGGAAATACTCATTTAATGTATTTCTTTCTCTTTTAAATTAAAGAAAAATCAATGTCTAACCTATTATTAATAACTTATGTTTTTGGCAGTAGTATTTATTTTCTGCAGCCAGAGGATATTTATATTCCTTGGGTACATACACTTTTCTAGAGGTATTTATTTGTGTTCAAAAATGTTGTGTGGAAAGAGCTCCAGGCTCAGTTTGGGAATGGCGTGGGGGATTAATTGTCATGTAATCCAAATTGGAAAAATTTTTATATACTTCTGCTCAATTTCGAAACTTGAAATTTAATCCCCCAAAGTAAAATATCCTTGCGTGTAAGAAAATATGATTCTAGTTTTAGGAAGATAAGAGTAAATTTTTCACCCTCTGTTGACCGTACTAAGTTGGAAATTTTTTATCTCTGATTATTTTGAGCCTTTGCTAGAAGTTTTGAAGTAAAATCCAGGTTTTGAGTGTTTCACAAAATTATTTCTGCCTACCTCTTAATTTCATAATCTACCACTCCCCTCCCATCCCCTGCTGCTTTAAGATCCAGGCACAGTGGTTTCCTTACTACTTGTTCAATATATCAAAATATTTTCTAGGCCTTGTTCACAAAGGGCTTAAATCCACTTCCCCAGCTAGAAAATAATTTTTTCACTCATGTCCTTTAGGTGTCCAAGCAAGAGAGGTTTGTCATTCCTAATCATTTTGAGACCACTCTTAACCTATCAACCCAGTCAGGTTACTGTCTTATGATACATTTCCATTTTTTTCTTAGTAATTATCACAATCTGAAGATATATTTCATTTCTGTTATTTAATATCTGTCTTCCCCACATGAACATAAGAGGCAAGAGGAAAGAAAACTTTTCTGTATTGTGTAAGTTATAAAACAGGAATATAACACATGCCTGGGACATTATATTGCAGTATAGATGAGTGATAGAGTCGATGACTATGTATAGGTAACCATAAATACTTTAAAACAAAAAGAATTGAGACTATGCTTATCCTATGTTGGATATGTATTTCTAGATACCTAACATGATTTCATATATATATGAAATTACACACACATATAAACCTATCTATCTCAAGATATGGGTACTTGGTGTGCTTCTTGTTACTGCTACTAGGGGGTTTTTGCTTCTAGGCCTTCTCATCAGACAGAACTAGGAAATATATGTATGTATTCTAATTCATGAGCACATAGACATCTATATTTCTGTGTCTGTATGTATATGTATAATTTTAACAAAAACATAAATTTATATTGATAACTCTAAATTCAGTCTAATTCTACCAGGTTCATCTTAGCCCTCCACCTATCCTTATTTGTAACTTTCTTCTCTGACAGTGAGAAACTTGGCTTTCTTTTCCTATGTTTACTTATTTGGCCAATCCTAGTGTACATCTAAAGTACCTTCAGAACTACTAATCCATACCCTTGAAAATGTTCTAGCTTTAGCTAGAGAAACATTCATGATTCCAAAACAGAGGTAATGAAAGTAGAGATTTGACTTTCTTCAAATAGAAAAATTCGCTTTTAGAAAGACTTGGAGGGGAACTTCCCTGGTGGCGCAGTAGTTAAGAATCTGCCTGCCGATGCAGGGGACATGGGTTCGAGCCCTGGTCCGGGAAGATCCCACATGCCACGGAGCAACTAAGCATGTGCGCCACAATTACTGAGCCTCTGCCCTAGAGCCTGTGAGCCACAACTATTGAGCCCACGTGCTGCAACTACTGAAGCCCATGCACCTAGAGCCCGAGCTCCATAACAAGAGAAGCCACTGCAATGAGAAGCCCACGCCACAACGAAGACTAGTCCTCAGTCGCTGCAACTAGAGAAAGCCCGCACGCAGCAATGAAGACCCAAAGACGAAGACCCAACACAGCGAGAAATAAATAAATAAATAAATTTATTTAAAAAAAAAGAAAGACTTGGAGGAAGCCCATCGTTTACCAAAGTGTTCAACAAGTCCTCATTGCTTGCTGCTAATTTCATCTTTAGCTTTCTTGATTCCTTGAGAAACACATCCAATCTACATCTTCATTTCATCTCTCTATCTAGCTTTGTGGAACAACAACCTGTTGTTGTGCTTGCATTGTACTTTGACATTATTATGGCACCCAATTTCTTATCTTTGTTGTCTAGTTCATTTCGGAGCAATTGCTAGTAAGAGTTGTCCCTGCTCCTTACTTACCATTTAAGGAATCAATCCTAAACCAAATAGAGGGGGTAGCAGAAACATTTTTAATCCTTAACCTTTTTATCTTCTTATTTCCACCGTTCTTAGCCTCATTCAAGACAATTATTCTTTTTTTTTTTTATTTTTATTTTTATTTTTTTTTAACATCTTTATTGAAGTATAATTGCCTTACAATGGTGTGTTAGCTTCTGCTTTATAACAAAGTGAATCAGTTATACATATACAATATGTTCCCATTTCTCTTCCCTCTTGCATCTCCCTCCCTCCCACCCTCCCCGTCCCACCCCTCTAGGTGGTCACAAAGCACCGAGCTGATCTCCCTGTGCTATGCGGCTGCTTCCCACTAGTTATCTATTTTACATTTGGTAGTGTATATATGTCCATGACACTCTCTTACCCTGTCACATCTCACCCCACCCCCTCCCCATATCCTCAAGTCCATTCTCTAGTAGGTCTGTGTCTTTATTCCCGTCTTGCCACTAGTTTCTTCATGGCCTTTTTTTTTTTTTTTTTTTTCCCCTTAGATTCTGTATATATGTGTTAGCATACTGTATTTGTTTTTCTCTTTCTGACTTACTTCACTCTGTATGACAGACTCTAACTCCATCCACCTCATTACAAATACCTCCATTTCATTTCTTTTTATGGCTGAGTAATATTCCATTGTATATATGTGCCACATCTTCTTTATCCATTCATCTGTCAATGGACATTTAGGTTGCTTCCATGTCCTGGCTATTGTAAATAGAGCTGCAATGAACATTTTAGTACATGACTCTTTTTGACCTATGGTTTTCTCAGGGTATATGCCCAGTAGTGGGATTGCTGGGTCGTATGGTAGTTCTATTTGTAGTAGTTTTTAAGGAACCTCCATACTGTTCTCCATAATGGCTGTATCAATTTACATTCCCACCAGCAGTGCAAGAGTGTTCCCTTTCCTCCACACCCTCTCCAGCATTTATTGTTTCTAGATTTTTTGATGATGGCCATTCTGACCGGTGTGAGATGATATCTCATTGTAGTTTTGATTTGCATTTCTCTAATGATTAATGATGTTGAGCATTCTTTCATGTGTCTGTAGGCCATCTGTATATCTTCTTTGGAGAAATGTCTATTTAGGTCTTCTGCCCATTTTTGGATTGGGTTGTTTGTTTTTTTGTTATTGAGCTGCATGAGCTGCTTGTAAATCTTGGAGATTAATCGTTTGTCAGTTGCTTCATTTGCAAATATTTTCTCCCATTCTGAGGGTTGTCTTTTGCTCTTGTTTATGGTTTCCTTTGCTGTGCAAAAGCTTTTACGTTTCATTAGGTCCCATTTGTTTATTTGTGTTCTTATTTCCATTTCTCTGGGAGCTGGGTCAAAAAGAATCTTGCTGTGATTTATGTCATAGAGTGTTCTGCCTATGTTTTCCTCTAAGAGTTTGATAGTGTCTGCCCTTACACTTAGGTCTTTAATCCATTTTGAGTTTATTTTTGTGCATGGTGTCAGGGAGTGTTCTAATTTCATACTTTTACATGTACCTGTCCAATTTTCCCAGCACCACTTATTGAAGAGGCTGTCTTTTCTCCACTGTATATGCTTGCCTCCTTTATCAAAGATAAGGTGACCATATGTGTGTGGGTTTATCTCTGGGCTTTCTATCCTGCTCCATTGATCTATATTTCTGTTTTTGTGCCACTACCAAACTGTCTTGATTACTGAAGCTTTGTAATATAGTCTGAAGTCAGGGAGCCTGATTCCCCCAGCTCCATTTTTCGTTCTCAAGATTGCTTTGGCTATTCGGGGTCTTTTGTGTTTCCATACAAATTGTGAAATTTTTTGTTCTAGTTCTGTGAAAAATGCCAGTGGTAGTTTGATAGGGATTGCATTGAATCTGTAGATTGCTTTGGGTAGTAGAGTCATTTTCACAATGTTGATTCTTCCAATCCAGGAACATGGTATATCTCTCCATCTATTTGTATCATCTTTAATTTCTTTCATCAGTGTCTTATAATTTTCTGCATACAGGTCTTTTGTCTCCTTAGGTAGGTTTATTCCTAGATATTTTATTCTTTTTGTTGCAATGGTAAACGGGAGTGTTTTCTTAATTTCACTTTCAGATTTTTCATCATTAGTGTATAGGAATGCAAGAGACTTCTGTGCATTAATTTTGTATCCTGCTACTTTACCAAATGCATTGATTAGCTCTAGTAGTTTTCTGGTAGCATCTTTAGGATTCTCTATGTATAGTATCATGTCATCTGCAAATAGTGACAGCTTTACTTCTTCTTTTCCGATTTGGATTCCTTTTATTTCTTTGTCTTCTCTGATTGCTGTGGCTAACACTTCCAAAACTATGTTGAATAATAGTGGTGAGAGTGGGCAACCTTGTCTTGTTCCTGATCTTAGTGGAAATGGTTTCAGTTTTTCACCATTGAGGACAATGTTGGCTGTGGGTTTGTCATATATGGCCTTTATTATGTTGAGGAAAGTTACCTCTATGCCTACTTTCTGCAGGGCTTTTATCATAAATGGGTGTTGAATTTTGTCGAAAGCTTTCTCTGCATCTATTGAGATGATCATATGGTTTTTCTCCTTCAATTTGTTAATATGATGTATCACATTGATTGATTTGCGTATATTGAAGAATCCTTGCATTCCTGGGATAAACCCCACTTGATCATGGTGTATGATCCTTTTAATGTGCTGTTGGATTCTGTTTGCTAGTATTTTGTTGAGGATTTTTGCATCTATGTTCATCAGTGATATTGGCCTGTAGTTTTCTTTCTTTGTGACATCTTTGTCTGGTTTTGGTATCAGGGTGATGGTGGCCTCGTAGAATGAGTTTGGGAGTGTTCCTCCCTCTGCAATATTTTGGAAGAGTTTGAGAAGGATAGGTGTTAGCTCTTCTCTAAATGTTTGATAGAATTCACCTGTGAAGCCATCTGGTCCTGGGCTTTTGTTTGTTGGAAGGTTTTTAATCACAGTTTCAATTTCAGTGCTTGTGATTGGTCTGTTCATATTTTCTATTTCTTCCTGGTTCAGTCTCGGCAGTTTGTGCATTTCTAAGAATCTGTCCGTTTCTTCCAGGTTGTCCATTTTATTGGCATAGAGTTGCTTGTAGTAATCTCTCATGATCTTTTGTATTTCTGCAGTGTCAGTGGTTACTTCTCCTTTTTCATTTCTAATTCTATTGATCTGAGTCTTCTCCCTTTTTCTCTTGATGAGTCTGGCTAATGGTTTATCAATTTTGTTTATCTTCTCAAAGAACCAGCTTTTAGTTTCATTGATTTTTGCTATTGTTTCCTTCATTTCTTTTTCATTTATTTCTGACCTGATCTTTATAATTTCTTTCCTTCTGCTGGCTTTGGGGTTTTTTTGTTCTTCTTTCTCTAATTGCTTTAGGTGCAAGGTTAGGTTGTTTATTCGAGATGTTTCCTGTTTCTTGAGGTAGGCTTGTATTGCTATAAACTTCCCTCTTAGCACTGCTTTTGCTGCGTCCCATAGGTTTTGGGTCGTCGTATCTCCATTATCATTTGTTTCTAGGTAATTTTTGATTTCCCCTTTGATTTCTTCAGTGATCACTTCGTTATAAAGTAATGTATTGTGTAGCCTCCATGTGTTTGTATTTTTGACAGGTCTTTTCCTGTAATTGATATCTAGTCTCATAGCGTTGTGGTCGGAAAAGATACTTGATACGATTTCAATTTTCTTAAATTTACCAAGGCTTGATTTGTGACCGAAGATATGATCTATCCTGGAGAATGTTCCATGAGCACTTGAGAAAAATGTGTATTCTGTTGTTTTTGGGTGGAATGTCCTATAAATATCAATTAAGTCCATCTTGTTTAATGTATCATTTAAAGCTTGTGTTTCCTTATTTATTTTCATTTTGGATGATCTGTCCATTGGTGAAAGTGGGGTGTTAAAGTCCCCTACTATGATTGTGTTGCTGTCGATTTCCCCTTTTATGGTTGTTAGTATTTGCCTTATGTATTGAGGTGCTCCTATGTTGGGTGCATAAATATTTACAATTGTTATACCTTCCTCTTGGATCGATCCCTTGATCATTATATAGTGTCCTTCTTTGTCTCTTGTAATAGTCTTTATTTTAAAGTCTATTTTGTCTGATATGAGAATTGCTACTCCAGCTTTCTTTTGATTTCCATTTGCGTGGAATATCTTTTTCCATCCCCTCACTTTCAGTCTGTATCTGTCCCTAGGTCTGAAGTGGGTCTCTTGTAGACAGCATATATATGGGTCTTGTTTTTGTATCCATTCAGCCAGCCTGTGTCTTTTGGTGGGAGCATTTAATCCATTTACATTCAAGGTAATTATCGATATGTATGTTCCTATTCCCATTTTCTTAAATGTTTTGGGTTTGTTATTGTAGGTGTTTTCCTTCTCTTGTGTTTCTTGCCTAGAGAAGTTCCTTTAGCATTTGTTGTAAAGCTGGTTTGGTGGTGCTGAACTCTCTCAGCTTTTGCTTGTCTGTAAAGGTTTTAATTTCTCCATCGAATCTGAATGAGATCCTTGCTGGGTAGTGTAATCTTGGTTGTAGGTTTTTCTCCTTCATCACTTTAAGTATATCCTGCCACTCCCTTCTGGCTTGCAGAGTTTCTGCTGAAAGATCAGATGTTAACCTTATGGGGATTCCCTTGTATGTTATTTGTTTTTTTTCCCTTGCTGCCTTTAATATGTTTTCCTTATATTTAATTTTTGACAGTTTGATTAATATGTGTCTTGGTGTGTTTCTCCTTGGGTTTATCCTGTATGGGACTCTCTGTGCTTCCAGGAATTGATTAACTATTTCCTTTCCCATATTAGGGAAGTTTTCAACTATAATCTCTTCAAATATTTTCTCAGTCCCTTTCTTTTTCTCTTCTTCTTCTGGGACCCGTATAATTCGAATGTTGGTGCGTTTAATGTTGTCCCAGAGGTCTCTGAGACTGTCCTCAGTTCTTTTCATTCTTTTTTCTTTATCCTGCTCTGTAGTAGTTATTTCCACCATTTTATCTTCCAGGTCACTTATCCTTTCTTCTGCCTCAGTTATTCTGCTATTGATCCCATCTAGAGTATTTTTAATTTCATTTATTGTGTTTTTCATCATTGCTTGGTTCCTCTTTAGTTCTTCTACATCCTTGTTAAATGTTTCTTGCATTTTGTCTATTCTATTTCCAAGATTTTGGATCATCCTTACTATCATTATTCTGAATTCTTTTTCAGGTAGACTACCTATTTCCTCTTCATTTGTTAAGTCTGGTGTGTTCTGACCCTGCTCCTTCATCTGCTGTGTGTTTTTCTGTCATCTCATTTTGCTTATCTTACTGTGTTTGGGGTCTCCTTTTCACAGGCTGCAGGTTTGTAGTTCCTGTTGTTTTTGGTATCTGTCCCCAGTGGCTAAGGTTGGTTCAGTGGGTTGTGTAGGCTTCCTGGTGGACGGAACTAGTGCGTGAGCTCTGGTGGATGAGGTTGGATATTGTCTTTCTGGTGGGCACGTCCACGTCTGGTGGTGTATTTTGGGGTGTCTGTGGCCTTATTATGATTTTAGGCAGCCTCTCTGCTAATGGATGGGGCTGTGTTCCTGTCTTGCTAGTTGTTTGGCATAGGGTGTCCAGCACTGTAGCTTGCTGGTCGTTGAGTGAAGCTGGGTCTTGATGTTGAGATGGAGATCTCTGAGAGATTTTTGCCGTTTGGTATTACGTGGAGCTGGGAGGTCTCTTGTGGACCAGTGTCCTGAAGTTGGCTCTCCCACCTCAGAGGCACGGCCCTGATGCCTGGCTGGAGCACCAAGAGCCTTTCGTCCACACGGCTCAGAGTAAAAGGGAGAAAAAATAGAAAGAAAGAAAGAAAGAAAGAAAGAGGCTATAATATAGTGAAGTAAAATAAAGCTATTGTAAAGCAAAGCTATACAGACAAAATCTCACCCAGAAGCATATACATATACACTCACAAATAAAAGGAAAAGGGGAAAAATTAATATATCCTGCTCCCAAAGTCCACCTCCTGAATTTGGGATGATTCGTTGTCTATTCAGGTATTCAACAGATGCAGGCACATCAAGTTGTTTGTGGAGTTGTAATCCGCTGCTTCTGAGGCTGCTGGGAGAGATTTCCCCTTCACTTCCCTGTTCGCACAGCTCCTGGGGTTCAGCTTTGGATTTGGACCCGCCTCTGCGTGTAGGTCGCCTGAGGGCGTCTATTCCCCGCCCAGACAGGACGGGGTTAAAGGAGCAGCTGCTTCGGGGGCTCTGGCTCACTCAGGCCGCGGGGAGGGAGGTGTACAGAGGAGGCGGGGTGAGCCTGCGGCGGCTGAGGCCTGCGTGACGTTGCACCAGCCTGAGGCGGGCAGTGCGTTCTCCTGGGGAACTTGTCCCCGGATCACGGGACCCTGGCAGTGGCGGGCTGCACAGGCACCCGGGAGGGGCGGTGTTGAGAGTGACCTGTGCTCACACACAGGCTTTTTGGAGGCGGCAGCAGCAGCCCCAGCCTCTCATGCCCGTCTCTGGGGTCCGTGCTGATCGCCGCGGCTCGCGCCTTTCTCTGGAGTTCGTTTAGGCGGCACTCTGAATCCCCTCTCCTTGCGCGCAGCGAAACAAAGAGGCAAGAAAAAGTCTCTTGCCTCTTCGGCAGCTGCAGACTTTTTCCCGGTCTCCCTCCCAGCCAGCTGTTGTGCGCTAATCCCTTCAGGCTGTGTTCATGCCGCCAGCCTCAGTCCTCTCCCTGCGATCCGACCGAAGCCGAGCCTCAGCTCCCAGCCCCGCCCGCCCCGGCGGGGGAGCAGACAAGCCTCTCGGGCTGGTGAGCGCTGCTCGGCGCCGATCCTCTGTGCGGGAATCTCTCCGTTTTTCCCTCTGCGCCCCTGTTGCTGTGGGATCCGCGCTGGTAGCTGCGGCTCGCGCCCGTCTCTGAAGTTCGTTTAGGCGGCGCTCTGAATCCCCTCTCCTCGCGCACCAGGAAACAAAGAGGGAAGAAAAAGTCTCTTGCCTCTTCAGCAGCTGCAGACTTTTTCCCGGACTCCCTCTCGGCTATCTGTGGTGCGCTAACCCCTTCAGGCTGTTTTCACGCCGCCAACCCCAGTCCTCTCCCTGCGATCCAACCGAAGCCCGAGCCTCAGCTCCCAGCCCCGCCCGCCCTGGCGGGGGAGCAGACAAGCCTCTCGGGCTGGTGAGTGCTGGTCAGCACCGCTCCTCTGTGCGGGAACCTCTCCGCTTTGCCCTCCGCACCCCTGTGGCTGCGCTCTCCTCCGTGGCTCCGAAGCTTCCCCCCTCTGCCACCCGCAGTCTCTGCCCGCGAGGGGGCTTCCTAGTGCGTGGAAATCTTTCCTCCTTCACAGCTCCCTCCCACTGGTGCAGGTGCCGTCCCTATTCTTTTGTCTCTGTTATTTCTTTTTTCTTTTGCCCTACCCAAGTACGGGGGGAGTTTCTTGCCTTTTTGGAGGTCGGACGTTTTCTGCCAGCGTTCAGTGGGTGTTCTGTAGGAGCAGTTCCACGTGTAGATGTATTTCTACTGTATCTGTGGGAAGGAAGGTGATCTCCGCGTCTTACTCTTCCGCCATCTTCTCTCCCTCCTCCAAGACAATTATTCTTTAGAAGTCCCTCTTTCCCTAGATGACATAGCTACCCCATTCTACCATCTTTACTCAGGCTAAAACTTTAGAGACATTGTTGATTCTGCCCTTTACTTTGTTTTAAAATCTAATTAATGGCTTCACAGTTTAAATGTTAAGTTATCTTTCTCAGATTGGTGAGACTTCTTTCATGTTTTTATGTCCATGAGAAGCTTTTGTAATAATACAAACCAGCAGAACATTCTGCATGGGAAATTGCAATTACTTGCCCCTATGCCCCAATGTATTCCGCATACTGCTAAAAATAACCTTATTAAAACAGCTGATGATATGTTTTCTGGGGCCAATTAGATCACATAAGAATTAAGTACAATTTCTTAATCAAATATTCCAATCTTATTATGCTGGGATTTCAACCAGCATTTCTGGAGGTGATCCTTGCTCTTTTCCTTGACATCCACAACCCTCTAGTAAAAATAGAAAACTCTACATTCTCTGAACTTTCCTTCATTTTAATTTTGCCTGTATTATTTTCTTTGTGTTTCAGAAGAAAAGTTATAGACCTAAAGACATATATTAGAAATTTTAAATTTCTGAGTTTTACTGATATAGGCACCTCTCTTAAAAGCTAGAAAAATAACAGCAAATTAATCCTAAAGATAGTAGAAGAAACTAAATTATAAAGTTAGGAACAGATATCAATAAAATAGAAAACAAATATGCAATCAAGAAATCAACAAAGGTTAAAGTTGGTTTATTTAAATGTAAAATTGACAACCTTCTAAGATTGATAAGACTAATAAAAATATATATATTATATAATTATGTAGATAATAATTTATATATATCATTTCAGTGAATAAAAATGAAATGACTTAGACCTACAGATTAAAAAGGTAATGAAAAGATAATAAACTATAGTAAAGGTAATAAAATAGTATTGTGCATAATTTTATGGCTATATATACCCAAAGTGACACAAGTTGAGATTTAAAATTTATATTAAAGGTTTACCTGTATTGAAGAAATTGAAACAAAAAAGTCCTCTTTCAAAGAAGTAGAGTTCATACAATTTTACTAGTGAATTTTTCTAAATAGTTAAGGGCATAATAAAATGTCATTTTTACATGAATCTTTTTTGAGAATAGAAAAAAGGAGCATTGCCTAATCTATTCATTTTTAGTGGTTAGCATAGTTTTTATAACAAATCATGAAAAAAACTTTACAGAAAGGAAAATTACAAGTTAATTTCTTTCTGCATCTTAACATACATGCATGCATAGCCTAAACAAAATATTTCAAATAAATTCCAGCATATATAAAGAGGATAATATATTTGCCCAAGTGGGACCTATACCAGAAATACAAGTTTGGTTTAGTATTCAAAACTCAATTATTACGTGTTACCTCATTAAAAGAATAAAGGAGAAAATGCAAATGGTCATCTCAATAGATGTAGGAGAAGCATCTGATAGATTCAACCACACTTAAACTGTTTAAAAATATAGAAAATTTGGAATAGAATGGAACTATCTTAATTTGACATATTTTATTTTAAAAATTATCATTCTTAATGATTATATATTGAAAATTTTTATCCTAAGACCAGGAAAATTAAAAGGATGCTCTGAGTCATAAGACTCAGTATATTCAATGCTTTATTTGAGTTATTAGCCATTGCAGTAAGCTAGGAAACAAAATATATAAACATTGTAAGAGAATAAATAAAACGAATGAATATATCATTATAATGTATACAGAAAATCCAAAAGAATCTACAGACTTTATTAAAATTAACAGTTAATCAAAGTTTCTTAATAAGAATCAGTGTCCAAGATTTAATACTTTTATATAATCTCAAAAAATAATTAGCAAATAAAGCTGAAATATTCAACTCCATGGCATCTAAAGAAAATTAAATAACTAGGCATAAGTCTAACACAAGTTATGGAAGTCTTCTAGGCTGAAAAAAACAAAATTCTATTAAAAGGAACTAAAGAAAAACTAAAATCTCCTCTATTTTATTTACAAATTCAATACCATTCCATTCAAATTTTAGCAGGTTTTTAAATTAGAAATTCATTAGATGATTTTAGAATGTATATGGGAATGAAAATGACCAAGAAAAGTCCAATTACTGATATTAGTTTTCTATTGCTGCAAACAGTTGCCACGAACAGTGGCTTAAAACAAAATCCATTTGTTATCTCACAGTTTCTGTAGATCACAAGACCAGGCACAGGTCAGATGTGTTCTGTGCTTAAGGTTATACAAGGGTATAATCAAGGTGTCAGGCAGGCTGCATGTTCATTTGGAGGAGTGACCAGGGAAGAATCTATTTCTAAGCTCATTCAGGTTGTTGGTAGAATTCAGTTCCTTGCAGCTGTGAGGCTGAGGTCCCTGTTTTCTTAGTGGCTGTTAGCCACGGGTGAGTCTCAGCTCCTAGAGGTAGCCCTCATGACCTAATCACATAGCCTTCTTCAAAGGCAGCAGGAGAATCTTCACTTTGCTACGTGATAGTCAGATAATGTAATGTAATCATGGGAATGACAATGCCATCATTTTGTCTATATAACATAAACTAATCAAGGGAGTAATTATTCCATCGTATCCCCAGGTCCTGCCCACACTCAAGGGGAGGGGACTATGCAGGGTATGTATACCAGGGGTTGGGAAACTTGAGGGCCATCTTAGAATTCTGTCTGCCACAGTATTCCCTAAGCATAAGAATTAAGCCTAAGGATGAACACACCAGTCATAAAGGTTAATTATAAAGTTGGTTAATAACGTCTATTATTCATTCAAGGATAGACAAATATGGTAATAGAAGAAAACTGAGTGACAGGAAACAGACCCACACACGTAGAACTGCTATTTGGTTTAAAGATGACAATGTAGTGCATTGAAGAAAAGATGGTATTTTCAATAAAGAATGGTGTGTCAATTAGATAGTTACCTTGAAAAAAATTGAAAACAAGCAAATCTTCACCTCCTACCTTACATCATACCACAAAAATCAATTCCAAATGAACTGGATGTTTAAATGTGAAAATTAAAACAATAGAATTTATATAAGATAACATATGGAAATATCTTTAAGACCTTGAGTTCAGCAAAGATATCTTGAGTAAGAAATAAACAGCATTAATCATACACATGGATAAATTTGGCTATTTTAAGTTAATTTGTATTTGTCAAAAGTACCATTAGAAAGTGAAAGTACAATGCACAAATTAGAAGATACTTTTCAATATATATCAAAGAACTCATACACAATATGTGAAGAACTGACTTTTGGAATGTGACAAAAGAGAATAAGTAGCCAATAAACATGAAAATTTGTTTAACTTAATTTTTAATAATATGCAAATTAAACCCACAATATTATACAATTACACATCCACCAGAATGGCTAAAATTTAAAAGAAACCTAAAAATTGACAATCCAAGTTTTGGTCAGTATGTAGAGTAATTGGAAATTTTATACATTACTCTCAGGAAAGTAATTTGGTAAAACCACTTTGGAGAAAAGCATAATTGTGTCTACAAAAGCTGGTCATATGCAAATCTTATTACTCAGGCATGCTGCTTCTAGGTATTTACCCTCATGTATGCATCAAAAGATATGGAGAATATTTATAGCAGCACTATTTGGATTTGCCCCAATTTGGAAACAACCCAAATGCCTATTAATAGTAGAATGGATAAGTAAATTTGGTATATTCATGTAATGGAATGCTAAAGAGCAATAAGAATTCATGAACTATTGCTACATTCAAGAAGAAAGATGAATCTCATAAATGTTGAGCCAGAGAAACCCTATGCAAGAGCATGAATTACTGATTCAATTTATATGAATTATAAAAACAACATCCAACTGATTGTGATAGAAGTCAGGATGGAGACTACTCTTGGCAATGGAAGTAAAGAAACTGGGAGGGCCATATGAGAGCTTTTGTACTGAGTTTTCTGCACATTCACAAGTCTATACTTGTGTATGTGCAGGTTGTGAAAATTTGTTGAACTGTAATTTCATGGTGTGTGCATTTCTTGGTATATATGATATATTTCAGTAAACATTGTCTTAAAAAAGTAATCTTCAGCTTTGTAAGGTAAGGTTTAGGTAATTTTACTTCACTTTTACTTTGCATTAAATTTACACACACATCAAAAGTCTACGTTTAACTGTGATAATAACCTGTTAATGCATTCATTTGTGCCTTGTATACTGAAATCAAGACTTGTGCTTGACTAGAGAGTACGATGTGACTACAAATTATTCAGTTTAAATTGTGACATTGGGAGGCTTCTTGTTAGCCTGAACTTTGATGATGATAGTAATGTCAAGCAATTTACTCCATGTTGCCCCAACGTGCACTTTATTTACAGTCACGTGGGTACTGTAATATATTAATTTTATTCTTTTCCCCAAGATAAAAACAATATATGCTTGAAAAATTTTCCGTGTGAATATATGCAATGCTTTCACATTGACTACATGCAAATTTAATTTAAATTAAATTTCAAAGTTAACTTTGAGCTTAAGATTTTTGTAATTCTGATTTAGTTTGTCCATCAAGTAAATACATTTCTAATCAAGAAAGCTATCACTTGGTGGTTTTGCATCAAATATCCATAAAATAATTTTTACCTGGGTTATAATTTTTAGAAGTATTGTTTTCTATTCTATACTAGTCTGACAGCTAAAAGATGAAGAAAAAGGATTTACAGTCATCCCTTGGTATCCATCAGGGATTGGTTCCAGGACACCCTACAGATACTAAAATCGCAATGCTCAAGTCCCCTATATAAAATGGTGTAGTATTTGTGTATAACCTATGCACATCTTCTCACATACTTTAAACCATCTCTAGATTACTTATACTATTTAATACAATGTAAATGCTGTGTAAATAGTTGCAGATATGTGGCAAATTCAAATTTTGCTTTTGGAACTTTCTGGAGTTTTTTGTTTTGTTTTTTTGAATTTTTTTATCTGTGGTGGAACACATGGATATGGAGGGCCAACTGTATTTCATTTCCAGAACACTTTCTTAGTCCACTTATGTTTATTTCTGATACTTGGTGAGAAGAAAACTTTGAATTTCAATGAACTCATTTTAAGAAACTTTTTCCCAGCTTCTAAGAGTAAAAATTTATCCGAGGGTTATAGACTTACAGAGTTCACAAATCATTTATCCATAATAATTCATAGGAGGACAGTAAGCTGTAACTGTGACATCTCCAGATCTTAGAAAAAACAGTATTTAATCTAACTACATTTATCTGCCCTTACACGAGGGCTTAAATCTTTAGGAATAAAATCTTGAAATTTTATAAAAGTCTGTAATATTCTTACAAAATTATTTCAGATTAAAAAGAATTAATTTTATCACTTTAAAACACATCAGACTCTAAATGTATTTTTACCCAGGCATTTTTGAGTAAAGATTTTGAGGAATAGAAAAAATAACCCTATTTTTTCTATTTCTAGCCTAATCGAAGAAAAAAATCAGCGTGGCAAGGAACATTTTCCAGGTAACTGAAGCCTAACTAACTAAACATCAAAATATTTAATTTTATTATTTTTGATGTAAATAAGAGGGAACTATTTCAAAAACCTTCCTGCCTTCTTAGAGACTAGTGAGGATAACTTGGCCATTTCTAGGAGTCTTACACATCTCAGGCTGCTATAATAAAAATACCATAGGCTGGGTGGCTTAATAAGCAACAGAAACTTATTTCTTACAGCTCTAGAGAGTGGAAGTCCAAGATCAGGGTGCTAACACAGTCACATTCTGGTGAGGATGCTCTTCCAGGTTGCAGACTACCAACTTCTTATATCCGCACATGGCAGAGTAAGGAGGGGAAGCAAGCTCCCTCATGACTCTCATAAGGGCATTAATCCCATTCATGAAGACTCAACCCTCATGACCTCATCTAAGCGTAATTACCTCTTAAATGCCCCACCTCTTGATATCATTAAATCAAGGATTTCAACATGTCAGTTTTGGGGGGGACACAAACTTTCAGTCTGTAACACTAGGTGACCCTTAAATGGGTCAGATATTTTCATATGTTATCTAATTTGGGCCTCTATTATAATGAACTATATAGCATGTTTTCTCCAGTCCGTCTTATTTTACTTGAACTAAATATCAGTAATATAACTTTTTTCATTTCAGGCATTTGAAATGTGTTTGGGGAAATGTTTAAGTATTCTCAAATTCAATGAAGAAACATTTATTAAATACCTCTTATATGTCAATCACTGTGCTAAGATTTGGGGATACAAAGATGAATTAAAAAGGGCCCTGATCTAAAGAGTACATGGTGATAACAGTCAAGTAAATTTTAATAAGGCATAATGTCTATAATAAGTGTAGACACTAGGTACAATGATGATAAGAAACACAGATCTACCTAAGTGGAAAGAGAAGTCAATTCTGTTGGGTTTTTTCCCCCTAACTTTAGAGACATGATACTTTAAAGATTCATAAAATCAGTCCAGTAAATTGTGATCAATATTTTAAAATAATAGATGAATAGAAATTATGAGATGTATCAAGTAGTAAGGTTAAGGATTTTTATGTGAAACTGTTTTTCTTATATATGTATACACAGGCATACATGCACATATTTGTGTACTTGGCTGGTCTTTAAAATGCATATCATATTGGGAGTCAACATCTAAAAAGTTTTAAAAGTTTTTTTTCTTTTTTTGCACTACTGGAATAAGAAATAGGAGATGCAAAACATAGACAAAACAAGATATCATATTCAACTTACTATAGTTAGTTTTTTTGTCTGGTTTGTAGACTATGTGTTAGGGAAATAAATGGAGGGAAGATGTATGTAGAAGCCCCATAATGTAATGTTTTAAATGATCTTTAATGAATTAATACTTTTGAAATATGTTTTATCAATAAGACACGATGTTTCTACTGTCACAATATAGGCCACACTTTTCTTCAATTATACATACAGATTAAATTTGAACAGCAAGTTAAAGTTAAGAGGAAGTGTTTATTGTTTATGTGTTACTCCAGGAATTTGGGGGCAAGATGATGGGATTAGTATTTTTTTAGCCCAGGTACCCAGTCAGTTATTCAAAGATCAAGAGATAACTCCCAGTCAGAATGAACAGGAACAGGTCTGGTGGTATGCACAATCCTTAAGCTCCAAAGCATTTTGCCTGAAATGAAACAGACTCATTTAGGGGAAGAAGAGTGAGAGTGCTTCAAGTTGGTTTAGGGGTACATGAGAACTGCTGATGAGAATGGGTGACTTGTGCTGTCTTGTGTAATGCCACATCCATTGTCTTTTGACCCTGTCTTTGGAAGAATTTGAATCAAAATATTATAGTATGAGGTCAAGAATAATCCAAGAATTATATAAGAGGTTGTAAGAAATTCGTAGGGCCCTATTTTTGGCCTATTAGATGAATTTTAAACACATTTCAGCTCAATAGAGAGATTATAATTATTGAATCAGAAGATGTTATTTTGACAAAAATTTTCATATATACACTGAGCAGGTATGCAAAGTCAAGGATAACTGGAAAAGCTATTTTATGAGGCAGCAACAAAAGCAACATCAAGGCCAGGAGAAGGGATGAAGTGACCACGGGTGTGTCCCTAGGCATAGGCATAAGAAATAGCAGAGAGAAAGAGACTAGGGAAGCTATGGAAATGGGACCAATATTCATTCATTAATTTATCAGTCATTTGCAGCACACAGGATAACTATGTGATTTGTTTATCTCAATTTATTAATATTAGTTAAATCTTAATCTAGAAGAATCTTCAAAGTTGTTTTGTTTTTTAATTACTTCTGCTCAGCATCTGTCTGAATGTAATTAATAAAGCACATTATCGTAAGTATCTAATCAAGTCCTCTGCACTGGAGTACACAATCCATTTCCTCATGGAAAGTTTCTGTCTTGAAAACTATACAAGTCATCCACTTAGAAATGTTACTGCCTTCTACTTAGCCTAAACTTAAACCATTCTACTCTATTTATTTGAAGGAAGTTTTGCTTTTTTGCATTTCAGCATGTCCACTTAAATTCCCATTGTGTTGTTAGGAGTTACTTACCTGAAAAAGTGAAATTCCTACATTTTTATGTCTAAGGGCAGCAGTCTCTTATGCACAATTAACAACTCAGCCTTGAGCCAGCCAGCCAGCTGGCATACTCTGTAGACATAAGGAGGAACAACCTCAATTTGGTTATATTTCTGTTTGATATGGGCTGGAAATATTGCAAAATGTTATATACACACACATATATATATATATAAGCACACACATACATTCTTGTCAAAGTCATATTCACAATCATTTCATAGATTAATAGATACAGAAGACAAAACCCAGGACATTTATTATGTGATAGGTATACATGCATATTTTTCTGACTATCAAAAACAAAAAAGTTTCCTTGGCTCATGTGGCATATTTTTAATGCATTTGAGGTATTCATTTCATGTTGGATCTTATATGCATAGATTTGGATTGATTCACCTTGTCATCCTCCTTAATTTTTTCATTTTTTTTTAATCTCCCATTTCAATAACTTTCCTTCTCATCATACAAACACATTATCACAAATAAAATACATAACCTGCCAATTCTCCATTTCTACCTTTATTGACAGATGTACATATAAGTGATTAATACTTAATTTTATGTCATATGTGGTTTCAAAAATTATATATATTTAGACTCAGGTGTTGCTAAGCAGGTAGAATGTGGTTCTAGAGAGGTGGGCATCTATATTAACCATCACATAGAAAGAATCTATCTAGGAGATTGGTTCAAGATGGTGGAGTAGAAGGACATGCGCTCACTCCCTCTTGCGAGAGCACTGGAATCACAACTAACTGCTGAACAGTCATTGACAGGAAGACACTGGAACCCACCAAAAAAGACACCGCACATCCAAAGACAAAGGAGAAACCACAGTGAGACGGTAGGAGGGGCGTAATCACAATAAAATCAATTCCCATAACTGCTGGATGGGTGACTCACAAACTGGAGAACACTTATACCACAGAAGTCCACCCACTGGAGTGAAGGTTCTGAGCCCAATGTCAGGCTTCCCAACCAGGGGGTCTGGCAACAGAAGGAGGGATTCCTAGAGAATCAGACTTTGCATGCTAGAGGGATTTGATTGCAAGACTTCGACAGGACCGAGGGAAACAGAGACTCCACTCTTGGAGGACACACACAAAGTAGCGTGCGCATCGGGACCCAGGGGAAGGAGCAGTGACCCTGGGGGAGACTGAACCAGACCTACCTGCTAGTGTTGGAAGGTCTCCTGCAGAGGCGGGGGGTGGCTCTGTTTCACCGTGGGGACAAGGGACACTGGCAGCAGAAGTTCTGGGAAGTACTCCTTGGCATGAGCCCTCCCAGAGTCTGCCATTAGCCCCACCAAAGAGCTGGGTAGGCTCCAGTATTGGTTTGCCTCAGGCCAAACAACCAACAGGGAGGGAACCCAGCCCCACCCATCAGCAGACAAACGGATTAGTGTTTTACTTAGCTCTGCCCACCAGAGCAACACCCAGCTCTACACACCACCAATCCCTCCCATCAGGAAACTTGCACAAGCCTCTTAGATAGCCTCATCCACCAGAGAACAGACAGCAGAAGCAAGAAGAACTACAATCCTGTAGCCAGTGGAACAAAAACTGCATTCACAGATAGAAGAGATGAAAAGGCAGAGAGCTTGTACCAGATGAAGGAACAAGATAAAACCCCAGAAAAACAACTAAATGAAGTGGAGATAGGCAAGCTTCCAGAAAAAGAATTCAGAATAATGATAGTGAAGATGATCCAGGACCTTGGGAAAAAAATGGAGGCAAAGCTCGAGAAGATGCAAGAAATGTTTAACAAAGACCTAGAAGAATTAAAGAACAAACAAAGAGAGATGAACAATACAATAACTGAAATGAAAAATACACTAGAAGGAATCAATAGCAGAATAACTGAGGCAGAAGAACGGATAAGTGACCTGAAAGACAGGATGGTGGAATTTACTGCCTTGGAACAGAATGAAGAAAAAAGAATGAAAAGAAATGAAGACAGCCAAAGAGACCTCTGGGACAACATTAAATGCAACAACATTCGCATTATAGGGTTCCCAGAAGGAGAAGAGAGAGAGGAAGGACCCTAGAAAATATTTTAAGAGATTATAGTCGAAAACTTCCCTAATATGTGAAAAAAATAGCCACCCAAGGCCAGGAAGCACAGAGTCCCAGTCAAGATAAACCCAAGGAGAAACACACCGAGACACATAGTAATCAAATTGACAAAAATTAAAGAGAAAGAAAAATTACTGAAAGCAACAAGGGAAAAATGACAAATAATATACAAGGGAACTCCCATAAGGTTAACAGCTGATTTCTCAGTAGAAATTCTACATGTGAGAAGGGAGTGGCATGATATATTTAAAGTGATGAAAGGGAAGAACCTACAACAAGATTACTCTGCCCAGCAAGGATCTCATTCAGATTCGATGGAGAAATCAAAAGCTCTACAGAAAAGCAAAAGCTAAGAGAATTCAGCACCACCAAACCAGCTCTACAACAAATGCTAAAGGAACTTCTCTAAGTGAGAAACACAAGAAAAGGACCTACAAAAACAAACCCATAACAATTAAGAAAATGGTAATAGGAACATACATATCGATAATTACCTTAAACGTGAATGGATTAAATGCTACGACCAAAAGACACAGGCTCGCTGAATGGATACAAAAACAAGACCCATATATATGCTGTCTACAAGAGACCCACTTCAGACCTAGGGACACATACAAACTGAAAGTGAGGGGATGGAAAAAGATATTCTATGAACATGGAAATCAAAAGAAAGCTGGAGTAACAATTCTCATATCAGACAAAGTAGACTTTAAAATAAAGACAATTATAAGAGACAAAGAAGGACACTACATAATGATCAAGGGATCAATCCAAGAAGAAGATATAACAATTATAAATATATATGCATCCAACATAGGAGCGCCTCAATATATAAGGCAACTGCTAACAGCTATAAAAGAGGAAATCAACAGTAACACAGTAATAGTGGGGGACTTTAACACCTCACTGACACCAATGGACACATCATCCAAACAGAAAATTATTAAGGAAACACAAGCTTTAAATGACACAATAGACCACATAGATTTAATTGATATTTATAGGACAATCCATCCCAAAACAGCAGATTACACTTTCTTCTCAAGTGCACATGCAACATTCTCCAGGATAGATCACATCTTGGGTCACAAATCAAGCCTCAGTAAATATAAGATAATTGAAATCATATCAAGCATCTTTTCTGACCACAATGCTGTGAGAGTAGAAATCAAGTACAAGGAAAAAGTAAAAAACACAAACACAAGGAGGCTAGACAATACGTTACTAAATAATGAAGAGATTACTGAAGAAATCAAAGAGGAAATCAAAAAATTCCTAGAGAAAAATTACACTGAAAACACGATGATTCAAAACCTATGGGATGCAGCCAAAGCAGTTCTAAGAAGGAAGATTATAGCAATAAGCCTACCTCAAGAAACAAGAAAAAACTCAAATAAACAATCTAACCTTACACGTAAAGGAACTAGAGAATGAAGAACAAACAAAACCCAAAGTTAGTATAAGGAAAGAAATCATAAAGAGAGCAGAAATAAATGAAATAGAAACAAAACAGTAGCAAAAATCAATAAAACTAAAAGCTGGTTCTCTGAGAAAATAAACAAAATTGATAAGCCATTAGCCAGATTCATCAAGATAAACAGGGAGAGAACTCAAATCAATAAAATTAGAAATGAAAAAGGAGAAGTTACAACAGACACTGCAGAAATACAAAGCATCCTAAGAGACTACTACAAGCAACTCTATGCCAATAAAATGGATAACCTGGAAGAAATGGACAAATTCTTAGAAACGTATAACCTTCCAAGACTGAACCAGGAAGATATAGAAAATATGAACATACCAATCACAAGTAATGAAATTGAAACTGTGGATAAAAATCTTCCAACAAACAAAAGTCCAGGACCATATGGCTTCACAGGCAAATTCTATCATTTAGGGAAGAGCTAACAACCATCCTTCTCAAAGTCTTCCAAAATATTGCAGAGGAATGAACACTCCCAAACTCATTCTATGAGGCCACCATCACCCTGATACCAAAACCAGACAAAGATACTACAAGAAAAGAAAATTACAGACCAATATCACTGATGAATATAGAGGCAAAAATCCTCAACAAAATAGTAGCAAACAGAATCCAACAACACATTAAAAGGATCATACACCATGATCAAGTGGGATTTATCCCAGGGATGCAAGGATTCTTCAATATATGCAAATCAATCGATGTGATACACCATATTAACAAATTGAATAATAAAACCATATGATCATCTCAATAGATGCAGAAAAAGCTTTTGACAAAATTCAAAACCCATTTATGATTAAAAACTCTCCAGAAAATGGGCATAGAAGGAACCTACATCAACATAATATAGGCCATATATGACAAACCCACAGCAAACATCATTCTCAATGGTGAAAAACTGAAACCATTTCCTCTAAGATCAGGAATAAGACAAGGGTGTCCACTCTTGTGACTATTATTCAACATAGTTTTGGAAGTCCTAGCCACAGCAATCAGAGAAAAAAAGAAATAAAAGGAATACAAATTGGAAAAGAAGAAGTAAAACTGTCACTGTTTGCAGATGACATGATACTATACATAGAGAATCCTAAAGATGCCACCAGAAAACTACTACAGCTAATCAATGAATTTGGTAAAGTAGCAGGATACAAAATTAATGCACAGAAATCTCTTGCATTCCTATACACTGATGATGAAAAATCTGAAAGAGAAGTTAAATAACACTCCCATTTACCACTGCAATAAAAAGAATAAAATACCTAGGAATAAACCTACCTAGGGAGACAGAAGACCTATATGCAGAAAACTATAAGACACTGATGAAAGAAATTAAAGATGATACCAACAGATGGAGAGATATACCATATTCTTGGATTGGAAGAATCAACATTGTGAAAATGACTATACTACCTAAAGCAATCTACAGATTCAATGCAGTCTCTATCAAACTATCAATGACATTTGTCACAGAACTAGAACAAAAAATATCACAATTTGTTTGGAAACACAATAGACCCCAAATAGCCAAAGCAGTCCTGAGGGAAAAAAAAACAGAGCTGGAGGAATCAGGCTCCCCAACTTCAGACTATACTACAAAGCTACACTAATCACGACAGTAAGGTACTGGGACAAAAACAGAAATATAGATCAATGGAACAGGATAGAAAGCCCAGAGATAAAACCACGCATATATGGTCACCTTATCTTTGATAAAGGAGGCAAGAATATACAGTGGAGAAAAGACAGTCTCTTCAGTAAGTGGTGCTGGGAAAACTAGACAATTACATGTACAAGAATGAAATTAGAACACTCCCTAACACCATATACAAAAATAAACTCAAAATGGATTAGAGACCTAAATGTAAGACTGGACACTATAGAACTCTTAGAGGAAAACATAGGAAGAACACTCTTTGACATAAATCACAGCAAGATCTTTTTTGATCCACCTCCTAGAGTAATGAAAAAAAACCAGAAATAAACAAATGGGACCTAATGAAACTTAAAAGCTTTTGCAAAGCAAAGGAAACTACAGACAAGACGAAAAGACAGCCCTCAGAATGGGACAAAATATTTGCCAATGAAACAACGGACAAAGGATTAATCTCCAAAATATATAAACAGCTCATGCAGCTCTATATTAAAAAAACAAACCACCCAATCAAATAATGGGTAGAAGACCTAAATAGACATTTCTCCAAAGAAGACATACAGATGGCCAAGATGCACATGAAAAGCTGCTCACCGTCACTAATTATTAGAGAAATGCAAATCAAAACTACAATGAGGTGTCACCTCACACCAGTTAGAATGGGCATCATCAGAAAATCTACAAACAACAAATGTTGGAGAGGGTTTGGAGAAAAGGGAACCCTCTTGCACTGTTGGTGGGAATGTAAATTAATACAGCCACTATGGAGTACAGTAGGGAGGTTCCTTAACAAACTAAAATACAATTACCATATGACCCAGCAATCCCACTACTGGGCATATACCCAGAGAAAGCCATAATTCAAAGAGACACATGCATCCCAATGCTCATTGCAGCAGTATTTACAATAGTCAGGTCATGGAAGCAACCTAAATGCCCATCAACAGACGAATGGATAAAGAAGAGTGATATATATATACAATGGAATATTACTCAGCCATAAAAAGGAACGAAATTGGGTTATTTGTTGAGACATGGATGGATCTAGAGACTGTCGTACAGAGTGAAGTAAGTCAGAAAGACTTAAGAGAAAAAAGAGAAAAACAAATATCGTATATTAATGCATATATGTGGAACCTAGAAAAATGGTACAGATGAACTGGTTTGCAGGGCAGAAATTTAGACACAGATGTAGAGAACAAAACTATGGACACCAAGGGGGGAACGCCACAGGTGGGTGGGGGTGGTGGTGTGATGAATTGGGCGATTGGGATTGACATGTATACACTGATGTGTATAAAATTGATGACTAATAAGAACATGCTGTATAAAAAAAAAAAGTGATCAAATGTATTCTATTCAAAAGAAGCAAAAATAGACCATATTTACTGTCTAAATTATATAATAATTTAATGATATTTAGCATCTATTGCAGATGTATTCATTAATGCAGACTGTATTTGCTTTATCAGTGTCTTTGCTTTGGTAATCAAAATAAAATAAAAATAAAATAAAATAAAATCTGAAAAAAAAGAAGAAAATATGGTACATATATACAATAGAATATTACTCAGCCATTAAAAAGGAACGAAATTGGGTCATTTGTAGAGACATGGATGGATCTAGAGACTGTCATACAGAGTGAAGTAAGTCAGAAAGAGAAAAATAAATATCATATATTAACGCATATATGTGGAACCTAGAAAAATGGTACAGATGAACCCGTTTGCAGGGCAGAAATAGAGACACATGTAGAGAACAAACGTATGGACACCAAGGGGGAAAGTAGCGGGGGGGGGGGGCGGGGGGGCTGGTGTGATGAATTGGGAGATTGGGATTGACAGATATACACTAATATGTACAAAATGGATAACTAATAAGATCCTGCTGTAGAGAAAAAAAATTATACGTGTTTAATGCAATATTCTACTGCAACTTGCTTTTTCACTCAGCACTTTTTGAAATAATCCTTGCTGAAAAAAATCAATAGATTTTGTGATATATTTCGTTAATTATTTAGTATTCCAGCTCGTGTTATGCCACATTTCATCTAGCCATTGACACAATTGAAGTACGTTAAGCTGTTTCTTAGGATGCATGAGTAACATCCTCACACATATTTCCATGTGTGCTATGTACAGATTTCTTTAGGTTGTATATCTAAGCGTATTGCTTTGGTCTAAAGGTAAATTTTCACTTTACGTATACTACCAAATTTTTCTTGAATATTATTGTGATATAGCTTTACCATCCACATATTTGAGTTTCTGTTTTCCCCATAACCTTAAACGGAGGTGCAATCATACTTTTAAATTTGTCTGTCTAGTGGGTGAAAAATGTTTTCTCCTTGTTTCACTTTGCATTTCTTTGAGTAATAGTGGCATCTTTATTGATCAATATTGATTGATCAATATCAATATTGATTGAGTGGCATCTTTATGTTTCACCTAGGAATTGCCTCCTCATAGCCTCTGCCCATATTTTCTGTAGTTATCATTTTCTATTTATATGAATTTGTATATTCATGTTGCTTTGTTTTCTCTCACTACTAATCTTTTATTATATATTTTCAAACATAAAATGGTTTATTTATCTATGGCACTTTTTTCTACCTTCTATAGTTAATCATATTAGCTCTTTTGTTTTTCTTTATCCCTCTAACATTTCCTGTTATGTAAATTTTAGTTTGTTCCAGCAAATTTTGTTTTGTAGTGCTTTCACTGGAGTTCTCTTCCAGAACTTCCATAGATTTCCTCTGTATCCTTAGATTATTCAGGGGTGAGTGTGTGAAACATGGGTGGGTTTTTTCTTCTTCTTATGGAATTATAAAAATTATCTTTCTACTATTGATTTCTAATTACATTGCATTGTAAGCTAAGAATTTATACTCTAAAATTAAAATTCTTATAATTTCTTGAGACAGCCACTATTCTGTAATATGTGGCCAGTATTTCCTAATATTTTTATTATGTGATGAAAATTTTTATTTTCTATTCCTTAGGTATAAATTCTTTGGAATAACAAGATTAAAGGTATGTAACTATATCATTTCTAATTTGTTGTCTGCTTGATATGTTAGCTTATGGGAGAAATAGGTTGATTTCAAAACTAACCATTGTCCCCTTCATTTGCACCTCAGCTGCTGGTCCTCCTCATCCTATTCCCTCTTCTTCTCTCCTTCTTTGGTTAATATTTGTCTGATATATATTTTTCTGTTATTTTATCTACAAATTCTAAAGACAAATATTAACTGTATTCTATCCCTTAGCATATTTTTTTATTTGTGCTTATTTTAAATATTATTTCCCTTCCTTTTGCTCCCTTCTACCTCTTACCCTTCTATTCTTCCTTTCCCAACACAGCTCCAAAATTTTTACCTCTGGCATTTTAGTTCTGGACTTTTATGGGAAAATACTATTATTACTGGATAGGCAACAAAAAAATTTAGTTACTTTTGCTCTTTAATTTTCCTCCTGGATATATATTTTTTTCTTATTGGATAGCATATAATAATCATTTTGGAAAGGGTCTCTGGGTGATAAACTGTCTGAATCATATATGTGTCTGAAAATAGCTACTATTTAAATATTACTCTGCTACAAATTGACTTTTACTTTCAGAGTTTTTTTTTTCAACTTTTATGCATTGTTTGCCTACAGTGTCATTAAAGATAAACCAGTTATCAATTTTATACTAATTAACTTCTGGTACTTTAGTAATCTCTGAGTTTTTTATAAGCTTCACTTTATCCTCGATTTCAGAAATTTTACTCCCATGTAAATAGAAAAGGTTGCTCTTTATTTATTTATTTTTCTTATACTACCTTGTTCCTTTTAAATATGCACTATGAAAACATATAGCATACTTTAGATCTGGGAATCTTTTACTATCAATTTTTCAAAAATGTCATTATTTTTCTCTTTCTCTTTCTGAACATCCTGTTAATAAGATATTATACTTTACCATTTATTCTTTATTTTTCCTGTTTTATTTTATATTTTCCATACCTCAATTCATTTCTGTTTTAAACTGGGCAAATGATTCTATTTCCTAACTTGCTACTTAAATCTTTGTCTATATCTATATGCTGAGTATTTTTTTTTCTCATTTTCTTTTCATTTCCAATATCTTTGTTTCTTCTGAACAGACCCTGGAACACTCTACCATCACAATTTCTGGATTGCTTCACATTTTACACTTATCTCCTGTCTGCTTCAATAATGGTCACACTCAAGATCATGTTATCATCTAAAATTCTGAAGAATAAATAATTTTATTATCCTATTCCAACAACAACTTCCAGCTGCTTAACTCTCACTCCCTCTGCACCTGTTCCCAGTTCTCAGAGATATCTCTTAGGCTTTTTTTTTTTTTTCTATTCATTTTGGCCTCTCTTTCATACTAGGTATTAACCTATGGTTGAACTTCACAACCGAAAAGCTGTTTTAACACATCATTTATAGAAACCAACAGGTAGATGTAAGACCTCAAAATTCCCAATAAAATACATGGTTAAAAATAAAGTCCATGTAAAATTTTCTGTTTGTAAAAGTGGAAAAACTCATAATGATGACTGCTCCATATCATTTGCTGCATATGCTGGTCAGAAACACTAAAAGTCATATTTTTCTGGCAATGGAATGATTCATTGATCAAAAAACTTAGTTGGTTCAAGTCCTGTCTACCAGAAGACTTTTCATTTCTGGGTCCACACCACTTTATCAATGCATTTCTTATTGTCACAATCATGGGGCCTGAGAATTGTCATTAGAATTGTGCAATAGTAGTTTAGCCATACAGATCAGTTTAATCTCTGAGAGGATTATAGTTTTTTGTTGTTTTTACTTTATTTTCTTAGGAAAGTCTATAGACTGGTAACTAAAATTGGAACTCTTGCCTCATGGAGTTATCAGTGCTAGAGTTAATATAAGGAAAGATTCTCATCTTTAAATGTCTTCATTTTTTCCATATTTATTTTTCTGTTTCATTTTAAACATTTTTGGGGAAAAAGTGTGAGAATATATATATGTATAAAAATATACATGTAATATATGTATATTACACATGCCTAAAATTATAATTTTTATATTTTTCAAATTAGTTTCCAAGTTAATGGATATTACTATTTTTTACATTTTAAATTGTTTATATTCATGGTTAAAACATTTAGTCCTTCTAAATATGTAAATTTTTTAATCTTTGCTTTTTGGATTAGGCTTGCTGGAAAAAACAGATATACGTTACATGTAATCATAAATTCTTCCATGATACTGCCTTTGTTCCTTTTTTATTAAAAATTATATATGTGTCTATATGTCACTTAACATTGCTCAAGTCTACTTCAGTTACATTTGTTTAAAATTATTGAAACTAAATTCAAGCTTAGTTATGGTTTTTGTTTAACATTAAAAATGATTAAATACTGCATTTTTCTCTGAATACAGTTTTGGGAAAAGTCTGTAAGCTTTTGTTGACTTTGTTCTTATTTTTATATCCTTAAAAAGTACAATTTACATTAGGATTTATACTTTTAGTTTGAATCTTAGTTAATGTATTATAGTTTCTTGTTTAATAACAAAAATCATTAAATATTATATCTTTTTCTCTAAGAGTACAGTTTTGGGAAAATTCTATACATTTTGATGTTTTGTTCTGATTATTGTTTATCTTTAAAAATTGTGTAACTAACTTTTGGTTTTACTCACTGATTCAGATAGATAGATTTTTTTTCCCCTAAATGATATTTTTCTTTTCTTTGTTTATACTTTTGTAATTCATTTTTGTTGCTTGTATTACTTTTAATTTTTGAAGTCAGTAAATTTTATATAAATATTCTACATATACAGGAAAGTTAACTCTTTCTTAGAGAAAGAGTTTGATTTACTTTTATTTAATAAAACAAATATTTTTACTCATATGCCCTAAATACTTAGTAATTTTTGCTGTTTAATCTATAAAGTACTGAACAAGTATGTTATCATCTTCAGTACTGCAGTGCAGCTCTCCTTTTCCCTGTATTTGTTTGTTATCCATCTATATATGTCTATAGGAAAGTACATATACGTTGATTGATGGATTTTCTATTTTAAAGTCCTAGTGCCGGGACTTCCCTGGTGGTCCAGTGGTTAAGACTTCACCTTCCAAGACAGGGGGTGTGGGTTCGATCCCTGGCTGGGGAGCTAAGATCCCACATGCCTGCAGGCCAAAAAACCAAAACATAAAACATAAGCAATATTGTAACAAACTAAATAAAGACTTTAGAACAGGTCTACATCAAAAAAAACAACAAAAAAAGTCCTAATGCCAATGGTTCCCAGCAGTAATAACTTCATTGTGGACTAACCCCTTCACAGAATTTTTCACTTGCAGGTAGTAATACTGCAATTATTTTTAAAAAATTGTTGTTGTTGTTTGTTTTTTTAACATCTCATGGACTTTCTTTGCTGTTCTTTAAACTAGTGCCCTTAAATTAGTGACTGAGACTTATATGAGTATTCAAAGGGGCACATCAGTAACTTAGTGACATTTTCTTTATTGGAGAATCATAGAAAGATGAGACTAGGAGACTCAAAAGTTTCTAAACTGTGTTTTCAAGGCTTTAGGGAACTTGGAGGAGAAAACCCATGAAGTTAAATAATATTGGATCTAATTGCTTTTGAGAAGGGCTGTCTGGATTCTCAAAGTACTGAATTTATTCAAGGATTTGAAGAAAACAGAGGCATATCTCATGATGCCACAGTGAGCAGCATCTAGGGCAGACACAGGAGGCTGGACATGCATGATGCTAGACACCTTCTCAAGATAGACTCTGTAAGGTAAATACAAACCTAAGTAAGAAAAACAAAACAAAACCCAGAATTTTCCCCATGCAGAAAGGGAAAGGGATTGCCCACCTCCCTTTTCTTAGAGTATTTACTTTAGTATACTTGTAATTTTGAATTCTTTCTCTACCCCAGTGAGATGTATATAAATCTTTTAAAAAGCTAAGTAAAAGCCTTTTATCAGCTTTACAATCTGGAAATGTCTTTCTCAAGGACTGGGAGCCATCTCTTGGAAATATAGTTATCAAAGAAGGTAGTGTCCACCCCTATATCCCTATCCCCATGAGAGTTTAATTTAGGTCATCTGGCTGCAAATTCTACCTAACTTTCTGGAAATATGAGTGAGGAATTTTTTTATTCCTTTGAATAAAGGCAATTAGCAAACACAAATGGCTGACTCAATTGCCATGTGAATTTAAGATGAACTATGTGTGACGAATGGTGCTGTCATGTCCTCTTACTTGAGGGTTAGTTATTGATTGTCTTGAGAACATGTATGTAATGGTTTGTATCGGTCTGGTTAAAGGGGTGAGATTTCTTTCTGTGCTTACAAACTCTTCAATGGTTGCCTGTGATGTTCATCACATTTTAGTTTAATGCTTATTCCGTAATAAAACTGTCTTCTTTCTCTTCTGTTGGAGAGATTTTCTTGGTTGGCAGGAGATTTTGTTTTTCATTAAATTTTCCCAACAATTCTCAATCAGTCTTTAGCAGGTAGTGATAGGAAGGTCAACAAATTCTAATTCAGTACCTCCAGAGCCGGTTTAGTGTCTGGAAAATGGGCTGCAACACCTGATTTGATTTCAGAGAGGCTAAGAGCTCCAAAGTGGAGTAGCAGAGTTATTTGGGCATTTGCCCATGATGTTCCACAAAGCCCCGTGTGTAGAAAATAATATGAGATTTTAGAGGATGTGATAATCTAGTACTTGATTCAGAGGTGGATAAGAGAGATAGCCTGTGTCTACTGGCACTAAGCAACGTTTTCCTCTCCAGATTAAAGATATAAGTCTTTGTGCTAGAGGAGGTTAAACAGTAATAGTCTGTTCTTGCTCCTTGGGAAGTCACCATTCTCCAGTTTAAAGGTTTATGTGAAAGGATTGTGTTGCAGTCAGTCAAACTCTGAGTTGCAGTACCTACGAAATCTCTGAGAGAAATCTTTTACTCTTAGTGAAAGAAGGAAAGACAGGAGATATTGGGCTGTAAATGGAAGGACTACAAAGTACACACATACTACAGAATACATTTTTAGGATCCAGCAGTCTTCATCCCTGCTTAGCCAAAAGTAGAGAGAGATAAGTATTTCTAGAAGGGCAAAAAAACCCACATGTTTTGCGCTTTGAAGGTATGTGCATAGTGAGGATCTTCCAGAGATGGGAGCAAAGCATGCAAGTAGGGGAGAAGACAAATTGTGAGGATTCAGTAAATAGAGAGGAGTGACATTCCAGTCTGCAGCCTAGGTTTATGTGGGGATGCAAGAAAGAGCATAGTGTAATACAAGGCCTTTCTACTCTAATCCTGCTTACTATAAACTCAGCCTCTTTTCTGTGAGGGCTTAAGTTTCCAGCACTTGAAGACAGACCCTTTTGCTAAACTTTAGAGGGCAGAACTATAAAACACTATAACATAAAACTCTATGCACACACCCTTTTGAGTTCTGAGAAATAAAGGAAAAGCCCACTATATAATGTGCCTCTGTGGTGTTATCATTAAAGCTAAACATTAAGTGGATTCAAATGACTTGTTTTTTTTATCCTAGCATCAGCATAAATTTCTGTTTAGAAATTTCCATCTTCATTGTGTGTCTCAAATTGTTGTCAGTTGTCTTCAGAGCATATCACAGTGTTTCCATAAATATCTTCACTTGGCTTTACCAGACAAAACAGCAATACTCATACAAAACATCCCAAGGGCTAAACCTGAAAATAAGAGGATGTGGAACTTCCTTATCTCTTCATCTCCTCAGTCTTATCAAGCTGGCGGGCAATATTCATTGTAGGCCTATTATCTCTCATCTACATCTGAAATTGTACCAGAGCATTCTGAATAGAAATTAAGGTCATTCTGTCAGTGACCCAATTGAATTAACAATGCACATCATTTTTATCTTAGTATAGCAAGCTTTTTTAAAAAAACAAAATACTTCACAATGTGTTTTGGCCTCTTACTCTAGTTATAAGCAGCAGGAAATTAGAATTGAACACAAGTATATTTTCCAGGTAGGCAGAATGAAAT
Organism: Balaenoptera physalus; assembly: GCF_965194825.1. Lineage (NCBI taxonomy): Eukaryota > Metazoa > Chordata > Mammalia > Artiodactyla > Balaenopteridae > Balaenoptera > Balaenoptera physalus. Next base: position 58,941,107 of record NC_138883.1, on the reverse strand, counting down.
AAAATGTGGTTCACATTCTCTGAAGGGACAGTGTGGGAAACCTTTCTGTTTCTAATCAGTGTAAAGGACCAAGATCATGAAACCAGTTATAAATCTATTAACTGATGAGAGAAAACTGGGAAGGTCGTATGTGCCCAGCATGAAGCAGAGACAGCTGTGAATGATTTAGACCTACTGGTACAGGGCTTCCCTGTGGTGCAGTGGTTAAGAATCCACCTGCCAATGCAGGGGACATGGGTTTGAGCCCTGGTCTGGGAAGATCCCACATGTCGCGGAGCAACTAAGCCCGTGCACCACAACTACTGAGGCTGTGTTCTAGAGCCAGCAAACCACAACTACTGAGCCCACGTGCCACAACTACTGAAGCCTGCATGCCTAGAGCCTGTATTCCACAGCAAGAGAAGCCACTGCAATGAGAAGCCCGTGCAGTGCAACAAAGAGTAGCCTCGGCTCGCCACAGCTAGAGAAAGCCTGCGTGCAGCAGTGAAGACCCAATGCAGCCCCCAAAAAATAAATAAATAAATTTATAGACCTACTGGTACATAATTTTGCTACAATATACCCAGCAATTTAATATCGACATGTATGTTATAATGGATCAAAATTGTGCAAGTAGGTAACAAAAAGTAGGCATGAAGGAAAGCACACAAGTCTGGATTACTTTAGAACTGGTGTTGATAAAATAAGGCCTATGTGCCAAATATAGCTTGCCACTTGTTTTTGTAAATAGTTTTATTGGAACTTAGCCATACTCATTCTTTAGGTATTGTTCATGGCTGTTCTTAAGCTACAACAGCAGTGTTGAGTAGTTGCAGTGAAGAACTTGTGGCCCACAAAGCCTAAAATATTTACTGTCTGGACGCTTACAGAATAAAGTTTGCTAACTTCTGCTGCAGAGGACAATTTTGATATGTCCATACATCCAGATAAAGAAAATAAGTAATAGTTTTTTGTTTTTTGTTTTTTTTGAGCAGAGAAAGACTTATTACAGGGCCAAGCAAGGAGAACAGGTGGCTCATGCTTCAAAAACCTGAGCTCCAGTTATAGTTAAGTTCTTAATGAATGTTTGCTAAATTAAATATGCTACTCATATATTGAGAACTCCTTGAGCATGGCACAAAACTCTCATAGGTGAACATGTGTACTGATTTGGTTCTGAATTATGATAAAATTTAATTCTATGAATAAAAATGTATAGCAAACCAAAGCCATTTTAAAATAGGAATTACATATTTTAGAACGTAATTGATATTATAATTATAAAAGTAACACATGCATATGTTACAGTATTCAAATAGCAAAGAAATTAAAATTAAAGGTAAAGTTCTTCCCTTTTTTTAAATAATCAAATAATTATATTGATTTATAGAAGTGGCTGGTACTGTTTCATCTGTAAAAGATTAGGATTGATTTCTCAACAGGCCTCCTCCTTGAATTAGATGGGGCACTGCAGATTGGCATAAGTGAACAGATGATGTTAAGTGGTTGGATTCCCTTTCAGGCATTTGGGTAGGTTACGTACAGGCAGGTTTTTTTTCCTCCCACTGTTGCCAAAGTAAGGGATGCTTTTACTTTGGCAGCAGAGATATTTGAAGTTCTCACTCTTAGAGCTACATTTTCTTCCTTTCTGCTATCTGTTTCTCCTTTTCCCCCAAATACTTATAATAGGAATCTCTAGTAGATGTGTCATGTCCTCTAGAAAATATTTCTGTGAGCCCTGGTGTCAGCAATTGAAAGAAGGAATGGCATGAACGACTCAAGGTTTTTGTGCTTAGTTCTTCAGTTATCTTCCTGTTTGATTGATGATGTACAGATGCTCTTCAGTGTGCTGACTCCAACCTTGAAGCATCTTCTAGGGCTTGTTGGAAAGAACTTATACCAGACTATGGTTGCCTCTGTTATTACATTTCATCAATCCAAGTATTCCTTAAAGTTTTGGATTTGCTGATCTCAGACTTCCCTATTTTTAAATCCTGTTACGGTTTCATTATACATATAGTCCCAGAGGTACAATGGTTCGAGTTACTATTTTTTGACTTTACAGTGGTAAAGTGAAAATGATGCGTATTCAGTAGAAACTGTACTTTAAATTCTGAATTTTGACCTTTTCCCAGACTAGTGATATGTGGTAGGATATCTTGTGATGCTGGTGGCCGCAGCGAGCTGTATCTCACTGTCAACCAGGCAGTCAGGAATATAAACAACTGATATGCTTACAACCATTTTGTACCCTTACAACCATTCTCTTTTTCACTTTTAGTACAATATTCAGTAAATTACATTATTCAACAGTTTATTATAAAATATTATTTATGTTAATTTTACCCAACTGTAGGCTAATGTAAGTGTTTTGAGCATGTTTAAGGTAGGCTAGGCTAAACTATGATATTTGGTAAGTTAGGTGTATTTAAACGCATTTTCAACTTACAATATTTTCAATTTACGATGGTTTTTTGGGACTTAATCCCATAGTAAGTTGAGGAAGATCTATATAAGTATGAAAATATACACACATTTGTATGCGTATAAATGTGTATGTGTATATCTGTGTGTGTGTCTATTTATATCTCTTCTGCAATTTTAATGAGACCTCTGGAGAGATGGGGCACAGAACACTCTGTCATTTGAAAATAAAGCTTCCCAAACTGATTTCAATTCATCTCAAAGAATAGGCACAAGATATATCAAATAACTGTATATTTGTTTCTGTATATTTTATAAGTGAAAATGACTAGATTAGGAAAGAAATATTTCTAACCAGAGACAGTTTAAAAATTCTGGAGCCTGATCATCTTGATTCAGATCACATCCCTGCTGTTTACTGTGTGACCAACCATAGGTGCACAGTGTCTCAGTCTGCTCAGTTTTAAAATAAGGATAATACTAGTATCAGTATCAAAGGCTGTTATGAAGATTAAACATTAGTATATTAGTGCATGGCATGAAGTAGGTGGATATAAATATTTGCTATTATTATGATTATTGATCTAAGATATGACATTCTAACCTAAAAATTATAAACTTTTCATAAGCATTGTTTACATAAAAGTATTTTTAAAGAGAAAGGTTGTATAAATAAATAGAGACCATGTCTTATGTCTGTAGTCTTTATTGTCTATGCTGAATGATACAGTATGGCAGCCACTAGCTACATATGCCTATTTAAATATATATTTAAGTTAAGTAAAATTAAATGAAATTAAAAGCTCAGTTTTCAGTCAGACTAGCCACATTTCAAGTACTCAATAGCCAAACTATATCAGAGAACACAGTTATAGAACATTTCCATCATTTCAGAAAATCTGTTGGATAGCACTGGCCTAGTCTTCACTGATCTAGTCAATTCAATTAATTCCATGATGTATGACATAAGTTTAGGAGTGTACAGTAACAAACAATGTAATTTTCATTTTTTAAAATTTGTTTTGTTGTCACATCATAAAGATAGTAAAAAACTAAAAGGATATATACTTAGGTCTTATTCAGGCATAAATATATTTCTTCTACTGGATTAATCCAATTTAACATACGATGGATGAAGGAAATTGAGTTGTCATTTTTTTTTTCCGATTGAATTACATGATTATAAAGATATTGAAAATTTAATTAGATTTACTCATTTCTATATGTCATAAAATTAGTATTTAAACAAACATTTAATAAATAAAAATAAGAAGTATACCTGTTACTATAAAATGAAAACTTTCAGAAGGAGAATCATTCATTGAACAATTACTGGAAATAGGAATTCTATGGCCATTACTTTGAGAAAAGGCACTGTATAAAAGCATATGGTATGAATATTACTTAGTCATAAAAAAGAGTGAAATAATGCCATTTGCAGCAAGATGGACCTAGAGATTATCATACTGAGTGAAGTAAATCAGACAGAGAAAGACAAATATGATATCACTTGTATGTGGAATCTAAAAAAAATCAAACAGAGGAAATTATTTACAAAATATAAATAGACTCACAGACATAGAAAACAAATTTATGGTTACCAAAGGGGAAATGGGGGGGAGAGATAGATTAGGGATTTGGGATCAACAGAGGCACACTACTCTATGTAAAATAGATATAAACAATGAGGACCTACTGTATAGCACAGGGAACTATAGTCAATATTTTATAATAACCTATAATGGAAAAGAATCTGAAAAAATATGTATATATAACTGAATCACTTTGCTGTACACCTGAAACATTGTAAATCAATACTTCAATTTAAAAAAAGTGTATGATATGGATTATTGTAGGTTACATCCTAATGTAAAAAGCATATAAGGATGAGTATCTTCAACATAGCAAAATGTGTCAATATTATTATATTATTAGACAAGTTGGTATGAGGAAAGGATATCTCTGAAATATGAAGTTTGAATAATTTGGTAATCCCAAAGTAAAAGTTTAGCTTAAATACTTTGGGTGAAGAGTTCATATACAGCAGGTTGGTTAAGAAATTATATGAAAGAAATAACAATTGAATATTTTACCTAAAGCAGAGTGGTTTTGGCAGGAAACTAATTAAATGAAATGTTGAAAAGGTTTTAAAGTTTGCCTTGAAATCAAGCAAAATATATTGCTTGGCTTAAACAACATAGCTGCAGAAAAATTTCCATAATTTTAGTATTAGTCTTCCAGTACTATACATTTTATATATGTAAAATATTATTATTTAATATAACAGCTACAAGGCAGCTATCTTGTTAAAAAAGAGATAATGTTTACCAGAATTAATTTTCTGTTGTAACCTAAGTTTTTTTTTTTACTTTAAATGACATTTTCTAAAATAAATAAGTTATCTCAGAATAGCTAATTGTTGATAGCATTGTACTTTATTTTTCTGCTTTTGTTAACAATTTTTATTTTGAAAGTTATTAAACAGAAGAAAACAAAAAAGAACAGTATAATGAGCAGTTTTGTATATGCTACCTTTATCCAACAATTGCCAATGTTTTAAAGTAATTAATAAACCTTCCTTTAATATCCTGATTTGTTAAAATTTCTGTGATTTTTCTAAAATATTACTTTGAAGCTTTTTATTTTTTAAAACAGGATCATTGCATTTGATTATTCTCTCTCTTTCTCACTCTAGAAGAGTCCACAAACCCTTTTTATATGACTGATTTTTGGAGACACTTATATTTGCATTTTCTCATGGCGCTGGCTAACCTGTTCCTTCATCCCCTGCATTTCCAAGATACAGTACTAGGATTTTTATTCCCAGGCCAATGGGAATAGAACTGACAGAGTCGGCTTGCATATCTTGGTTATGTTACTTTTTCATTTGGCTCCTAAGGATCTTACTTTCTTAAGAGCCTTGGTACATATGTTTTTGTAGATGTAATTCAGTATTTCTCTGTGTTGGTAGCAGGGCTGTGAGACAAGGCACAGGGTTGTCATCTCATTCTAACCCAAATCTTTTTTAAAAAATGTTTTATCAGTCTTTGTTCTTAATTGAAACTTGTACATTCTATTATGATATAATTCTTCATAAAATGTCTTGAGTAGAAACCTCTTGGTCAATTAAAAAGATGGAGGTTGACATTATCTTTCTTCTCCACTGCCACTTCTTTTCCATCATTCTTCCATTGACATTAAATCCATTCTCCCATTGTGACTCATGTTATTCAGCTGTACCATTCTCTTCCCTCAGTCGGTATGCTCTCCCCTTACCTCTAAATCACACCTGTAAGGTAATCCACTTGTCCATTGGATCTCAGTGAACACAACTAGAACAACTCTATTGTGAAAGTGTAACAATAAATACTCAAATTTCCATCCACAACTTCCAACATTTTTTTGTTCTCTGTATTCTTTACTCTCACTTCAAATGCAAGTTGACATTTCTATCGAGACATAATTGACATATAACATTGTAGAAGTTTAAGATGTATAACATGTTGATTTGATACATTTATATATTGCAATATGATGACCACAGTAGAGTTAGTTAACACCTACACCATGTCACATAATTGTTTTTTTTTATGGTGAGAACATTTAAGATTGAGTCTGTTAGCAACTTTCAATTATATAATACAGTACCATTGACTATAATTACAGTGTTGTACATTAGAGCCCCAGAATTTATTCATCTTCTAACTGCAAGTGTGTACCCTTTGACCAACATCTTCCCTTTCCCTTCATCCCCTATCCCCTGATAACTACCATTCTGCTCGGTTTCTGAGTTCAGCTTTTTTAGATTCCATATATAAGTGATACCATTATAGTATTTGTCTTTCTCTGTCTGATTTATCTCACTTAGCATAATGCCCTTAAAATCCATCCGTATTGTCTCTCTCACTATCAAACTATCCCTGTTTTTACCTCTTTCCCTTTATACTCTATTTGTGTGTTCATCATAAATTTTATTCCTTTTGCTGCCTTTTCTTTCTAATTCAGTAGTTCTCTAACCTAACAGCAGAGGGCGATACTGCCATCCACATCTATTCATATTTTTAGGCTGCAGAGCACCACTGTAGGCAATCACAGACCCACAGATTGGCACCACTCTATGTTTATCCACTCAACTGTATTAATTCACCAGGCAATTCTGTTTGCCCCGATGTAAACAAAACAATCAAACAAAACCAACCAAAGAAACAATAACAAAAAAAAGAGAAAGCAAATGAAAAATTTTCCACTCCTCATAACAAGTATTCAATTATTTATCAAATTCTCAGACTTTATTCACACATGTTCAATTTTAGCAGATAAACTGTGCTTATGACTTCAAAGAGAGAAAATGATACCTTTTGTGTGAACTTGCTTTTCCAGCTTGCAGTTGTAGCTATAGCCTGTAGAGTGTTCTATTCTTTCAGAGACTCCATTCCATGTCTATGTGGTACCCTCAAATCTGCCTCCTCTGACTCCTGTCATAGAGCCTATAAACCCTAGTTTCTCAAACTAGTTTTCCTTTCAGTTATTCAAAGAATATTTGTTAGAGACCAACTCCAAGCCAGGCTCCCTATCATTATAGGGACTTAATGTTCAGTGTGTACAGAGCCAAACTTTCTACTTCTATAGGACATATCAAAGTAAACACACACACACAAGAAAATATAAGAATCTTGTCATTTGCCACTTTTCCTTCTACCCACAATTCTAACAAGTTTCTAGGAGACCTTATATTACATTATCAATTATTAAAGTTTTATTTTTTTGTTAGAATAGAAATGGCCTTGTGAAGATAGTAAAATATCAATAAATGTATCAGCTATTAACATTTAGTGTAAAGTACTTTTAAGAAAACTTTTTATAATAATGTATACAATTTTGGAGAAATTTCTTCAGGGGGTTTCATTAGAGGTAAGTTCCGATGGTAAATCTCAGTTAGGAGAGAGCCTCCCTTGCCACACACATTGCTCAGTCTGGGTCTGGTCAGTGCCAGCACCATGAATAAGTGTGCAGAAAGGGTGAGCAGGAGATAAGTAGGAACCACAAGGACGTCAGTAAATAGACTCCTTTTATTTTATAGATTTACCCAGGACAAGTTCAACCCTGAGTGGATTTTGTACTCATTGCCTGTATCAATATCTTCTGAGGTACCAGATAAAATTCAGATTTCTAGACCCAACATCTGGTCTGTGGAGCTAAAATCATTAAGTGTAGGACTTAGGAATCTATATTTTTAACCAGCTCCCCTGGGCTTTTTATATACTCTTGAGTTTTGAGAGCCACTGTGCTAAGTGCTTAACTATATATTTAACATGATAAATAGTAAGACATTTGGATTTAGTCACTGTTTATGAAAATTGTGTCTGCCACTTACATTCTCAATATTTACTTCACCATATTTCAGGTAAATAGTTTCAGTTCTGTCATGGTGATTGACATTAGCTATTAATTTATCCCATTGTTTGGATGTTTGAAAAATAAAACAAATCATATATGTGTGATTACTATTCATCTTATCAATCATACATTTGTTTTGGCATGTCATTAACCTGCTAGAATTTTGTTTAAATGGTAACGCCTACCTACCATTTATAGTGGCATTAGTTCTGATTTTAGAAGACTTTGAGCAATAGTATTATAATGAAAATTAAGCAGTTTTAGGTATTGCCAAAGTAACATTCTGGAAAAGGCAAACAATTCCTAGTAGATGAGTTCTCATGTAATAAAAAAAAGAATATTTGTATTATTTAAGCTTCATTTGAATATCCACATTTTGAAAATTTACATGGAGCCATTAAAATTCAATTGAAAGCAAAGTTATGAAACTTCATTTTCTATCAACAGCTTGGGAAAAAAATAGCTAAATTCAATACAAATACCTGCTATAGGATCAGAGCTTCTGTGAGAACATTTATAAATGTGAAATACTAGGAAGCTATGTTTAAAAATACTCAAAGATCCCAAGGAAAAGAAACCAAATACTAGTCAACATAGGCCATTTTTAATAATTTGCTTAAAAAGTATAATTTATGAGAGAATGTTTTCATGAACATTGGTTAAGCAAATATTCTTAAATAGAACACAAAAATGCATGAACTGGAAAGAGATATATTGGAACTAAGATCTTGTTTTGTGCAAAATTCTACCAAGTTTTAATAATGCAGACTGGTTCAAATTCTTTGGAAAATTATCACTATCTTCTGAAACTCAAAATATATATACCTTATTACTAATGTTACCAAACTCAGGTTTGGCTGCTTGCCACTCAAAAGCCAATACTCAAGAGGCAAGTGTTGGTAGAAAGGAAAGGTTACTTTAATCAGAAGGTCAGCAATCTGGGGAGAAGGCGGACTTGTGTCCTGAAAACCAGCTCTCAAGATTCTGCTCAGCCACGACAGTTTTTTTTAAATTAATTAATTAATTAATTTATTTATTTATTTATTTTTGGCTGTGTTGGGTCTTAGTTTCTGTGCGAGGACTTTCTCCAGTTGTGGCCAGCGGGAGCCACTCTTCATCGCGGTGCGCGGGCCTCTCACTGTCGCCGCCTCTCTTGTTGCGGAGCACAGGCTCCAGACGCGCAGGCTCAGTAGTTGTGGCTCACGGGCGCAATTGCTCCGCAGCATGTGGGATCTTCCCAGACCAGGGCTCGAACCCGCGTCCCCTGCATCGGCAGGTAGATTCTCAACCACTGCACCACCAGGGAAGCCCCCCATGACAGTTTTTAACGGGAAAAAAAGGGGGCAGTAATCTCAGTTAATCATTGAGGCAGAAGGTTAGGTTCTGCATCATTTTCCACTGTGTGCAGACTGGCTGACTCCTCATGATCTTTCTTCAGATGATCTGCCTGAAGGATTGCTAAGGGAGCTGATGGGGGCTGAGAGCTATTCTTTCTTTAACTACTTAATTCTTCATTCCTACTTCTTTTAATCTAGGGAAAGGATCGACAGGTTAGGCAAGGTATTGTGTGCATTTAGTAGAACATAAGTCAGGAGTTAGGTTAAATGTTACCTAGTGAATTATTTTTATAATTAAGACTTAAGGAGAACAGAGATAGACAGACGGGAAAGAGGCAAAAGGGTTGCTTTCACTAAACCATTTCACTCCCAGATATGCATACACCTCAAAAGTGCACACATTTATGCCATACAACACATACACAAGAATGTTTGTGGAAGCTTTGTTTGTAATAGCTTCACTTTAGAAACCATCCAGAATTCCATCAACTATAAAATAAATCATAATACAGGCATACCTCAGAGATATTGTAAGTTCAGTCCCTTATCACCACAATAAGCAAATATCACAATAAAGTGAGTCACATGAATTTTTTGGTTTCCCAGTGTGTATAAAAGTTCTGTTTACACTATGTTGCAGTCTATGAAACGTACAAGAGTATTTTCTAAAAAAACAATGTATATACCCTAATTAAAAATATTTTATTGCTAAAAAATGCTAACTATCGTCTGAGCCTACAGAGAGTCATAATTTTTTTTGCAGGTGAGGGGTCTTGCTCAGTGTTGATGGCAGCTGAATAGCCAGAGGGGTGTTTGCCAAAGATTGGGGCGGCTGTAGCAATTTTTAAAAATAAGACAACAATGAAGTTTGCCACATTGGTTCTTCCTTTCACTTAAACACTTAGAGGCCGTTGTATAGTTATTCATCAGCCTAATTTCAATATTGTTGTGTCTCAGGGAATAGGAAGGCCCAAGGAGAGGGAGAGAGGCTAGGGAATGGCTGGCCAGTGGAGCAGTCAGAACACACATAGCATTTATTAGTTAAGATTGTCATCTTATGAAAGTGCATATTCTTACGGAGTTTACAATCTAGTTGGAGAAGTAAATATATGACACAGAAATTACAATTTAGCATGTTAACTGCAATGAAGCGAGTAGGTTTAAGGTACAGTCACCAGGAAACACACACACACTGATATTTATAACTGAAAAATACATGCCCGCTTTAGCTTCTTAATTCAGCTGAAGGAACCTACCACACAGACATCACCCTAAGCTCTTCTCAGGACAAACTCAACAGTGTTGTAAAATCACAAACTAATTGTGGGGACAATGGTTTGGGGAAAAAATAAACCATGATATAATTTGTGACTGCTCATTTATGAAATGCATCCTATATTCATTCTTGAGAGGTTCCCTACTTCTCCAATTAACATTGCAATAAAAATAAGGGTCCTCTTTAGTTTTCCAAATCTGTTCATTGAGAAAAAGAATTTTTCCTTCTGAATATGGTACAAGAAATAAACAATTAGATTTGGATTATTCACAAAAACTTATTAGGAAATTCTGAAGCAAAATGTAGCAGCTATCAAAGAGTATACAAGAGTGCTCTTGACATCCTCAACAAACAGTAAAATTTTCCTTTCCATCCTAAGATCTTCCACACTTGTCAATTCCATTTGCTTTTAATTATGCCACATGAGTAAGTCATATGGAAAAACAATAGATCTGTGTATGCTAATTATGTTTTGAAAGACAAATAGATCCAGCAGATTTAACTGAACAGAATAAATATGTGTGCATTCTTTAAAAAAAAAAAAAAAAATTGTCATCTTATATGGGTGTGATTCCTGGTGCCCCCAAATAATTAAACAATAATAACATCAAGGATCACTGATCACAGATCACCATAACAAATATAATAGTGATGAAAATATTTAAAATATTGCAAGATGTTATAAAGCAGAAACGAACACACCATTGTAAAGCAATTTTACTCCAATAAAGATGTTAAAAAAAATAAAAGAAAATATTGCAAGAATTACCAAAATATGATACAGCGACATGATATTAACAAATGCTGTGGAAAATGACAGCAATAGACTTACTTGACGCAGGGTTGCCAGAAACCTTCAATCAATCTGTAAAAAAAAAAAAAAAAAAAAAAAAAAAACACCACAGTATTTGCGGAGTGCTATAAAGTGAAGGACAATAAAAAGTCTGTATATTCATAGAATGAGTACACTGCAGCTATGAAAAATTTAAAAAACATGAATCTCACAAGTATAATTAGCAAAAGAAGAATACACAGCATAGTAAAACTATACACTTATTTGTGCACTTTTCTTATGAAACTGTACTTCTATAAAAAGATAAACAATTTAGTTCATGATATGATTATTATTGTGCAACTCAACAAATATATTCCAGATGCAAAGAATTTAATCAACAAATTGGATGGAACAAATTTTAAATTTCTGGTACAATTAACAAAACAATCTTCTCACTGCCTGAGGAGGTCCCACATACACTAGTTTAAAACAACATAAAATCAAATAATTTTGTTTTTTTCTTTTTTAATTGGATTATAATTGCTTTATAATGTTGTGTTAGTTTCTGCTGTACAATGAAGTGAATCAGCTATATGTATACATATATTCCCTCACTCTTGGACCTCCCTCCCCCCTAAAAAAATCAAATAATGTTAAGTAAAAAAGATAAGAGTTTAGAAGCACTAAATCTTGTCGTTTAACTGAGTGTAAAGTTCTCAGAATACATCTGTACTCTGCTTTAGTAAAATATTTTCCAATTTAAATGCGCAAGAGGCACTGTGATAGGGAAAAAATAAGGTATAGACCTAGCACTTCTTTCAAGGAAGTAGCAGTCTAAAGTAGATGTTGCAGGGGTATTCACTCTTAAATTTAATATATTTTCACACTTTGATATATAATTTCAATACAAGGCATAAATTAATCATTGTGACAAAGTTCCAATCTATGTTCTTTACATGCTTAAAAAAGAGGGAAAACCCTTTAATCTAAAGATGAAGTTCATGCCTGTAGTTTAAAAAAGTATCAGTGTGAAAACAACTGAAAAGGGTTTTAAAGGATTGGGGAATGGCTATACTTGTTACAGGGAAAAATTAAGGGTACGAGTGAGACAAGGGCACTCCAGGAAAAGATGATTACTTGCGCTGAAAAGGAACTGCTGAAAACTGTGAGATGTTTCCAAATAACAGCTGGTCATACTGTTTGTCAGTTTTGTAAAATAAAAATCTGAAAGAAATGTAAGACGAGATTTAGAAGTTGGTGGGGCTACCTTATAAAGGACTTTTTTTTTTTTTTTAACTAGGAAGAAGATTACGTATTTAATTTGTTAGGCAATAGAGGGAGTATTAAACTACTACTGATGTTTTATGGATTAGAAAGGAAAGCTTATAGTAAATTGATCTTCTGGAGGGTATAGTAATAACCTAGATGAGAGTAAATAAGGAAATCACTCTGAATAGTGAAAGCAGGGATAGAAAAAAATCCAAGGATCATTGTAGAATATATTGGTCCTAGTTTTTTTTTTTTTTTTTAGTTGTGGTATTATTGACATATGACATTATATTAGTTTCAGTTTCAGGTGTATAAAATAATGATTTGATATTTGAAAAATGATTCCCACATATTGCATAATGATCACCACAATAAGTCTAGTTAACATCTGTCACCATACATAGGTGAAAATTTTTTTTCTTGTCATGAAGACTTTTAAGATCTACTCTCTTAGCAACTTTCAAATATGCAATACACTATTATTAACCATAATCACCATGGTTTACATTACATCCCCATGACTTGTTCATTTTATAACTGGATGTTTGTACCTTTTGACCCCCTTAACTCTTTTCATCTACCTGCTACCCCTAACCTCCACCTCTGGCAATCACCAATCTGTTCTCTATGTTTATGAGCTTGGGTTTTTTTTTTTTTAATTTTTGTTTTTCTTTTTGTTTTCAATTCCACGTATGAGTGAGAACAGATAGTATTTTTCTTTCTCTGTCTGACTTGTTTCACTTAGCACCATGCCCTTAAGGTCCAAGGTTCATCCATGTTGTTGCAAATGACAAGATTTCATTCTTTTTTATGGATGAATAATATCCCATTATATATACCACATTTTCTTTATTCATTCATCCATGGTTGGACAGTTAGGTTGTTTCCATACCTTGGCTATTATAAACAATGCTGCAATGAACATAAGGTTGTATATATCTTTTTGAGTTACTGTTTTTGTTTTCTTTGGATAAGTACCTAGAGGTCCTAGTATTTAATTGAAAAATCAAAGAAAAATCTGGGGTCTAAAATGACTTCAAAGTTTGAGGTATATGTGACTAAGTTTCAAGGAGTGAGAAGGGTAGCCCTAGCAAGTCAGTAAAGCAGATTTTTTCTTCATGTCCGTGGAAACTTACCAACAAATGGAGAGAGATTAGAGGATAGGTGGAATTGAAGGCAGAGAAGGAGAAGGGTCAAGAGAAGAGATTTTCTTCTCAGAGTTAAATCAGTGCTTTCTTTTTCTCTCATCACAATTTTTAAAATATGCTTTATATTTCAAGTGTGTTTTATTTTATTGAGAAACAAGTTAATATTTGGAATTGCTTTCAAATAGTTTTCCAAAAATCACTATTTATTTTACTTGCATCATTATGTGTGTGTTTGTGTGTGTGTGTGTGTATATATATATATATAAAGCAAATAAAACAAATATATTTATCTATATTTTTGAAGGCAGGGGGTTTCCTAAGTCTAACAGAATATGAATAGACTTTTATATCGCTTGAGTTAATTAATTAATTCTAAATTATTTATTTTAAAAATTTGCTTTAAATACCAATATGACCAAATATAATTACCCTTATCTTCTTTTTATCTTTTTACCTAAAATCTTCTTTTTTTTAACATTTACCCATTGTCTCTTCTTACCATCTTACCTCAGAGAAAGTTGTGTATCATCTCATTTTCAAGGTAAACTCTTCTTACCCGTTTGTGTTGAGAGCTACTTATCATCCAGTTCTTCTAGAAACATGGTCTGATGTTAACCAGATCTGTTCCTTGTGCTTTTGATTTTTCCTTCTATTTTAGATCCTTTCCCTTGAGTGTCAAACAAACATACATTTTCCAAAGTCTCAAAACTGCCATCCCCTGGCTTGCCCCATTTCTATGCCTTCAGTGAAAAATTTTCCGAAGACCAGAACTGATAAAACTTTACTTTCTTATCATCTTCTTACTCCTCAAAATTTTGTATTATGTATTATTTTCCTGTCCCTTTAATGAAATTAAACTCTCAAATCATTAAAGTAATTTTAGTCTTCAAATTAAGCATCTTTTGTCATCCTTTCTTCTTCGACTTTCTTTAACATTTATACCTGTTGATTACCCCCTTCCTCTCTTGAAAAATAACCTTATGCAGGTCTAGATCTTCTCCATACTCTCTGATGATTCTTTCATTTCAGATTCTGTTCTGTTCTCTCTCTCTATAGTCTTCCACTTGATTAGGTCACTTCAACTACCATTTTCTTGCGACACTGTCACATTTTGTTCAGTTTAATTCCAATATAAATGCAAATCTGTCTTGTATTAACAGCTTTATGTGAATAACTTACTTTTCAAACTTAAGAAGTCTGTAAACAAACTCGTCTTCTCTTCAATATCTGATATTCCTCTAGCTTACTTCTGTTCTCTAAATGACACCACTATTTGTCATGCTTTTATTTGTTCATTCTTTCTGAATTTTGAAACCATTACACCTCAAAGGATTAGTGGGAGAGACAGATATGTAAATTCTGGGATAGGATGCAAGCAGATTAGAGTTGGAGTTGGAGACCATGACCTTGTGATTACAGGACTTCAGAGAAGCTTTATGGTGTGTAGCTAAAAATCCATCAACTGGAAGAATGGATGGGATAAGTGTTTAGCCAAAATCTTTAGTGCTTTATTGGAAAAGGATTGCTGTACTTGTTAATTCTTCCAGACCTCTGAGTTGTAAGCATCTGAGTACGGAGGGATTCTGCAGTTTTCTGATTTCCAGGTGTCTGAGAAGCCTCAGGGCAGAAAGAACAGGCTCACAGTAGGCAGCCAGGGCAGGTACACTTGAGTTACACTTACCAGAAGCTGGCCTATGCTGGTCAAAAATGCTTGACGCTAATAGCTGCAGTCATTGCCAACATAAGAGATGAGTGGAGAGAACGTGAAGCAGTGAGTAAGAAATATCTGGTTCATTGTAATTATCCTACATTTTAACAGACTAGATTACTTTCCATTTACCAAATCTGATCTCTGCTTTCCCACTTGCTTATTTTGATCAAGCTAATCTGTACTTTCAGGTGCCCTTCTTCTCAGTTCTGTGTATCCTGATTCCAACTATCCTTTAGTTCCCAGCTCAAATTATCCCTCCTTGATTTTGTCCCATTAATAAGAGGCTATTTCTTCCTCCTAACTCATATATCCCAGTACAGGGATCTCTGGTTGCCCTAATGAAATGAATCTTTGTTAAAGACAAGACTATTTTTCTCTTCATTTTAGTGTTTGATTCTATTGCAGCTAATGAATCTGGAGAAGTTTTTCATGATGATATTGTATCTGTGACCATGTATATCAGTTATTAATTCCATTCGAGCCTTAACCCTCTCATCTATATAATCTGGGTTAATAATATTTATTTTGCTGGGTTATTTCAAGTTTTAAATAATAAACTGTAAGTAATGGGCTTTCAGAGAATAAATGACTTTTGAAAGTTCACTTCCCACCTGCAAGGCTACACTAGAAATTAGGCAATTGATTGTTGTTGTTGTTTTCCCTTTATGTTCCGCTGAAGTAATTCATTGAAAATTTAGTTGTCCATGGCTAAGCAATGTTTTGTTCTCCAGTGAGGATGGCATTTTTTTTTTTTCTTTTTCAGTTTATATGATTCCCTGATTGCCACAGAGATCGTATTGTAACCACGGGGGGGAGGGATGGTACAACCTTGGGATAAAGCCGATGCTGAGGCAGACAGAGCAGAGAGCAAAATGATCCCACTGACTGTTCTTTTGGACCTTGCTCTACCTCTGAACTTCTAATTTTGTGAACACATTTCCTAATTTTTCAGGCCTGAGTTGGGTTTTTCTGGTTCTCACCGTTTAAAATGTCTAAAATGACACATACTTCATTTTAACTCTACTGATATTTATCCTTTTCATGTATCTCAGACTCTGCTGCTGTCCCTGCCATAAAGTCAGGTGTTGGCAACATATTAGACTACAGGAAACACAACAGCCTCAGAGAAACATGACTCAACATGCAGGGTGGGGGGCTTCCCTGGTGGCGCAGTGGTTAAGAATCCTCCTGCCAATGCAGGGGACACAGGTTCCATCCCTGGTCCAGGAAGATCCCACATGCCGCGGAGCAACTAAGCCCGTGCACCACAACTACTGAGCCTGCACTCTAGAGCCCGTGAGACACAACTACTGAAGCCCATGTGCCTAGAGCCTGTGCTCTGCAGCAAGAGAAGCCACCGCACTGAGAAGCCCACGCACCACAATGAAGAGTAACCCTCACCTGCCACAACTAGAGAAAGCCCGTGCACAGCAATGAAGACCCAATGCAGCAAAAAATTAAAAAAAAAACAAACAAGAAAACCAACACGCAGGGTGGGACAACTTAGGGCCCCTCCAGTGTGCGTAGGATTTGTTCTGCTTTCAAGGCTCTCCACAGCATCTGAAGCTTTACATCCCTGGAGGCAACTGCCTGTATGTTTGTTCACCTTTATTACCAACCTGCAGTTGCCAGGCATCTGCTAAATTACAATTTTGAGTGCTCAGTGGTGACTTCATTTGCATAAAAAAGGAGACTCTTTGCCCCTCATTTAGTTAGAATGGCATTGCACCACAGTGTAGAGCTTGCATATAGGTATATTAAAAGACTGTTGAGCTAAGAAGCTTAGAGGCTTCTTTGTGCAGTTAGGAAGTGGGGACTGGGTTGTGTTCATGTGTGCTTACTGTTCTTTCTCAGAACAATAAAGTAAACAGATTCTCTCCTCTGAGAGAAAAAGAAGTTTCAATAATGTAGAATTAGCTTTGCTTCTGTCTAGAGCCCTTGTTTTTTCAACCCCAAGAAACATATCACATAGTATGTAGGAGAATATTGGCAACATATAAAAGGATATAGAGGCCACAGAGCAATAGATGTTCTCTGATCCTATGCAAGCTGATTCTTCATGGTGGCTTCCTTTCTGCAGAGCTTCTAGCTTGTCCTGTAGCAACACCTGATTAGATAGCAGTGCCTTGCAACATTCTCAGCTGTTCTTTCTTTCCTCAGTTAACTTCTCTTGTCCGTGCAGTTGAGTTATCAAATGCTGTAAGTGTTATGTCAATACCACTTCAAATATAAAACACTAGCTGTGCAAAGACTAAGGCAAATTGTTTTCCAGCTAACTGCTTGCAGCCTACTCTTACAAATAAAGACCAGGACTCTCCACAAAGCACTGAAGCAGCAAATTTAAAAGGAGGCAAATAGAACATGGACTATTTGGCATCAGAGATAAAACAGTTCATTACCTGGTTAATTTTCCATTTTCCTGGTTTAGAGCAAGCATAAAATTACAGATAACAAAATGACACTTAATAGACACTGGACATTACAAGAGAAATGTAACCTTTAAAGACGTTCCTCTTCCGTTGCTGGAAAAGTTAAGGGTGGGGTGGGAGGATTCTATAGGGTACAGATCCCAAAGGAAGAAAATATAGGGGAAAGAACTAAGGTCTAGCCCCAATTCTATGAATTGCTAATTATGGAAATCTGGCCAAGCCACTCTCCTTCTAGCAGGGACTTAATTATCAAATGTATTATACAGAAATTAAAACAGTTATGTTCTCTACTATGCAGGGTTGTGGCAAAAATGAAATGAAATCACGTATATAAACGTGTGTTAAAAACTCTAAAGCAGATACACAAAGATTCATACCTGTGGGGTGGAGTCAAGATGGCATACTAGGAGGATGCAGAATTCACGTCTCCTTACAACTAGGGCACCTACCAAGCACTGGTGGGGGACCACAGACACCTAAGGGGAGGGGAGGAACCCCCAGAGACCGGGTAGGACGTGGGGCTTGGGGGCAGTGAAGGGGGAGGAGAAGTGGAGGCAGGATGGGACTGGTGCCCCTAAGGGGCGGCTGTGGAAGGGAAAGGGATCCCACGCCCGAAGGGGGAAATTGGGGGACCATTGGGAGGGCAGAGTATCAAAAAGGAGTGTGGCTAGGTTTCCCCTGCCTACTTGGACCCCCAGGAACTTGTTGAGATCCCGGGCCTGATCCTCTACCCACCTAGGCCCCCGCCAGCCACGCGGGTCCTGAAGGAGTGGGAGGGAGGGAAGGGGGAGCAAAAGTGAAGGCCAGACCTCTGAGACCGGCACCCGTGAGGGGTGACTGGGGGAGGGGAGGAGTTCCTACACCCAGTGGGGTCCACCCATGGTTAGAGGTCCATTGGCGACGGGGGCCACCCTGGGGGAGATAGTG
Source organism: Balaenoptera physalus (assembly GCF_965194825.1). NCBI lineage: Eukaryota > Metazoa > Chordata > Mammalia > Artiodactyla > Balaenopteridae > Balaenoptera > Balaenoptera physalus. The sequence goes on along the minus strand of NC_138883.1, from coordinate 58,922,435 downwards.
GAGGATGGCACCAAGGAATGGAAGGGAACAGGGCCAATGCTTTCCCCGTCCACTTAGGCACGGGGGAAGCTGTTGGGCTCCCAGGCCTAATCCTCTGCCCTCGGAGCCTCTCTCCTGCTGCCCAGAGCCCAAGCCCCGTCCCTACACCCCCACCCAGGGCCCTACTTCCACACTCAGAGACCCCCTCCAAAGAGCTGGGCCTAAACCCCACCCACACACCCTCACTCAGGCCCTACCTCCAAGCTCCGGAACTCCACACTCCAGAGGCCCTCCTTTCCACATGCTGCTTCTCCCCTTCTGCAGGTCCTAAGCAGAGGCCCCGCCCCACGCTTGAATGTCACCACACCTAGGCCCTGCCCCACCCAAAACCCCACCCCTAAGTTCCACGCCCCACCTAAACTACACACCCATAGCCAAGGATTTTTTGGGTTTTTTTTCTTTTCTTTTTTCCTCTTTTACATTGGGGTTCTGTTTAAACTTGTTGATTCATTGTTGTTGATTCTTTTATATTTTTATTTTTCCTAATCTTTTATTCTTCTGATTTTATTTTATTCTTTATACTTTGTTAGTGATCTCTCTCCTTTTGGTTTGTTCCCCCCCTGCCTTTATTTTCTTTTTTCTGTTGTGTTTTTTTTTTTTTTACCTTGTTGCAGTTATTTCAATTATACTTTTATTTTTCCTAATATGTTTTTTATCTTTCTAATTTTATTTTAACCACACCATGAAGCTTGAGGGATCTTGGTTCCCAGGCCAGAGGTTGGGCCCGAGCTCCTGTGGTAGGAGCTCCAAGTCCAAACTGCTGGACTAACAGAGAACCTCAGACCCCAGGGAATATCAGTCAGAGTGAGGCCTCACAGAGGTCCTCATCTCAGCACCAAGACCCAACTCTATCCAACTGCCGGCACACTCCAGTGCAGCACATCTCAGGCCAAACAACCAGTAAGACAGGAATACGGCATGACCCATAAAAAAAAAAAAAAAAAAAAAATGAAAAGACAAAAAAGTTTGTTACAGACGAAGGAGCAAGGTAAAAACCTACAAGACCAAATAAATGAAGATGAAATAGGCAACCTACCTGAAAAAGAATTCTGAGTAATGATAGAAAAGATGATCCAAAATTTTGGAAATAGAATGGATAAAATACAAGAAACATTTAACAAGGATCTAGAAGAACTAAAGCACAAATAAACAGTGATGAACAACAAAATTAAGGAAATTAAAAATACTCTAGAAGGAATCAATAACAGAATAACTGAGGCAGGAGAACGGATAAGTGAGTTGTAAGATAAAATGGTAGAAATAACTGCCAGGGAGCAGAATAAAGAAAAAAGAATGAAAACAATTGAGGATAGTCTCAGAGACTTCTGAGACATTGAATGCACCAACATTCAAATTGTAGGGGTCCCAGAAGGAGAAGAGAAAAAAAGTGTCTGAGAAAATATTTGAAGAGATTAGAGTCAAAAACTTCCCTAACATGGGAAAGGAAATAGTCAATAAGTCCAAGAAGTTCAGAGAGTACCATGCAGGATAAACCCAGAGAAAAACACGCCGAGACACATATTAATCAACTATCAAAAATTAAATACAAAGAAAAAATATTGAAAGCAGCAAGAGAAAAGCAACAAATAACATACAAGGTAATCCCCATAAGGTTAACAGCTGATCTTTCAGCAGAAACTCTGCAAGCCAGAAGGGAGTAGCAGGACATATTTAAAGTGACGAAAGGGAAAAACCTACAACCAAGATTACTCTACCCAGCAAGGATCTCATTTAGATTCGATGGAGAAATTAAAAACTTTTTGGATAAGAAAAAGCTAAGAGAATCCAACACCACCAAACCAACTTTACAACAAATGCTAAAGGAACTTCTCTAGGCAGGAAACACAAGAGAAGGAAAAGACCTACAATAACAAACTCAAAACAATTAAGAAAATGGTAATAGGAACATACATATCGATAATTACCTTAAATGTAAATGGATTAAATGCTCCCACCAAAAGACGTAGACTGGCTGAAAGGATACAAAAAAGAGACCTGCATATATGCTATCTACAAGAGACCCACTTCAGACCTAGGGACACATACAGACTGAAAGTGAGGGGGTGGAAAAAGATATTCCATGCAAATGGAAATCAAAAGGAGCTGGAGTAGCAATTCTCATACCACACAAAATTGACTTTAAAATAAAACCTATTATAAAAGAAAAAGAAAGATACTACCTAATGATGAAGGGATCAATCCAAGAAGACAATATAACAATTGTAAATATTTATGAACCCAACATAGGAGCACCTCAATACATAAGGCAAATGCTAACAGCCATAAAAGGGGAAATCGACACTAATGCAGTAATAGTATGGGACTCTAACACCCCACTTTCACCAATGGACAAATCATCCAAAATGAAAATAAATAAGGAAACACAAGCTTTAAATGACACATTAAACAAGATGGACTTAATTGATATTTATAGGACATTCCATCCAAAAACAACAGAATACAATTTCTTCTCAAGTGCTCATGGAACATTCTCCAGGATAGACCATATCTTGGGTCACAAATCAAGCTTTGGTAAATTTAAGAAAATTGAAATTGTATCAAGTATCTTTTCCGACCACAATGCCATGAGACTAGATATCAATTACAGGAAAAAAAAACTGTAAAAAATACAAACACATGGTGACTAAACAATACACTATTAAATAACCAAGAGATCACTGAAGAAATCAAAGAAGAAATTAAAAAATACCTAGAAACAAATGACAATGAAAACACGATGACCCAAAACCTCTGGGATGCAGCAAAAGCAGTTCTAAGAGAGAAGTTTATAGCAATACAATCCTACCTCAAGAAGCAAGAAAAATCTCAGATAAACAACCTAACCTTACACCTAAAGCAATTAGAGAAAGAAGGACAAAAAAACCCCAAGGTTAGCAGAAGGAAAGAAATAATAAAGATCAGATCAAAAATAAATGAAAAAGTAATGAAAGGAACAATAGCAAAGATCAATAAAACTAAAAGCTGGTTCTTTGAGAAGATAAACAAAATTGATAAACCATAAGCCAGACTCATAAATAAAAAAAGGGAGAAGACTCAAATCAACAGAAGTAGAAATGAAAAAGAAGTAACAACTGACACTGCAGAAATACAGGGGATCATGAGAGATTACTACAAGCAACTATATGCCAATAAAATCGACAACATGGAAGAGATGGAAAAATTCTTAGAAAAGCACAACCTTCCGAGACTGAACCAGGAACAAATAGAAAATATAAACAGACTAATCACAAACACTGAAATTGAAACTGTGATTAAAAATCTTCCAAGAAGCAGCCGCATAGCACAGGGAGATCAGCGTGGTGCTTTGTGACCACCTAGAGGGCTGGGATATGGAGGATGGGAGGGAGGGAGACGCAAGAGGGAAGAGATATGGGAACATATGTATATGTATAACTGATTCACTTTGTTATAAAGCAGAAACTAACACGCCATTGTAAAGCAATTATACTCCAATAAAGATGTTTAAAAAAACAAAAATTCTTCCAAGAAACAAAGGCCCAGGACCAGGTGGCTTCACAGGCGAATTCTATCAAACATTTAGATAAGAGCTAACACATATCCTTCTCAAACTTTTTTTTTTAATCTCTCTGTGTCCCACTGTCTCTGTATAGCCCAGCAAACACTCGTTTACCAAACATTTGCTTTTCAGGCTCCATGTCAGTTACCTTCCTCCCCTTTGAAATCCCTAACCTCTACCCCCAACATCCTCCTTTGTCTTCAGCTGAAGATGGTATTTAAGGTGAGGGCTTTAGCCATTTTGATGAGTTACTCAGTTTTCCTTAATCTTTCCCATGTGTACATGTTATTAAACTTTTGTTTGATTTTCTCCTGTTAATCTGTCAGATGTCAATTTAATTCATAGACAAGAAGGGTAGAGGAAAATTTCTTCCTCCCTGACAACATTGATGATCTGCAGTAACTTATAGAATAAAGTGTAGACTAGCAATCTTACTTTCAAAAGGGGGATGCTAAAGTTATTTGCCATGTCTAGGAACAGGCTGAGGTGAGCCAAAATTGTAATGTACACAATTTATCCTTGTCACCCTTCTACATGGTTCTTGCCTTCCTCTCGAGTCTCTCTGTATTGGTCAGACTTCTCACCTTCCCACTACCTTTTCTGTATTCACCTTAAGCAAAGAACTTCTCTTGTTCCTTGATAGGGGCCTCAACTAATTTAATGGACATCAACAAATCAAACTAATTTCATTTGTTTGGGTCATTAACCTTTCAAAGTCTTCAGTCAGTTACTTCATCTATAAAATGGTTACAGTAATGTCACAGCTTTAAGAAATAAATGAGGAAATCCACATAAAGCATTTAGCATATTTTCCCACTCATGGTAAGTTTGAATGATTTTTTGATATAATTACAGTGTAATATTTAAGTTACAGTTTTATGCTTTCAAAAGTTAGATGTCCAAATTGAAATAACTTTAGAACCAGAATGATTGTATTTGAAATGCTATTTGTTATCATTGTAATAGTTTAGGATCAATTTCATAGTATGTTTCTTAAAAAAAGAAGTGTTACAATAGAAAAGGCTGATTTGATATTTTGCCTGTTAGCAAAAGTCTGTGCAAAGAATGACATCCAGAACTGTGGAGAAAAATAGCACAAAACATTTGCACAGGAATTAGGAGTGAATTTTATTAATCTTAACTGAATTTTTCTTCTTCCTGATTCTCTATTTCTGCTTCCAGAAACTGAGATTCAGATTAGTATTTCTTCATCAACTATTTAGCTTATCAAGGAATGATATAGATTTTACTGTATTTCTGTGAGGAGGAGATAATGGACACAAGAGCATTTCTTGTCTTAGTGGAATGACCCACATTTTTACACTATATTAACTCTTACTTAACATATGGTATTATTATAGTTTTCTTATGAAATCTAATTGTTTTCAGTTTGGTTCTGCTGATCTCGGGTGGCCTCAGCTTGCCAGCAGCTTGAAGCAGGGTTTCGGTTCCTGGCCAGAGATTGAGGTCGGGCCACAGCAGTGGAAGTGCCGAATCCTAGCCACTAGACCACCAGGGACCAGTTGCCAGTGACAAGGCCCTGGCTCTTCAGCTTTGCAAAAAAGAATTCCCACAAAGACAGAAAGTAGTGAAACAAGTAAAGTGTTTGAGTACGTGTGGATAGACACATGGGTGGGCTCAGAGAGAGAGTTAGTAGTAGTTTGAATCACTTATGTGGGGTATTTCTTCTGGGCTTCCTTTGGCCAATCATTTTGATTTGCCTGGTTCTGAGTCCATAGTTGTTATATCTCAGGATCCTCCCATGTGTCTGCATGCATCTCTTAGCCAAGATGGATTCCAGAGAAGAGCCCTATGGGTAGATTGACATCACTCCCCTTTTGATCTCCAAGGAGCTTTATAGACAGGAAGGTCGCCTTGACTCCAAGAATGAGAAATATGTGGTCTCTTATCTTTTATCTGGACAGGGCCCAGCCTCTATTATCCTGCTGTTATGGAGTTTCTGTCCACAGGGGACGAACTCCATCTGCTCAGCCTGGGGCCCATTTATCTCCTGTCTCATTGCCATCCACCCTCTTTCTTAATGATTCAGTAGTAACAAGATGATGTAAAGTATGTGCTCTGTTCTTTACTCTCCCTAACTTATGTAGGTGGAGTGGGTAGCCCCTATCATCTGGGCAAAGCATAAGGATGTTTCTGCAAAGCTGAATTGGGTAGCTTAATAGTGATAATACAATAAACTGAGTCATAGACAATTCAGTCATTGAATATTTATCACATAGTATCTTGAATTTCTCAACTGGATTCTGACATTATTTATGTAAAATTGTCTGTAATATTTTAAATATCTGTCCCTATTTTAAATTACTTAAATAGTTTGTATATTCTCTTTTTATTACAAAACAGAATAAATAAGAAAACAAAAATATATAAAAAGATTTAACTGTTTAAACATAATAAAAATTTGAGACGTATTCATGCAATTGATAGTATAATTAATATTTGATCAAATTGTGATCAATAAAAAATAAATGTACCAAATACATACACTGAGATATGCATATTGAGATGTTATTTTATTATTTTATCCATATTTAGTCATTGAAGGCTAGGAGTGACCATATTTATAAAAGATCGTATTTATTTCTAATTTAAAAAAATTATATGAGCAGATGCTTTATACCTTCTGTAATCTCTAGAGCAAGGAGTCTTTATGAATTTATGATGCCCAGATATCCAGCCCACAATTTTTTTTTTTTTTTTTTTTGTCTGCGGAACTAGTTCAGAGTGGGAAAGAGAGTGGTTTTGGGGGTGGAAGTATAGATAAATGCAGTAGAATCAAGAAGACTGTTTAATGTAGGAAAAACAACATTGAAAACACCATGTATCAGTTGTCATTTTTCTGGCGACTGAGCATCTGAAAATCCTCAATGTATTTAGGCAAGTGCTGCCATTTGTTCATATACAAATTAATTTAACAAATACATGGATTGCTAACTATGTGAACATTGGACAGGATATGCAGTGGTAATAAGATAGGCAAGGTCACTGCCTTCATTAAACTTAAATTCTAGAGGTTTATAATAGGAAAAGAGAGGTCACCACCTGTTATAACTAAAAGAAAGACCTTTGATTTTCAGGTCCACTGAGTATTCCCCCTTCCACACATCTACGCACACAGACTATTTGCAGCATGGGCAAGAGCTTTAACTTAGCCTTGGCCAGTTAGAAACAATCATCCATGATTTCGAATTCAGAGCTACTGATGCAGAGAAACAAGAACATTAGCAAATCCATTCTGGTCATGCCATTAATGAAGATCACAACACAAATACATGTCCACAAACTAGTTCCCCTGTTCCACCCATTACAAAGATTATCACCAAATGTATGTGTAATTTACCCATGTTTAATTATTCCTATGTTTTACCACATTGTAATATTGTTTTTATTCAACTAAAACATTTCCTGTTTTATTCTTTTAGATAAGAATATTGCTTTACTTTTATAAATGTCTTTACCACTTTTCCATCTTGGAAAAAAAATAAGCTCACCTCTACATGCTTCCACAGAGTTACCTTATCAGTGTTTACCTATTAATTAACATAATGCTTAGCAGAACATTTATGATTATCAAAAGGACCCAGCTGAAGGAATAATTCGTCTTGGCCCCTGTATCCCTAGGATTACACTGAATGTTAAGGTCCTATTTAATTCCCAACTTGTGGGAAAAGGCATGAGTCTTAAGTCAAAATGCTTGAAATTCATGGATATTTATCTGATTTTAAAACCTGAGTTTCTTTACAGATTCACAGGCCTTGAAAGAATGAGTAGTTATTCTTTCTTTTTTTTTTAACACTTTATTGGATATAATTGCTTGTTGTGTTAGTTTCTGCTGTATAACAAAGTGAAACAGCTTACATATACATATATCCCCATATACCCTCCCTCTTGCATCTCCCTCCCACCCTCCTTACCCCGCCCCTCTAGGTGGTCACAAGCACTGAGCTGATCTCCCTGTGCTATGTGGCTGCTACCCACTAGCTATCTATTTTACATTTGGTAGTGTGTATATGTCAGTGACACTCTCTAACGTCTTCCCATCTTCCCCTTCCCCTTCCCTGTGTCCTCAAGTCCGTTCTTAATAGCTGCATCTTTATTCCTGCCCTGCCCCTAGGTTCTTCAGAAACATTTTGTTTTTTAGATTCCATATATATGTGTTAGCATATGGTATTTGTTTTTCTCTTTCTGACTTACTTCACTCTGTATGACAGACTCTAGGTCCATCCACCTCACTACAAATAACTCAGTTCTGTTTCTTTTAATGTCTGAGTAATATTCCATTGTATATACGTGCCACATCTTCTTTATCCATTCATCTTTCAATGGACACTTAGGTTGCTTCCATGTCCTGGCTATTGTAAATAGTGCTGCAATGAACATTGTGGTACATGACTCTTCTTGATTTATGGTTTTCTCAGGGTATATGTCCAGTAGTGGGATTGCTGGGTCATATTGTAGTTCTATTTTTAGTTTTTAAAGGAACCTCCGTACTGTTCTACATAGTGGCTGTATCAATTTACATTCCCACCAACAGTGCAAGAGGGTTCCCTTTTCTTGACACCCTCTCCAGCATTTATTGTTTGTAGATTTTTTGTTGATGGCCATTCTGATGGGTGTGAGGTGATACCTCATTGTAGTTTTGATTTGCATTTCTCTGATGATTAGTGATGTTGAGCATCATTTCATATGTTTGTTGGCAATCTGTGTATCTTCTTTGGAGAAAGGTCTATTTAGGTCTTCTGCCCATATTTAGATTGGGTTGTTTGTTTTTTTTGATAATGAGCTGCATGGATTGCTTGTATAGTTTGGAGATTAATCCTTTGTGAGTTGCTTCATTTGCAAATATTTTCTCCCATTCTGAGGGTTGTCTTTTCATCTTGTTTATGGTTTCCTTTGCTGTGCAAAAGCTTTTAAGTTTCATTAGGTCCCATTTGTCTATTTTTGTTTTTATTTCCCTTTCTCTAGGAGGTGGGTCAAAAAGAATCTTGCTGTGATTTATGTCAGAGTGTCCTGCCTATGTTTTCCTCAAAGAGTTTTATAGTGTCTGGCCTTACATTTAGGTCTTTAATCCATTTTGAGTTTATTTTTGTATATGGTGTTAGGAAGTGTTCTAATTTCATTCTTTTACATGTAGCTGTCCAGTTTTCCCAGCACCACTTATTGAAGAGACTGTCTTTTCTCCATTGTATATTCCTGCTTCCATTATCAAAGATAAGGTGACCATATGTGCGTGGGTTTATCTCTGGGCTTTCTATCCTGTTCCATTGATCTATATTTCTGTTTTTGTGCCAATACCATACTGTCTTGATTACTGTAGCTTTGTAATATAGTCTGAAGTCAGGAGCCTGATTCCACCAGCTCCATTTTTCTTTCTCAAGATTGCTTTGGCTATTCGGGGTCATTTGTGTTTCCATACAAATTGTGAAATTTTTTGTGCTAGTTCTGTGAAAAGTGCCATTAGTAGTTTGATAGGGATTGCACTGAATCTGTAGATTGCTTTGGGTAGTATAGTCATTTTCACAATGTTGATTCTTCCAGTCACATGGTATATCTCTCCATCTTTTTTTTTTTTTTAAACATCTTTATTGGAGTATAATTGCTTTACAATGGTGTGTTAGTTTCTGCTTTATAACAAAGTGAATCAGTTATACATATACATATGTTCCCATATCTCTTCCCTCTTGCATCTCCCTCCCTCCCACCCTCCCTATCCCACCCCTCTAGGTGGTCACAAAGCACGGAGCTGATCTCCCTGTGCTATATGGCTGCTTCCCACTAGCTATCTATTTTACATTTGGTAGTGTATATATGTCTATGCCACTCTCTCACCCTCTCACATCTTACCCTCCCCCTCCCCATATCCTCAAGTCCATTCTCTAGTAGGTCTGTGTCTTTATTCCCGTCTTGCCACTAGGTTCTTCATGACCTTTATTTTCCTGTAGATTCCATATATATGTGTTAGCATACTGTATTTGTTTTTCTCTTTCTGACTTACTTCACTCTGTATGACAGACTCTAACTCCATCCACCTCACTACAAATACCTCCATTTCATTTCTTTTTATGGCTGAGTAATATTCCATTGTATATATGTGCCACATCTTCTTTATCCATTCATCCGATGACGGACACTTAGGTTGCTTCCATGTCCTGGCTATTGTAAAGAGAGCTGTAATGAACATTTTGATACATGACTCTTTTTGAATTATGGTTTTCTCAGGGTATATGCCCAGTAGTGGGATTGCTGGGTTGTATGGTAGTTCTATTTTTAGTTTTTTAAGGAACCTCCATACTGTTCTCCATAGTGGCTGTATCAATTTACATTCCCACCAACAGTGCAAGAGGGTTCCCTTTTCTCCACACCCTCTCCAGCATTTATTGTTTCTAGATTTTTTGATGATGGCCATTCTGACCGGTGTGAGATGATATCTCATTGTAGTTTTGATGTGCATTTCTCTAATGATTAATGATGTTGAGCATTCTTTCATGTGTCTGTTGGCAATCTGTATATCTTCTTTGGAGAAATGTCTATTTAGGTCTTCTGCCCATTTTTGGATTGGGTTGTTTGTTTTTTTGTTATTGAGCTGCATGAGCTGCTTGTAAATCTTGGAGATTAATCCTTTGTCAGTTGCTTCATTTGCAAATATTTTCTCCCATTCTGAGGGTTGTCTTTTGGTCTTGTTTATGGTTTCCTTTGCTGTGCAAAAGCATTTAAGTTTCATTAGGTTCCATTTGTTTACTTTTGTTTTTATTTCCATTTCTCTAGGAGCTGGGTGAAAAAGGATCTTGCTGTGATTTATGTCATAGAGTGTTCTGCCTATGTTTTCCTCTAAGAGTTTGATAGTGTCTGGCCTTACAGTTAGGTCTTTAATCCATTTTGAGCATTTTGAGTTTATTTTTGTGTATGGTGTCAGGGAGTGTTCTAATTTCATACTTTTACATGTACCTGTCCAATTTTCCCAGCAGCACTTATTGAAGAGGCTGTCTTTTCTCCACTGTATATGCTTGCCTCCTTTATCAAAGATAAGGTGACCATATGTGCGTGGGTTTATCTCTGGGCTTTCTATCCTGTTCCATTGATCTATATTTCTGTTTTTATGCCAGTACCAAACTGTCTTGATTACTGTAGCTTTGTAATATAGTCTGAAGTCAGGGAGCCTGATTCCTCCAGCTCCATTTTTCGTTCTCAAGATTGCTTTGGCTATTCGGGGTCTTTTGTGTTTCCATACAAATTGTGATATTTTTTGTTCTAGTTCTGTGAAAAGTGCCATTGTTAGTTTGATAGGGATTGCACTGAATCTGTAGATTGCTTTGGGTAGTATAGTCATTTTCACAATGTTGATTCTTCCAGTCACATGGTATATCTCTCCATCTGTTTGTATCATCTTTAATTTCTTTCATCAGTATCTTATAGTTTTCTGCATACAGGTCTTTTGTTTCCTTGGTTAGGTTTATTCCTGGGTATTTTATTCTTTTTGTTGCAGTGGTAAATGGGAGTGTTTCCTTAATTTCTCTTTCAGATTTTTCATCATTAGTGTGTAGCAATGGAACAGATTTCTGTGCCCCAATTTTGCATCCTGCTAGTTTACCAAATTCACTGATTAGCTCTAGTAGTTTTCTGGTAGCATCTTTAGGATTCTCTATGTATATCATGTCATCTGCAAACAGTGACAGTTTTACTTCTTTTAGGATTTGGATTCCTTTTATTTCTTTTTCATCTCTGATTGTCGTGGCTAAAGCTTCCAAAACTATGTTGAATAATAGTGGTGAGAGTGGGCAACCTTGTCTTGTTCCTGATCTTAGTGGAAATGGTTTCAGTTTTTCACCATTGAGAACGATGTTGTCTGTAGGATTGTCATATATGGCCTTTATTATGTTGAGGTAAGTTCCCTCTATGCCTACTTTCTGGAGGGTTTTTATCATAACTTGGTGTTGAATTTTGTCAAAAGCTTTTTCTGCACCTATTGAGATTATCATAGGGTTATTATCCTTCAATTTGTTAATATGGTGTATCACATTGATTGATTTGCATATATTGAGGAATTCTTGCTCTACTGGGAAAAACCCCACTTGATCTTGGTGTATGATCTTTTTAATGTGCTGTTGGATTCTGATTGCTAGTACTTTGTTGAGGATTTTTGCATCTATGTTCACCAGATATATTGACCTGTAGTTTTCTTTTTTTGTGACATCTTTGTCTGGTTTTGGTATCAAGGTGATGGTGGCCTTGTAGAATGAGTTTGGGAGTGTTCCTCCCTCTGCTATATATTGGAAGAGTATGAGAAGAATAGGTGTTACCTGTTCTCTAAATGTTTGATAGAATACACATGTGAATCCATCTGGTCCTGTGCTTTTGTTTGTTGGAAGATTTTTAATCACAGTTTCAATGTCAGTGCTTGTATTTGGTCTGTTTATATTTTCTATTTCTTCCTAGTTCAGTCTTGGAGGGTTGTGCTTTTCTAAGAATTTGTCCATTTCTTCCAGGTTGTACATTTTTTTGGCATATAGTTGATTTTAGTAATCACTTATGATCCTTTGTATGTCTGCAGTGTCTTTTTTACTTATACTTTTTCATTTCTAATTCTGTTGATTTGAGTCTTCTCTCTGTTTTTCTTGATGGCTGTGGCTAGTGGTTTATCAATTTTGTTTATCTTCTTGAAGAACCAGCTTTTAGTTTTATTGATCTTGGCCATCATTTCCTTCATTTCTTTTTCATTTATTTCTGATTTGATATTTATGAGTTCTTTCCTTCTGCTAACTTTGGGTTTTTTATGTTCTTCTTCCTCTAATTGCTTTAGGTGTAAGGTTAGGTTGTTTATTTGAGATTTTTCTTGTTTCTTGAAGTAGAATTATATTGCTATATACTTCCCTCTTAGAACTGCTTTTGCTGCATCCCATAGGTTTTGGGTCGTCGTGTTTTCATTGTCATTTTTTTCTAGGTATTTTTTGATGTCCTTTTTGATTTCTACAGAGCTCTCTTGGTTATTTAGTAGCATATTGTTTAACCTCCGTATGTTTGTATTTTTTACAGTTTTTTTCGTGTAATTGATATCTATTCTCATGGCGTTGTGGTAGGAAGAGATACTTGATACGATTTCAATTTTCTTAAATTTACCAATGCTTGATTTGGGACTCAAGATATGATTTGTCCTGGAGAATGTTCCATGAGCACTTGAGCAGAAAACGTATTCTGTTGCTTTTGGATGGAATGTCCTATAAATAAAGTTCAGCTTGTTTAATGTGTCATTTAAAGCTTGTGTTCCTTATTTATTTTCATTTTGTATGGTCGGTCCGTTGGTGAAAGTGGGGTGTTAAAGTCCCCTAGTATGATTGTGTTACTGTTGATTTCCCCTTTTATGGCTATTAGTTTTTGCCTTATGTATTGAGGTGCTCCTATGTTGGGTGCATCAATATTTACAATTGTTATTTCTCCTTCTTGGATTGATCCCTTGATCATTGTGTAGTATCCTTCTTTGTCTCTTGTAATAGTCTTTATTTTAAAGTCTATTTTGTCTGATATGAGAATTGCTACTCCAGCTTCTTTTGATTTCCATTTGCATGGAATATCTTTTTCCATCCCCTCCTTTTCAGTCTGTATGTGTCTCTAGGTCTGAAGTGGGTCTCTTGTAGACAGTATATGTATGGGTCTTGTTTTATATACATTCAGCCAGTCTATGTCTTTTGTTTGGAGGATTTAATCCATTTACATTTATGGTAATTATCGATATATATGCTCCTTTTACCATTTTCTTAATTGTTTTGGGTTTGTTATTGTAGGTCTTTTCCTTCTCTTGTGTTTCCTGCCTAGAGAAGTTCCTTTAGTGTTTGTTGTAAAGGTAGTTTGATGGTGCTGAATTCTCTTAGCTTTTGCTTGTCTGTAAAGGTTTTTATTTCTCCGTTGAATCTGAATGAAATCCTTGCTGGGTAGGTCATCTTGGTTGTAGGTGTTTCCCTTTCATCAGTTTAAATATGTCTTGCCACTCCCTTCTGCCTTACAGAGTTTCTTCCCAAAGATCACCTGTTAACCTTATAGGGATTCCCTTGTATGTTATTTGTTGCTTTTCCTTTGCTGCTTTTAATATTTTTTCTCTGTATTTAATTTTTGATAGTTTGATTAATATGTGTCTTGGCATGTTTCTCCTTGGATTTATCCTGTATGAAACTCTCTGCGCTTCCTGGACTTGATTGACTATTTCCTTTCCAATATTAGGGAAGTTTTCACCCAAAGTCTCTTCAAATATTTTCTCAGTCCCTTTCTTTTTCCCTTCTTCTGGGACCCCTATAATTCGAATGTTGGTGCCTTTAATGTTGTCCCAGAGGCCTCTGGGACTGTTCTCAATTCTTTTCATTCCTTTTTCTTCATTTTGCTCTGTAGTAGTTATTTCCAGGTCACTTATCCGTTCTTCCTCCTCAGTTATTCTGCTATTGATTCCTTCTAGAGAGTTTTTAATTTCATTTATTGTGTTGTTCATCCGTGTTTGTTGCTCTTTAGTTCTTCTAGGTCCTTGTTAAACATTTCTTGTATTTTCTCCATTCTATTTCCAAGATTTTGGATCATCCTTACTATAATTACTCTGAATTCTCTTTTCAGGTAGACTCCTTATTTCCTCCTCATTTGTTCAGTCTGTTGGGTTTTTACCTTACTCCTTTATCTGCTACATATTTCTCTGTCTTCTCATTTTGCTTAACCCATTCTGTTTGGGGTCTCTTTTTCACAGGCTGCAGGTTTGTAGTTCCCATTGTTTTTGGTGTCTCTCCTCAGTGGGTAAGGTTGGTTCAGTGGGTTGTGTAGTCTTCCTGGTGCAGGGGACTGGTGTCTGTGCTCTGGTGGATGAGGCTGGATCTTGTCTTTCTGGTGGGCAGGACCATGTCCAGTGGTTTGTTTGGCATGTCTGTGAACTTATTGTGATTTTAGGCAGCCTCTCTGCTAATGAGTGGGGTTGTGTTCCTGTCTTGCCAGTTGTTTGTCATGGGGTGTGCAGCACTGGAACTTGCTGGTCGTTGAGTGGAGCTGGGTCTTAGCATTGAGACAGAGATCCCTGGGAGAGCTCTCGCCAATTGATACTACATGGGACCGGGCGGTGTCTTGTGGTCCAGTGTCCTGAACTTGGCTCTCTCACCTCCGAGGCTCAGCATGACACCCAGCCGGAGCACCCAGATCCTGTCAGCCACATTGCCCGCAGCTCCGATGCAACTGAACAGAAGACTCACACAGTGGGTTCGTTAGGTAACATACATAGAGTCAGAAGAGTTGCTGGACTGCTGCATGGGGGGTCACTCCGGATCCTGACAACTGTGCTAGCTATGTTCACCAACATTTCAGAAACAGAGACCTGTTTACAAGTTACTGCATCAGTCAGAATGTGGTCAGCTCTTCCAGCCCCACGATCTAATGGCACGACAGCTGAGTCACTTTGGGGCACCGGCCTGTGGGGTGAATACGTGGCTGGACTGAGATGATTGCTCAGGGAACCTGAAAAACCCTGCTGCTCTTTCTCATGCCTACCAGGCATTCTTGAGGAAGGTCCTTGCTATAACCTTACAGATACATACTGTGAATCATATTCTCCAAAGACTCCTATGACCATTCTCTCAGTTTCTGAGTATATGGCTATATATAATATAATATAATATAGTATAATATAATATAGTATAGTATAAATATAATATAATATAATATAATATAATATATAAATAAAATTAAATACAAAATGGAGATAAGAGTTGAAAATTCCCTGAGCAGATGAAACCACTTAAGCCATGTAAGCAAATCTGAATCTAGCTTGTAGGTTATTTCTTACAAATACCTCTGAAAATCATAAATGAAACTTAAGCTGGTCCCCCAAAATTGACATGAGGTAACTACTTTTAACCAATTCCTTATCACTAGGAAAAGTCTAATGCTCTAACCAATCATTTTGAAGAATAAACAGCCTTTTCATTTTTACTGTATAACCTGCCCTATAATAAAATACTTCTGAGCCTCATTCCACTGTTGATCTGAAAGGTCCTAGTTCATGAACTGTTCTTATATGCACAATAAATTCTTATTAAATACTATTTTATTGATCTGATGTTTTAATTTTGCTGGTAATTAATTTTCCTATACATATATATACATTTAATATTTGATATACATGTGTGTATATATATATATGTAGTCAAAAATTCAGAAATAAGATATATATGTGTCTCTTCAGAAAGTAGCAATATCAGTATCATCCCGTTGGTTACACAGGTGAATAAATTATGAAGGTGAATAAAGTAAAGGTTGGAAGATTCTAGAAGAAGTCCTTGGATTTGCCCTTTCTTCAAATAATGAAAGAGAAAGTAATGTCACATTCCAGAGGGAATGGCGAGATTAGTGTAATTGTCAAAGGTTTGAAAGATTGAGATGTGATTATGGGTATCACATTGACATTTAATTCTCCAATTTGATGAATACAGAAGATAAATGAGACATGGAGAATGATGATGGATTGTTTTAAGTCTAATATGCTGGTGACTTTAGTTGCAGACCTTGTTCCCAATGTGGTATTCTTGCAGGAACAGATCAGTGTGGTCTTAGATATCTGAAATTAAGCCATTGATCTCGTTGGTTTTATTTTCTTTTTTTTTCCTCTTCCAGGAAGACTTGAACTTTAAATGTAATTTGTTTTTACCCAATAGGGACAGCAGTACACCTTCACCATCATGTCTTAGATCACACCTACTACCTATTTCTGTGCCACAATTTAGTCTGCAGTGACAATGACAATCTCACTCTCACATGACAAGGTATCATGCTGCTTCACTATTTTAATAATATACTGATCATGGGCATTGAAGAGCAGAAAGCAGCAGGAACAGAATGGTAATACTTAGGTCAGTAAATTTCTGCTGTTCATTATAATGGGACTCATAAGGATATCACCACTAAAGTGAGTGACTGGTTCTGCTTCTAAGCAACAGAAATATGACATTGAAATCTTTGATTTTGTGTTCAACATATACTAAGTTTGAGTGTATTGCTCATAGTATTGACCTAGTGTCCTAAAATGCTGCTAGCTTTGATAAGAAGGATCTTTAATGGGTCCAGGCTGCACTATAATCTGTGCCAACTCATCCTTTATGACCCACTGGATCTTATGGTAGTCGGAAGTTCTATGGCTGATTAAGATACTGTATAGAATCTGTAGCAAACACAATATGAAAATCACAGTGAAAGGCACCATTGTTTTGAAATGATGCCAAACTTTCTTGGGTTAATAACCATTCTGCTCCTCAGAAATATACCTTGGCATACTCCTGCTACTTCATGTACACTAAAGAGTTAAATATTTGATAGCAGGTAAATTCATGGCTTCTTATGTTATCATATCCATCTAGTCATAAACTTGATTACAACCAGCATCCCTACTGTAGGGCTTCAGTGTGTGTAAGTAGTTGGCATAAGTAGGATCTTCCAAATGTCTGTTGTGCCACACCGCTGGCTCTCTCTCAGTGCACAGCTGTGGTTTCATGGAATGTTTCCTTGACTGCTTAACTGAGGTGAGGGGAGAAACTGAGTGTGAATCACAGATGACTCTGTGGGATATATTGGCACCAGCCACAGGTGGCTCTAAAAAAGAATGGAGAGAAAAAGCTACACTGAAAGCAGAACTCTGAGCATTACAGCTCACTGTTCATCTCAGCGGGGTTTATTAGAATGGTGCCAGGATTTTAATCACAAGTCAGATGAACCAACGTGAGCTATCCAAAATTCAATTAGAATATCATAATAATTATTCTTATTAATAGTAGATATACGAAAAAATGTAATATTTCATGACATTCAAAAGCCTTTGTTATTAGGTTGGAAATAAACCTTAGGATCCCATCATCCCTTAAGGGTCATTAAAGATAAATGGGTAAAAACAGGCATACATTTTAAGAACAGATAATAAAATTTCATTTCACTGATAAACCTAGGTAGGGGTTATATGCTTCTGTGATTAGATAATCTCACTTTGACTTATAGCTGAAGATACAATAATTATTTTAAAAATGGCTCATTGAGAATACTCAGTATGCATATCTGCAGCTCCAGGTCTCACACTCAGCTGACACCTGATTGTGAATAACTTCAATTAACTGGGATGGTGCCTGTGTTCTTCCTGGATGGGCAAACTCATTTAAATGGGGTGTGTTGTGAAACACTTGAAAGTATTTCTTTAATATTGTAAAATGGAACTAAACACCCTAAAAAGTGATTTTTAAAATATATTATTCTTGCAAACAGAAGAAAAATTATCTCACTAAATTTCATAGCCTAATGAACTCCTTTTTAAAGTTGGTAACTTTAATAAATTAAAAACTAATTGTTTAAACAAAAGCAAACTTATAGGTATTTGAAAATAAAGCTAACCTGAGCTTAGTATCTATACACCTAATGGTTTTATTGGGTAGATCACAGACCTGGAAGGGACAAGATTGGAGCATTAATGACACAGACATTTGGGTCTAAAGTGTGAGTGTATTTGTAATTCACGTAAATGCATTTAAAGTTCCCCACTAATGCGAGAGATCATAATGCTCTAATGCAGGTATTGGCAGTCTACCACCTTCAGATCAGATCTAGCCCACTGACTGTTTTTGTATGGCTGAAAAAAAATTTTAAAGACTATTTTGTGACATGTAAAAATTATGTGAAGTTCACATTTCAGTGTTCAAATGTGAAGTTTTATCAGCCCAGCCACACTCATCCATTTATATATTATCTATGGCTGTTGTTGCATTATAAAAGCAGTTGAGTAATTGTTGCAGAGACTATATGTCCTGCAAAACCTAAAATACTATCTGACTTTTACAGAAAAATTTGCTGACCCCTGACCCAGTGAATAAGATGATATGTTCTATGGGTTTCATTTGTTACTGTGTATTCCCCAGAAAAATAGAAAATCGTTCTAGACTTGGCTATGTTTCCTCCAGCACTGCAGTTTTTGTACTTAATATTTACATACTCATTTGCAGCTAGACCAGCTGCAGCTGCATCCAGGTTCAGGAATGGCACTGCCCATGGGGCCAGCAGCCTGTGTGGTGCCAATGTCCTGTGCTGAGGGGCAGCACAACAAGGTCTTCAGCTCTAGGTCTAATTGACTAGTCTCCCAATTTGTCTGAACCTTCCCAGAGGTCTCCTGCTTTCCTGGAGGTCATGTAAACTATCCAATATTCTTTCAATTACTTCCTTTTCTTATTAAATCAAACAAGTAGTTCCTTGCAACTAAAAACTCTGATGGGTACAAAACTAAACACACAAGTAAGCAAATAAAAAAAAGGATCAAGAAGATATAAAGATGGGAATGTATGTAAGTAGATTAAGTGTTGTACACAAATGCTCTCTGAGTCCTATAAGAAGCAGCCAGCATCCAAGGACCCATACTCATAAGACATCAGAATGAGTAAAATAGAAAAGTGGCCTACCATTTCCCGAGAAATACGAAATATGAGAAAATTGGCCAGAATTGGGGAGTAAACTCAAGCAACTCCTAAATAAAGTAAACATGAACAGTAATACAATGAAGATAGTTTTTTAAAGTACATTTAAATTTTCCCTTAAAAGCAGCATCTTTCTAAACAGTCAGTGAGTGGATGTGAAGGAATCAGTGAATTTCAGTGAGTAGTTCAATGTCACAAAAGATGAGAGATCAAGAAAAGACTGGCAGGAAGGGAAGAGAGGAAGGAACTGCTACTCTCTATAACCTCTAAATTCTCCTGACTCAGGGCAAGGCACTATTCTCTCATACTCTCAGTTTCCTCATCTTCAAATCTAGGATAAATTTGACCTCCTTTTAGGGTTAATGATGGTGACTAAATGACCCTGGTTAAGAGCATGAATTCAAATCAAACAATCTGGGAATTACGTTTCCCCCCTGAAATTGAATATCAGGGTAAATTTGGGCAAGTTACATATCCTTTCTAGTTTGCCTTTCCTCCTCTTTTAGTGGGGATTACAATAATAGCATCTAATAGGGAAGTTTTTGTGAGGCATTAAATAAAAGAATGTGTTTTAGTTCTTGGCAGAGTGCTTGCACATAAATGATAGATGGAAGGAAAGCAATATAATGGTTTGTCTGGGGTGGTAAAATAAGGAAGAACTGAGGTCAATCCCCAAGTTACCCTCATTGTCTACCTTGGAACCACAGTGAAATGCTCTTGAGCATGTTTCTTTTAGATAGATAGGGCTGACAGTAGATAACATGCAAATAATTCTTTTTAGACTATGCATTGGCATCTTTCAAATTGGGCCTCTATATCCAGTTGCTATTTTAGAAGTGAGGAATCACACAGTCCTGTAAGAACAAACCCATGTGTTACAGAAGCCCTCTCATCCTGTGTCCAGAACTGACTATTCTCACAGCATTTCTCAGCCCTATCCCCCCACTAGGTATCATGGCCTGGACCTCATTTGTCTGTCTACCCTACAGGGTTACATGAGATGCCAGGACTGACTTTTCGTTGGCTTATTTATTGTTAAGGCAACTGCTTTAGAAACAGATCCTATTCATTTTGGCTCAATGCTTATCTTGTTTAGTGAAGAAAAAGTTTAAAAACATTGTGAAATCAAATTTTGCAGTCAGCAATTGTCTAGGTGTACCAGGAGAAGTTTCCATCTGCTTCCTTATCACAGCACTTGGCATGCATAAATTAACATCTGTTCTTTTGTCTTTATTTCTTAGTTCAAAAAATCACAAGAAAGTCAAGGATTTAAAAGAAATCATAGACAGTTAAGAGTGACTGTTTCACAAATGTCTTATATTTGAGAATTAAAGGTAACAAATCATAACAAATTCCAGACATTTCAGAATAACCATGCTTAAATACATGTGATCAAAGTACTTGGTCAATCTAATTTAGTTCAACCCTAGAAATGGTTTTGTCATTTCTCAGAAGATTTTCAGAAGCTGAGGTGAATCAAGATGACAGACTTTTAGAGGTCTCTTAATTCTCTTCCGATCCTAGATACTTGGCTTAGCATGAATATATAACTTTAAGCCAAGTTGCTTAATTCTGCGTTTATCTATTTATAACTACCTGCTTTTCCTGTAAAGAAGACCTGGCACCTATCTAAAACCATCTCCAATAAACTTGCAATTACTATTACAAATTTTTTGCATGCACTGGAGCTATTGACGAACACCAAATCTAAGGATACCCAAATCTAATCCTTTTTATTAGGTAAATTGAGTTCTCTTTATGCTGTCTCTTCTCAAAAATCATGTCTGGTGGAAAGGATGGAGATTTATAAAAGTCAGTTTTTTCAGTCATAAAAATTAGAGATGCTATATTTACTAAAGATATTAAATTTACAAATGGTTTAACATTAGAGTAAAACATTATAATTTATTTTAAACTTTTATGAGAAATAAAAGTTTTTATTTTCTAATCTAATTGGATTTTGGCCAAATTTATACTTGTAATTATTAAAAAGCAACAATGTTACTGAAAATGTATTAGTCTCAACAGCCAATTAAACTAACTTTTAACCTCTTAAGTAAATAGCAAGTATTAGACCAGTATTAAAAAAAACATTCTTCTGAAAAACAGATTAACTTAATGATCAGTAAGAGAACATTAAATTAATTCTTTGTTATATAAAATAAGGGACCAGATGTTTCTGGTTTCTCATGAACTGTACCAGCCCATTACTGTACCTTCTATCCACAATTGCTCCCATTTACAATATAAAGACAAGAAGAGTGTTAAAATAGATATTTTCTCCCTTTAACTTCAACCAGAAAATATTTTTAGATTGACTTTACTTCTAATCCTCACTCATCTCTCTAATTGGTACAAAAATAGGGTAAAAATTGATTTTTTCTCATTGTCCAGCAATTATCTTATAATTTTAGAAAAAGTGCATATATTTTATAAATAAATTAGGAAGAAATATATTAACATGACTATGGAAGAATTATGAATGATTTTCAATTTCTTTATTATGTGCTATATTTTTCAAGTTTTTTTTACAATAAGTATCTTGCATTATCAATGAAACTAAATGTTACAAAAATAATTTGTAGGTGGTCCAATCACAAACTTATGTGTATTCACTTATTTATTTATTTAAAATTTATTTTTGATCTCTGTATATCAGACATCATGTCTGTAAAATAGAGTGATAACACATGATCCTTTCCCTCAAGGAGCTTGCAATCTGAAGGTGTGGTACTTAATCCAATCAGTCATATGAAGATTTTTTGCAATATCCAGATTCCATCTCTTACTATTCAGGTCTAAGAACCACCTCTTTGTGTTCTTTATTGTCAAGTGTGTTATTTCTGGTTAATTTCATTTCTCCCACCTTGAGTAAATAAATAGTAGCTACACTTTTTAATTCAACACCATGGCTCTCGGGGACATGATTTACTGAAACAACATAGATTTTGCCTTTGCCAATCTCTAACACTATTTAGTGCAGGGTATATTATTAGTCATGACACTGCATCATTCATCATGCCACCCATGAATGCAGGCTTCCAATGACTTGCTCCAATGTTTTTACTCTGCTTAGCTGATGATGACTCCAAATGTAAGTCCTTTGCATATACTCCCACTAGTCAGGAATATAGGAGAGGGGCCTGTGGGTGGAGTGAGAAGAATGGTGCTATTTATGCATCATAGTTAATGACTGACCTGGGAGGAAGAACAGGGGTGGGGAAGGGAGGCATTCGATAAATGACACTTGATGCCACTCCTGCCACCCTCAGATGCTGTAGACTGGAGGTGTCACCAGGTTGGGGACATAAACAGGAGTGGGCTGAGTCATGGGTCTACACAAACAATTAAGTTCAGGGGTCATTTGCATGCTGTTGATATCATCTAAGCCCTAGGGACCTGAACTCATCCCATGTTCAATGAGACAAATTAGTGTAATAATCATCAATATGGCAGCAGCATTCTGGTAGCCTAATCTTATGCAATTCCATAAAAGAAGTATCACACCTGTCAGCAGGAGCAATCTTCTTGGTATCTAGGGCCTTGGATGACTTCAGAGGCATGAATTCCAAAGCTCCTTGGGGTATCTGATTGACCCCATGTGATCCCATGTGGTGAGGAGTGTGAGAGGAGGGGAAGGGGCAATTATGGAGTTGAAGGGGAGAACCAGTCTGGGGCCAAGATGGGCAATAGACCAGTCTCTGTGTGCCCTGCTGGGTGGTACTGTTGGCCATGATTAGTCCCAGCCATCAGAGGAGGACTTAAAAGTTTTGAGGAAAGACTTCAAAACACAGGCACCCTGAGGCATAAGATCCAGAGCAAGGGTTTCACTTGCCCATTCTAAATGTGGTACTGACCACTGGATAGATCAGGCAAGTGATGATGTAGGCCATAGGAGGATATAACATGTAGCAAAGAAGTACAGTTATAGTTTCCATATGAAATGAGGGTAGGAGAAGTCTGTGATTAGACTTTAATTTCTGACTTAGGTAAATTTTATTTGCAGAACCATTAGTCTGGATAGAAAATTTTCATTTGGTTGGAATGATAGATTCATATACTATCATGTAATTTTGTGTTAATTTTATCAGATAACTTATTATTAGATCCATGTACAAACTAGTCAACCAGGGACCATGCTAAAATGCAGATTCTAATTTAATAGGTCTTTGCGGAAACTGAAATTCTGTATTTCTAACAAGCTTCCAGGTGATGCTAATTTTGCCAATTGAGAACTATATTTTCAGTAGCAATGTGCTACACTATAGTTCTAAATTACTGGTCAAAGACCTCCTAATTCCTCTTAGAAGAACACAATCATAAGAGGAATTAACATATTTCATTCTTTTTCTGGGCTGTTTCCAAACTGTCATTTATCTTTCCTTGTCTCAGGGACTCATTGACAATAGAAGCAATCATCCTCAAAGCCATGTGTAACAATGGCTCGTCCATAAATCTAAGTATTCACTATAAAGTTGTTTTAGTTATCTGTTATTGTAAAACAAACCATCCCCAAACAGTGACTTAAAACAGCAATTTATTATCCCCCGTGATTCTGTAGGTTAACTGGTTTGTCAGTCATTTGGAGGCTTAACTGGGATCTCAGCTGGGGCAATCAGTCAGGAGCCTTAGTTCTCCTCCATGTGGCTGCTTGGGCTCCCTCATAGCACGATTTCAAGAGGAAGCATCCTAGAGCAAGCATTCCAAAGAGGGGAAAGTAGAAAGGTATCAGGCAAATTAAGGGCCAAGCCCAGAAATGGCACAGTGTCACTTCTACTGATTTTTTCTATGTCAAATCAATCAAGTAGTGAGAGGGCTTAGATAAGCCTTGAAATCTGGGAAGCATGGTCCTTTGAGGAATCACTAAAGCAATAGTCCCCCACAGATATTTACAGAATGAATGTAGTTATTGAGAAGTTGGTTAAATTTACTTTTTAGTTAATTGTCATTTCACTTCTAACATTTATTTTCTTTTTATCTATCAATTATTTGATCATTAGGCAAAAAAATATGACTCTTATTTGAAAGTAGACATAGAAAACAGCAGAAGAGAATGAATGAAAAGAAAAAGAATACGATAGAGGTAGGAGAGCATAGAAACATGTATACACTCAAAAACCAAAATAAAAGCTAGGATTGTCTTTGTTCTACTGCATTTGCGAAAAAAGGTGTTCCTTATATAATACTATAACATTTAATTTACTGTAATTATATGAATCTATGAAAAAATGGTTGTAGCATCCTCTTGCATTAAATTATTGAAGAGGCCATTCAGCTGACTCTTAATATCTAGATCTTGACTAGCTGAAGCTTTAAATTTTATGCAGCAGTCTTTCACACAATCTTAAGGCACATTGTGGATGAGTAGAATTAAAACTTAAATAAAGTTGAAATGTAATTTCTGGACCATTTCCTTACCCAAGATTCTCAAGACCTGAATAAAATTCAATAGAAACAATATGTGCTGGAGCTGTGGCGATATTAAACTAAACTGTTTTCTAAAGAAATAATATTGCACAATGGAAATCAGTTTCAAGAGATGTTGAGAGAAATAAAATTCCATCTAATAAATCTGTGGCAAGACAAAGATTTTGACAACTGATTTCCTCCCTCTGCTTCAATGTACTTGGAATCTCAGATACACATAATAGAGACAATAATCTCCAAGGAATATTTATCTAAATGGGTTTTTAATTTCAATGTTTGATTTATACTGAGAACAAGCACAGCACATGTCTTTAAGTAAGCTGCACTGGGAATAATGTAAAATACAATTTTACTTATTTTGCAAGAGCAATTTAGGTTTTAATGGCTATCATATTTCCTTCTTTTAAAAATATACTCTTTAATAGAGGAAAAAGAAGAAATCTCTGCAGTACCTATAATAGTTAAATGTGTTTATTCATGTTTTTATACTGAGAGGAATATCTTTCTAATTACATAGATTTTTAAATGAACCTTTATTTTGGAATAATATTTGATTTTCAGAAAAATTGCAAACATAGTAGAGAGAAGTCCTGTGTACCCTTTGTCCAATTTTCCCCATTGTTAACATCTTACATTTCCATGGTGCCATTGTCAAAATAGAGAACGTGGCCTTGGTAAATTACTTTTATTTTTTAAAAAATAATATTAACAACGTTATAGGAGACCTTTGCATTTTAAATGTTTTCATCAATATATGGCAAGTCACATATTTTTAAATGATTGCATTGTCTTTTTTTTTTAACATCTTTATTGGAGTATAATTGCTTTACAATGGTGTGTTACTTTCTGCTTTATAACAAAATGAATCAGTTATACATATACATATGTTCCCATATCTCTTCCCTCTTGCATCTCCCTTCCTCCCACCCTCCCCATCCCACCCCTCCAGGTGGTCACAAAGCACGGAGCTGAACTCCCTGTGCTGTGCGATTGCTTCCCACTAGCTATCTATTTTACGTTTGGTAGTGTATATATGTCCATGCCACTCTCTAACTTTGTCCCAGCTTACCCTTCCCCCTCCCCATATTCTCAAGTCCATTTTCTAGTAGATCTGTGTCTTTATTCCCATCTTGCCCCTAGGTTCTTCATGACCTTTTTTTTTTTTTCTCCTTAGATTCCATATATATGTGTTAGCATACTGTATTTGTTTTTCTCTTTCTGACTTACTTCACTCTGTATGACAGACTCTAACTCCATCCCCTCACTACAAATAACTCAATTTTGTTTCTTTTTATGGCTGAGTAATATTCCATTGTATATATGTGCCACATCTTCTTTATCCATTCATCCGATGATGGACACTTAGGTTGCTTCCATGTCCTGACTATTGTAAATAGAGCTGCAATGAATATTTTGGTACATGACTCTTTCTGAATTATGGTTTTCTCAGGGTATATGCCCAGTAGTGGGATTGCTGGGTCGTATGGTAGTTCTATTTTTAGATTTTTAAGGAACCTCCATACTGTTCTCCATAGTGGCTGTATCAATTTACATTCCCACCAACAGTTCAAGAGTGTTCCCTTTTCTCCACACCCTCTCCAGCATTTATTGTTTCTAGATTTTTTGATGATGGCCATTCTGACCGGTGTGAGATGATATCTCATTGTAGTTTTGATGTGCATTTCTCTAATGATTAATGATGTTGAGCATTCTTTCACGTGTCTGTTGGCAATCTGTATATCTTCTTTGGAGAAATGTCTATTTAGGTCTTCTGCCCATTTTTGGATTGGGTTGTTTGTTTTTTTGTTATTGAGCTGCATGAGCTGCTTGTAAATTTTGGAGATTAATCCTTTGTCAGTTGCTTCATTTGCAAATATTTTCTCCCATTCTGAGGGTTGTCTTTTGGTCTTGTTTATGGTTTCCTTTGCTGTGCAAAAAAGCTTTTAAGTTTCATTAGGTCCCATTTGTTTATTTTTGTTTTTATTTCCATTTCTCTAGGGGGTGGGTCAAAAAGGATCTTGCTGTGATTTATGTCATAGAGTGTTCTGCCTATGTTTTCCTCTAAGAGTTTGATAGTGTCTGGCCTTACAGTTAGGTCTTTAATCCATTTTGAGTTTATTTTTGTGTATGGTGTCAGGGAGTGTTCTAATTTCATACTTTTACATGTACCTGTCCAATTTTCCCAGCAGCACTTATTGAAGAAGCTGTCTTTTCTCCACTGTATATGCTTGCCTCCTTTATCAAAGATAAGGTGACCATATGTGCGTGGGTTTATCTCTGGGCGTTCTATCCTGTTCCATTGATCTATATTTCTGTTTTTGTGCCAGTACCAAACTTTCTTGATTACTGTAGCTTTGTAATATAGTCTGAAGTCAGGGAGCCTGATTCCTCCAGCTCCATTTTTCGTTCTCAAGATTGCTTTGGCTATTCGGGGTCTTTTGTGTTTCCATACAAATTGTGAAATTTTTTGTTCTAGTTCTGTGAAAAATGCCAGTGGTAGTTTGATAGGGATTGCATTGAATCTGTAGATTGCTTTGGGTAGTACAGTCATTTTCACAATGTTGATTCTTCCAATCCAAGAACATGGTATATTTCTCCATCTATTTGTATCATCTTTAATTTCTTTCATCAGTGTCTTATAATTTTCTACATACAGGTCTTTTGTATCCTTAGGTAGGTTTATTCTTAGATATTTTATTCTTTTTGTTGCAATGGTAAATGGGAGTGTTTTCTTAATTTCACTTTCAGATTTTTCATCATTAATGTATAGGAATGCAAGAGATTTCTGTGCATTAATTTTGTATCCTGCTACTTTACCAAATTCATTGATTAGCTCTAGTAGTTTTCTGGTAGCATCTTTAGGATTCTCTATGTATAGTATCATGTCATCTGCAAACAGTGACAGCCTTACTTCTTCTTTTCCGATTTGGATTCCTTTTATTTCTTTTTCTTCTCTGATTGCTGTGACTAAGACTTCCAAAACTATGTTGAATAATAGTGGTGAGAGTGGGCAGTCTTGTCTTGTTCCCGATCTTAGTGGAAATGGTTTCAGTTTTTCACCATTGAGGACGATGTTGGCTGTGGGTTTGTTATATATGGTCTTTATTATGTTGAGGAAAATTCCCTCTATGACTACTTTCTGCAGGGCTTTTATCATAAATGGGTGTTGAATTTTGTCCAAAGCTTTCTCTGCATCTATTGAGATGATCATATGGATTTTCTCCTTCAATTTGTTAAAATGATATATCACGTTGATTGATTTGCATATATTGAAGAATCCTTGCATTCCTGGGATAAACCCCACTTGATCATGGTGTATGATCCTTTTAATGTGCTGTTGAATTCTGTTTGCTAGTATTTTGTTGAGGATTTTTGCATCTATATTCATCAGTGATATTAGCCTGTAGTTTTCTTTCTTTGTGACATCTTTGTCTGGTTTTGGTATCAGGGTGATGGTGGCCTCGTAGAATGAGTTTGGGAGTGTTCCTCCTTCTGCAATAGTTTGGAAGAGTTTGAGAAGGATAGGTGTTAGCTCTTCTCTAGATGCTTGATAGAATTCGCCTGTGAAGCCATCTGGTCCTGGGCTTTTGTTTGTGGAAGATTTTTTTTTTAATTTATTTATTTTATTTTATTTATTTATTTTTTATTTATGGCTGTGTTGGGTCTTCGTTTCTGTGCAAGGGCTTTCTCCAGCTGCGGCAAGCGGGGGCCACTCTTCATCGCGGTGCGCGGGCCTCTCACTACCGTGGCCTCTCCCGTTGCGGAGCACAGGCTCCAGATGCGCAGGCTCAGTAATTGTGGCTCATGGGCCCAGTTGCTCCGCGGCATGTGGGATCCTCCCAGACCAGGGCTCGAACCCGTGTCCCCTGCATTGGCAGGCAGATTCTCAACCACTGCGCCAACAGGGAAGCCCCTTGTTGGAAGATTTTTAATCACAGTTTCAAGTTCAGTGCTTGTGATTGGTCTGTTCACATTTTCTATTTCTTCCTGGTTCAGTCTCGGCAGGTTGTGCATTTCTAAGAATTTGTCCATTTCTTCCAGGTTGTCCATTTTATTGGCATAGAGTTACTTGTAGTAATCTCTCATGATCGTTTGTATTTCTGCAGTGTCAGTTGTTACTTCTCCTTTTTCATTTCGAATTCTATTGATTTGAGTCTTCTCCCTTTTTTTCTTGATGATTCTGGCTAATGGTTTATCAATTTTGTTTATTTTCTCAAAGAACCTGCTTTTAGTTTTATTGTTCTTTGCTATCATTTCCTTCCTTTCTTTTTCATTTATTTCTGATCTGATCTTTATGATTTCTTTCCTTCTGCTAACTTTGGGGTTTTTTTGTTCTTCTTTCTCTAGTTGCTTTAGGTGCAAGGTTAGGTTGTTTATTTGAGATGTTTCCTGTTTCTTAAGGTAAGATTGTATTGCTATAAACTTCCCACTTAGAACTGCTTTTGCTGCATCCCATAGGTTTTGGGTCATCGTGTCTCCATTGTTATTTGTTTCTAGGTATTTTTTGATTTCCCCTTTGATTTCTTCAGTGATCACTTCGTTATTAAGTAGTGTATTGTTTAGCCTCCATTTGTTTGTATTTTTAACAGATCTTTTCCTGTAATTGATTTATAGTCTCATAGCGTTGTGGTCAGAAAAGATGCTTGATATGATTTCAATTTTCTTAAATTTACCAAGGCTTGATTTGTGACCCAAGATATGATCTATCCTGGAGAATGTTCCATGAGCACTTGAGAAAAATGTGTATTCTGTTGTTTTTGGGTGGAATGTCCTATAAATATCAATTAAGTCCATATTGTTTAATGTATCATTTAAAGCTTGTGTTTCCTTATTTATTTTCATTTTGGATGATCTGTCCATTGGTGAAAGTGGAGTGTTAAAGTCCCTTACTATGATTGTGTTACTATCGATTTCCCCTTTTATGGCTGTTAGTATTTGCCTTATGTATTGAGATGCTCCTATGTTGGGTGCATAAATAGTTACAATTGTTATATCTTCGTCTTGGATCCATCCCTTGATCATTATGTAGTGTCCTTCTTTGTCTCTTGTAATAGTCTTTATTTTAAAGTCTATTTTGTCTGATATGAGAATTGCTACTCCAGCTTTCTTTTGATTTCCATTTGCATGGAATATCTTTTTCTACCCCCTCACTTTTAGTCTGTATGTGTCCCTGGGTCTGAAGTGGGTCTCTTGTAGACAGCATATATACGGGTCTTGATCTTGTATCCATTCAGCCAGTCTGTGTCTTTTGGTGGGAGCATTTAATCCATTTACATTTAAGGTAATGATCGATACGTATGTTCCTATTCCCATTTTCTTAAATGTTTTGGGTTTGTTATTGTAGGTGTTTTCCTTCTCTTGTGTTTCTTGCCTAGAGAAGTTCCTTTAGCATTTGTTGTAAAGCTGGTTTGGTGGTGCTGAACTCTCTCAGCTTTTGCTTGTCTGTAAAGGTTTTAATTTCTCCATCGAATCTGAATGAAATCCTTGCTGGGTAGAGTAATCTTGGTTGTAGGTTTTTCTCTTTCATCACTTTAAATATGTCCTGCCACTCCCTTCTGGCTTGCAGAGTTTCTGCTGAAAGTTCAGCTGTTGACCTTATGGGGATTCCCTTGTGTGTTATTTGTTGTTTTTCCCTTGCTGCTTTTAATATTTTTTCTTTGTATTTAATTTTTGATAGTGTTATTAATATGTGTCTTGACATGCATCTTCTTGGATTTATCCTGTATGGGACTCTCTGTGCTTCCAGGAGTTGATTAACTATTTCCTTTCCCATATTAGGGAAGTTTTCAACTATAATCTCTTCAAATATTTTCTCAGTCCCTTTCTTTTTCTCTTCTTCTTCTGGGACCCCTATAATTCGAATGTTGGTGCATGTAATGTTGTCCCAGAGGTCTCTGAGGCTGTCCTCAGTTCTTTTCATTCTTTTTTATTTATTCTGCTCTGCAGTAGTTATTTCCACTATTTTATCTTCTAGGTCACTTATCCGTTCTTCTGCCTCAGTTATTCTGCTATTGATCCCTTCTAGAGTATTTTAAATTTCATTTATTGTGTTGTCCATCGTTGCTTGTTTCCTCTTTAGTTCTTCTAGGTCCTTGTTAAATGTTTTTTGCAGTTTGTGTATTCTATTTCCAAGATTTTGCATCATCTTTACTATCATTATTCTGAATTCTTTTTCAGGTAGACTGCCTATTTCCTCTTCATTTGTTAGGTCTGGTGTGTTTTTACCTTGCTCCTTCATCTGCTGTGTGTTTTTCTGTCTTCTCATTTTGCTTATATTACTGTGTTTGGGGTCTCCTTTTCACAGGCTGCAGATTCGTAGTTCCTGTTGTTTTTGGTTTCTGTCCCCGGTGGCTAAGGTTGGTCCAGTGGGTTGTGTAGGCTTCCTGGTGGAGGAGACTAGTGCCTGTGTTCTGGTGGATGAGGCTGGATCTTGTCTTTCTGGTGGGCAGGTCCACGTCTGGTGGTGTGTTTTGGGGTGTCTGTGGCCTTATGATGATTTTAGGCAGCCTCTCTGCTAATGGATGGGGCTGTGTTCCTGTCTTGCTAGTTGTTTGGCATAGGGTGTCCAGCACTGTAGCTTGCTGGTCGTTGAGTGGAGCTGGGTCTTGGTGTTGAGATGGAGAACTCTGGGAGATTTTCACCGTTTGGTATTACGTGGAGCTGGGAGGTCTCTTGTGGACCAGTGTCCTGAAGTTGGCTCTCCCACCTCAGAGGCACAGCCCTGATGCCTGGCTGGAGCACCAAGAGCCTTTTATCCGCACGGCTCAGAATAAGAGGGAGAAAACATAGAAAGAAAGAAAGAGGATAAGATAAAATAAAATAAAGTAAGGTAAAATAAGATAAAGTTATTAAAATAAAAAATAGTTAAGAAAAAAAATTTTTTTAAGTAAAAAAAAATCAAACAAAAAAATGGACAGATAGAACCGTAGGACAAATGGTGAAAGCAAAGCTATACAGACAATATCTCACACAGAAGCATACACATACACACTCACAAAAAGAGGAAAAAGGGAAAAAATAATATATCTTGCTCCCAAAGTCCACCTCCTCAATTTGGGATGATTCATTGTCTATTGAGGTATTCCACAGATGCAGGTACATCAGGTTGTTTGTGTAGCTTTAATCCACTGCTCCTGAGGCTGCTGGGAGAGATTTCCCTTTCTCTTCTTTGTTGGCACAGCTCCCAGGGTTCAGCTTTGGATTTGGCCCCACCTCTGCGTGTAGGTCGCCTGAGGGCGTCTGTTCTTCGTTCAGACAGGACGGGGTTAAAGGAGCAGCTGATTCGGGGGCTCTGGCTCACTTAGGCTGGGGGGAGGGCGGGGTACGCAATGCGGGGCGGGCCTGCGGCGGCAGCGGGGCGGTGTGACGTTGCAGCAGCCTGAGGTGCGCCGTGCATTCTCCTGGGGAAGTTGTCCCTGGATCACGGGAGCCTGGCTGTGGCAGGCTGCACAGGCTGCCGGGAAGGGCGGTGTGGAGAGTGAACTGTGCTAGCACACAGGCTTCTTGGTGGCGGCAGCAGCAGCCTTAGCGTCTCCTGCCCGTCTCTGGGGTCCGCGCTAATAGCCACGGCTCGCGCCCGTCTCTGGAGCTCCTTTAAGCAGCGCTCTGAATCCCCTCTCCTCACGCACCAGTAAACAAAGAGGGAAGAAAAAGTCTCTTGCCTCTTCGGCAGCTCCAGACTTTTTCCCGGACTCTCTCCCGGCTAGCCATGGCGCACTAGCCCCTTCAGGCTGTGTTCACGCCACTAACCCCAGTCCTGTCCCTGGGATCCAACCTCCGAAGCCCGAGCCTCAGCTCCCAGCCCCCGCCCGCCCCGGCAGGTGAGCAGACAAGCCTCTTGGGCTGGTGAGTGTTGCTCGGCGCCGAGCCTCTGTGCGGGAATCTCTCCGCTTTGCCCTCCGCACCCCTGTGGCTGCGCTCTCCTCCGTGGCTCCGAAGCTTCCCCCCTCCACCACCCGCAGTCTCCGCCCACGAAGGGGTTTCCTAGTGTGTGGAAACCTTTCTTCCTTCACAGCTCCTTCCCACTGGTTCGGGTCCCGTCCCTAATCTTTTGTCTCTGTTTTTTCTTTTTTCTTTTGCCCTACTCAGGTACGTGGAGAGTATCTTGCCTTTTGGGAAGTCTGAGGTCTTCTTCCAGCGTTCAGTGAGTGTTCTATAGGAGCAGTTCCACGTGTAGATGTATTTCTGATGTATCTGTGAGGAGGAAGGTGATCTCCGTGTCTTACTCTTCCGCCATCTTCTCCTCTCTCAGTAAATTACTTTTAACTAAACTATGGTTTTAGTTGCAATGTCACCAGTTTTTTGCATTGATGTTCTCTTTTTGTTCCAGGACCCAATCCAGAGCACTACATTGCATTTAGTTCTCATGTCTCCTTAGTCTCCTCTGGTCATTGACAATTTCTCAGTCTTTCCTTGTTTTTTATGACCTCAAATGTTGAGAAGTACTGACCAAGCATCCTGTAGAACATCTTCCATCCTGGGTTCTTGAGATGTTTTTCTGATAATTAGATCGAGTTTATGGGTTTATCGGAAGAATACCACAGAGGTTAAATGCCCTTCTTATCACACTATATCAGGGGGTACATGATATGCACCCAACATCACTGGGGATATTAAGCTTCATCACTTGATTAAGGTATTGTTTGCCAGGTTTCTCCAGTGTAAGTTATTATTTCTCCCCTTACCTATTCTGTTCTTTGGAAGCAAGTTACTAAGTCAAGTCCACCCTAATGTGTGTGTGTATGAGTGTTTGTGTGTGTATATGTGAGTACGTGTGTGTGTGTTATAAGCTTCACTCTCTCGAAGCAGGAATATCTACATATATGAAATAAATTCCTTCTGTAAGAAATATTCAGCTGTTTCCCACCATTTATTTATTCAATCATTTATTTATTTCAGTATGGACTCATGTATGTTTATTTTATACTTTGGGTTATAATCTAATACTACATTATTTGTTTTGCTGGTCAAATTGTTCCAGCTTTGTCCATAGGGGTCTCTTTAGAGTTGGCTCCTTTGTTCCTCTAACCCGTCTTCATTCCTTTGTATTTTGAGCACTTCCTTACTTTCTGGTACTATAAGATGCTCAAAGCTCATCTTGTATTTTGCCTGCCCCATCCCTAGAACCAGCCATTTCTCCAAGGAACTTGGTTCTTTTTATTAGAGAATGATATTTAGAAACTAAGATCTGGACACTGGGTGTGCTTGTTGATGGAATGTTATTGTTTCTAGGACTTATCTGCAGACGGACTATAAATATATGTAGGCATAATAACCTATGTGAAAAACATATCTATAATTGTTTTTATATCTATCTGTCTATATATTAAGCTAAATATTAGTTCATTCTGATGTTTCTGACTCTAATTTAGTACACATGATTTAGTCTAACCTTCCTTTTTGTTTATGTATCACATTTCTCTTCGAAAGTTAGAAACTTAGCTAAATATAATTTATTTTAAAATTTTGATTTCAGTTTATTTTTTTATATTTAATCTTTTGGCACCATCGATGTGTGGGACATTTCTTATATAGAACATATGATTCATTCAATAATAATATAATACACATTTTTCCTTTGAATGCATTATATTATATGCATATGTAGGTCGTTAATTTGAAATATGTTATCATTAATGTAAGTACCAGCTGTGCTTTTCATACAAGGGAGGAGTATAGCAAGAGTTTAAGAATAATGTTGAGTGAATAATTGGACTTAATAAAATTATCCTAGTATGAACTGTAGTTATTTGAAGCTGTAGATCAGTGGTTCTCAGCTTCAGCTGTATGTAGGAATCACCTGAGGTGTTTTAAACAAATTCTGATGCATGGGTCTTACCTCTAGAGATTCTGATTTTATTTGTCTCGGTTTAGAATGAGCATAGGGACTTTAAAAGCTCCCCAGATGGTTTTGATATGCAGCCAAGGTTAGATCAAGGTTCAGAACCTCTGCAGCACTTGGATAAATTAATGCTGATTGCAGCATTTTCTGTACTGTCTTGTTTTCTGAATGTATATATTCCAAGCTAAGTAAACTGTGAAATAGTAATATATGTTTGAGTTTGGACAACGGGGCACATTGTGTTGTTGTAGTTGGTCACTGAAACATAGTTGTAGCTGTTATAATAGGATTATCAAATGATGTAGTGGTCTATGTCTGAGGAATAGTGTGATATGTTGCTTTTCTATTTTGAGTTATAAAACACAGGGCAGACACTAAAATTAAAAATTCCAAAATAAGCTTCTGTAGGAATTATACTCCTGTAAAATTATGACCTGGACATATAAGGGCCTATGCCTGCCTCAATCCAAATTGCCCCCCACGCAATTGCAAGATATTCCTTTTTCATTAAACAAACATAGTTACCATGACCCAGTGTTATAGATTGAATTTGGCCCTCCACCCTCCTGCAAATTCATACGTTGAAGCTCTAAGCCCTGCCAACATGACTGTCTTTGGAGATAGTGTGTTCAAAAAATATTTAAGGTTAAATGAGGTTAAACAAATAGGGTCCTAATCAATAGGTCTGGTGTCTCTATAAGAAGAGGAATAGACACAAAGGGTGTGCATACACAGGGGAGAGGCTATATGAAGGCACATCAAGAAGGTAGATGTCCGTAAGTAAAACAGAGAGGTCTTACCAGAAACCAACCTTGCCAGCACCTTGATATTGGATTTCCAGCCCCTAGAACTGTGAGAAAATAAATTTCTGTTGTTTAAGTCATTGTGATATTCTGTTATGGCAGTCCTAGCAGACTAATATACCCAGGAATTTCACTTCTCAGTACATAATCAATGGATATGTATGCACATATTTCAAGAAATGTTCCAGAGAATTCCCTGGCAGTCCGGTGGTTAGGACTCCAGGCTTTCACTGCTGAGGGCCCAGGTTCAGTCCCTGGTCAGGGAACCAGGATCCTGTAGGCTGCACAGTGTGGCCAAATTAAAAAAAAAAAAAGAAGAAAGAAAGAAATGTTCCAAAATATTTATAATAGCTTTATTCATAATAATCCCAAACTGGAAACATCCCAAATGTCTAAACTTAAGTGTACTATTCAATGAGCTTGACATATACACATAACTGTATAATCCAAACGTTTAATACAATATAGATCATTTCCACCACACTGGAAATTTCCTACATGTGTCTTCATAGTTAATGCTTCACATTCATAAAAGCTCACGTTTTAATTTTTTTCACTATAGATTAGTTATACCTGTTGTAGATCATAAAATAAATGAAATAAAAAAACATGGAGACCAGAACTACATAGTTTTTGCCAGAAAAAAATAAAATTCTAGTGTTTCAATACTTTTACTAAAAAATTCAATAATATTTTGATATAGCAAAGCCTACAAATATTTAAATGTATAAATCTAAGTTTAGAGAAATAAAAATAATACTTTTTTCCCATAGTTATTACTTTCATACTTTACGTCACATCATTACCTTGAAAATAAAGATATTTATCATGGATAAACTTATAAATCTTAGACATGCCTCCATAATTCACTGTGAATTAAAATAATGCATCATTGTACTTGAATCAGTGATTTACAGCAGGAAATACAAAGTATTTGGAGTTAATGATTTATTCTATTTAGTAATATTCATGTTGTATACATGTGGTTGATGCTTTCTGTGTGTTTATTTTGGACAAATATGGATGTTCATAATATCTGAACTTACATATATTAATTGTATATCTTGAAGGCATTGATATGTCAATGGTATTACTATTTTTTTTTTACAGAATTAGAAGAAAAATTGTACAATACTAGATTATACTTTTTTTTCCAGCACAGTTACTTTTTGCAAGGTATACTTTCAGTGCTTTAAAGGGTTTACCTTTAAATTTTGACCAGTATTCATTTAAATAAGACATCCTAATAATAAATACTATATAAAAATATAAATTTAGGATACCAGTTAGTTTCTGGCTGTATTCTAAAGATCAGTGGTCTATTATTCTGAATTATTTTTAACTGAGGGGAAATAATAACTCTGATGGTCTTAATTATTATAAACATATCAATGAACATTTTTCTCTAAAATAATATCCTATGTGTATTTCTGAAACAGAAATTCAAGTTAGGTGTGGTTCAAGATGGTGGCAAAGAAAGAGCCTCCTCCCATGGACACAACAAAGCTACAACCACATATGGAATAATTCCCTCAGAAAGGGAATTGAAAACTGGATGAACAGAGCCTCCACAACAAGGGGTAAAAGGAAAGCATCGAGATGAATAGGAGAGGTAGAGATGTGGGGTCACGAAACAAAAACCCACACCCTAGCTGTGGCAATGCACAATCAGTAGGGATCACAAAGGTATGACCTTTGCCCTGAGGAGTGAGTGATTCCAGCTCTGTAGATCCTTCACAGGAGAGATTAGCCCCTCAAACACATGGTTTTGAAAACCAACAGGAAATACACCCAGGAAAATTATGGAATTTCAGGGAACAGGAAATCTGCTTTTAAAGGGCTCGTGCACAGACTGACTCAACCCAAAAACCAGCACAAAAACACAAATCAAAAAGCACATGGACTGGGGGCTTCCCTGGTGGCGCAGTGGTTGAGAGTCTGCCTGCTAATGCAGGGGACACGGGTTCGAGCCCTGGTCTGGGAGGATCCCACATGCCGCGGAGTGGCTGGGCCCGTGAGCCACAGCTACTGAGCCTGCGCGTCTGGAGCCTGTGCCCTGCAGCGCGGGGTGGGGGGGAGTCGCGATGGTGAAAGGCCCGCACGCACCGCGATGAAGAGCGGCCCCAGCGCCGCGATGAGGAGTGGCCCCCACTTGCTGCAACTGGAGAGAGCCCTCACATGAGACGAAGACCCAACACAGCCAAAAATAATAAATAAATAAAAAATTGAAAAAAAAAAAAAGCACATGGACTGTAAGTGAAGGGGACCCACCTACCAGTCTTAAAGTATCTGCTGTGGAGGAGATGGAACACTCCCCAGGGACTGAGTCACTGACAGGAGCCATTTATATGATATCAGGCTACCTTGCTAATGCTGATGCTGTCAGGTGCCATTTAAAAATTCTCCATTTAACCTGTTAGTGCCAATGGGTTGACTCTGCTGAGAGACCCGCCCACCTCTGCACCTTGACTGGGCCTCATAGCTGGCCTGGGGGCCAGCTTGACTCACCAGTGCCCTGTAGCAGCCCTGACCCCAACACAATAGGAGAGCACACAGCCCACATAGGGAACACCTCTTGAGCACCTGTCAAAAGATAAAGGAATTCATCACACCACTAAACCAGTCACTAAATAAGAAATATTAAAGGAACTTCTTTAAACTAAAAAGAAATGGTACTAATTAATAAGTAAACATACAAAACTAAAATCTCACTGGAAAAGGTAAATATATAATAAAGTAGTAGATTATTCACTTATAAAGCAAACATGAAATTTAAAAGACAAAAGTAGTAAAAATAAAATTACAATATTAAGGGATGCATAAAATAAAAATATGTAAAATGTGTCATCAAAAGTATAAAACGTGGAGTAAGGAGTAAAAAGATAAAGCTTTGAAGGTGTTCAAACTTAAGTCGCTACCAACTTAAAACAGGCTACAACATACATAGGATGTCATATGTGAACCTCACAGTAACCACAAGGAAAAAATCTTAAATACACAGAAGAAAATAAGAAAGGGATCGGAACATAATGCTAAAGAAACCACCAAAACATAAGGAAAAGGAAAAAGTGAAAAAGAAAGGAACAGAGAGGAACTACAAAAAATAGCCAGGAAACAATGATCAAAATGACAATTAATACATACCTATCAATAATTACTTTAAATGTAAATGTACCAAATTTGCCAATCAAAAGACTTAGAATGGCCTAATGGATAGAAGAGTAAGACCCATCTATCCTCTGCCTACAAGAGACTCACTTCAGAAGAAAAGACACACACACAGTGAAAGTGAAAGGATGGAAAAATATATCCTGAAGAAATGGAAATGAAAAGAAATTTCAAGTAACTAAACTCGTATCAGACAAAATAGACTTTAAAAACAAAGACTGTAATAAAAGACAAAGAGGGCATTACATAAAGATAAAGGAGTCAATCCAGCAAGAAGATATAAAATTTATAAATGTATATGCACCCAACAGAAGGGCACCAAGATATATAAAAAACATATTAACAAACTTAAAGGGAGAAATTGAAAGTGGGGACTTTAATACCTCACTTACAACAATGAATAGATAATCCAGACAGAAAATCAATAAGGAAACATTAGACCAGTTAGACTTAATAGGTATATATAGAACATTCTATCCAAAAGCAATAGAATCCGCATTCTTCTCAAGTGCACATGGATGGGACATTCTCCAGGACAGATCACATGTTAGATCACAATAGACTCAAGAAGTTTGAAATCATGTGAAGCATCTTTTCCAATCACAATGGTATGAAATTAGAAATCAATCACAGGAGAAAAACAGGAAAAAAAAGTAACACATGGGATTAAACAACATGCTACGTAACAGCCAATGGGTCATCAAAAAAAAGGAAGAAATCAAAAAATATCTAAAGACAAATGAAAAAAGAAATATGACATACCAAAATCTATGCAATGCATCAAAAAGTGGTTCTAAGAGAGAAGTTCTCAGCAATACAGGCTTACCACAAGAAACAAGAAAAATCCCCAGTAAACAGCTTTACATCTAAAGGAACTAGAAAAAGAATAAAGCCCAGAATTAAAGTTTCAGGATCCAAAATCAATACACAGAAATCTGTGGCATTTATATACACTAATAACAAATTATGAGAAAGAGAAATTATGAAAACAATCCCATTTACAATTGAATCACAAAGAATAAAATATCTAGCAATAAATTTAACCAAGGAGGTGAAAGACCTGTACACTGAAAATTATGACACTGATGAAAGAAACTGATGAAGAAACAAATAAATGGAAAAATATTTTATGCTCATGGCTTGGAAGAATTAATACTGTTAAAATATCCATACTACCCAAAGCAATCTATGGATTCAGTGCAATCCCTGTCAAAATTCCAATGGCATATTTCACAGAACTAGAACAATAATCCCAAAATTTGTATGGAACCACAAAAGATCCCAAATAGCCAAAACAATCTTGAGAAAGAACAATAGGTATCATGTGCCCTGATGTCAAACTATACTAAAAAGTTATAGTAACCAAAACAGTAAAGTACTGGCACAAAAAAAGACCCAGAGATTGGTGAAAAAGAATTGAGAGCCCCAAAATAAACCCACACATATATGGACAATTAATTTACTACAAAAGAGCAAAAAACATACAGTGGAGAAAGGATAGTTTCTTCAATAAATAGTGTTGGGAAAACTGGACAGCCACATGAAAAGAATGAAACTAGACCACTGTCTTATATCATACACAAAATTTAACTCAAAATTGAGTAAAGACTTGAATGTAAAACCAGAAACCATAAAATTCTCAGAAGAAAACCTACATGGTAACTTCAGTGACATCAGTCTTAGCAATGTTTTTATGGATCTGACTCCAAAGGCAAGGAAACAAAAGCAAAAATAAGCAAATGTGACTTATATCAAACTAAAAACTTCTGCACAGTGAGAGAAATCATCATCAAAGTGAAAAGGCAATCTATTGAATGGGATAATATATTTGCAAATCATGTATCTGATAGGGGGTTAGTTTCCAAAATATAAAAAGAACTCATACAACTCAACAGCACAACCCAAACAATTCAATAAAAAAAATGAGCAGAGGATCTGAAGAGACATTTTTCCAAAGAAGTCATACAGATGGCCCACAGGTACATGAAAATATGTTCAACATCACTAATTATTAAGGAAATGGCGATCAAAACCATAATGAGATATCACGCAACACCTGTTAGAATGGCTAGTATCTATTATCAAAAAGATAGGAAATAACTAACGTTGGAGAGGATGTGGAGAAAAGGGACCCCTCATACACTGTTTTTGGGACTATAAATTGGAGCAGCCACTATGGAAACATTATGGAGATTCCTCAAAAAATTCAGATTAGAACTACAATATGATCCAACTATTCTACTTCTGGGTATTTATTCAAAGAATATGAAAACACTAATTTAAAAGATATATGCATCTCTATGTTCATTGAAGCATTATTTACAGTAGCCAAGACATAGAAACAATCTAAGTGCCAATTTATGGATGAATGGATAAAAAACATGTGGTATATATATACATGCGATAGAATACTACTTGGTTATAAAAAAGAATGAAACCTGCTATTTGCAGTAACTTGGATGGACCTTGATGTATTATGCTAAGTGAAATAAGTCAGATAGAGAAAGACAAATACCATATGATTTCACTCCTATGTGGAATCTGTGA
Organism: Balaenoptera physalus; assembly: GCF_965194825.1. NCBI lineage: Eukaryota > Metazoa > Chordata > Mammalia > Artiodactyla > Balaenopteridae > Balaenoptera > Balaenoptera physalus. The sequence continues at coordinate 58,881,596 of NC_138883.1, read as the reverse complement.
AACAGAAGAAATGAACAAACACAGTAAAACATAAACATGTAGATACAGAGAACATATTAGTGGTTACCAGAGGTAAAGGGGGTTAGGGAGTGAGTAAAAGGGGTGAAGGGGGTAAACTGTGTGGTGATGGATGACCACTTCACTTGTGATGATCAGTTTGTAATGTATACAGGTGTTGAACTATAATGCTGTACATCTGAAAAACACACACACACACACAAGACTTGGGTTTATCACTGGATCTTGAAAGTAATTTCCAAGTCTGAATATGTTTAAAATATAATAAATCTACCACTATGGCCATATTAAAATGTTACAGGTTTTTAATTGAATTTCCCAGAATCAATGATAAGACATTTCTGATGGTATTTTTAATTATTCAGATTTTTGTCTTTCAAATATTTATTTTCCACGCTCCCACTTGGACAAAGTGCACCTCTTCAGTCCATTGATTTCAGGGACTGTGTGACTTTGGCCTGTGGAATATCCACAGGTGTGATATAAACAGAAGGCTTGAATGTGTTGGAATATTTGGTTTGCCTCATGCTCTAGTGATCCTTCAAAAGAAGAGAATGACCTCAGCAGCTGCAGCACTTCACCCTTGGACTCAGAAGAAAAAGATACAGAGTAGACCTAAATTCAACCCACAGCTTGAAAACAAGTTCAGATAAACCACATCCTGATGCAGAACTGTGTAGCTAATTCTTACCTTGATCAGCCCAATTGTAGTCAACCTGCTGACCCATGAATGCTAGATTTTGAGTTTAGTGGTTATGTGACAGTAAATAATTAATTATTAGTTATCACGTGGGAGATGTAGAAGCAAAATAGGACATGACCCTTTCTTTTCAAATGTTTATAATCTACTTGGTGAGCTAAGGGGGAAATACAGGAGACTGTGGTCAGGAAAACAAGTTTTATTGGTAAACCCAGCGTTAGTTGGATGAGGATAGAGATATTTATTTGGTGGGCCACAACTCACATATGGACTCACTGAAAAACTAAATAGATAGGCTGTTCTAATTACGTATGCTGTATAAATAAACATCCTAACACCTAGTGGTTCAAAACTACAATTTATTATTACCTTGAATATTTACATGTGTTAACATGGTCCAACTAAACAGTTTTCACTTGGGTCTCTCATGTGGTGATAATGTATGTCAGCTGGGCTGTCATCATCTGAACGCTTAACTTTGCTGGGTGCATGAAAGAGTTACTACATGGTTCCTGATGCTGGCTCTTAGCTGGGACTTTAGTTGGGCTGTCCACTATAGCACCTACACATGGTCTCTTTATGAGGCTTGGGCATCTCACAGCACAGTGGCTGGGTTCTGAGTGGGAATGTCCCAAGCATTTCAAGAGACCCAGGCAGATACTGCAAGGCTTTCTAATGACCTAACCTCAGAACGTCGCTACAGTATTACCATATTCTTTTCATCAAGCAAATTACTAAGGTCAGCCCAGATTCAAGGTGAGGGGATGTAGACTCCAACTCTTCACGTGGGAAGCAGTATGTACAAACAGGGGGGAAGAGATTGAAAGTGGCCATCTTTGGAACCCATTTACCATGGAGGCTTTATTTGATTTAATTTATATTAAGAGCTTTATCTATAGAGTGCTCATATAATTTGTCATCCACATCACCACATATTTAAGAGTAAAATGGACCCTAAGTATGAATACATTGGAACTTCTCAGAAAAACTGGGGTTTCTATCAGTGTGTTGATTACTAAGCTACTGTGTATTAGCTTTAACTCATCCTTTTGTATTATGCTTTGTGATGCTGGGGCTGTGATTCTGTAAATCACATTTCTCCTTTACCAGCTGGATCCCTCTTAAGCTCTACCACTAGGGGGGCACTGGAGGGAGGCCCAAGGCAGGTAGGGGGAGAAGAGACTTGCCTGTTCCTATTCCCATTAACACTGTCTCAGCAAATCCTCAGTAGTGGCAGTGGGTTCCAGTTCCCAATTTGATTTTTCCACATTCCCCAATGTACTCCTTCAGATAAATCAGCATCAATAGATGACACCTCCATTTCGGAGACGTGAGGCTCCTGTAAGCTCCTAAGTTCTAATAACCTCAAACTCTTCCCTTTGTTCTTTCTGCTCTAGAGGTGTGAGGTGCTCTTGTTAGTCCTTCAATACCTGTTTAAACAATTCCTTCCATTAAATTCATTGTCAAAAAAAGATGCAGTTTCTGTTTTCCTAACCTTGATTGATACCATGATCTTATATACCTGACCTGTTTCCTGGTATATTATTATATTAATCCAAAAGTTTTACTAAATAATCAGAATTACAGTGGCCATGTTCTGAACACTAAAAGGATAAAAAGAGCACAAAACCCAATTCTAAGAACATTTACACATTGCTTAGAGTGAATTTGGAACACTGAAACACTAAATGGCAAGGATTGGGCTCAAAGAAATAAGTTCTGTTACTGATGTGATATAATTCATATAGTTACTATTAAGTATTAAAAAATGTCCCTAAATTACTCTATCAATTTATTGTATGGTGTATATACCTTGGCTTCTTTAACATAGAACAAATGGATTATATTATAAAGCAGTCATTCACTGATTAATATATATGTAAACAGGGTACTGTGCTAATGTGTATATAAAATCATTTTTATTATTCTATTATCTTAACATACAATAAAGGTATTTAATGTGGTGTACTGATGTGCAATCTGTGAGAGAATCAGAATGCTCTGGCACAAATTCTGTGAATAGCAAGCAGATACAAAGCTGGCAAATAGGCTTTAATTTATATTCCACATGGAAATCTCTTAGTAGATAATTTTAGTTATTCATACCCACACATGTGATCTAAGCAATGGATGTGTTCTCCTATAACATTAATTATTTGTATTTAGAGGATCAAGGCCAAATAAAAGTGGAATTTTTAGTGTTGCCAATTACAAAGCACCTTAAAGATTAAATTTATGTATACACTCTTTGAAAAACATTAGAAATGCAGCGCCTTCTCTATTCTCCTAAAATTTTTAGTAGTGCACCTGCTTTGCTTAGTGCAAAATGGATGAATTGTAATGATAGAAATTTTCCTAACATTTTGTGTTGACATTAGCTTTTGTTTTCTGTTTTGTTTTGTTTTATCTCCTCTCAGTAGAACAAGAAAACATGCTGACCCAGGTGACTGCATGATTCCTTTTGTCAGATAGGCTACTTAAAGTTCATAGACTCTTTCTCTGTCCTTAATGGAGCCAGAATAGGTACTGCAGATACACAACAAACATGTGTTTTGATGGTTCTTTTATTAAAAGTACTATGCATTTTTCATATGAGATCTATTTATTTAAAAGCATTTGAAATTGATGTTGTCAGAGATCTTGCTGTTAGAATATGTCACTTAATTATGCTATGGCGGCAGGATCTGCCTATAATCCATAGTATATCAGTAGGAGGTAGAGCAACATGACTGAAAAAATAGGATCTAATTATTTTGGTTTTTTTAGTCAGCAGGAAGGGGGCTTGCTATAGATACACAAACCTGTGTCTGCAAAGGTGCAGGCGATTTGTTACTTGACCATTATGTATAGGGAATATGGGCAAAAATATCAGGGATATAAATAGTATAGAGGATAAGGAAGAGATATCATAGGCAAAGAAAAGAAAATATATTTTGAAAGGAAGGAAAATAAAATGTTAAAGAAAGGTCAGAATTTGGGAGCTGGTTGCTAAAATAATTTGTATTTACAAATCCTACTTCATTTTGTTGTTGGGATGGATTATTTTTAATGTGTGCCTTTTTAATGTGGGTAGATGATAAATGAGCGCAAATTAGCTGAAATTGAAAAATTATTGTTTATCATAAGTTTAGTAAAATAATAATGGGGAATGATATTTTCTGACTAATATTTACTATCTATGTCTTACATGATTGATGGCAATCAAAGAACAGCAATATATTTACCCCAAAACCCTAACTTAAAATCTATATTTATTCTTCAGTAATTTAGAAGGCTTTCAGAATCTTGTAGGTTGGTAAGATTTTCTAGAATGATCCCTCATAGTAAAGGTTAGAAGGGGGTAGATACTGAGAGGACAGATTTAGAGCGGTGTAACCCCATTCCTCTGATAGTTGTACCATCATCACCTGGAAGAAACTCAGGAAACATCACTGAAATCTTTTTACTCAAGAAGCATCTCCACTCATACCCTAAAATTAATGCCCTAATCTAGGTGTTTCTGTAGACAGTGGGTTTTCTGGTGGCCATGGGCGTTCAACTTGTCTCACTTTCTTTGTCTGTAGCTTACCCATGGCTACTAATCAGAGATTCAAGTCTTAAAACTTAAAAAAAAAAAGCATCTAATTCAAGCTCAGCAAACTAGGGACTTCATGAAAACACTGTGAGAATATATCTACAAAGAATATCTCTTTGTAGAGCAAGTACTTTCCAATACAATCATTGGTTAAATAGTTCTCACTGGTATTTTGTCTATAATTCCTGTTCAAATGGGTTCCGTAGAAGGAACAGTTTCCCAGTTCTTTTCTTAATAACCGGTTGGGCCATGTAAAGTGACCTCTCCAATAACACTAAAAAGTCCATTTATTTGGAGAATTGCACTCAAACAACAGGTTCAGTGTAAATTCCCCTTCTTTACTATGGCACCTTGCTTGTGGTACTTCAGAATATACATAACATATAAATAACCACATGTATTTTTCTTCCCTTCCCCCTGCTTCTCTACCACCACACACAATATTTTCGCCCCATATGTTACTCTATATATTTATCCTGTTGCTTTCCAACACCATCTGTTTTCTTAAGCTATATACATGGTGATTCTATTGCTCCCTCCTTTAGTCATACTTTTGTATTATTTTCAAGGCCATGTAGAAACAGCAGTGATGCAAAATGAAGTTCTAACTTTGGGGATTTTTATTACCATATGTTACTACCTTTTTTTGGGAGGAGTGTCCGAATTTGTCTAAGACTTAAGTAACTCTAGAATTATGTTTAGGACCTGTCTTTCTGTGGTAATAAATGACATTGAAAGGAAATAAAATAAAATTTAAAGATTTTTTTCCATCTGTAGGTCTTTGGCATTTATTTTGTCTCTTCTCCAAAAATAAAAGTAAATTTTAGAATTATTTTCAAATTGTTCTTGAGAAATTTGAATGTGGGTCATCTATCTATATTCTACTAATATATGGCAAAATCTGAGGAGAGAAAACTAAATGAAAATGAGTTCATGTTACCAAGATTTAAAATATGGCCAATGGAATTAAACTTCATATAGGGTGCAATGGAGTCTCATTGTCTTGTGGAAAATTCCAACCCCCTGCAAGTATGTCTCAGGGATGTTCATGCTGTGCTGAAGTTAATATTCAGGAGATGGTGTCTACCCTCTGTCTTTGGTCTTATCACCTGCTTTCTGCACTATTCAACTCAGGAAAGTGTCTCCAGTAACCTATATTTTGATATATTTGTTCTAGAACACCATCAATTCCATTATTCTGTATTCTATTACACATATAAAAATTCAATGAAAAACAATCGAAAAGAGAAAAAGACTCCCAGAATTTTAACAAAAATTTCTCACATGTTAGTTTTGTCTCTTTTTTTGGATGAGACTAATGGTATTTAAATGCACCTGTCATAATTTAAATTATTAATGTCTCTTTATATAATAAAAAAGTTAGAATTCAACAAATGATGCACCTGCATTTCCAAATCCAGACAAACATTTTTATGAAATTCACTTTTCCAAGTAGGTGGCTGGTTCAACATAACTATATTAAAATTGCTGTCCAATGTAATAACCAGTCATAATATACAATTTATAAAGATCCCATCACATTTTCAGAAGAAATTTACACAGGAAAAGTGAAACCTACAAAAAATGCTAAAACTTCACTTAAAATAATAAAACCATCATTTTAAGGAGAGAATTGACCAAATGGAAAGAATAATCTGGGTTGTGGACTGTGATGGTTAGTTTTATGCGTCAAATTTCCTGGGGTATAGTAGCGAGTTATTCAATCAAATACTAATCTACGTGTTGCTGTGAAGGTGTTTTGTAGATGTGGTAAACATCTACAATCAGTTGACTGTAAGTAAAGGAGATTTTTCTTGATGATATGGATGGGCCTCATCAGTTGAAAGGCCTTAAGAGAAAAACTGCTTTTCCGTGGAAAAGAAAAAAAAAGAAATTCTCCCTCAAGGCTGAAGTATGAACTCTTACCCAAGAGTTCCAGGTTGCTGGCATGCCCTATGGATTTTTTAAGCCAAACCTTGAGCATAAGCCAGTTCCTTGAAATAAATCATACATATATACATACATGTCTGTGTGTGTGTGTCTGTGTGTATATTTCCCTATATATCCTACTGGTTCTGTTTATGTGGAGACCTTGACTGATTTGATAAGGGATGCTTAGTAGTGTAAGGATATTAATATATGCCAGTTAAATTATTCCAGTTAAATAATTCTTAAATATGACTAAATTTGTCAAAATTTTATCTGGAAAAACATATTAGAAGGGTGAATATACAAATAGACAGTAGTCAGACCATATATGACAACATATGACCTACAACCTCTATAGCAACCAGCCCAGGAAGCCAAACGACAACCTTCGCAGCAGTTGGTCTGGAATGGACAGTACTTGTTCAATGATTTGCCAACTTTGTCCCTGCTTCCAACACAGGACCAACCAGATAGAGCCAAATATGCTCCTGAAACCCATCACATAAGTTGCCCCATTTCTAGTTAGTCCACTTCCAGTTTCCCTATATGTGCAACCTACAATCGGAGCATACTTGAAGCATCTCTCTCCTTTGTCTCTCTCTGTCTCTGTCTCTTTCTCTTTCTACATCTATCCTACTCCTTTGCCTGTCTTTTAGTTTCTGCCAAATTTAAGTCATGATGGCTGATTCCCTTGATATAGCAAGCTCTGAATAAATAGCCTCTGTGTATTCTCATTTGGTGGTCTTTTTTTTATTTCCACAGTTTTCCTGGAGGTTCCATGGAGATACTGTCTGTACTGCCCATTGCTGTGGATTCATCTTCAACCAGGTATGATATTCACAGAGGCCACTTGTGTCTTGTTGCTCTTGGCTTGTAGACTTCCTGCTGATGTACTAAGTCACTTCAGGTCTGAACTCTAGTCTCTCTGCATTAAAATCCTTGGCTATTGTCTCAGTTTGGTACTCAGGTTTTGTTATTCGTTTCAATTTGTTTAGCATCCTTGGAAGAAACAGGCAATTCTTTTTTCTCCATTATTGCTCTTTTGTGCTTCCATTTTTGTATTGTGCTACAAAACAGTGTTGCATGTCATCAGAAAGAGAATCACTGGTTGAATCACAGTTTAAAACTAGGCATAGGCCTTATAAGCCTGTTGTCAGAGCTGGCCTTACAGACTGGTTGAGTTTGTGGTTCTCATCAAAATGGTATCTATTTGCGTAAACTTTTTGCTGTGGGACACCAGTAAAACTGGATGAGGTTAATTTTCCACCTCAAACTTTTGTCCTGAGAGCTTGGCTATGATAGAGTAAGAACGTCTTCTCTAGTTTTCCATCTTCTGGGGGGTGCAAATTTTTAGGTCTGTATTTGGAGGTGGCTGGTGATGAGTTTGGGCGACCAAGACATAAAGTACAGAAATATTGCTTTAGAGTTACCATTAGTACATTTCTTGGGGTCTTGTAAGTCTAAATCCTCTCCTCTTCCAGGAAAAATCTCCTGCTTCTTGTGTATACTCTCATTACAATCCTAATTATTTCCATTTCTCTAACTGACATAATGTCAACAAGAATGATCTGTTGGAAACATTTAATTTGAACAAAATTGTTTGAGAAACTCCTTAGAAAAGAAAGGGAATAAGATTTCCCAGGCACAATGGACAGTATTAATTATTATACAGAGCCTTGCAAACAAAATTCTGATTCAAAAATTGCTTTATTAAAAAGAATACTTGGCCAAAGCTAAAGAACAATTTGAAAAACTTAAGCAACAACAAACTAGACTTATTTCCCTAGTAAATCCTCTCTCCACCCCAAATTAAGTTGTATTAGGTTATAACCCAAAATATAAAACAAATATCCATGAGTCCACACTGATATACATAAATTATTGAATAAATAAATAATTGGAGGGAACAGATTAATCCCTTGATCAGTTCATTTCCATTTATTTATGTGGAAACTCCATCCACAAAGAAGTGGAACATAACTCCTAACCTCTTAAATTTGGGCTATGCATAGTGACTTCCTTCCAAAGAATACAGTATGGAAAGGGGGAAGAAAATAACTTTCCAGTGGAAAAACCTGCCTAACACTACCTTAGTCAGGTGATCAAGGTCAACATGAACAGTGATAAATCATGTTGATGGAAGATTCCTTTGATATGATGTGATGAAAATAACAACTTACCTCTGTGGTCTTCTTCCCCCCAAAAGTAACTCCAGTCTAATAGCGAGAAAAACAGCAAGCAAAACTCAATTGAGGTGCAATCTATAAAATATTTGACCAGTACTCCTCAAAACTGTCAAGGTCATCACAAACAAGAATAGTCTGTGAAACTGTCATAGTTAAGATGAGTTAAGGAGATATGAGAAGTAAAAGTAACATAATATCCTGGATGGGATATTTTAACAGAAAGATCTAAGATAAAAATTTTAGTCCCCCTGAAAAGCAATTGAAGTATATTTTGTGTGAATATATTTTTAACAAAATTAATTGTTAAAAAAATTGTAATATAACTGTGGGTAGTTCAGCCATGATTTCCTTTGAAGGGCATGGAAGATATTGATTAGGGAGTAATATGTAATGTAAGCTAGAGTCTTAGCAAAATTATATTTGCATATTTGTCCATGGGACTTTGAAAAGTATTTATTCATAAGAATAAATATATTTATATATTATTTAACTTCAGCTATTTCCTTGGTTTGATTGTCTGTGTTTATTGATCTTTCAATAAAATATGGTCAAGGCTACAGGAAAATTACAATCATAGTATTGGCTTGGTGAAATGGAAATGAAATTTTTATTTTAAAAATACTACATCCATTTTGTTCCCACTCTTCCTTTTAGGGAGCTTTAAAGAAGAGTTTGAGGTTCTGTGGTCATGAGAATGAGATTAAGAGCATTTACTGTGTAGCTGCATCAGACTTCCCTCTAATTCTTAGATCTTTGGTAAACATTTTATAGGGACAGGATGACTCTTAACATCTAAATAATAGGTTAGGATTTGAAACACTTGGAATGTTAGTACTCTATGAAACCTGTAGTTGGGTTAGCTCTTATCTACTTTTTATTAAAAACTAATGGTAATCACAAATTTCATATGTGGTTCCTAATATATCAAACTATATTAGGCTGAAATTAAATAAGATAAATAATTGTGAACCCCAGTATCATATAATGAGAAGTTCTCTTTAACCATTGCTGAGATTACACTAAAGTTTAGCATATCATTAGAATGTTTTAAGAGAAGAGTTTCCAGGATACAATTCTAGGTAGTAATAGCACAGAAACTGGATCTTTATTCATAGACTGAGTTTAGACTATTCTCATTACATTCAATATAAAGATGGATGAAATATTTTTCTTTTACTTCAAGACACTTATTGTGGGAAAAAGGGGCAAGTTAACAGCAGTGCAGGACCCCATGACACATCTCTGATAAAGGAAACACTGAGCCCCAGGGGAGCACCTAACAAGGATCCTTAAGCCAGGTTAAGTTAGGAATTGAGATAGACACTGGTTCTTAGGAAATCCAGTGCCCGAGCCCAATCTAAAAGGGCAACCAGAATTTAGGTAAAAACCATTAAGGTGATTTTACAGATGGGAGGTATGTGAAGATATTGAGGCAGGGCAGAGCATCATTTATTGCGGGAAACTACAAGGGCTCAGTTGTGCTTCAGGGCATTTGTTGGAGTTGAGGCTAAAGAAGCAAGTGACAGTCAAATTTAACTAAATACAATCAATTTATGGATGCTTCCTTCGCATTCAGTATTAGTATAATGCCAACAGGCATTTTTGTAACTTCCTATTATTGAGATATTTGTGTCATTGCTGAAATGGAAAATAATGATAATTTCAATATAATGGCTAATTTGGGTATAATTTCTTAATACATGCCATTGGTCAGAATCATTTAGAACCTGGAGTCCTGGTTGTGAAGGAGGGAAGACAGTAAACAAAACTTGTTTATTTAATCTCATCTAGAGGGTTCCAATAACTGAATGGAATTAAGAGATGATATCCACTGCTCTGTAAGCTATAGATGGAAAGTACAGTTTGTTTAACTGCAGGTATCCTTTAGGGAAAATTTCACTAGTTTCCCTAGCTGCTTGCTTGATTTCTGAAACTTAGTAGGACTGTCATGTATTAATCTGCCACCACAGCATTTAGATAGTATTTTTCAAAGCATAGCTGGTATAGCTATATAATGATGGACTTAAGCATGCGTGTTTTTATTTTTACACTTTTTAGGGGAAACCTGGTTGAAGACAGACTATTTGACTTCTGCTTTTTACCTTTCTAGGTTCGGTTTTCTGTATATTGGCTCCAAAACAAACAAACAAACAAAAAAACCCCAAACAAAAAACCAAAACCTTAGAATGACTACATACTATAGCAAAAATTCAGACTTTGTTTACCCAATGCTTACATAAACACTATATGATTTCAAATGAATGTAGCCATTGGTGCTATAACATTAGTCATTATTATAAAGTACTGTTTATAAACTGAGTGCTTACTGTGTCTAGAGATGTCCTAGGCACTGCTGAAGTTGTGAACAGTCCTAGCTATTCTCAGGTGGGTTACATTCTAGAGGTATATAGCCCAAATGTATAGAGTTATATATATACTAAAACAGCTATACAAAAGTATCAATGATATGATTGTAACCAATCATGGAAGGTTAAATAAATGTTTATAGAATCATGAATACTCAGATCTAATCCAGTCTCTTTCAAACAAGGATTGACATAGTTGGGAATCAGATTTTGTTTACATGCTCTATGGAGATTTCTATGCTAAATAACATTTCAGAAAGAATGTATGAAACAATCTTCTGAAATCTGAAATGTATGCCAATTGTAAATAGCCAGTAAATTTCTTTTAACACTTTTATTGATGTGAGCTCCATTTTTGTTTAGTTCATATAATGTAGAGTAATAACATAGTTTTCTAAATATTTGGAAGTTCACCCAACCTAAACTTATGTGGATATACTACAAGATAATTGGATTCTTAGATTTTTTAAAATAGGTTTGTTATGTTTTAAGGAAAATGAGTTAACATATTAATTCCTTTGACAACGGAAGCGATCTCAGGAAAAACACTCCACAGAGAGATTCGTTTCACAAATTTATTATATTCTAAGATATCAAATCACAAGAAAGTGTAGATAGGTAGGGAGCTGAGAGCTGATTAATGAAAATATATTTGGAACTTTGTTTACCCATGCCTGAAAGCCCCAAACACTCTATAAATTCTAATGACTGCAATATCATCATTACCTAATTAGATCTAAAATTATACAACCACTCTTTTTTTTTTTTTAATTAATTAATTAATTTATTTTTGGCTGTGTTGGGTCTTCGTTTCTGTGCGAGGGCTTTCTCCAGTTGTGGCAAGCGGGGGCCACTCCTCATCGCGGTGCGCGGGCCTCTCACCATCGCGGCCTCTCTTGCTGCGGAGCACAGGCTCCAGACGCGCAGGCTCAGTAGTTGTGGCTCACGGGCCTAGTTGCTCCGCGGCATGTGGGGTCCTCCCAGACCAGGGCTCGAACCCGTGTCTCCTGCATTGGCAGGCAGACTCTCAATCACTGTGCCACCAGGGAAGCCCCTACGACCAATCTTAATGTGATTGATTTTCTTTGCTTGTGAATGGAAAGATAGGGACTTATATCCTATATGACTTTTATTTCCTTAACATAATGCTGGAATTTTCACCATTACTATCACTTGCTCTGACAATGCCCCCAATATTAATACAAAGTGCATGAAACATTCGAGAAAGTTTAATGCTTTTACAATAGGAAACCATATGGGAACAGAATGATTTTTAAAAAGGAGTAAACTGAGCTGACCAGGAGGCCAATTAATGAGAATATTTATTAAACAATACTCTTTAACAGTTTCATAAAACCCAAGCCAATATTGGAACAGAGCTCTATTCATGGGTACCTGGGATTAGATTCAGATAGTTTAGACAATTTTATTTCTGCCTACATCAGAAATGTGGCTAAACATTGTTAACGTTTATTCCATTCAGTAGCTACTTTGGGCTTTTTGCCTGCATGGCTCTGAAAAATATAAATTGTTTGACTCAAGTTCAGCCATAATATCAGGGTTGAGAAACAAAAGAGCTTATGGTATAAAATAGATGTTCTCTTATCCTAGAGTAGAACCTAACAATACTTCACTGATAATGGGATAAAACACATAAATAACTAGAAGGCCAACCCATTAAAAACAGGGATGGAAGTGTATCTTATTATCATTATTATAATTAGGACAGAGAGCTGTATAATGAGTGTAATCATTTTCTAAGCTTATTTTCATTCAGCATTCATAAGAATGAGTGGTTATAACATACAGTACAATAACATAAGCACTGAAAATACTAGGGAAATAAAATAATTTACTAATTCAAAGGAAATCACAAGTCACTAAAGGAGACCAACAATAAAACAAGTAATTAGAGTTTACTTTGATAATGGAGAGGACACAGTTTTCAAAAGATTGCCATTCTATAGGAATGGCAAGTAACCCAGATTGGACTACCAGGGAAGATGTCAAGGAGCGATGCTAGGAAGTGCTGCTTGAGCTGAACATTAAAGGACGAGAATTAGGTTTCCAGAGGAGTGGCAGAATAACATTCCAGTGAATGGTAGCAGAATGGACAAAATTGCAGAGGCATGAAGAAGCATGGCTTTTTGGGGTGGGAACTTATTTGTGGGTAATTTGCCGGGAGGTGAGGCTGAATAGATAATTGGAAGCAAGTCAATCAACTCATTCTCATCCGGTTCTTTTTTATCTGTAAAATAGAGATAACTTCCTGTATTAATCAGGGTTCTCTGAGAAACAGAACGAATAGGGAGTGTGTAGGCACTGTGTGTGCATGTGTACATGTGTATGCATGTGTACATGTGTATGCTGAGAGAGAGTTATTTTCAGGAATTGGTTTACATAATTTTGGAGGATACCAAGCCCAAACTCTGTAGGGTAGGCTAGTAGGCTGGAGACCAAGGAAAGAGTGAATGTTGCAGCTCAAGTCTGAAGCCAACCTGGAGGCAAATTCTCTCTTTTTAAGAGGAGCTTTGCCTCTTTTCTCTCTTTTTAAAATTTTTTAACATCTTTTTTGGAGTATAATTGCTTTACAATGGTGTGTTAGCTTCTGCTTTATAACAAACTGAATCAGCTATACATATACATATATCCCCATATATCTCTTCCCTCTTGCATCTCCCTCTCTCCCACCCTCCTTATCCCACCCCTCTAGGTGGTCACAAAGCACCGAGCTGATTTATCTCCCTGTGCTATGCGGCTGCTTCCCACTAGCTATCTATTTTACATTTGGTAGTGTATATATGTCCATGACACTCTCTCACTTTGTCGCAGCTTCAATCAATTGAATGAAGTACACCCGTATTCAGGATAGTAATCTACATTACTCAAAGTCTACAGACCATGGCCTAGCCAAGCTGACATAAAGTTAGTCATGATGAATCCACCCCTTGTCAACTTGATACTCATATGCACTTCCTTAAACCACACTTAATCTCTAAAGAAAATGACAATATCATACTTCTGTTTAACATGATGCAACTATCCTGTGTACCACTGAAAACACACTAACCCTTTGCACAGAAGAGGATGAAAAGTCCTTGGGTAATGTTTACTATTCTCCTTGATATCCTGTAATTTAAATACTGTGATGTAAAGTCAGTACTCCTTAGGTTATATGATAAGCGAATAAAAGAGGGAAAAAACAAAGGTATTTACTAGATAGGTAGGTAGACAGACATACACATACACACAAACACAAGCATATTCATAAAAAATAAGGAAGAAATACTCGGGATAGTTTCAGTCCTCATTTCTGTAAGTGGTAACGTGCTCATAGCTGGTATTTATAAACTGCCTTTTTCCATTATTATTATGTATTATCCAATGCATTCCATATTCCCTTTACACTTAGCAAACACCTCAGATGGTTGTGATTCTTTACTTGGGATGGGGGTAGGGGTGATCCAAACCTTCATTCCTGAAGGGTCTGGACCTTTAGTAGTCCTGTCTGAATTGGGTTGTTGTAGTCTTCCATTGACTTTAATTACAGGTTATGGTAAAACTAATATCCTAAGTGATCTCCTGTTACTCCAGATATACTCTTCCTTATCTCCATGGTGGAGTAGCAGTGCAATTTCCCTTTAGTGGTCAGGATCAATCAACCCAACCAGAGCAGTAACTCCTTTCTTTGCCTGTTGATTCAGAGGCATGAGAAGCCCAAAGTGGCTGGGTAGCAATCTTAACTGCTTATTCAATGGAATCACTGCTGTGTCTCCTGGTGGAAGTATTCCTCCCTTTGGAACTAAGACCTCTAGGTCAGTAATACATAAAGTCATGGGAATAAGAAGCAACTATTTTGCTAGTGGGTCACTGGGATAATAGTGATTGGTGCCACTTCCATTTCCATCCCTTGATTCCTGGACCTGTGAATCCTGGCTGTGGGAGAAACAGTGCCATATGTTGGACACTGATTCAGAGCACATGCAGTCTCCTGGAGAACCTTGCCCCAGCCCTGCAAAATATTGTCACCTAACTGACATAGTAACTGAGTCTTTAAAAGGCTATTCTACCATTCTCAAGCCAGGTGCTTCAGAATGGAGTAGAAAATGGTAAGACCAGTGAATTTCAAGAGTGTGGGCCCATTGCTGCACTTATTTTTCTGTGAAGTGAGTTCCTTGATCAGAAGCAATGCTGTGTGGAATACCATTACAGTAGATGAGGCATTCTGTAAGTCCACAGATGGTAGTTGTGGCAAATGCACTGCATGTAGGAAAATCAAATCCATACCCAGAGTAAATGCCTATTCAAATGAGAAAAAAAAAATCACTTCCATGACAGAAGCTGTACGGTATAATTAACTGGCTACAAGGTAGCTGGCTGATCACCCCTGGATAAAGGTGCCATATAGAGGGCTTAGTGTGGGCCTCTGCTGCTGTCATATTGGGCACTCAGCATTGTCTGTAGCTAGGTTGGCCTTGGAAGTCCATATGCTGAGCTCATAGATTACCTCTATCCCTGCCACTATTTTATTAATAGTAGAATATAGCAGCAAATGTATCTTGTTTTAATTATATTCCATATGTGAGAAAAAATATTTATCAAGTTTAATGTTGAACTTTATCACCACTTTCAACATTATGAAGCATACCAATGCCCACCTTTATTTTTTATGATATTAATACTTTCATGAGGTAATATTTGGAAATATTTATCTCATCTGTGTAAATCTCACTTTGGCTTATGATGAAAGACTTAGTGTTTTAATTCAAAGCAGTATATTCAAAATGAGTTAATAGTAAGATGTAAAATGTCTGGAAAATTCTCAGAAAAAAAGTAAATGCACCAACCAACAAACACAGGCAAATTTTGCTTCTTTTCAATAATGAAACATGGGTGGCATATTTATTACACTTTAAGCACAGCCATCAACAACACTTTCTGTTCAATGTCAAACAAACCTTGACGTGTAAATAACAGGGTTATTCCATCTATCAAGTACTGATGTTCTTTTAGTCTTGTAATTTTTAGCTTGGAAAGCATAAAAACTTTGGTAATTTTATTATGCATTTTTTATAGTTTAAGATTCATTTTCTATCCATCATATCAAAAAGAGCAAATAATAAATCTTGCTCCTCTTCGACAACTGCAATTTTCTTGCTTCATTACAGTTTTAAACCTGATAAATCAAAGATACCTTCAACAAGAAAAAGATAAGTTTCAATATTTTAAAATTTTCTGGGTAAAAATTTCATTTAATTTGAGGATCTTAGAAGGAGTCATACACATTATACCTGTAGGTTTTACTATTAAACTTTTAGAATTCAGAGTAAAAATAAACAAAAATGAAGTGACCTAGGTATCTGATGTAGTAAATCCATGGTATTCTGAAGTGCAGAAACCAGGACATGTTAAACACAGTTACTTCTGTTGCTGTGTTAAGATGATGTAGAGTAATGGGTGGTGATGGCTTGTTCTAATGACAGAGAAGTTTAGATTGTGACATGATACAGGATCAATACAGTTCTGTTTGCTTATTATGTTGGATTTCAACCAAGAGAAAATCCCTTTTGCTATTTTATTCTTTAATTTGATTGACTTGCCCTAATTTTATTCATAAGCGCTATTATATTGTTCTTGGCTACATCAGGAAATAAAATAGACAAAATTTCCTTCCTTTGTGAGGCTTATATACCAGTGAGGAAACATAAGTAAAAATATATATTACAAGTACATAAATTTTGTAGGATATTAGAAAGCAAAGTGCTATGGGGAAAAGTAGAACAGGCTAAGGGCTAAGAATTTGGGGTGTATGGAGGAGGGTGGTTTGAGTAGACTTAGTTGAGAAGATAGCATTTGATTACAGGCCAGTATTTGTATTGAAAATTCCTTTTGTTGACTTAAAATATGACCTCAGTCATAATCAGGTTTATCACATGTCTATGAAGTAAAAATGAATCTATAATCTTAGAAACAATTTCCTCTTAAGCAGGGTGTTTCATAATGACTTTCTTAACAATTATTTTCCTTGTTGGCATTTAATAAACATTAAAATTTAGTTTCAAATGTCTAGTATATTTTGAGAATTATTTCTATTTTTTAGGAGAAAAATTGACTACATTGATAGAGCAAGTATTATGGGAAAGCTGCAGCATTTTAGTGAACTTCCAAGATCCTGAAACTTCCTCAATGGTTGTCTGAGTCAAGGCCATACCAATGATATCAGATTCTTTTGTTTTGCGTGTGTACATGTGTGTGTCTGTGTATGTGTAATTATTTTTGTTTTCTTAAGTGAAACCTCCTTTAAATGATACATGATGAAAATGAGGCTCTTGTCCCTGGATTTCTACTAGTTACAGTTTTTTAGGTTCAATTTGAAATAAATGTTAAAATGTACTTCACAAGATTAATTTATTTTTAATGACACTGGGAGAAGTGAAAATGGCTTTTAATCTTTAAACAAAATGAGGGTTCAGGCCAGCAAATTGAAAAAAGTGAGCAAAATATTCACTTTCAGTTCTGAACTACTTATTTTAAATTATCACTTTGATTAAATACATAAGATGTAGTTCTATATTCCCATTTATTTTATGCTATATTTATTTGGTATTAAAAGTAATTTATATCAGGTATTTTCATGGATAATCCAAGTATCAGTGAGCACTGATACCAAAATAAACTATAAAAAGTGAATTGGAAAATGGAATATAGAAAAATATATTCTTTTTTTTTTTATAGTTAGGCACTATCGGAATCAAAGATGAGCCAGATGAATGTGGGTGAGTGGAGGAGAAAAGTAGAAGGTGTTTTAGGTACATGTAGCATCTCTGCAAAAATACTGAGGAAAATAGCATGTTACATTCAGCATGTATCAATAATTTGATATGTCTGGAACATAGGATTTTAAAGGGAGAGGATCAAAAGGAGATGTTGAAAAGCTATGTAGAAACTCCATAATTATATATAAATTATATATAAAAATATATGTATATATATTTATTTATCTATATAAATAAATATATATATGTTTTTTAGAGACTATTTTAAACTATTTTTTATTTTAGTTTTTTTTTCAGTTTTGAGGGATAATTGACATCCATCACTGTATAAGTTTAAGGTGTACAGCATGATGGTTTGATTCACTCATAGTGTGAAATGATTACCACAGTAGGTTTAGTTGACATTCATCATCTCATATAGATACAATAAAAAGAGAAAAAAATTTTTCCTTGTAATGAGAACTCTTGGGATCTACTCTCTTAGCAACTTTTCTGGATGTCATACAGTAGTGTTCACCATAGTCAACATGTTGTACATCTCTAGTACTTATTTATTTTATAACTGGAAGATTGTGCCTTTTGACTACCTTCCTCCAATTTCCCTATCCTCCGCCCACTACCTCTGGTAACCACAAATCTCATCTCTTTTTCTATAAGTTGGATGTGTATGTGTGTTATTATTCCACATGTAAGTGAGATCATACAATATTTGTTTCTTTCTGACATTTCATTTAGCATAATCCCTTTAAGGTCCATCCATGTTATCACAAATGGTAGGATTTCCCCCCTTTTTTTTTAATGGCTGACTAATATTCTTTTGTGTATATGTACACCACATCTTTATCCATTCAGCCACTGATGGACACTTAGGTTGTTTCCATGTCTTGGCTATTGTAAATAATGCTGCTATGAACATGAAGATGCCACTATCTTTTTGAGTTTTTGTTTTCATTTCCTTTAGATATACTCTCAGAAGTGGAATTGCTGGATCATATGGTAGTTCTATATTTAATTTTTGGGTAACCTCCATAATGCTTTCCACAGTGGCTGTACCAATTTATAATCCCTTCAATAGTGCATAAAGATTCCCTTTTCTCCATATCCTCACCAGCATTTATTATCTCTTATCTTTTTGATGATGGCCATTCTAACAGGCATGAGGTGATATCTCATTTTGGTTTTAATTTGCATTTTCCTAATGACTAGTGATGATGAGCATCGTTTCAGGTATAGACATACCTTGCTTTCCTGTGCTTTGTTTTGTTGGGCTTCTCAGATATGGTATTCCTTACAAATTGAAACTTTGTGGCAACAGTGTATTGAGTAACTCTACTGGCACCATTTTTCCAACAGCAGTTGTTCACTTTGTGTCTCTGTGTCACATTTTGGTAATTCCCTGCATATATTTCAAACTTCTTCATTATTATTATACTTGTTGTGGTGATATGATCCGTGATCATTGATGCTACTGTTGCAAAAAGATTATGACTCATTGAAGCTCAGATAATGGATAGCAGTTTTTAGTGATGAAGTATTTTTTAATTAAGGTATGTACATTGTTTTTTTATACATAATGCTACTGCACACTTAATTACAGTATAGTGTAACATAACTTTTATATATGCACTGGGAAACCAAAAAATTTGTATGACATACTTTGTGATATTTGCTTTTATTGTGGTGGTCTGGAACCAAACACCCAATATCTCCATGGTATGCTTGTGCCTGTAGACCATTTGTGTATCTTCTTTGAAAAAAATGTCCACTCACTTTTCCTTTGCCTAATTTTTAATTGGATTATTTGATTTTTTGCTATTATATATTTATTATTAACCCCTTATCAGATATAAAGTTTGCAAAAATTTTTTCCCATTTCATAGGTAGTCTTTTCATTTTGTTGATGGTTTCTTTTGCTGTGCAGAAGCTTTTTAGTTTGATGTAGTCTCACTTTTTTTTTTTTATTTTGTTGCTTATGCTTTAGGTGTAATTTCCAAAAAATTATTACCAAAGCCCATGTCAAGGAGCTTTATTCTAATGCTTTCTTCTGGGAGTTTATGTCTTACATTTAAGTCTTTAATCCATTTCAAGTTAATTTGTATGAGTGGTGTAAAATAGGTGTCAAGTTTCATTCTTTTACATGTGACTATCCGGTTTTCCCAGCACCATTTATTGAACAGACTGTCTTTTCTCCACTGTTGAATATTAGTCGATCATATACACTTGGGTTTATTTCTGGGCTGTTGATTTGGTTTTGTTGGTCTATTTGTTTTTATGCCAGTACTATACTGTTTGAATTATTATAGCTTTGTAATATAGCTTGAAATCAGGAAATGTGTTACCTCCTGCTTTGTTCTATCTTGGGATTTCATTGGCTATTCAGGGTCTTTGTGGTTTCACATAAACTTTTAGAGTGTTTTTTCTTTTTCTTTTTTTTTTTTGGTCACACTATGTGGCATGCGGGATCTTAGTTCCCTGACCAGGGATCAAACCTGTGCCCCCTGCATTGGCAGTGCAGAGTCTTAACCACTGGACCACCAGGGAAGTCCCTGGAGTGTTTTTTCTATTTCTGTAAAAATTACCATTGGAATCTTGATAGTTGCCTTGCATCTATAGATATCTTTTGGTAGCATTGACATTTTAACACTTAATTCTTCCAATTCATGAACACATGATACCTTTCCATTTATTAGTGCCTTCTTTGATTTCTTTTATCAACGTCTTGTTTTCAGAGTAGAGATCTTTCACTTTCTTGGTTAAAGTTACTCCTAAGTATTTTACTGTTGTTGAAGCTATTGTAAATGTGATCATTTCTTTTTTTTTTTTAAGGAATTTTTTTGTTGGTGTATAGAAACACTGTGAATTTTGTATGTTAATTTTATATCCTACAACTTTACAGAATTCATTGATTAGTTTTAACAGTTTTCTTGGTTCAATCTCTAGGATTTTTAAAATATGTAAAGTCCATGTAATCTGAAAGTAGAGTTAACTTTACTTCTTCTTTTCCAATTCTGATAACTTTTATTTCTTTTTCTTGCCTGATTGCTCTAGGTAGGGCTTCCAGTACTATGCTGAATAGGTATGGTGAGAGGAGCACCCTTGTCTTGTTCCTGATTTTAGAGGAAAATCTTTCAACCTTTCACCATTGAGTATGATATTAGCTGTGGGTTTGTCATATATGTCCTTTATTATATTGAGATATGTTCCTTTTATGCCTAATTTTTAAATGTTTTAATCATGAATGGATGTTGAATTTTGTCAAATACTTTTTCTGTGTCTATTGAGATGATGAAATCATTTTTTTCTTTCATTCTTTTAATGCGATATATCACATTGATTGATTGCGTATGTTAAACCATCAGCATCCCAGGAATAAATCTCAGTTAATCATGAGAATAATACTTTTAATGTGATGCTGAATTCGGTTTGCTAGGATTTTGTTGAGATTTTTTCATCTATATTCATCAGGGATATTGGCCTATAGTTTTGTTTTCTAGTATTGTCCTTATCTGGCTGTGTTATCAGAATAATGCTGGCCTTGTAAAATAAGTTTGGGCATGTTCCCTCCTCTTCAATTTTTTGGAAGCTTTTGAGAAGGATTGGTATTAATCCTTTAAATGTTTGGTAAAATTCACTAATGAAACCATCTGGTGCTGGGCTTTTATTCATTGAGAGATTTTTGATTACTGGCTCAATCTATTTACTAGTAATTAGGCTACTCAGATTTTCTCTTTGTTACTGATTCAGTCTTTGTAGGTTGTATGTTTCAAAGAAGTTGTCCAGTTTGTTGGTGTATAGTTTTTCATGGTAGCCTCTTATTTTCCTTGTATTTCTGTGATATCCGTTGTAATATTCTCTTTTTCATTATAATTTTGTTGATTTCAGTCTTCTCTTTTTTTTCCCCCTTGTTTAGTGTAGCTAAGGTTTGTCAATTTTATTTATCTCTTAGTTTGGTTAATATTTTCTATTCTTTATTTTATTTATTTCTGCCCTAATCTTATTATTTCCTTCCCTCTGCTAACTTTGGCCTCAATTTGTTCTTTTTTCCTAGTTCCTTAAGGTGTAGAGTTAGATTGTTTCCTTGCTTCTTAATGTAGGCATTTATTGCCATGAACTTTCCTCTTACAACTGTTTTTGCTGAATGCCATAAGTTCTGGTATGTTGCATTTCCATTTCTGTTTGTCTCAATAAACTTTTTAATTTCCCCTTTAATTTTTTTTTTTGTATTCATTAGTGGTTCAAAAGAATGTTGCTTAATTTTACAGTTTTCCTTTTGCTATTGATTTCTAGTTTTATGCCATTGTGATCAGAGGAGATATTTGGTATGCTTTCAGTCTTCCTGATTTGCTAAGACTTGTTTTGTGGCCTGACATTTGGTCTATCTTAGAAAATGTTCCATGTGTGCTTGAGAACAATGTGTATTCCGTTGTTGCTGGATACAATGTTCTATATGTCTGTTAGGTCCATTTGGTCTACAGTATTGTTCAAGTCTGCTGTTTCTTTATTGTCTTTGTCTGGATAACTTATCCATTGTTGAGAGCGGGTTATTAAAATCCCCAACTATTAGTGTATTGCTGTTTATTTCTCCTTTGAGCTGTGTTATTTTTTTGCTTTATATATTTAGGTGCTCCAATGTTTGGTGCTTAGATATTTACAACTGTTATATCTTCTGTATGGATTGACTCCTTTATCATTATACAATGACCCTCTTTGTCTTTGTTTACTATTTTTAGTTTAAAGTCAGATATAAGTATAGCTACCCTGCTTTTTGTTGTTGTTGTTGTTACCATTTACCTAAAATGTCTTTTTCCATCCCTTCCTTGTAGGTTTGTGTGTCTTTAAAGCTAAAGTCAGTGTCTGGTAGGCAGCATATTTTTGGATCCTGTTTTTTTTATCCATTCAGCCATTCTTTGTCTTTTGATTGGAGAATTTAATCCATTTATGTTTGATGTAATTATTGGTAAACAAGGATTTACAATTGTCATTTTGTTCATAGTTTTCTAGTTGTTTTGAGATCCATTATTCCTTGTTTCTTATCCTGCTGTCTTTTTCTGTGTTTTGATGTCTTTTGGTATCAGTATGCTTTGACTTCTTTATCATGTTCTTTTATGTAATAGCCATAAGGTTTTCCCTTGTGGTTACCATGAGGGTTACATGAAATATCTTAAAATTGTAACACCCAATTTTAAGCTGATAACAACTTAAGTTCAACAGCATTCCTAAAGTTTAAACTTTTACTTCTCACATTTTATGTTATTGCTGTTACAATTTATGTATTTTAATATTGTGTAACTAACAACAGATTATTGCAGTTATGGTTATTTTTATAACATTTGTTTTTTAATTTTTAAACTGGAGTCATAAAAGTATTATGCACCACTAATAACACATTACAGAATCTAACTTTAATGGTATATTTACCATTACCTGTGAATTTTTTGTTAACTTTTTATGTTTTTATGATGTTAATTAATGTCCTTTTACTTCCACTTAAAGAACTCCCTTTAGCATTTCTTGTAAGTCAAGTCTAGTGATAATGATTTCTCTCCAGCTTTTGTTTGTTCAGGAAATTCTTTATCCCTTCTTTATCTCTGAGTATAGAATTTTTGGTTAACAGTTTTTTGTTTTTTGGGTTTTTTTTTCAATATTTGAATATGTCATTCCATTTTCTCCTGGTCTGGAAAGTTTATGTTAAGAAATCTGACAATAGTCTTATGGGGATTCCCTTGTATGTAACATCTCTCTCTCTCTTTCTTTTTTTTTCTTTTTTCTCTTGCTTCTTTTTAAGTTTCCTTCTTTGTCTTTGACCTTTGACAATTTAATTATAATGTCTTGGTATAGCCCTAGTCAGGTTCAATCTATTTGGTGTCCTTTAGGGCTCACTGATCTGGATTTTTTTGGGGGGGGCCACATAGCATGACATGTGGGATCTTAGTTCCCCAACCAGGGATCAAACCTTTGCCCCTTACAGTGGAAGCATGGAGTCTTAACCACTGGACCACCGGGGAAGTCCCTGGATCTGGATTTTTAACATAAAGTCTATTTTGTCTGATAGTAATATAGCTACCCCTGTTTTTTTTTTTTTTTGGTTACTATTTTCTTAAACTGCCTTTTTTTTTTTTTTTTTAGTTTAAATTTTATTTAAACTAACTCTATAAGAGAAGAAAAGTCTATTTCTCTTCCCAAGTTTTAGAAGTTTCCAGCCATTATTGCTTTAAATATACTTTCTGTACCTTTCTCTTTCTCTTGTCCTTCTGAAATTTGCATAATGCGAATATTATTTATTTTCATTGTGTCCCATGAGTCCTGCAGCTTTTCTTTACTTTTTTTTTTTCTTTTTGTCCCTCTGACCAGAAAATTTAAATGCCTTATTCTCCAGGTCACTGATTCCTTCTTCTGCATGATTGAGTCTACTTTTGAAAGTCTCTATTGAATTATTCAGTAATTATATTTTTCAACTCTAAGATTTCTGATTGGTTTTATTTTATGGTTTCTGTTTCTTTGTCAAATTTCTCATTTGTTCAAGCATTATTTTCCTAATTTTGCTTAGTTGTCTGTATGTTTTTGTAGTTCACCAAACTTCCTTGAGAAGATTATTTTGAATTCTTTGCCTGACAGTTCATAGATCTCCATTTCTTTAGGATGAGTATTGGAGCTTTATTAATTTCCTTTGGTGATATCATAGTTACCTGAGTTTTCATTGTCCTTGATTCCTTACCTTGGTATCTACACATTTGGGTAATCAGGTTCCTCTTTACAACTTTATAGGATTGCTTTGACAGAGACAGATCTTCACCAGTCAGCTCCATTCGGGTTTCTGTGTGTGTCTGCTGATAATGTCCTTGGGCATGTGGGGCCTGCCATTATGATCTACTTTTGATGAAGCAACTGTTTGAGCTCTGAGTATCATACAGAGTATTTTCACTGCCATAAAATTCTTCCACTCTGTTTCTTCATCCCTCCCCACCCCATAGCCCTTGGCAAGCACTGATGTTTTTACTGTTTTTATAGATTTGCCTTTTCCAGAATGTCATGGAATTGCAATCATACAGTATGTTGCCTTTTCAGATTGGCTTCTTTACCTTAGTAATATGCGTTTAAAGTTCCTCAATATCCATAGATTAATAGCTCAGTTTCTTTTTGGCACTGAATAATATTCCATCATCTGGATGTACTATAGTTAATTTATCCATTGACCTACTGAAGGACATCTTGGTTGCTTCCAAGTTTTGGTAATTGTGAATAAAGCAACTGTAAACATCTGTTATTCTACCTAGGACACTCTTCCATAGCTATCTTCATGGAACTCTCCCTCTCCTCTTGCAAGCCTTTTCTTAAATGTCAAACATTTCATTAACCCTATCTTGACTACTCCATTTAAATTGCAAACTGCCCATGCCCAACCACTCCCAATCCCCATACTATGTTTTATTTTTTTCCAGAGCATTTATTGCCTACTATCCTATATCATTTACACATTGTGTGTTTTTTGTCTATCTCCAACCACTAGAGTATAAGCTCCACAGAGATATGGGGACATGGCTTTTTGTCTGTTTTGTTCACTATATTGTCCCCAAAATCTATCCCAGTACTGGGAATATGTTAGTAGTTCAATAAATAACTTTTGAATTAGTGAATGAACAAAATGCTGTCTTCCTGCTGAGCTTGAAGCCAGTATCAGCCACAAAATATTGGCATAAAGCTACTCATTTATTAAGACCCTGGATTCCTTTTTAGCTATCATTATTAGAGATAGGCAAATTATCTAATGGTGTTGCTCAGACATTTAATGGTGTATATATTAATTCAAAGAGACTTATTATTCTTAATTCTAATTAAAATGTGGTTCTTTTTGATAAAATAGTTTAAATTATTTTTCTTTATTTAAAATGTAAACTAGCAAATATATATTTCAATATTAGCTTTGTCACAAAAATTGTAGTTCAACTGTTTTATGTATACATAATATATTTGTACACTTTGAAAATAACTCCAGTGTTTATTGGTAGAATGTCATGTTTTGGATGCAACAAATTATGTTTGTACCACAACTAATTCAAAGTACATTAATTTAGTAACAACATGGCATTTCTCATAGTGCCAAGATATACCAAAGTTGCATTCATGTTTTCACTACAAAAATTTTTGTTTGAACATTTTAACTGACTTTACAATAGTAGTTATCATGGAGTCTATTATTTTAACTTTTAGAAAAATGAACTCCCAAAGTTTTGATTCTAATGAGTAAAATGATCAACTTATTCATGGAATTATCTTAAAAGATCAATTTTTTAAAGCATCAGATGAAATTTGTAAATAACTTGAATCATTTATTCATTTATGGATGCTTCTTTGTTTTGGGAAAACACCTTCTACTCTCCTCTACTGTCAATACTCAACTCACAGAATACTTCACTTTAGACAATATTGATCACCGAATGTGTATAGAATTTCCCCCACACCAAGTAATTCTGCCATATCAGATAGGTGTCCTACAATTTAATTTATTCTGACACTATCTACTTAAGGATAGTGTAAGATCCCATGGGTTAAGGGCTCAAGATGCCCCCCATCCCCACTCTACTTTAGATGCCAACCTCAAGCCCAGGTCGTTACCTGTGCTTTTGACTAACAGGCTACAATTTGGAGGGTCCCATGACCCCCTATTCAGGTTCAATCATTTGCTAGAGTGGCTTACAGAATTTAGGAAAATTTTTTCCTTACTAGATTACCAGTTTATCATAAAGGACGTTACTCAGGAATAGCCAGATGGAAGAGATACATAGGGCAAACTATGGGGAATGGATGCAGAGCTTCCATACCCTCTCTAGGAGTGTCACCATCCCAGCACCTTCTTGTGTTTACCAATCAGAAAGCTCTCTGAATACCTTTGGTAAGTGTTTTTAATGGAGGCTTTATGATGTAGGTTATGATTGATTAAGTCATTGGTTTTTGCTGATTAACTCAACCTCCAGTCAGTTTCCCCTACCTGGAGGTTGGAGGGTGGGCATGAAAGTTCCATCCCTCTAATCATCTGATTGGTTCCTCTTATAACCAGCCCCCTATCCTTAGGAGCTTAGCAGACATCACCTCATTAACAAACTCAGGTGTTGCTGAAAGGGCCTTGATATGAATAACAAAAGATTCTCCTTTCATCTTTATTACTTATATTATAGCAAAAGATGCTCCTATCATTCTTGTCATTTCAGAAATTACAGTGGTTTTAGGAGCTCTGAGCAGGAGCTGGGAGTAGAGACCAAATACATATTTCTTACTGTCACAACCTGGTTCCTTTATTTTAGAAGATAACTCTCTGTTAACCTCAAATCTCATTCACTTGGTTATGGTCTGTTTTACATGTGGGTCACTAGGTTAATTTTTCTCTCCTACACCTATACTCTGGAATAACTGTTCAGCCATAATCATGGCTTTAAGTCTGTCTTTTTGAGCTCAGAGAAAGAGTTCCCATTTCCCTATTCAAACTAATATTTGTGCCCATCTTTTTTTTTTTTTAAACATCTTTATTGGAGTAAAATTGCTTTAAAATGATGTGTTAGTTTCTGTTTATAACAAAGTGAATCAGCTATACATATACATATATCCCCATATCTCCTCCCTCTTGCATCTCCCTCCCACCCTCCTTATCCCACCCCTCTAGGTGGTCACAAAGCACTGAGCTGATCACCCTGTGCTATGCGGCTGCTTCCCACTAGCTATCAATTTTACATTTGGTAGTGTATATATGTCAATGAAACTCCCTCACTTCGTCCCATATTACCCTTCTCACTCCCTGTGTCCTCAAGTCCATTCTCTACATCTGTGTCTTTATTCCTATACTGCCTCTATGTTCATCAGAACCTTTTTAATTTTTTTTTAGATTCCATATATATTTGTTAGCATATGATATTTGTTCTTCTCTTTCTGACTTACTTCATGCTGTATGACAGACTCTAAGTCCATCCACCTCACTAAAAATAATTCAATTTCATTTATTTTTGTGGCTGAGTAATATTCCACTGTATATATGTGCCACATCTTCTTTATGCATTCATCTGTTGATGGACACTTAGGTTGCTTCCATGTCTTAGCTATTGTAAATAGAACTGCAGTGAATATTGGGGTGCATGTCACTTTTTGAATTATGATTTTCTCAGGGTGTATGCCAAGTAGGGGGATTGCCAGGTCATATGGTAGTTCTATTTTTAGTTTTTAAAGGAACATCCATTCTGTTCTCCATAGTGGCTGTATCAATTTACATTCCCGCCAACAGTGCAAGAGGGTTCTCTTTTCTCCACACCCTCTCCAGCATTTATTGTTTGTAGATTTTTTAATGATGGCCATTCTGACCAGTGTGAGGTGGTACCTCATTGTGGTTTTGACGTGCATTTCTCTAATGATTAGTGATGTTGAGCATCCCTTCTTGTGTTTGTTGGCCATCTGTATATCTTCTTCGGAGAAATGTCTGCTAGGTCTTCTACCGATTTTTGGATTGGGTTGTTTGTTTATTTCATATTGAGATGCATGAGCTGCTTGTATATTTTGGAGATTAATCCTTTGTTAGTTGCTTCATTTGCAAATATTTTTTCCCATTCTGAGGGTTGTCTTTTCTTCTTGTTTATGGTTTCCTTTGCTGTGCAAAAGGTTTTAAGTTTCATTAGGTTCCATTTGTTTATTTTTGTTTTTATTTCCATTTCTCTAGGAGGTGGGTCAAAAAAGACCTTGCTGTGATTTATTTCATTATGTCTGATTATGTCAGAGTGTTCTGCCTTTGTTTTCCTCTAAGAGTGTTATACTGTCTAGCCTTATATTTAGGTGTTTAACCCATTTTGAGTTTATTTTTGTGTATGGTGTCAGGGAGTGTTTTAATTTCATTCTTTTACATGTAGCTGTCCAGTTTTCCCAGCACCATTTATTGAAGAGGCTGTCTTTTCTCCTTTGTATATTCTTGCCTCCTTTATCAAAGATAAGTTGACCATAGTTCGTGGGTTTATCTCAGGGCTTTCTCTCCTGTTCCATTGATCTATATTTCTGTTTTTGTGCCAGTACTATACTGTCTTGATTACTGTAGCTTTGTAGTATAGTCTGAAGTCAGGGAGCCTGATTCCTCAAGCTCCATTTTTCTTTCTCAAGATTGCTTTGGCTGTTCGGGGTCTTTTTTGTTTCCATACAAATTGTGGGATTTTTTGTTCTAGTTCTGTGAAAAATGTCCTTGGTAGTATGATAGAGATTACACTGAATCTGTAGATTGCTTTGGGTACTCTAGTCATTTTCACAATGTTGATTCTTCCAATCCAAGAACATGGTATATCTCTCCATCTATTTCTATCATCTTTAATTTCTTTCATCAGGGTCTTACAGTTTTCTGCATACAGGTCTTTTGTCTCCTTAGGTAGCTTTATTCCTAGGTATTTTATTCTTTTTGTTGCAATGGTAAATGGGGATGTTTCCTTAATATTGCTTTCAGATTTTTCATCATTAGTGTATAGGAATGCAAGAGATTTCTGTGCATTAATTTTGTATCTTGCTGCTTTACCAGATTCATTGATTAGCTCTAGTAGTTTCTGGTAGTACCTTTAGGATTCTCTATGTATATTATCATGTCATCTGCAAACAGTGACAGTTTTACTTCTTTTCAGATTTGGATTCCTTTTATTTCTTTTTCTTCTCTGATTGCTGTGGCTAAAACTTCCAGAACTATGTTGAATAATAGTGGTGAGAGTGGGCAACCTTGTCTTGTTCCTGATCTTAGAGGAAATGGTTTCAGTTTTTCACCATTGAGGATGATGTTGGCTGTGGGTTTGTCATATATGGCCTTTATTATGTTGAGGTAAGTTCCCTCTATGCCTGCTTTCTGGAGAGTTTTTATCATAAATGGGTGTTGAATTTTGTCAGAAACTTTTTCTGCATCTATTGAGATGATCATATGGTTTTTCTCCTTCAGTTTATTAATATGGTGTATCACATTGATTAATTTGTATATATCGAAGAATTCTTGCACTCCTGGGATAAACTCTACTTGATCATGGTGTATGATCCTTTTAATGTGCTGTTGAATTCTGTTTGCTAGTATTTTGTTGAGGATTTTTGCATCTATGTTCATCAGTGTTATTGGCCTGTAGTTTTCTTTCTTTGTGACAACTTTGTGACAACCAGAGTTTTGGTATGAGGGTGATGGGGACCTCATAGAATGAGTTTGGAGTGTTCCTCCCTCTGCTATATTTTGGAAGAGTTTGAGAAGGATAGGTGTTAGCTCTTCTCTAAATGTTTGATAGAATTCACCTCTTAAGCCACCTGGTCCTGGGCTTTTGTTTGTTGGAAGATTTTTCATCAAAGTTTCAATTTCAGTGTTTGTGATTTTTCTGTTTATTTTTTCTATTTCTTCCTGGTTCAGTCTCAGAAATTTGAGCTTTTTTAAGAATTTGTCCATTTCTTCCAGGCTGTCCATTTTACTGGCATATAGTTGCTTGTAGTAATCTCTCATGATCCTTTTTATTTCTGCACTGTCAGTTGTTACTTCTCCTTTTTCATTTCTAATTCTATTATTTGAGTCTTTTCCCTTTTTTTCTTGATGAGTCTGGCTAATTGCTTATCAATTTGGGTTATCTTATCAAAGAACCAGCTTATAGTTTTAATGATCTTTGCTATTGTTTCCTTCATTTCTTTTTCATTTATTTCTGATCTGATCTTTATGATTTCTTTCCTTCTGCTAACTCTGGGGTTTTTTGTTCTTCTTTCTCTAATTGCTTTATGTGTAAGGTTAGTTTGTTTATTTGGGATTTTCTTGTTTCTTGAGGTAGGATTGTATTGCTATAAATTTCCCTCTTAGAACTGCTTTTGCTGCATCCCATAGGTTTTGGGTCATCGTGTTTTCATTGTCATTTGTTTCTAGGTAATTGATTTCCTCTCTGATTTCTTCAGTGCTCTCTTGGTTATTTAGTACTGTATTGTTTAGCCTCCATGTATTTGTATTTTTTACAGTTTTTTTCCTGTAATTGATATCTAGTTTCATAGTGTGGTGGTCGGAAAAGATACTTGCTACAATTTAAATTTTCTTAAATTTACTGAGGTTTGATTTGTGACCCAAGATCTGATCTATCCTGAAGAATGTTCCTTGAGCATTTGAGAAGAAAGGGTATTCTGTTGTTTTTGAATGGAATGTCCTATAAATATCAATTAAGTCCATCTTTTTTAATGTATCATTTAAAGCTTGTATTTCCTTATTTATTTTCATTTTAGATGATCTGTCCATTGGTGAAAGTGGGGTGGTAGAGTCCCCTATTATGATTGTGTTACTGTTGATTTCCCCTTTTATGGCAGTTAGCATTTGCCTTATGTATTGAGGTGCTCCTATGTTGGGTGTGTAAATATTTACAATTGTTACATCTTCTTGGATTGATCCCTTGATCATTATGTAGTGTCCTTCTTTGTCTCTGGTAATAGTCTTTACTTTAAAGTCTTTTTTATCTGATATGAGAATTGCTACTCCAACTTTCTTTTGATTTCCATTTGCATGGAATATCTTTTTCCATCCCCTCACTTTCAGTCTGTATGTGTCTCTAGGTCTGAAGTAGGTCTCTTGTAGACAGCATATATATGGGTCTTGTTTTTGTATCCATTCAGCCAGTCTATGTCTTTTGGTGGGAGCATTTAATCCATTTACATTTAAGGTAATTATCAATATGTATGTTCTTATTCCCATTTTCTTAAATGTTTTGGGTTTGTTATTGTAGGTGTTTTCCTTCTCTTGTGTTTCTTGCCTAGAGAAGTTCCTTTAGTGTTTGTTGTAAAGCTGGTTTGGTGGTGCTGAATTCTCCTAGCTTTTGCTTGCCTGTAAAGATTTTAATTTCTCTGTCGAATCTGAATGAGATCCTTTCTGGGTAAAGTAATCTTGGTTGTAGGTTTTCCCTTTCATCTCTTTAAAAGTGTCCTGCCACTCCCTTCTGGCTTGCAGAGTTTCTGCTGAAAGATCAGCTGTTAACCTTATGGGGATTCCCTTGTATGTTATTTGTTGCTTTTCCCTTGCTGCTTTTAATATTTTTTCTTTGTGTTTAATTTTTGATAGTTTGATTAATATGTGTCTTGGAATGTTTCTCCTTGGATTTATCCTGTATGGGACTCTCTATTCTTCCTGGACTTGATTGAGTATTTCCTTTCCCATGTTAGGGAAGTTTTCAACTATAATCTCTTCAATTGTTTTCTCAGACCCTTTCTTTTCCCTTCTTCTTCTGGGACGCCTGTAATTCAAATGTTGGTACGTTTAATGTTGTCCTAGAGATCTCTGAGACTGTTCTCAATTCTTTTCATTCTTTTTTCTTTATTCTGCTCTGTAGTAGTAGTTATTTCCATTATTTTATCTTCCAGGTCACTTATCCATTCTTTTGCCTCAATTTCTCTGCTATTGATTTCTTCTAGAGAATTTTTAATTTTGTTTATTATGTTTTTCATCATTATTTGTTTGCTCTTTACTTCTTCTATTACCTTGTTAAGCATTTCTTGTATTTTCTCCATTCTATTTCCAAGAATTTGGATCATCTTTACTATCATTATTCTGAATTCTTTTCACATAGGCTGCCTATTTCCTCTTCAGTTGTTTGTTCTGGTCGGTTTTTAACTTGCTCCTTCATATGCTGTGTATTTCTCTGTCTTCTCATTTTGTTTAACTGACTGTGTTTGGGTTCTCCTTTTCCCAGGCTGCAGGTTTGTGGTTCCTGTTGTTTTCAGTGTCTGCCCCCAGTGAGTAATGTTGTTTCAGGGGCTTGTGAAGGCTTCCTGGTAGAGAGGACTGGTACCTGTGTTCTGGTGGGTAGGGCTGGATCTTGTATTTCTGGTGGGCAGGGCCATGTCCGGTGGTGTGTTTTGGGGTGTCTGTGAAATTAGTATGATTTTAGGCAGCCTCTCTGCCAATGGGTGGGATCGTGTTCCTGTCTTGTTAGTTGTTGGCAGGGGGTGTCCAGCACTAGAGCTTGCTGGCTGTTGAGTGGAGCTCAGTCTCAGTGTTAGGATGGAGATCTCTGGGAGAGCTCTCGCCAGTTGATATTACATGGGGCCAGGAGGTCTCTTGTTGTCTAATGTCCTGAACTTGGCTCTCCTACCTCAGAGGCTGAGGTTTGACACCAGGCAGAGCAAGACCCTGTCAGCCACATGGCTCAGAAGAAGAGGGTAAGAAAAAGAAAGAAAAAATTAATTAAAAAAAAGAATAAAATAATTAAAATAAAAAAATTATTAAAATAAAGAAAATTTTTTAAAGTAATTTTTAAAAAAAGAAGTTAGCAACCAAACCAATAAACAAATCCACTACTGATATCAAGCGTGAAAAATTATACTAAGATAAACATAAAAATCAGAAATAAGTCAGTCGCATACAGCAAACCTCAAGTCTACAGTTGATCCCAAAATCTACTGCCTCAATTTTCGGTTGATTCATTGTCTATTCAGGTATTCCACAGATGCAGGGTACATCATGTTGATTGTGGAGATTTAATCCACTGCTTCTGAGGATGCATGGGGAAATTTCCCTTTCTATTCTTTGTTCGCACCGCTCCTGGGGTTCAGCTTTGGTTTTGGCCCCACTCCTGTTCCTGCCCAGACAGGACGGTCTTAAAGGAGTGGCTAATTAGGGGGCTATTGCTCACTCAGGCTGGGAGGAGGGAGGGCTACGGAACGTGGGGTGAGCCTGCAGCTGCAGAGGCCAAGGTGACATTGCAACAGAATGGGGTGCGCCATGTGTTCTTCTGGGGAAGTTGTCCCTGGATCATGGGACCCTGGCAGTGGCAGGCTGCACAGGCTCCCTGGAGGGGAGGTGTGGATCGTGACCTGTGCTTGCACACAGGATTCTTGGTGGCTGCAGCAGCAGTGTTAGAGTTTCATGCCCGTCTCTGGTGTCCGTGCTGATAGCCGTGGCTCGTACCTGTCTCTGAAACTCGTTTAGGCGGTGTTCTGAATCCCCTCTCTTTGTGCAACCCGAAAAAATGGTCTCTTGACTCTTAGGGAGTTCCAGACTTTTTCCTGGACTCCTTCAGGCTGTCCTGAAGGAGTGGTTCATGGAGCCAATCCCAGTCCTCTCCCTGGGATCTGACCTCCGAAGCCCAAGCCTCAGCTCACAGTCCCCACCCACCCCGGCAGGTGAGCAGACAAACCTCTCAGACTGGTGAGTGCTGGTTGGCACTGATCCTCTGTGCAGGAATCTCTCCTCTTTGCCCTCTGCACCCCTGTTGGTGCGCTCTCCTCCGTGGCTCTGAAGCTCCCTCCTTGCCCACACCCTGTTTCTGCCAGTGAAGAGGCTTCCTAGTGTGTGGAAACATTTCCTCCTTCACAGCTCCCTTCCAGAGGTGCAGGTCCATCCCTATCCTTTTGTCTCTGTTTTTTCTTTTTTCCTTTGCCTTACCCAGGTACTTGGGGAGTTTCTTGCCTTTTGGGAAGTCTGAGGTCTTCTGCCAGCGTTCAGTAGGTGTTCTGTATGAGTTGTTCCGCATGTAGATGTATTTTTGATGTATGTGTGGGGAGGAAGGTGATCTCCGTGTCTTAATCCTCCACTATCCTCAGAGAAATACCCCCATGCCAATCTTTTGTATCTTGTACAAATACATTGTATTTATACCTTGGGTCAAGAACAATAAGATTCCCATTCATATTTAAGATCTCATTTTTTCAGCTTCATCTGGTACAAAGAACAGTCTTTTCCTTTATTCACCCTCAGGGTTCTTGCTGACCCTTCTAGCAGTTTTGGTAGAACTGAAATCTTGTCTCTTCCACTGTCTCTCTCTTGTGCCTACATCTACCCAACTTCCTAGTACCTGTGACCCTTCTGATTTCATTTTAATAAAAGCAGTTGTTACCTCTGCAAAAAGAAACACACATAAAAACACAAAAACCATGCCCCCAAACACCATAACCACCATGATTTGGGAAGAGTAAATAGTGAGAACAAAGGCCCAGGATTTATAGCCCCAGCTGAGATCCCAGCCAACTGCTGTCATCAGTTTGCCAGCCATGGAAATATGCCATCTTGAAAGTTGAGAGTCCCCAATCAGATTGTTCCAGATGATGTCATACAGAGCAAAAATAAACTGCGCATCCCAAACCTTGAACAAATTGCAGATTTGTAAGCAAAATAAATGATTGTTAATGTTTCGACCCATTAAGTTTGACAGTGGTATGTTACACAACAATAGAGAAATGTTGTAATTGAAGTAATGTAGGTCAGAGAGCTGAAAGTCCTGACTTGTTCAGACCTTTGCCCTCAGGCCATAGTAAATTATGCATTATTAGTGTAAGGAAGGGAGAACTGGTGGCAAGTTTAGACTAAATAATGTAACCTTTATGATGTATTTTTCATAATTGTTTTAAAGAAATAAAAACTCTTCAGATATTGTTATACGTAGACACTATGTCAGGTACATCTAATCATTTAAATCATGGTTCTTGGTCCCAGAGTGAGCAAAAAAAGTTAGGCATCACTTTTATTGAGTTCTAGGGATTTGTATTTAATGGATATATATATTTATAACTATCAGTTTATTGAACACATGGGTAGGAGTATCAAATTTAGGAGCCATATTAAGAATGATTTAATCTTCATACATTTGCTTAAATTTTCTTCGTATCTCCCCTTTCATGTTTAAAAGTATTTTATCTATATTCTGTAGATTTGAAAACTCAAAATAACCTGCGTTCCAATGTTATGTAGTAAATCTAAAGTGAGAGTTCACTTTCTAGAGAGATGTAATGTTACATATTTTAGTTTTAGTTTGATTTGGTGTCAGTGCATGAAAACAAGGAAAATATTCTAAACAGGAGTGTAATTTCTGCCTATCTAAATATTGATCTACTGGTTTCAAGTTGGAGAATTTTTTTTGTTATTTCCCTCTAGTCTTAGTTATAAAATATGTATTTAGTATAATTGCCATGATTCTTTCAATAGTATAGTACACATCTTTTTTACTTTCCCTCATCCTCCGCCTGTGACAATCCCTGTGAAAGAGACATGAATTCTTGATAAATTTACTTCATTCTCTCATTATATAATTTTTAAACAGAAATGTCAATGAATAATAAAACATTTAACAATTGAAGATGTGCATATCCATATTTCGTGATTTTGTGACAACATGAAAAGTTGCATGTTTTTATCTTTCTTTAAATTTCAGTGGGATGTGTCCACAAAACTTCAAATGTGTCTCATTTTCTATGAACAATTTGTTTTGGTTCATTTCCTTTTGCAATTACGTTAGCATTTAATAAAATACAGATTATGAAGAAGTACTCAAAATGGTAATTTTCAAAATGATTGTGTCTATGAGGCAGAACACACACTAAAGGTAAGAAAGTGGATTCTAATGAATATTTCAAGCCATATGGTAAATTATGTCATTTATTGGGTTCCTTTTATATAAATTAAATTGTATTCCTAATGAATATCTTCTTTGGAGTTTTTTGCTAACCTTTACTAATTATTTTAGATGTCTATAAGTGTATTGTTAAATGGAATGAAAGGTTTTATTAGAAAGAGATGACATCAAATACGTCTCCAAAGGAAATGTTCTCAGTACAATAATTAATGGAAAAGCTCAGGACCATCAATTTCCTATAAAAAGATAATGATTAATTTGAATCATTTGATTCATAAGTTAAGTAGAGCTCTTTCTTGATACACTTTCAATTCTGTTATTCTGTTTTCTGAGCTCAACTATAATAGTACAAAATTTATTTAGCTTTATTATCTCCTTTTTTGTTTAAAATAATAGCATGACCTATGAACCTTCTTATGGATGTCTTTGAGCTCTTAATTGATGACTACTGAGCAACTCTGAAATATTTCAGATATTGTATTTAATGATAAAACTTTTACAAATATTAAGGTATTAGAGAAACGTAACTCTTTTACCACTTGAGAAGTGTTTGTCTGTCCTCTTGGATTCTACAATTCATGAAGCACTCATGTAATTCCTATAAAGTTATATTATACTCCCATAAACTTATCCTATTCTAAAAAATACATTAAAAATCATTAAAGTAATCCAGTAGTCAAATTTTAATATCTATGTTGCAAACTGAACAAACTATTTCAAATATACACATTTTGTACAAGTTTCTTAAGGTTTTTCCAACTAAAATATTGTGGTCTGTTTCACATCAACTTGAAAAGATGTGATGTCATCAATAAAAAGTGAAGAAATAGATAAATTGTAACTAGGTCCTAGGCTGTCCTATCTATTTTCTTGGTCATTATTGTTTAGTGTTTCTTTGAGTAGGAGAGGCAGATGGTTATGAAGGTAGAAGTTCCTGCTCCCTAAATATGCATGAGCTCTAATAAGAATATTACAAAAGAATTTCTGTCTTTCTGTTTCCCATATGTACTTCATCAGTGTCATTTTTTTCTTATAAAATATATATCTCTTTTCTAGCCTATATGGCTGTAACATGATCCCAATTTTATATGTACCAATCTGTTATTCTCAATTCAGATTTCTGAGGCTAGTATACAGTAATTAATTAGCCTGTTTTTTTCAAGTCTTATGTAAGATAGATTACTATGCTTATTCCAAGAATGTCTGGAATTCTGGTACTGACTCCTGGCCATGGTATGGGTGGACTGAGGTAGCTAGTAATTTATATCATGTTGTTTAAAGTTCAAAACTCTCCTGCTGATATGCAGAACCAAGTTGTTTGCATTACTTAAGGTTGAGTAGATTGAAGATTTATACTTGGTTTAAGCGTTATACAGCCTTAATTGACTAGGTGACCTGTAGGGAATAGAGGACTGTTATGAAAATTTTCTCCAAGTTCTTCTGAAATGAGCATTCCAGTAGTTCATAATCTATGAACTATAAGACTAAGAAAGGTAAAACAAAACAAACTAAATTTCATGTGACCAATAATATAGTTCAAATATTCATATACCCGAAATTGATAATCTGCAAGAAGAAAATTGATAAATTTGTTACCAGAGGGGGAAATTTTAGTATATATTACTCTGTAAAGTATAAGAAGCATACGAAAATCAGAAATCAGTATATAGCAGAACTGAACAACTTGAATATCAAACGACCTAGTGACATTTATGATTATACTCAATAGCTAGAGAATGCTTCCACTATTGTTTTCATTTACATATCATATTTTAATTAAAATGTGTGGTGCTTTAAAAAGAATCTCAACATATTTCTAAGGAATGGAATCAAAAAGAACATCTTATGATATATATATATAACTGATTCACTTTACTGTACAGCAGAAACTAACACACCATTGTAAATCAACTATACTCCAATAAAAATTTTTTTAAAAAAAGAACATCTTATGAGTACAGTTAAAGTTATGGGTGAAGTTAAGCTAAATATTAAAAACAAAAGGTCTTTTTATGTTTTGGAAAGGAAATACCCTTCTAAATATCATGTTCTAAGAAGGGATCACATTGTAACTTAGAAAATATTCTAGAATAAATTATGACAGAACACAACATATTAAAAGCATATGATGAGTTGAAGCTATGCTTCAAAAAAATTTGAAGCATTAAATGCATACATTAGAAAAAAATTAAAATGAATTAATATTTGTCTCAAAAAAGGATAAGCAAATTCAACATAATAAAAGATGGAAGGAATTATAAAAATTAGAGTTGACATTAATGATATAAAAGAAAATAATACCAAAAAAGAATGTTGTTTCTTCAAAAAGGCGTACACTTACCTAATCAAGGAAAATTGAGAAAAGATAAAGGAGAAAAAACCCTTAAAGGGATAAAAAGGGGATATCAGTACAAATTAAAATGACCATAAATGGATATCATAAGTAAATTTATATTAGTAAATTTGAAAATTTAGATGAAATGTCCACTTCTATATAAATACTGTCAGAAGGAAAAATAGAATATCTGAACAATACAAGAAAGTGAAAATTGGAGAGATTACAGGAATTGAATATATTATTAAACACTTTTCCTCAAGGAAACTTCAGACACATATAATGTCACCAGGAACTCATTTCAAATATTTAAGGACTAAATAATGTTAAACACAGAAACACTTACATAGAATAGGAAATGAGAAAACATTGCCTAATTTAATTTATAAGCTCAATACAATTCTGACAACAAAAGCTGAAAGGGATTTTAAAAATGGGGGAGAAAATTAAAGGCCAGTCTCAGTCCTGAGTATAAATGCAAAAATTCTAAACAAAATATTGTCAAATCAAATCTGGCAATGTATAAAATGTATAATCAAACATACATATACACATAAACACACACACACATAACACAAACCAAATTAGATTTTTGCAAGAAAAGAAGTTTGCTTCAAAATTAGAAAATACATCTAAGCAAAGTAACAAAATTAAGATTAAGATACAGATAAAATACAGGCATACCTCAGAGTTATTGTGGGTTCAGTTCCAGACCACTGCTATAGCGTGAGTACCACCTTAAAGTGAGTCACAAACAAAAGTTATGTTTATACTATACTGTAGTTTATTAAGTATGAAATAGCATTATGTCTAAAAAAACAGTGTAATATTATAATCAAAAATATTTTATTGCTAAAAATGCTGTCATCTGAGCCTTCAGCGAGTTATAAACTTTTTGCGGGTGCAGGGTCTTGCCTCCGTGTTGGTGGCTGCTGACTGATCTGAGTGGTGGTTGCTGAAGGTTGGGGTGGCTGTGGCAGTTTCTTAAAATAAGACAACAATGATGTTAGCCGCATCAATTGACTCTTCCTTTCACCAAAGATTTCTCTGTAGCCTGCAGTGCTGTTTGACAGTATTTTACCCACAGGAGGACATTCAAAATTGGAGTCAGTTTTCTCAAATCCTTTCATTGTTTTATTAACTAAGTTTATGTAATCCTAAACTCTAAATCCTTTGTTGTCATTTTAACAATCTTCAGAGCAGCTTCACTAGGAGTAGATTCTATCTCAAAAAAACCACTCTCTTTTTTCATCCATAAGAATCAACCCCTCTTAACTATTAAAGTTTTATCATGAGATTGCAGCAATTCAGTCACATCTCCAGGATCTAGTTCTCATGCTCTTTCTAACATATCTACAGTTATTTTCTCCACTGAAATCTTGAACACTTCCTTGTTATCCATGAGGGTTGGAATCAACTTTTTCCAAACCCGTTAATGTTGACACTGTTACTTCATCCCATTAATCATAAATGTTCTTAATGATATCTAGAATGGTAAATCCTTTCCAGAAGGTTTTCAATTTTCTTTGCCTAGATCCATCAGAGAATCACCATCTATGACAGCTATAGCCTATGAAATGTATTTCTTAAATAATAAGACTTGAAAGTTGAAATTACTCCAGATCCATGGGCTGCAGAATGGATGTTGTGTTAGTAGCTAGGAAAACAACATGAATCTCATTGGACGTCGCCGTCAGAGCTCTTGGGTGACAAGGTGCCATTGTCAATAAGCAGTGACATTAAAAAAATCTTTCTAAGCAGTAGGTCTCAATAGTAGGCTTAAAATATTCAGTAAACCATGTTGTAAACAAATGTGCTGTTCTCTAGGCTTTCTTGTTTAAGTTATAGAGCACAGGCTGTAGATTTAACATAATTCTCAGATTTTTGGAATGGTAAATGCTCATTGACTTCAACTTAAAGTCCCCAGCTGCATTAGCCCCTAACAAGAGTAAGCCTGTCCTTTGAAACTTTGAAACCAGACATTGACTTCTTTTCTCTAGCTATGAAAGTTCTCGATGGCATCTTCTTCCAATAGAAGATTGTTTCATCTACATTGAAAATTTATTGTGTAGTGTAGCCACTTTCATTAATGATCTAAACTAGATGTTCTGGGTAACTTACTGCAGCTTCTACATCAGCCCTTGCTGCTTCACCTTGCACTTTTATGTTATGGAGATGACTTCTTTCCTTAAACCTCATGAACTGAGCCCTGCTAGCTTCAGACTTTTCTTCTGCAGCTTCCTCACCTTTCTCATCCTTCCTAGTATGGATTAGAGTTAGGGCCTTGTTCTGGATTAGGCTTTGGTTTAAGCGAATGCTGTGGCTGTGTGATCTTCTGTCCAGACCACTGAAACTTTCTCCATATCAGCAATAAGGCTGTTTTGCTTTCTTATCATTCCTGTGCTCACTGGAGTAGCACTTTTAATTTCTCTCAATAACTTTTCCTTTGCATTCACAACTTGGCTAACTGTTTGGCTCAAGAGACCTAGCTTCTGGCCTGTCTTGGCTTACAACATGCCTTCTTCACTAAGCTTAATCATTTCTACCTTTTGATTTAAAGTGAGTGATGTGGGACTCTTTTTTTCTTCACTTGAACACTTAGAGGTCATTGTAAGGTTATTAATTGACCTAATGTTAATATTGTTTGTTTCAGGAATAGGGAGGCCCAAGGAAAAGGTGAGAGATGGGGCAATGACCGATTGGTGGAGCAGTCAGAACACACACAAAACTTTTTGGTTCAGTTTGTTTTCTTATATGGGCACAGTTTATGGCACCTCAAAATAATTATAGTAGTAACATCAAAGATCACTGATGACAGGTCACCATAACAAGTACAATAATAAAAAAAGTTTTAAATATTGCAAGAATTACCAAAATGTAAGACAGAGACACTAAGTGAACAAGTGTTGTTGGGAAAATGCTGCTGATAGACTTGCTTGATGCAGTGTTGTCACAAATCTTCAATTTGTAAAAAACGCAAAATTTCTGAAGTGCAATAAAGTTCAATGCAGTAAAACAAGGTATGCCTGTATTCCAAATAACTATGGGAATAGATGCAGAAAAAAGGTTAATAAATTTCACATCTAATTGTGATTAAAATTACTAACTACGTAGAAGTTAGAGAGAAAATTCTTCCTCTGATTAAGGATATCTGTAAAATGTAAATAGCAAATATCTTACTTAAGGAGAAATGTTCAAAGACAAGTGTACCCTCTAACAACACTACTGTTCCTCACCCTGCATATTCTAATCAGTGCAGAGGCAAAAAAAAAGAACCCAAATTAAAAGACTTAAAGTTTTCAAAAAAATGTTTTTCCACAATTAGCAGATGACATCATTTTTATGTAAAAATATTAAAGGAATAAGCAGTTAAATTATTAGAATTAAGTGATTTTTAGCATGTTTTCTCAATGCAGGTTAAATAGAAAAATATTTTGTGTGTACAGATAAATATTTATAATGAAATAAAAAGTAAAGTTACCATTTATAACATCAAATGCACAGAGCTTCAATTAATAAGTCAAACAAAATATGTGCAATACCTCTACACAGAAACTATCAACGAAGTTTCATAAAAAAAATTAAAAATTTTAACTAAATGTGAGAAGATCCTTGTTCATGAATCAGTAAATTCAATATTGTAAAGCTATCAATTCTTACCAGTGATCTATGGATTCACTTTGGTAGAAATCAAATCTCAGTAGAGTGTGTGTGTGTATTTGTAAAATGCCAAGATGTTTCCAAAAATTTATGGAGATGCAAAAAGTCAAAAATAGAATTGGTATGGCCCTTTTGGCCCTTTTGAAGAAGGTGGAAACATTTTCTGAGAACTTGATTTTCAAGATTTATTTTAAAGACATTAAAAGGCTATAGTAGGAAGGTAGCTTTTTATAGTACAAGAACACATACACAGAAAATTGGAACTAATTAGACAATCCAGAAACAGAGCCATGCATACATGAAAATTTGATTTAAAACAGAAAACTTTGTATTAAACCATGCTAGGCAAATTAGCTATCCATATGCAAACTGATGAAATCTGATCACTGCTATATATCATATAGGAAAGAAAAAGCTAGATGCAAAACACAAAATAATACTCTATAAGTTACAAAAGGAGACTATTTTTAGGATTTGGGAGTCTGACAATTTTTGTTTTATTTTCTTAAAGTGATTGGACTACATTAAAATTAAAAACTTTCATTCATTGAAAGAAACTATTAAGAGAATGAAATTGCAAGATATAGATAAGGAGAAGGTATTTGTAAGATATATAACAGGCAATGAGCTCATTTCTTGACTCTGTAAAGAATCTTCACAATATGATAAAAGAACAATATTACAAAAGAAAAATAGGCAATAAATATGAAAAGGTATTTCATAAAAGAATGTATGAAATGTCCAATAAAAATATGAAAAAGTATTCAACCTTATTAGTAACTATGGGAATTTTATTAAAATCATTATGATACACAGTAAAACATCCATCAAAATGTCTAAGATTAAATACATTATAATACCTTGTTGTATTAAAGATAGAAAGAAATGGAAATCTTTTCACACGCCTTGTAGTAAATTGACACAGACATTTTGAAAACTGGCATTATCTGCTGAGGTTGAGCACAAAAATTCCTTATCACACACCAATTGCACTCATATTTATATACCCAATATAAATCCATGTTTATGCATATAATAAGACTGATACAAGAATGTTCACAGTCACATTATTTATAGTGGTCCTGTATTAGTTTGCTAGGGCTGCTATAACAAGTGCCACAGACTGGATGGTTTAAACAACAGAAATAATTGTCTCATATCTCTGAAGGTTAAAACTCCAAGATCTCAAGGTGTTGGCAGTATTGCATCCTCCTGAGGGCTCTGAGAGAAAATCTCTGTTATGCCTCTTGCCAAGCTTCTGGTGGTTTTCTGGCAATCTTTGGCTTATACAAGTATCACCCAGATCGCTGCCTTCATCTTCACATGGGCTTTATCCTGTTGGTGTATGTCTCCAATTTTCCAGTTTTTATAAAGGCACCAGTCATATTAGATTAGGGACCTTCTTAATGACTTTATTTTAACTTGATTACCTCTGTAAAGACCTTATTGCCAGATAAAATCACATTCTGATGTATTGGGGTTAGGACTTCAACATATGAATTTTGAGGGAACACAATTCAGCCCATAAGAAGTCCCAAACCAGAAACATCCCAAATATCCAAGAATATTAGAGTGATAATTAAGTTGTGGTATATCATACAGTGGAATGACAAAGCAGCAATGAAAATTGATAAAATATCACTCTATGTAACAACTGTATGTCACAAACATATTTAGCAAAAGAAGGCAGACACAAAAATATACATACTTAATAAATATTGCTAGATAAGTTTCCTAAAAAACAGAGAAAGTTAAAATATAGTCTTAGAAATCAGCATAGCAATTAACATTGGAATGTGGCTAAAGATGGTATTGATAAGAGCAGGAGGAAGCTTCTAGGGGCTATCCGTGTTCTGTTTCTTGTTTGGGTGATGGTCATATGGGTATTTGCTTGTCATAATTCATTGAGATGTATATTTTTAAACATCTTACACATATGTGTTGTGCTTCATTAAACATTAAATAATAATTCTTGTTAGGTAGATAGATAGATAACATGTATATGTTTTATATGTTTATGGGGTATAGTATAGGTACATACACACCAAACTGTTAGATTCATTATTTTAAGGGAGTAGACTTGGAGAAGTTAGGTAAAGAGATACTGTTAATTTTTTCTTTTATTCCCCTTTTCCCATTCACTTACTATAGAAAACATGCTTACTTTCAAAACAAAAAGAAAATGGAAAAAGTTATGGAAAGAAAGCAATAAGACAATTAATACATTACGATTAAACTGAAAAGAGGTCAGTCGCTTTTAAGGTCACACTTAGAAGACAGGAACATCTTTTAGAATTTGCCTTTGTTCAATCAACCTTT
Source organism: Balaenoptera physalus (assembly GCF_965194825.1). Classification (NCBI taxonomy): domain Eukaryota; kingdom Metazoa; phylum Chordata; class Mammalia; order Artiodactyla; family Balaenopteridae; genus Balaenoptera; species Balaenoptera physalus. The sequence goes on along the minus strand of NC_138883.1, from coordinate 58,837,389 downwards.
TGCACCATACATTTGGAACTCGTAAATATTTTGTTAAGTATGTATGCATCTCTTGCCATAGATAGAGAGAATAGTAATGAAACAATAAGAATAGCTGAAGAGCTCCTTATATTTGAAATCTCATTAGCATAAATATGAAATTGAAATATCTTTAAAAATAGTACAAAGAGTGACACAAAATAACTTAAAAGGCTTTTCAGAGTTTAAAAAAAAGTGGTAAAATATTTCCAGTCATTGTAAACTGCAGTTCACATTTCTTAGATAATTATTAATTTATTGGAAATGTTCTATCCATTTGAAATCCCTCCAGTAATTCTAAAATATTTTAGAAGAACCTAAACTTAAATTTTGAAATAACAAGGCTGCTTCAAGCCCTTTGTACTTTTCAATTATAATGAATTATATTCATATGTAACTTTGCATATTAAATGTCAGATTATTTTGTTACATATTATTTATATATTATTTTATCTATCTATCTATCTACATCTCATTCAAGCTTACGAAGACATTTCGTAAATATTAAAAGATTGGGAAGTAGCTCTTGTGCTACTTCTTGTTCTTGTCTACTGCATGCTTTAAGAATCCATGTTTTTGACTCTTAATTCGATGTCCTTATAAGTTTGTTCTGAAAAGGAAGAAATGAGGTAGCTTTACTGATAAAAATGATAACACCTCTCTTGAGCTTAGTTAAGCTGCATTAGCCAGAGAGGCCAAGGCCTAGGTGTCCTGAACTGAATGGAGGGCCAGGGTATACTGAACTGAATGAAGAACAAGAAACTTCAGAAACAAGGCAGCACACTAAAATATTTCCTATGTCTAGAGTGCTAACCAGAGGCCTACTCACCCTAAATATCTAACCACATACTGGCACTCTTGCCCTCCTTCACTTACTCCTCTGCAATATACTTTTACTCAATAATGACATTGTTAGGATATGACAAAATATTGTACATTTTAATATATTAATTTACTAGTTGTTTACTGGTTTGTACTTAGAAACTTTGAGGGAGGCTAAGTAATTTAGGCAGTAGCTATGATTTTATTAGCTAAATGAAGAATACATTTTTTCACTACAAACAGCATTTGTGTCTATTACCATTTAGAAAGCATTTGAATAGAAGTATAAACAATAACTATCTTAGATGTCAAGACTTCTCATGAGATTAAAAATTTTTTAAATATATTTTTATTGAAATAAATGTGTAATTTTGGTAAGCATTGTGTTAGGTGATAGATTATGAATAATATATAAACCCTGCTACCACAAAAAAAGAAATTAACTCACCAATATTTTGTGATGAGTGCTTTAGAGAGGCTATACACAAATGCTATGAAAGCATGGGGAGAGGCAATAAATTCTATGAAAAAAAAAAGGGAGGGCTTTACAAAGATAATGTATGACCTGAGATGTTGGGTAGAATTATATTTTTATATATAAAATACCTTGTGTAGAAAATAAAATTTAATCAACTGCATGGAAGCATGAGACCAAAACATAGCAATTATCCTGAACTTGCTAGAGGTTAATTGAAATGGATTGATGGGGAAATATCAGTATATAGAACATTAGCTTTGGGGCCTGAATATAGAAGACAATATAGACTATGCTTAAGATTAACAATATTTACTCCAGATATTAAAGGGCCATTAAAATCTTCTCTTTTATAATTATCATGTGAAAATATAATCAGATCCATATTTTAGAAATATAACATTAGTAGTCTTTAATAGATTAACTGGAGAGAGGAAGGAACTGGAAGCAGAGAAGATTATTTGGTGGCTTTTATACATGTCAAAGAAAACAATAATGAAGACTCAAACTGGATTATAGAAGTGAGACCAAAAGGAGAAGATAAATAGGAGAAACACTCAGAATGAGAAATAATAGTACATAAATCATAATATTTGAGTAATGGAGAAGAGAGAAGTACTTTAAAATAATTGTCAGATTTTTAGCATTATGTTCCTTTTAAATGAAGATTAAACAAAACAAGTTTGAGGATTTGTTCTTGAATTTAGGAGTCAGTAAGTGGCACAGTGGAGGAAGTCATAGAACTATGATTTGTTACATCAATGTATACATGGCAGTTTAAACCATGAGAGAAAATTGAATTGCCCTGGATTACAACTTATATTTATAAAATGAAAGGGGGAAAGTCACAACAAGATAATAAAAATAAGAGAAGGCCAATGATGGAATCCGCGGAAAAAACAAAACAACACAAAACGTATTCCCAGAAAGTGAGTTGTTTTTCAGTTTCTTCACAGGGTTAATTATCTCAGAAATAGCCAAGAGATTTTACAACAAAGCAGCCAGATTTCACAAGAAACATAATTCCTACACCTTGTTTACTAAATATTATGCAAAAATATTTTGAAGGATATTATTTGAAGTCATTTATTATTAGGATTGTGCCTTAAAAATAATATATCCAAAAAATTCTTGATTCTTTATAAAAAAACTGTCAATGTAAGATACTGCACATCTGTCTCTTAATTATTATTAATCCTGAATTCAAGTATTTCCAAAGATTAATTTTAAGTAGTTCAATGAAATATAAATTATACATAATCTTTGATTTAGAGAAAATTAAGAGAGAAGAGTAAGGAGATAAAAGAAAATCGGAACTTGACTGGAGCAAGAACAGTCATTCAACTCTCAGTTGTATATTATGATCAGAAAGATTTAGAGGTCAAAAAGTTGTATCTTTGTACAGAGGTGAATATATTTAGTGGTATTTTAATATCAGCTTATTCAAGAAGGAAGTTTAATATAGCAAAAGTTATTCAATTTAATGCTTTGGGGACAATTAGCTTCAAGTGGCTGGAAAATTGTATTTAAGTGAATGGCCATTTATTGTCTCCAAAATGTCTAAAATCTTTCTTCTGAAAGGTGAGTGAAATCTGCTATTGAAAACGATATACTCTGAGATATCAAGACCTCGCTCTGAGATGAATATAAACTCCCTAAAAGCCTTCATTCCAAGATAAATTTAAGTAAATTGTTTACTTTCCCATGGCAATTCCTGAGTGAAAGAGACACTCCTGACACTTATTTTTTCTACTCTTTTAATATGAGGCATATTTTCTAATGATATAAAGAGAAAAGCTTTCACCTTTTTTTTTTAAAGATTTTTTTGATGGGGGCCATTTTTAAGTTTTTATTGAATTTGTTACAATATTGCTTATGTTTTATGTTTTTTGGTTTTTTTGGCCCTGAGGCACATGGGATCTTAGCTCCCCTATGAGAGATTGAAACTACACTGCCTGCATTGGAAGGTGAAGTTTTAACCACTAGACCTCCAGGGAAGTGCCATGCTTTCACTTTTAATAAAAGCAAATTTTCAGACAAAATATCTCATGTGGTTTTGTGGTTTAAAGTGTTGACATTTTTAGTTGTTCTGCTTATAGTAAAAGGTAAGTATGGTGGAATATAATTCAAAAACACAAAACCAGTTGGATGTGGTTATCAAACTATGTAGGAGAAAATAACCTTTAAAAGAAAAACTTTGGTATAATTGTCACATTAATACTGGACATGACCATTTTCTTGCATTTCTCTTAAGTATCAAAATGGTATGATTAATTAGCAAAGCAAAAAGTACTAAAATTATCTGAAAGTTTGCAGTGTTTTTCAGAATAGTTAAATATTTTATAAAAGAGTAGAATTAATTATCATAACTTCCAAATTCATATTGACTTGGGCAAACCAGATAAACACATTTCTCCAAGGGAAGATGAAGATGAAAATGTTGTAGTAATAAATAATAAGCACGTGGAGAATTGAGTTGTCAAGCTTACTACATGTAATTAAAAGAAAATTAGTTGCAATGAAAGAAAAAAATGCCACCCCTCATGGTTCAATTTTTTTTTCAAACTATCAAACACTTGAGAAGGAGAGATAATTCACACCTGTGTGTTTTATTCATCTTACAGAAACACATGGCCATAAAATGGTACTGACTCAGATAAATACATAGTATGTGCATTTGTCTCCTGAGTGGGTCTATTATAAGCATTAAACTTTGTATGAACTCGACTATGTACACTTTCTGTAGAATTCTCACTCTGATAATACCTTTACAAAATGAAAACAACAATACCTTTGCAAATAACATCTGTTAACAAGGCTTCAGTGACCTCAGTTCAGATGACACAGCTTCTCAGGTCTCGTTTTCAATAAAATTGTAATTCATAAACCATCACCTAAAATCTAAAAAAACAAAATAAAATGTCTGAGTGTTTTAATGTTTAATTCATTAAAAATTAAACATATTACTTAAAACCTAGAGAATCAGAAGAATTATCTGGTATGCAATAACCAAACCAGATTTTCCTAAGGTAAATACTATTGAACTAGAATACTAATAAATAAGTTTTAGAAACCTTAACTTATAGGCTATTGTCATTGTGAAATCTTAGAGAAAGAAAATAAAGTGCTTCCTAAGTATTTTTACCATATTGAACTCCCTTTCTAATCAGCAGAACAGGTTTTGAAAATGTTGACCTAGATAATTATTATTTTAAGGATAATATATTAATGTAAAATCTTTCTCTCTCGCTCACATTTTCTGCCACCACTATCCTTATTCATTGCATTAATGGTATTTTGCCTCTTTGTCTATCCACACTCAGGAAAAAAAAGATTTTTTTCAGACTTGCTTTTTTTCCCCTCATAATATTTTCTCTGTTCAAAATTCTCTTTCCACATATCCTCACCTGAGGAGATCTTACTCAGTTTTCAGGGATTATTCCACTCATGGATAAAAACAAACAATGCTGTATCAAATACATCTTCATATTAGTGAAATCTGATAATAAGATATAACACAATGAGAAACTCAAAGACCAGTTTCTGCATGAAGTCTGTGGTCAAAGAGGTAAGGTAGTTTCTGAGCATTAAAGTTATTTACTGTATCATATAGGCATTTATACCTATATAGCAAAGATTGTGACCAGAGCCACTTAGGGTAGGAAGTCTTGTGAGAGATACAGTTTAATGAGTTGGGTCAGAGGGGACAATGACTTTGGGGGGGGTCATTATATCTGGGCTACAAAATCACTCCTTGCCAAAATGACATTAAAAATAAAAGGAAGAAGCACTTCTGGAATGGCAAAGTAAGAACCTTCAAAACTCCACTCCTTGGTATAATAATGAGAACAAAGGGGAAACTTTTAAAATTTAACTTTTTCAGAGCTCTAAAATTAACCAAATGTTTGCAAAAACCCACGAAGTGTTTAATCAAGAACAATTACTGAATTTTGGTAAGAATGGTAAGCTTTGTGGCCTATTAACTTGTTCCAGTCTTTCGTCAACACCTTTGCAACAACCTAAATGAATGGAAAAATGTCCCATACTCATTTATTGGGCAACTCCATTTGGCTAAAATGGAAATGCTCCCCAATTTGATGTACAACAACACAATCTTTATAATCCCCAGCTTTATTTTTGCAGAAAATGGTAAGCTGATCATAAAATACATAAGGGAATGCAGGGATCTAGGATAGCCAAAATAATCTTGAAAAAGAAGAAAAGTTGGAGCACTCATATTTCCAGATTTTAAAACTTACTACAAAGTAAGTAATCAAGGCAATGTGTGACTGGTGTGAGGGTAGATACTTTGATCTGTGGCATAGAATTGAGGGCTTAGAAATAAACTTGCATTTATGGCTAATTGATTTTCAGCAGGAGTGCCAAGATAATACAGTTGTGAAAGAGTAGTCATTTTAACAAATAGTGCTGGGATACATGGCTATTCACGTGCAAAAGATTTAAATTCCCTTTCCTCACATTTTTGTTATGTGAATTATACCTCAATAAACTTATAAAAACAAGCAAAGAAGAAAAGGACAGAAACAATTCTGGGCATATGTCTGAGTAGTGACACAGAAGGGCCCTCAAGGGCTTGAACCTGATTTGAGACAAGCATTACTTGCAGAGCTTTTAGTCTTTAAGGTAAATGCAAATCCTCTAAAGAGGATAGCACATTCATCCATGGTTTCTAAGTGTTGCTACAAATAAATATACAAGTATAGGTCCAGCAACCAGTCAAAGATTACCAGCACAGAATAATGTTTAAATATGAACAAACCCAATAGATATTACTGAACACACCTTCAAAGGACTTACAATGGTGGAACTGTCAAAAATAGAGTTTAAACAAGCCATATTTCAGTTTTCAAAAATGTATTAAATGGAAAATATCTCTAGGAAACAGGAAACTGTAAAAATGACATGGCTAGTGTAAATAAGGATCAAGTAGAACTTTAATAAATAAAAATATAACTGAAATTTAATATCTGTTGGATATATGTTAGCAGATTCTGAGAATAGAATTAAGAATTAGTGATTTGAAAGATAGATCCGTGAAATCAGCCATAAGCAGAAAGGAAAAACATGGAATCTATAGGAGACAAGATTGGAGACCCACAGAATCAGATAATCTAACATATTTTTGATAGGAATTCCAGAAGGAAAGAAATGAGAGAAGTGAAAGAATGGCATAGAATCAATATTTGAAGAGTTAATGGCTAAGAGGAAAGATTATAACCCATACATTAAAGGAGTCTGACAAATTCCAGGCGTAATAGGTAAAGATTAAATATATATCAAGACAAATCATAATAAAAGCTACATAAAAATTTTTAAAAGGTAAATATTAAAAATAATAGAGGAAATAGAAAAAGCAAAAATAATTGGTTGGCACACCCCTCAATAGCAACAGTATAAGTCAGTAAACAGTGAAACAGATTTTTCAGTGGTCTGAAAGAAAATAAATACTAAACTGGAATTATATACTCAGAAAAGATATTTCAAATTAAATGAAAATAATGACTTTATGAAACAAAATCTAAGTTTGTCAACTGAGGACTTTTCCTAAAGTCTTTTACTTAAGCAATATTTTTTCAGGAATGGACAAGTGATCCCAGAGGGAATGTCTAAAAATTAAAACAGAATGATGAGCAAAATAAGTGGTAAATATATAAACAATATGATTTGAAGATTAGCTGTATTAAAAAGTAATAATGAAGTCAAGTGAGGTTAAAATAAAACAAAAAAGAAAAGACTTTCAAACACAAAAACTTTTGGGTAAAGGTGTTACTGGAGGGAATAAATGGGTAAATGGAAGCTAAATGTTTAACAGCTTTTATATGTTCAAGGAATATATTTATATATTTATTTAAAATACACTTTATTTTACATGCACCCCAATCTTCACAGCAACACTATTTACAATAGCCAAGACATGGAAGCATAAATAAATGTCCATCAACAGATGAATGAATAAAGAAGATGTGGTATATGTAATATATATACAATGAAATATTGCTCAGCCATAAAAAAGAATGATATCATGCCATTTGCAGCAACATGGATGGACCTAGAGATTATCATGCTAAGTGAAGTAAGTCAGAAAGAGAAAGACAAATACCATATGATATCACTTATATGTGGAAACTAAGATATGATACAAATGAACTTATTTATAAAACAGAAATAGACAGAAAACAAATTTATGATTACTAAAGGGGGAGGGAGAGGGATAAATTAGGAGTTTTGGATTAGCAGATACAATCTACTGTAAATAAAACAGATAAACAACAAGGTCCCACTGTATAGCACAGGGAACAATATTCAATATCTTTAATAAACTATAATGGAAAAGAATATGAAAAATAATATATGTATATATGTATAACTGAATCACTTTGCTGTACACCAGAAACTAACACAACACTGTAAATTAACTATACTTCAATAAAAAAATTAAAAAATAAAATACACGTTTTTTTTCAAGCATAAGGAGGATTTAGAATAAATGACCAAATAATTCGTTGTGATCAATTCTCAACAAATTTAAAAGGAATGCAATCAACTTTGTTTATTTTTGACCACATAGAATTAAACTAGAAATCTAATACAAAAGTACAGCTCAAAATGTGCTTATGTTTGGATATTAAAAATACATTATATAATAACCCATAGGTCAAAGAAGAAATCAAAATTGAAATGAGAAACTATTTTGAACTGAATGATATAAAAATTACTACGTATCAACATGTTGGCTTCAGTGAAAGCAGTAATTAGACATTTATGACCTACACTAAATATGTTGAAAAATAAAAACACTGGAAAATCAATGCATTAATTATTCATCTCTTGAAGCTTCGCAACTCATTCCACGAGGCTGTGCAGCCATTCTCATATTTTGGCATCTCAGGATCCCTTTACACTCTAAAATTAGTCTCCTCTCCGATTACCAGTAATTGAAAGGACAGCCCATACCATCAGGCAGATTTGACCTAATACTGTATATAGGGTATTGCAGTGGGTTGAATGGTGGCCCTGCAAAAGTTATGTTTGTATCTTATCCCCATAACCTGTGACTGCGATCTTATTTGGAAAAGGGTCTTTACAAATATAATTAAGTTAAGGGTCTTCAGATGACAGCATTTTGAACTATTCTGGTGGATCCTAAATCCAATGGCAAAAATCCTTATAAAAGATTACAAAGGAGAGACCGGGGAGCAGAGGAAAAGCCCATGTGAAGACAAAGACAGAGATTGGAGTTATGCAGCCACAAGGCAAGGAATGCCTGAGTCTGCCAGAAGCTGCAATAGGCAAGACATGATTTTCCACTAGAGTCTTTGGAGGGAGAGCAGCCCTATCAACACCTTGCTTTTGGACTTCTTGCCTTAAGAACTATGAGAGACTATATCTCTGTTGTTTTTAAGCCACCAAGTTTGTGGTCATTGGTAACAGTCAATAGCCCTAGGTGTTAAAGGCATTTTGGAGTAGGAACTCTAACTCTTCTAGTAATGATATAATTGAAACATGTAACTTAATTGGGTGACATCTAAAGGGTTGGAGACTAGAATCAATTTTGACATCCTTTGCTGACTACACTCTGGAGGTTGAATACCTAAAATAGGATGAATGAAATGAAAGATAGTTAAAGAGCTAAGAGAACATCAATGAGATTGCTTTAGCTGTAGTTAGCGATCTTCTAGATCTGTGTTGCTCTGCATTTGTAGTGAAAGGTGTAATCAATCTTTTCTTGCTTAAGTGACAGGTGTTTATATTTGTTGCTGTCATTTTCAGAAAATCCAAAGAGTGACTATGAGCCGGAGAATAATTCAAATATCAGAATTAGGACACAAACTAATATTGCCTTTATTTGTCAGGAGGAATTAATGGAGAAAATCTATGTTGTTTGATAGAAAGTACGGATTTTGTTGCCAAAACTCGGCCTCTGTTCACCAATGCAGAATTGAAACGTGGAGACAGAGTTTTGCGTGAAGTAGAAAAGAACAGCTTTATGCTCTGCCAGGCAAAGGGGGCCACAGCGGGCTCATGTCCTCAAAAATGTGTGTCCCACCCTGGAGTGGGTAGTGAGGAGTCTTATAGTGTTCAAGGAGCAGGGCATGATCAGCTCATGGACATTCTTCTGATTGGTTGGTGGTGAGGTATTTGGGAGTCGGCATCATCAACCTGCATTCAACCAGTCTGGGGTCTCCGTGCTTATGGGCAGCATACAGTTAATTTCTTCCACCTGGAGGGGGTTTCAGTATCTGTAAAACAACTCAAAGGACATGGCTCAGGGTATTGTCTATAGTCCTTGGGGAAGAACTAAAGGTCTTTGACTTTGTTTAATGGCTAAGGTATTATTATTTTGTCTTGCTTGACAGTTTTCCTTTCTGAAAACAGTCATTTTCTCACTTCTCTGATTAAATTTATTCTTTGACTACAGTTTTTCTACAGACAAAAGGCAGGTGTAAGACATGGGTGGGGGTCTATTCTGGGAAAGTCTCATAGGGTCCTGCTTGTTTACAATTCCAAATAAATAGAGAATCCTATATTATATCCACATGCTTATAGTTTTTAATCCTACATCTCTGCCTATCATTTTTGATGTTTTTATATGAGCTGCTTTTCCTCTGCTTATCTATGTTAGTGTCTCTTATTCACTCCATCCACTCCTGTAGTTTCATTTACCATCTACATATCATTTATTTCCAAATGGATACTTCTGGCTCAGGTGTCTCTTCCAAACTTCAGACTTGGATGACCTACTCCCTAGGGACAGCTCTACTTTCTTTTCCTGCAAGCATGTAACTTCAAAGTAAAAATCAAACACTTGAAAAAAATCATCTTCTTCAACCTCCAGTACCCTATTTCTCTTTGAGTGAATGGTATTGTGAATTACCAAACCAGAATTAGAATCTAGTCCTGAACTTCTGCTTCTCTCTTACTCTGACATACAACATTAAGCACCGAGTCTTGTTGAGATTATGTACTTTATATTTCCTGAATCTTTCCAGTTTGTTCTGCTTGTCATGATTTTTATTAAGATCCCAATCATTATCTCTTGCCTACAAAAGTTAAGAGCTTGTAACCTCTCTCTCCTTCCTGTCTTGTTTCTTGGACTATTCTTCATCTGTTGTCAAGATGATCTTATTAAAACTGGAATCCTCCTACAGAAACTCCTTCAATATACATTATCATATCTCATCCTCATTCCTGACTGTACCAACATCACTGAGTGCCCTCAAGCTAAAGTCAGAATTCCTTGGGAATGGAATGGCTGGTGGATCATTCCCTTAACATGTCTGTTCTCTGAGCCCTTTCTCTTCACACCTCACTGAACTGTATGCATCTCTCCAAACTTGTCATGTTTTTTTCAAGGCTTTTGCATTTTTCCCTCTGCTTAGTTATCATTTTCCCCTATATTCCATGGATGTGACCAAGTCCTGATCTTTTTTAACCTTAGCTATCACTCAACCAGAGTGATGTTCCTGATCTCTCACGGTTGGGTAACTTTCCTATGCTCTATGGTCCCAAAGCACCATATCCTTGCTACTCTCATCTTACTTATCAGCTATTTTTGCTGTCCCCTACATAAGACTGTAAGCCCTTGATGGCCGACATGTATCTTCATCACTGCTGTAGGCCCAGATTCTGGTGTGCGTATCACAAATTCAAATGTTGTCAAGGACCAGGTCTGTAAAGAAAGTGTGTAACCACATTTAGTGTGTAACCACTTGTCACAAGTACTAGGTTGTGGTAAGGAGTACTGGTAAATAAAGCATATATGTGTCAAATAAGGGCATTAGATGTGAATTTAAAAGACAGTATGGGCCGAAATATTGTGTTTTCAGGCCATATTTGGCCGCTCCATAGTCAGTCTGACTGCCAAAATGTTGTATATCCTAGATTTGCTCTATACATAAGTCACAAGTAGATTATTAATGAAAACTCATTAAGTTAATCATATTAGTTAAATGCATTCTTTTATTAATCAGCTTTTGATTGACTACTGCTTCAGTATATGAGTCAAGACATATTTTCTTACCCCTCCCCTTATGGAAACCATTTTGTTATTTTAGGTAAAACAAAAGTTAGCTGACAAACCAATGGTGTTAATTTGATACAGTGAAGATATTTGTTATAATGGTGAAATTCTAATTATAAATAATTCAGAGATAAGTTTAAGGCAGTTTCACCTTCTCTGTGAGTAATATAGATAGATATCTTTGAGAAAAATTCAAACAATTTCAATTTCTCTGAGTGATATGGATAGATATAAGAAATAGACTTGAAATATTTTGATGGAACTTATGAAATATGTTATAAAATTTGATACTACTTAGAATTCCTTATAAAGAGAAACAGTTGGGTAAGGTAAAAATAAAGGCAACATCGATTTAGATCTTTCTTAGCAGACTTTGTTGTATTAATACATGAATGAATTCTTATATTCTCTTATTCACTTGGACATTTCACCCCTATTCAACGGGTCTTTTATTTATATCTCAAAAATATATTTATTTGAATTTAGATAGGCTTGATTTTTGAATATGTAAGCAGAATTATATTTTCAACGTAATGAAAATGAAAAAAAATTTTCTGGAACATTTTCAAATAAAGAAAGTAAACATTCCATGTATTTTTTATATAAATGTTATTTTAGGATATTGCTTAAAAACCACTTTGTCATATAGAGATGGATATAATATGCCAATAATAAAATGTGTAAAATAATTATGTGCTAAGATATAATCTTGTGGAACATTGCACATTTTGAGTAATATTTTGATCTTTTCAATTTTTTTCCAAACCAGATCCAAAGAAATAAAACTGATTTGTAGAAACATTTTTCTTCTGCGACAAGATTTCCACAATTTACTGCTTACCTAATTGACAACATATAAATCGTATTTCACTATTTAATTGAGTAAATTGTACTGTAGCAACACATTTTCTGTATGGTAGTTGCACATTTATGAGTTACATATTCACCTAGCTTTGAGAGGGCTTATTTGAAATAATTCTACACTAAAATTAATTTACATCTTATATCATTTTACATATGATATCAAAGCTTTAAACCTTCCAAAAGTATAAAAAGTAAAGCCTATGAGAGTGAAATTTGCTCTCCTGAGAAGTGGAAACAAGAATCCTATATATGCTATTCAATTATTACCATATGCTGGTTTCAGATCCAACTCTGACCTTAATTTCATGCTGTCTGCTTCAGTTCTGCTTAAACAGAAGCGATAAAACATCTTCAATGAGCGAATATATTTTGTTTACACAACAGTAGAGTTATTTGTAGTGATTTCATTTTTTAAGAATGCAACAATATGAAACTGTCATTCACTCTGAAGCACCCTTGGAAACTTGTCTCCTATTGTGATAAATTGTGCCTCTTTGATACAAACAGAAGTTTTATCCCTTTTAGGATTCCCTTTTTAGTTAACTAATGAGGTTGTGTATTCAGAGCCATTTCAGATAGTGTGAAACTTTTTCCCTCTTTTACCTGAATTTCATTTTGTTAATGTGAAAATCAACATTTTTCTGCAAAGCCAATTTACTGAACATTGGAAAGATTCACATTGTTTATTATTATTAAGGTCACTTGTCTTTGGAGACAAAATTATGACAAGTTTCAAGTTTATTTTTGCCACTTCTAAGTTATTGAAGCATACTTTATGAGGATTCCATTGTAGCAAAAGTTGATTTTTTAGTAAATTAAATTTTCCCAACAATCTATCAAGGATAACTCAAAATATAGCTCTAAGAATACCTTATCAAATTATATTTTAGGAAGAATATATAAGTACTTAAAAATGAAAGTTCAAATTAGCAGTTTTTTAGTTAAATAATATCTCTGTCATGGTGTTGCAAAATGTTCAGAAAGGAAGTGGCATATCAGGAATCAAAGTTAGTTATTTTGATGCTATTATACAATAGGGTTTTATGGGGTTACTGTTTTTAACAATTTAGAATATTTAAATATTTTATGACTTTTACAGGTGGTTGGGAATAAAAGTATTTTTATGGGATTCCTGCAACTATTAATAACAACATGAAAATGAAAATTATGGTTTGACTTTAGAGAAGAAATTAATGATACATGGTGAGAGAAATGTAAATTAGTTGGTGTGAAGAAAGTAAATGAGAATTCTTTATAACAGGAACAATGAAAGCATATTAGTGCTGTCAGGACACAAAGAAAATCTAGGCAGTGCATCCATGGAATCATACAAACCATTTAACTAAGAAACAGATAAACATGTCTCACAGAAATATAAAGAAGGTTAGACCTTATACTTTTGTTATAGAATGGGTTCCTCACATCCCTCTTCCCTATCATTTAAGTTGTTTATTTCCTTTTATAAAGAAGTATGTTTCAGAAGATAGTAAAATCATATTAAAGTATCCATAACCACATTCACCAAGGGAAATAACTGTTAATCCACTAATACATAAACTTATAGATCCTTGTAGTGTGTGTATGCATGTATGAGTGTGTGTTATGTGTGTATACTAAAATACTCTCATACTCTTTGTAACCAGCTTTTTCACTTAAAAAGATAATATAAAATTTCCTGATTTTTGAGTATACAACCTTAGACTCTGAACTTGAAGCCTTAAGTGTTATTACAAATACTAAGGTTTTGTTAACTCTATGAAGAAACATAAAAATATCCATAAAATTGCTATCAATTAGTTTATTGTGGAAATAAAATTTTAGATTCTTTCTTACGAATTTATTCGAGAGTATAACCTATCACTAGATAAAAGGTAAGACTGAGATTAGAACAGCAATTTTTACAGGAATTCTGTTTATATAAAACTTTAACTAGGTGTCTGAAAATTGTACTTGATTGATTACATATTCTTTTGATTTCTTTTATCTTTATTCCATACAAGTAATTTTGCAATGTTAACAAATACATTTCAGAAGAACATAGCATAAATGAGCAAAAAATATAGAAGAGTGATGGCCAGATTGGATCAGGGTGGTATTTCAAGGAACTTGTCTATTCGTGGCACCTTTCTCAGTTCCAAGGTGACCCTGAGGTACTGCTTTGAAGTCCTTTAGAGCTGTTACATAGAAGTCCTGATATACCTCCATATTTGATGTTCCAACAAGTACTGTCCCTTTAGTAGCCTTGACGTGGGTGTGGCATAAAAAAGCTTCCACTCTGGAGAGTTCTTCCAGATCAGACCCCTAGCCTGTTTCATGTCTTCCCTGGGCTTGTTTGTAGACCAAGTCCCTTAGACTTGCTTGATTCTTCATTTGTTTTCATATTGAACTTAATTTCACCTAGTTCAGAGATTCTGAATTCACTTCAACTATCTAAAATTACCAGTACCAGTCAGCCCTATGTATTTCTTCTCCTAACTCTGGCTCCCAAATTTCCAGGTTGCTTAGGAGAAGAAGAGGAATTCTAATCTTATAGTTTCTATTTGTACTCTGATTTTCTTCTGAAGTCATGCCTTTTAAACACTTCCCCTAGAAGTGGAAGAGCAATATTGTTGACATATTTGAACTGAATAAAGCATGGAAGAACTACTTTTATATATTGATACTCAATATATATATTCATATATGTATATATACATACACAGCCAAACTGACTAATTACAGGCATTATTCTCTTTTCCAAATTAGTTTTACAAAAACATTTGACTCCAAAATATAATTATCTTTTTGCAACTCTCTAACCCTGGCATCTCTCCTGTTCCCCTCTACATTTTTCTACATGGTACTCACTGACATTTACTACATGTTATTTATATATTTATAATATATAAATTTAACATATAATTATATTTATTTAAATACCATACATAACATGTGTATATATATATATATATAGCTACATAATTTGTCTATCTCTACCTATACTTATGATCTGTCATCTTTCACTAAAATGTAAATTCCATGGGGAGATCAATGTTTTTTCTACTGTGTTCTCAGTTCCTAGAGTAGTAACTAGCAAAGTGTAGGCACGTAATACATATTTGTTAAATGAATTAATGTACATATTACTTAATGATTGTTACTCTCTTAAGGTTTTATTTTAGTTTTTTAAATATAGAATGTTCAAGGAGAAAGTAATTATTCAATTATGAATGAATAACAAATAGAACCCTTGGTTTGCATATCATTAGCACCAACAAATCAGAAGGAAAGAAACTATAGGACAGCTCTGTAATTTTATAAAAGTGTGTTCAATCCACAATATCTGCATACAAGATGGAAGAATTTTTCCATCCTTTCTCTAAAGTTACAGCAGCACACTTCAGAGGTCAAGTATAAAAGGCAATCATATCAAAAATCTAAATTCTTAAGATCATTTTCTCTTACCTTTAAAAATACTATGCAGACAATTTAAACCTCTCAGAGTAAGGACATAATGTCCGATATTATTTTAAAAAATGTTGACATCAATGCAAAGCCATTAATCCATTCAGTTATATATAGAACAACTTAGGCTAAGAAAAGGTAACACTGTTCACCTAACTCTAAGCTATTACCCAGGTTTTGCAGTCTTATAAGGGGAACCACAGATCCTATTAACCATTATCAGGATAGCTTGGGGAATAGAGACAGACACTTTAATGAGCTTCTTTATCTCGTTTTCATCTTAGTAGTTAAAAATAGACCAACATTAGCTATCAAGTCCCACTTCTTTAATGATAACATTAGTTGAGTGTGATGCCACATTTTAAAAGTTCTGACATACCTAATAATATGTAGGTACATATAAGAGCTTTGTATGATTACCTAATTTTCTTCCACACAGCTCACCAAAGAGTCAATCTTTCTATTTTTATTCTCTTTTAGGCACATTGTGTAAGTAGCTGTACAAGTTGGATTTGAAATTTAAATTCAGCTTTTCAAAATATTGTCAATAATATTTCACCATCGCACACTTTCAGCAGTTGTTTGTTGCATAATCAGCATGAAATCTAACAAAACTGTACACCAAAGAAACTCAAAGACATCTGCCTAACTGCTTTATTGAATGCTTGAGCAATTCTGTGGAAGATTTCCCATATCACCTGTGGTGGAACAGATGTGGCTACTGTGTGAAGCATATATTAGGGTTATAGAATACCTGCTAGAAAGAAATTCCAAATGCAGAAAAATATATTTTAGCTTATGAAAAGGGCCTCAAGGGATCCAAATCACCTTCTCTAATTACACAGTTATAGACTGAAGACATCATATCATGCAAGACAGATCTAGCTGAATAAGGATTTTATGTTGAAAAGCTTGAAAAAATTATGGTTTGAAAATTTCTTATTATTTTTCTTAAGTATTAAAACTTTCTGTGTTTGAAAGTCACAATGATTAAATATTTTGTGAGGAGTTTAATTTTTATTTTGTTTCTTATTTAAATGAATTCTTATCAAGAGAGATTTTGAAGGGAGTATAAAAGTATATTTTGTAATATTTTGAATAATTAGAGTTCACACCAGTTCTTTAGTGCCTCTTTACAAAAGGATGAGATAGAGGAAAATGTAAAGACTTATAAAAATATGTAAAATAAGAGTGCAGGAGAAGGATTTTGTCACAGTGGGACCCCTGTATTCCACTCTTGGCATATCCACAGGGAGTGGCTTTAGATAAGACAACACGCTCTACCTCTGTGAGTCTGGCATGAAGTACACATTAAGCATATGCTAGTTATTTTGAAAGAAAATACTCTAACATTTAGCGGGGAGAAAGCCTGTATAAATACCATTGGACTTAAAATAGTTTTTGGTATCCAATTCTTCAGTAGGATCATTTACCTCCTTAAAGACTATGAAAGAGATTTGTTCTAACAAAGCTGGATCTTCAGGAAAAAAGGTAGGGCAGTGATCATGGAATTTTAAATACATTTAAGAATTTATGTGGAAAATCACCCTGATACCAAAACCAGACAAAGATGTCACAAAGAAAGAAAACTACAGGTCAATATCACTGATGAACATAGATGCAAAAATCCTCAATAAAATACTAGCAAACAGAATCCAACAGCACATTAAAAGGATCATATACCATGATCAAGTGGGGTTTATCCCAGGAATGCAACGATTCTTCAATATACGCAAATCAATCAATGTGATAAAACATACTAACAAATTGAAGGATAAAAACCATATGATCATCGCAGTAGATGCAGAAAAGGCATTCTACATGATTCAGCATCCATTTATGATAAAAGCTCTCCAGAAAGTAGGCATAGAGAGAACTTACCTCAACATAATAAAGGCCATATATGAAAAACCCACAGCCAACATCGTTCTCAGTGGTGTAAAACTGAAACCATTTCCACTAAGATCAGGAACAAGACAAGGTTGCCCACTCTCACCACTGTTATTCAACCTAGTTTTGGAAGTTTTAGCCACTGCAGTCAGAGAAGTAAAAGGAATTTAATCGGAAATGAAGAAGTAAAACTCTCACTGTTTGCAGATGACATGATGCTATACATAAAAAATCCTAAAGATGCTACCAGAAAACTACTAGAGCTGTACAGCTCTGCTGGAACAAAAGGTGGGAGAATTTTGAAACCCTGGGGTAAGCTAATGGGAAAGTATTGGAAGATATTAGAGGGGAGGAGGTCACCACAATTAGGCCATCTGTGTTTGCTAATTGTCATTATTTTTTTTTTTTTTTTTTTAGATTTATAATTCTTTTTTTTTTTTTTTTTTTTAACATCTTTATTGAAGTATAATTGCCTTACAATGGTGTGTTAGCTTCTGCTTTATAACAAAGTGAATCAGTTATACATATACAATATGTTCCCATTTCTCTTCCCTCTTGCATCTCCCTCCCTCCCACCCTCCCCATCCCATCCCTCTAGATGGTCACAAAGCACCGAGCTGATCTCCCTGTGCTATGCGGCTGCTTCCCACTAGTTATCTATTTTACATTTGGTAGTGTATATATGTCCATGACACTCTCTTACCCTGTCATTATTGAAGTTACCTTCCACAGAGACTAGGAGATAGGGTCCCTATCTTTCCTGATGATTGCATTTCAAAGGAATGGCTTCCAGGTCCTTGAGAAAGACATTCCCAAGTTGTAGAAGATTTAAATGAGAAAGGGGCAGAGAAAGAATACTGTAGTACAGTGTGGTACTGGCACAAAAACAGAAATATAGATCAATGGAACAGGATAGAAAGCCCAGAGATAAACCCACGCACATATGGTCACCTTATCTTTGATAAAGGAGGCAAGAATATACAGTGGAGAAAAGACAGCCTTTTCAATAAGTGGTGCTGGGAAAACTGGACAGCTACATGTAAAAGAATGAAATTAGAACACTCCCTAACACCATACACAAAAATAAACTCAAAATGAATTAAAGACCTAAACGTAAGGCCAGACACTATCAAACTCTTAGAAGAAAACGTAGGCAGAACACTCTATGACATAAATCACAGCAAGATACTTTTTGACCCACCTCCTAGAGAAATGGAAATAAAAACAAAAATAAACAAATGGGACCTAATGAAACTTAAAAGCTTTTGCACAGCAAAGGAAACCATAAACAAGATGAAAAGACAACCCTCAGAATGGGAGAAAATATTTGCAAATGAAGCAACTGACAAAAGATTAATCTCCAAAATTTATAAGCAACCCATGCAGCTGAATGTCAAAAAAACAAACAACCCAATCCAAAAATGGGCAGAAGACTTAAATAGATATTTCTTCAAAGAAGATATACAGATTGCCAACAAACACATGAAAGAATGCTCAACATCATTAATCATTAGAGAAATGCAAATCAAAACTACAATGAGATATAATCTCACTCCAGTCAGAATGGCCATCATCAAAAAATCTACAAACAATAAATGCTGGAGAGGGTGTGGAGAAAAGGGAACCCTCTTGCACTGTTGGTGGGAATGTAAATTGATACAGCTACTATGGAGAACAGTATGGAGGTTCCTTAAAAAACTAAAAATAGAACTACCATATGACCCAGCAGTCCCGCTACTGGGCATATACCCTGAGAAAACCATAATTCAAAAAGAGTCATGTACCAAAATGTTCATTGCAGCTCTATTTACAATAACCAGGACATGGAAGCAACCTAAGTGTCCATCGACAGATGAATGGATAAAGAAGATGTGGTACATATATACAATGGAATATTACTCAGCCATAAAAAAGAAACGAAATTGAGTTATTTGTGTGAGGTGGATGGACCTAGAGTCTGTCATACAGAGTGAAGTGAGTCAGAAAGAGAAAAACAAATATCGTATGCTAACACATATATATGGAATCTTTAAAAAAAAAAAAAAAAAAAGAGGTCATGAAGAACCTAGGGGCAAGATGGGAGTAAAGACACTGACCTACTAGAGAGTGGACTTGAGGATATGGGGAGGGGGAAGGGTAAGCTGGGACAGCGCAAGATAGTGGCATGGACATATATACACTACCAAACGTAAAATAGGTAGCTAGTGGGAAGCAGCCGCATAGCACAGAGAGATAAGCTAGGTGCTTTGTGACCACCTAGAAGGGTGAGATAGGGAGGGTGGGAGGGAGGGAGATGCAAGAGAGAAGAGATATGGGGACATATGTATATGTATAACTGATTCACTTTGTTATAAAGCAGAAACTAACACACCATTGTGAAGCAATTATACTCCAATAAAGATGTTTAAAAAAAAAAAAAGAATTTATGTGGAAAAATACAGAGATGAGGCAGTAGTTTGACCAAACTGTATTAATCCGATAATTTCTTAGAGGATTTTCAACACTCAGAGGGATCAAATCTGCACCTGTGAGTCTCTGCCCATCTGTCTTCTAGCCAATCAATGAATAATAGTGGACATAAATCAACATTAGATATCAATCTTAAATGAAGATTTAATTTAAAATAGTAATTTAAACATAATACAATGGATACCTTATTTGGTTGAGATTAAGTCAAACATTGATTAATCTTTTGAATTAAAGATTCATATTGTTCATATCTCATATTTACTAGGCCTCTGAAATCTTTGTAGTTTTCATTAAACCTATATTCCCTCTTTACATAAAGAACTGACAAAAGAGTTTATTAGAAAAGATGTGACCAGGTGGTCAGCTGTTTAGCTCTCTCCTGTCTTATGCTATTTTTAAATGGAAATTTCCTATAATGGTCCACTTAACTTTCGTGCTGAAATAATTATTACCTCTAAAGCCATTTTATTCTCCTGTTGGGTTTACTTCGGGGGCTTTCAGGGACTCCAGTGGACAACTCTGACTCTCTCTTTTCTTTTTTATGTTGTTTCCCTACCCCCATTGTCTGTTTCCTCCTGTTGTCTATTGTTTCATGTCCTCCTAAGCATTGCACACATTCTATCTCTTTCTCTCCTTTTTGTTCTTTGTTTTTTAAAAACCCTTCCAGGTGGAAATGGTTATATACTTTTTCTACAAGAAGCCCAATCATTTTGAAAAAACTGACCTAACAAAGTGGCAAATCTGCCAGCATAGTAATCTCTCAGATTACAAACCCTACATACCTAAATCTAGAGCATGAATCCCCTGAAAGAAGTAGCTAGGTCTTAATCTTTGTACTTTGTGACACACACACACACACACACACACACACACACACACACATATATATATATAGAGAGAGAGAGAGAGAGAGAGAGAGAGTAGGTGCTCACTCAGTGATTTGGACTCAGACCTGTTTCATTTAGTATGCTGCGTTTAGGGAGAGAAAGGAGAAATGGAGGTGAACAATATTGTGAAAAAGAGTAACAGAATTTGGGGATTGATAAAATATTAAAGAGTGGAGAAACATCTAAGAGAATCAACAATTTTACGACCTAATTACTAGCAGCAAGATGGTTTAATAAACAGTGATAAAGTATGTAGGGAGGAAGGATTATTAGTGTATTTTAGAATTATTGAAACTAAGTTTATATATGAAACATCGTGGGAGAATTTTGCAGGATGAAATCTGTTTAGAGATTAAAAACTAGGCATAAGTGAAACCATATTATATAAGTTTTAAATTCTGATTTTATTCATTTTTAAGATGCACTGTGTTATGTACAGTTATAAATGCAGTTTCATCATAGAACTCTGTGAAGGATAGGCCTCTCTATTGGTTTGTATGCATGGGTCATTTGTGGAATAATGATCATGTTATTTCAAATCAAAAGGATCAGTAAATGACTTTTGAAGGGTATTCAGTCTTCTATTAGAAATGAAAATCGGCTTTCTTAATTTCTCACAATTATATTTTTAATTTTAGATCCTTTATAGGAGAGCATGAAAGGTTATTTATGATAAAATTTAGTGAAAGAAAGAAAGGATAGGGGAGTCACAGCCCTCATATTTAAAGTATATTAATCACATTCACATTTTTATTCTTTTATGGTATGAATAATAATGTGCATTGATATGCTTTGTTCTTAGTGTTTTTCCTCTGATTCAGATGATCACACCCTCCATTCATCAAACAGTAAATATTCACATAATCCATTTTACTTTATTATTCATAGTAACCCATGTTTCTGAATATTAAAGAAATCAATATGCATAACTTTGGGAAAAAGGGACAATTGTTATGATTGTGGAAGTGTCATATTTTATAAGGCGTTTTTAGTTAAGGATGCTAAAAGCAACTTTCAGATTTATTGTGGGAACTTTAAAAAATTGCTCATGAGATAAATTAGAATCTTAATTCTATTTGATTAAATTCTATCTGTACCTTTAAGAAATTAGAAAAATCAAATTTTGACATGGATTTGATTAATCTATGTGACTACCTTTTCTAGAAATTAATTTTCCTTTACTTATTTGTATAAAATGTTTTGAGAATATTGACTAACACATCAATCATCCAGATTTATATAAAACATGTAAGGTTGGGGATACTAAATAAATATGTCCAGGCATATAGACTGTATTTCAGAATAACTTTCATCTTATTTTCCCTCATCCCTTTTTCAATCCCATCCTCCACCCCTGAGAGTTACCTCTTAAATATATACTGTATACTTATAATTCTTACTTACCTGGGTCTATCATCTTCTCTCATCTGATTGATCACAGCCTACAGATACACTTAAACCACTCTGGGCTCCTTCTACTTATACTGCCTGGTTTTTCTTTTCCAACATGAAAGTTATATTATGTCACAGTCAACCCCTTTCCCCCTTCACTCTGCACCCAAAACTTAAAGACCTTCAGTGGGTGCTCTTAGAGTGAAAACCAAAACTCTTAACATGGAGTTTGACTCTCACCTCACTAGCCTCATCCAGATTCTCTGCACTGTTTCCCTTCATGGAAAAGAAAATAATAACTAAGTTACAGCCTTCAGGACCTGGCCCTTGGTGTGTAAAACATGTAAAGGGAAAAAAATGCATTGGACATGTTAAAAAACAGCAAATAATACTTTATTTGAGATGATTGCAACAGGGGAAAGAGATTGAACTCAGCTCTGCTGGAACAAAAGGTGGGAGAATTTTGAAACCCTGGAGTAAGCTAATGGGAAAGTACTGGAAGATATTAGAGGGGAGGAGGTCACCACAATTAGGCCATCTGTGTTTGCTAATTGTCCTTATTGAAGTTATGCTTCCACAGAGACTAGGAGATAGGGTCCCTATCTTTCCTGATGATTGCATTTCAAAGGAATGGCTTCCAGGTCCTTGAGAAAGACATTCCCAAGTTGTAGAAGA
The DNA here is from genome assembly GCF_965194825.1 of Balaenoptera physalus. Classification (NCBI taxonomy): domain Eukaryota; kingdom Metazoa; phylum Chordata; class Mammalia; order Artiodactyla; family Balaenopteridae; genus Balaenoptera; species Balaenoptera physalus. Next base: position 58,814,411 of record NC_138883.1, on the reverse strand, counting down.
TTTAAATGAGAAAGGGACAGAGAAAGAATTTATAATTCCAAGTTTTCTAAGGGAAATGCTGTATAAAAAGAGACATCAAGGGGCCTATAGTCAGGAAGAAGCTTGTCTAATGTTTAGTCAAGCCTGTCTTGGTCAAACAGGAGATTTAGAATTTGGAAATTCCCCTCTTCACAATGCTTACCTTTTAAAATCATTCCCTTGCTACACACTTGCTAGGATCTTAAAACTGATCAAAGATATCGTTTTTTCTCGATGATACTTGACTTCTCTTTTTCAAGGATAAGGAAAAGCACAATGATTTAAGGAAAATATATCACTGCCCTAATGAATAAACTCTATTGCTTATTACAGAGCTTTAGAGCTCAGCTTCTGAAGTTGAATACTGTATGAACAGCACTTTGGCTTTTTTTCTCTAATATTCTTTCTATTACTTTATCTGCAAAATGGAAATAATAATAGCACTTCACTGGCAGGATTTCTGAGACAGCAAAAAGAAATCATGCATGCAAATGCTTTAATAATATTGGCTTTTCACCAGGTACTCAATACATGCTAGTAATTATTGTTACTGTTAATATTGTTGTAAAAATTTTGCTTTGCTTCTAGAAATGGGCTAGTGGTGTTGGCTTGTCTAACATTTTAGCAAAGTAGGTGTTAAGTGATATTCTCCTAGTGATCTATTTTAAAGAATGAAAAATTGTTTGTGTGAAACATAGTGAGAGATTTAACATATTTCCTCCCAATACATCCTTCCCTCAATAAATTTTAAAAACAAAATAAAAGAAAAGAAAGTGGGAAAATAAACTACTCCAAGTAATTATAATTAGCTTTAGTGCCTGGGCAAGGTGCATGTGTAGCCTTTTGATTAGGGCCTACCAATCAGTTTTTGTCAAGAGTTCTAATTTTTTGACAAAGTGTTTGTATTTCATTGCAGATAGCTGGTATCCTGTCTTTTAAACAATGACATCAATCTGTTTCTCAGAGCGTTGTTGTAAACATAAAGTAAATTTAAGTATGGAATCATATGAAATATTTGTATTTTCCTGTATTTACAATCTAAGGCATACTTCAATCCAGTTTTCTACATTTAAACAAGAGAACAGATATTTATAATTCCATCAAATGTATGATATTTATGATCTATATGAAAGGAGAAGACTGTTTCTCTGTTTACCTAACCTCCATGCCATATACTGTGATGTGTACTAGTCCCCTAAATACTACATTTCCCCAGCAATCAGCAAAATAACATGCTTAAGTTTGGATGGGGTGCCATATCTGGGAACATGTGATTTTATGCAAGTATAATACAAATTAAGTCTTGCCTTAGCTTGAAATAGCTGATTTTGGAGACACTGAAATCAAAATTTTGGCTACTTCAAGTGTTCTGATTATATTAGTCTATACAAATGAGATTAAGAAGGTGATGCATTAAAATGTCACACTGTAAATTTCAGAATAAACCATAAATGACATTTAGAGAATAAACTTTCTTGACCTATGTATATCTTTGATTCCCATATTTAGCGACAGCAACTGAGAGTCAACAATATAAAAATAAACTGTAATTGTACACACAAAGAAATCTATGAAATCCTTTCCAAAATATCCAATGATGTAGGATAAAATTGCCTAGCTTCTCTTTGGCTCCGTTTCAAAAGTGTAATTAGTTTTCTGATTGTGATTTTTGACTTATAATTTTCAAAACAAACAATAACTTATGGAGGACTACTAGAGAGATATGCATGTGGTAGCAAATCATAATTGTATCTTGAATATTAATCTTACCTTTGTTGTAACATTTGAAAATATCACAAGTAAACTGAGATATATATATGTATTACAATGCTAATGGCATCATCTATATTGATAACCCAGAGAAAAGAGTCTTTCAGCAAGATTATGCTATGGAATGTAGGAAGTTATTTGAATTAAATTAAGCATGTTAGTATGCAAACAAGTCTACACAATGCCAAAGTAACTAATGATAAGTAAATAAAATAATTCAATACTAAATAGTGGTCCTGCTGTGCTGGCTTGATGCTGACAAGACAAAATCTAGAAAAGAGCTTCCCCTTCAAGCAGTTTTTCTTGATTAATATTTTTATTTAAAAGACTCTTCTTCAGGACTTCCCTGGTGGTCCAGTGGTTAAGAATCTGTGTTTCCAATGCAGGGGCACGGGTTCCATTCCCGGTTGGGGAAATAAGACCCCTGCATGCTGCATGGTGTGTCCAAAAAAAAAAAAAAAGGCTCTGCTTCATTTCTGAGGCAGAAAGTTCTTCTTTGAGGAATGGGCATAGGGACAATTAGGTTATAATAGGAATATTTTGAAATTATTTTTGAAACTAAGATATCATTTCTTAGATATAAGCAAACATAAGATACTGCTGAAGATATCCTACCTACTACAGTGGGCTGATCTTCCTAACTCGAGTGAGAGATTCTTTGCCTTGATTCTTTCAAATGGGAATAAATAGATTTGAAACAGATTTAAATGGAAATCATATATAAATAAGTAGTTCTAGCAATATGATTCCTTGTCATTTTCTAAGCTGGTGTTTCATTTTCTAAGATATTTAGATGGAGATCTCATTTCTCAGGCAAAAGATGATGGGATGGAGTAAATGGGAAAACCTATTTTGTGTGTGTGTGATTTTTGTCAAGATTTTTAATTAGTTTAATTTTCCTTCTGGAAAATAAAATCTAGTGTTTAAAAAGTAAAAATAATTATATTGTATTGAACACAGTGAGGAAAATAATTCTTTTGATTTTCTTTATTTAAAACCTATAGCTTTATTTTTAAAAAATTTACATTTTTACCTTACCTTTAGGAAATATGGGAGGCCATAAGTTGTATGAGAAAAACAATCTTCCAGTATCACACTCATCCTCACTAAATTGACTAAAATATTTTCTCCTTTCTTATAAGTTTTATTAGGAAAAGAAAAATCAAATAACCAAACAAAATTATTTCAGTATTATTTCCAGAAAGTAATTTACATAATTTTATTCATTATAATTCCTTTACCACAGTAGAAAACACTTTAAATAGTTCAAGGAACCCTCTTTCTATTTAACAGAAAGAATTAATAGCTTATAGGAGTGAAGGTCAGAAAAGCTGCTGATAGGGTGCAGGAAATGAGAAAACAGGAATCCCAGGAAACTACTGGTGATTTCAGCTGCCAGCAACAAATAGTGCGTTCTTTCCAGCAGAACAGTAGAAGTTATTGGCTATAAGCTTCTGGGACAATAATGACATCTTATTCTCTTCACTAGTCTTGCAAAATTTGTGCAAAGTCTCTCTACAAAAGAAACTTAAATTAGAACCCTGCTGGCAATGGAGCTTATAAAATGTACATTTTTTAGCCTTCTTGCCCCTGCAGAACAAGGAGAGTTTTGAGGAGAGAAAGAACGGTTCACACATCCTGGCACAATGATTTACCCTGTGGTCAGTGATTATTAAATCTATGTCCTATATCTTCTATCCTAAATGTAAAATGTTATTTGTGTATTTAAATAATGTAAATGTCAATTAATCAAAGAAAAATATAAGTTGTAGAGAACTGTTTTATCTCTGATTAAGATTACATTAATTTTTAAATGATTTCATGGGAGAGTTAAAACCAAATTTATTTTCTTTTTAATCTTTCATGTAATAATACATAATTTAGTGATTGACCATCCCAGTTTGCCCAGGACTGAGGGGTTTCCTGGTGCTATGGAGTGAATTTTGTCCCCTCAAAATTTATGTGTTTCAGCTGTAACCCCCAGAGTGAGTGTATTTAGAGATAGGGCCTCTAGGAAGTAATTAAGGTTAAATAAGGTCATTAAGGTGAGGCCCTAGCCTCATGAGAAGAGAGATCTCTTTCTTTCCGCTGTCACTCAGAGCAAGGACCATGTGAGAATGAAGTGAGAAGGCGGTCATCTACAAGGCAGAAAGAGAGCTATCATCAGACTCTGATCCCTGCCAAAACCTTGACCTTGGACTTTCCAGCCTCCAGAACTGTGAAAAAGAATATTTCTGTTATTTAAAGTATGCAGTCTGTGATATTTTGTTATGGCAGAACTAGCAGACTAACACATCTGGGGTACAGGACATTCAGTGTGACAACTGACAAAATCCTGAGCAAACTGAGATGAAGTGGTCACATTAGGATATACTTTTGAATGAAAAATATTATGTCATAAGATTCTGCTGAGCTTAAAGTTGGTGAGGTTAATATTCAAGAGATTTCAAATATCTGATCTATAATATGATATTCAATTGCAATCTGAGCATCATTCAGGTGAATCATATTTGTATATTACTTAAATATGTGTTTTCTATTCATAAGAGAAAGGAGTAACATTCTTTCCTTTGAATCATCCAAGCTTAGATTAGCTTTTCTTTTTCATATTTTAACATTTCTGAAAGCAGTTTGCATCTCACAATCAGTGGCATCTGACAATTATAACTGATAGCACTTTTTTCTCTTAGAAGATATAAAATACTGGTGCATCTTACAATTGTTAGTTGTCTTAATTGTGAGGGGATATGTAGTGATATTTATTAATTTATGCACAGACTAAAACCTAGACAAATAAATATACACAGATAGTCTCTATCATTTCAATTGCCTAGGAAGGTGTTTGCTGTTACAGTCTTAAATTGGACTTTGTAACTGAATAAACAAGTTCTCAGCCTAAAGAAATACTGCAGAATTATCTTGGCAAAAAGAGAAAAAATAGAAGGATATATTATTCACTGAGGTATTTGGATAATACTTTGATCATTGCTTATATAGTCAGATGCCACAAGAACTAGTGAGCAAGCATCTTTTCATAATCGAGGCTTGATTGTTTGTTTGATATTGGCATCATCCCAGAGGTGAGATAAACCTAGCTTTGGATGACTATGAAGAAATAATAAGAAGAGGGAAATATCAGCTAGACTCCAAACAATCTGACAATCTAATAGTTCACTGTTATTTCACCTACCATTATTTTGTAATCTGTATCATTTGATATAATATTAGTCAATCTCTTGATTAAGTAAAAGGAAGTTGGAATTGCTGTCATTGTTTCCTATAAAGCCCATAGATGATGAACAATTTAATATGACCTAAAGGAGATGGAGTGGTCCAAACAAAATTTTGTATCAGATCATTTGGCAGCATAAAAAGATACAAGTAAATAATAATAGAGTGTGTTCCTATCTATTATGTACACATACACATATATATATCCACAACTGTAAAGGCCATTCAAAGAGAAATAAATTCCCAATGAATTCAACTCTCTGCAAGAATGTTTATACAAATATTCTGCTTTAAAAGACCACTGGGGTTTTATGAATTCTTGGATTATTAAAAGGAATAAAGGGAGGGCAAAGACTACAGTTGCAATGTAAAACTTAATTGGTATAATAGAAAGATGATAAAAAGGAAATGCATTAAATAGACAGTATTTTAAAGAAGATCTGTATTATTTATGTAGTGTACCTGAAAGGATTATAAGCAAAGAGATGTTACAAATATTGTGCTGGTGATGCTTTAAAGCCCATGAAGATTTGAATTTCTATAAAGCAGCTCTTTTATTGTCCAAAGACATTATCCAAATGGAAATAAGTATGCCTTTGAAAGACTATTTAATCTTAGAACTGTAGATAGGTAAACCCTGAGAAGACCACACACAGTAGCTTGTGTCTGAGCCACAGGGGGTAGAAGAGTTTAAGAAGAGAAAGAGAAAGGATAGGTGTAGAAAAGAGGATTGCATTGCAAGTACAGAGTGTAGAAGAACAAAATCAGGTTGGAAGAAAAAGTAGAAAGGAAAACAAAACAACAGCAGGAGGAACAAGATATTCTAGTAATAACAGCAATATTATTTGAGAAAGAATCTGTATAAATACCTCAAAAGTACCTGGTCTTCTGTATTCATATTGTAAATCTCATTAGATCTGCTTCAAACTGGGAAAAGGCACTAATTCTTCATCTCATTGAACTATTATCAACTCTCTAATAAGAGGATACTCAGGGGTAAAAATCACTTTAAAGATTGACATATACACACTACTATATATAAAACAGATAACTAATAAGGACCTACTGTATAGCACAGGGAACTCTACTCAGTACTCTGTAATGGCCTATATGGGAAAATAACCTAAAAAAGAGTGGATATATATATACATATATATCAGATTCACTTTGCTGTACAGCAGAAACTAACACAACATGGTAAATCAACTATACTCCAATAAAAGTTTTAAGAAAAAGAGTGAAGTTTTATGCTAGCCTAGAAAAACAGCACTCCAGTAACTACTGTTTATTGGGCACATAAAATAAACCAATGTTTGAAATTCTACAAACATACTAGTCATGCCAGCATGCCCTGCACAGCTGGTTTTGTATCCCTCTGGTAAGCTTTCCATTTATTTGACTGGAGAAATCTTCATTCTTTAAGGAGGAATCAAATATCACCTCTCTGCTTAACCTTCCCTCTTTCCATTCATTTGCTTCCAGGCAAGATGACTTGTACACATATAGTAACTTAAAAGCTGATAATAGCTTTAGACATTGTTGTGAGAATGAAATAAGATGACTTAATAAAATTCCAAAGATCAGTACCTTGCAGAAAAAAAATAAAGAAAAAAAAGAATGAAGTATATAATGTAGTATAGTATGTTTCATTTTATATATTTTATTGTATTTGTGTAATTAATACAGTTTAGAATTTTACACAGCAGTGAATGTTAGGCCGTCTTTGAAAAGTTAGACCTCTAATTCTTTATTGTGTGTATTTCCTGTGAATGGATGGAGCCCTTTTTTTTTTTTTTTTTTTTTGTAAATTGATAGGGCATTCAATTGTTGGGCAGAGAAGAGAAGGGAGAATTATAAATTGTCACTTAGTAGGGATTCTTGCACAAATAGCATTATCAAACTTTATTAACACAGAGTTAATAAATTTACCGAGCATTCCTTCATATTACATGCCTCAAATACAATTCCTGTTTGGAAGCTTGTGGTATATCAATGAACAAACTAAGAAAGACTTCTGCCATCATGGAGCTTACATTCCAGTAGGGAAGACAGAAGTGAAGTAAGTCCTGTGGAAACATAAAACAAACATTACAGCTGAGTGAGGGAATATAGAGTGTAGGGCCTAGAAGGCAGCAAGGAATGGAAGTACAAGAAATGAGTGACAGTGTTAGAGTGGAGATTTGAGCAAAGATTTGAAGGATGTGAGGAAATTCATCTCATGGATATCTGGGGAAAATTGTGTTCCAGATTGAGAAAACTGCTAAAATCAAGACCCTAATCATGTGGGCAGCATACTAGACTATCCTAGGGACTGGACAGAGGCCAGCGTGTCTGGAACAAGCGTGAGCAAGGCTGGAGTAGTACAAGATGTGATCAGAAGTCACTGTAAGGAATGTTTCATTTATTCTGATTGGGATGGTTCCCTATTGCAGGGTTTCAAACAGAGGAGGAATATGATGCGACATATTCTAGCACATCCTTCTGGATGCTGTGTTATGATTGGTGAGAGGTGGACAAACATAGGGGCGTATAGATCAGTGGAGGCTGGGATAGATGCAGAAGCTGAGGTCATGATGGTTTCAGTGGCAGTGGTAAGAACTTAAAAGATTCTGGCTATGTTTTGAAGGTGGAGCCAGGGAGATTTTCTAATGGATTGGATGTAGGCTTGTGAGGGAAAGAGAGGTGTCAAAGATAAGTCTGGTTTTATGACCTGAACAACTGGAAAGGTAAAGTTGTTATTAAGGAGATGTGGAAGGTTGTGTATACAGCTGGCTTGGGCCAGAAAATGAGAAGAAAAAAAATTAGAGTTCTCTAATTGTGCTTAAGCTTTATAAGGATGAGAGCAAAATTGCTAATATTTTAGTTCAGTATTGAACCTAGTATAGTTAAGAGGGTCATGTTCACCACATTATCTCATATAACAATTTTCTGCCATGATAAAAATCTACCTATTTTCCTTGTGGTGAAGATACTCCTCTATCCTACTTCTATAAAGTGTCACCTAATGTGGGAGTCATTTGCAAAAATGGACCTGTAATTCTAGTGTTCCCCATCTTCAGATGCTGAAACAATCAAACATACTTGCTTTTACAAGGGCTCTTCCGCCATGGAACTGTTATTATCCACTTCTGCTATCCTTGCAATATTCTTTGATTGATTTGCTAATAACTTAATTTCTCATTTTGTCATCTGCAGACATTTTATACTAATTGTATTTAATGGACTGTGAGCTACTGAAACATTTAGAGTTATTGCTAGGAAATGCAAAATATGCTTACTGATAGAATATAAAAATAAGCAATTGGTAAACCAATGAAGATGTGCATTATCTGGGATCACTGAGCTTATAAAAGTTTAATGGAGGCTAGAAGAAATATATCATTGCCATTCTAAGGAACTAAAAAAAATAAAACTGGTAGGCAGATTGATGCAGCAAACTAATATTTGAATAGACTGAAAGTCATCTTGTTATTCACTGATAACTTTTAAATTTATTATAGCAAAGATTAATATCTTCCCCTGGTTGGTGATTTTACAACCAAAACTCATCATACTTGACCATATCAAGAGTTGTTTTTCTCCTCATTTTCTTTTTCTGACATTAAGGCAAGCATTTTGAGCATATTTGTTAGCATTACTATGAATAACCTCTATCCAGCGTAGAAATTGGTAAAAAAAAGTTTACCTTTGTTGTTAGTGTATTTTAAATGTGTGAAAAGATACTTTTGATTTCATTATTCATTTTGTGTATATATTATGATAAAAATTGCTAGATAATACAATCCTCAAAGTTATTTCACCTGAGTGTTTTTATTTTTTAAATTTTACACTTTGCCTCCTTCTATTCTGAGATTTTGATTGGGCATAACATAATGCAAGTAGGCAAATAAGGATGATATATGTGGCAAGAAAAAATATTTCTATGTGATTCGTTAAGTTTATACAATGAAATAATTTGGTGTCAAGGAATAGTAGAAAATAAGCCTTGATAAATAATAATTCAAAGCACACAATACTATGGCTTATGAACAGTTAGCCTCATTTTACAGTTGAGTTAATTGAGGATACAAACATGCTAGTGTCCAATAGCTGGTAGAGGCAGGAGGAGGATTTTGTTGAGCTCACTCCAATTTCGAAGTTAATAATCTTTCATAGTATACTCTCTTGACTCTCCAGGATGAAACAATTAGTGATATTGCAACACTAAACACTCTGAGGAGAAGGTGAAAGTCAGGACAAGGTGTGTAGAATTTATCCTCTAGGCAATAATGAAACATTGAAGGATTTCAATAAGGAAGTCACATGATAATTACAGCATTGTAGGGAGATTTAACTTGGCCGTGATACACAACTGGAGCTGCTGTTGGGGGAGGGAGGGAGAAAACAGCTAGCTGGTTATTACTCGACAGTACTCTACCTATAAGTTGATAATGATATGAAATAAAGGGTTGGTAATATATATGAAGAGGAAGAATTATTAAAATATATTTTAAAGAACCACAACAGGATTTAGCTGGGGGCTGAGTGCAAGTAAAATGAAAGTAGGTTACTATAAGGTGTTGCATATTACAAATGCTCTAATTTCTATTTTTTATGGCCACTATCCACTTGACTGATCTTGTGCAAAGCATTTACTCTGTTCTACTGCAGAAGATTCTTATAGAAATTAATAGACCATAAGTTCCTCAAAAGTGTTTTATACACAGTAAAAACCCCAACAAATATAATGCGGTTTTTTGTACTATGACTTTAAAAAATTATCAAACGAGAGTTATTAAAAAATGGAATTTTCACTTCTGTAGCAAGTCTGAGGGATCAATATTGTTCAAGAGATGACATTTTGGTGAATTTTCAAATTATGTTCACTTCCATCATCAGAGTTTTCTCTCTCTCTCTGCACGGAGCAAATGTGAAAGATGACGAATTCTCTACCCCCCCGCCAGAGAGTCTAAAATAGAATGAGTATAAGAGAAAGCCACAGAAGTTAGAGTATAATCTAGTTCCCATATTAAATCTGCATATTTTGGCTAAGACAAATAATCAGTATTGTAGTACAGTGTTTGCAAAGACAACCAATGTTAGCATTAGCTTTTAAAAACTTTCTTCAGCATATCTTAATATTTTTCTTATACTGCTGTTTTTAATTCATACATTTTAGGTAAATGTTAACTTCTTGCTGTGTAATTGGAAAATATAGCTCTTTCACCATTAGCTGTTTTTATTTCCTTTTCCCTTAATCCTCACAATACTTTTGTCAGAATTTTTGTTTAAACTCATAGCCAGAAAGCTATACTAATACAATAATACTCAAACTGCAGGGGCTACAACAGAAAAAGGAGCCCAGGTAGGAAAGAAAATCAATACACTTTGTTCCTAGAGAAAATCTTGTATGAAAAAAGAATACCTGTGGGAAAAAACCAAAGTGCATATTGATGTAGTTGATTTGCTGAGGCTACTTATCTCTTCACTACATGGTGATGCACAGTTGAGGACTGACAGCCAGTCAGGGGACCACATTTTTGAAGAACAATATTAGTGTACTGTAATTCCTTTGTTATACAACCTTCTTTTTCCTTGAATTAAGTATTATTTCACTTTTCCCCATTTGCTTAGTTTGTTGATTTTTTGAGTCCAAAACTCCTGTCAAATATTTTTCCAAATACCAATACATTTTTAATCCCCAAACATCAATAATCTATCAATTGAGATTTTTTTTTTTTTTAAGGACTTGATCATTTTTTTTTTTTAATTTATTTATTTATGGTTGTGTTGGGTCTTCGTTTCTGTGCGAGGGCTCTCTCTAGTTGCGGCAAGCGGGGGCCACTCTTCATCGCAGTGCGCGGGCCTCTCACTATCGCGGCCTCTCTTGCTGCGGAGCACAGGCTCCAGACGCGCAGGCTCAGTAATTATGGCTCACGGGCCCAGCTGCTCCGCGGCATGTGGGATCTTCCCAGACCAGGGCTCAAACCCGTGTACCCTGCATTGGCAGGCAGACTCCCAACCACTGCGCCACCAGGGAAGCCCGAGATTATTTTTTAATAGTCTTTGCTCACATACTTCCCTGCCTTCGTGCTAGAGTGTGGATTGGGATCTCTCTCAGCCTTCTGCAAGTCTTCATCCTGCTATTTCTTTCACTCTGTGACCATCTGTTGAATTCCCAGTCTCCTCAATCCTATCTTCATTTTCATTAACTCTCTCATTTTGCTGAATAACAAAATTACTTTTTTAGACATCACTAAGTTGGCTATGTACAGAATTCTAGGATGAAGTCATCTTCCCTCAGAATGCTGAAGGCTTATTTCCAAAGTCTTCTAGGGTACAATATACTAATGAACTTTTTGATACCATTCTGAATACTATTTGTGAGTCTTTGTATACTTTTTGGTTCAAAGTATTTACAACTCAAGCTTTCTCACCGATGTGATCTACATTCAACCATTTAGTTGGTAATTAAGTGTGCCCATTCAATCAGTACATTTGGACTTCAAGTCTTGGACATATTTTTGTAAAATTCCTTTGATTAGGTCATTTCTTTCTCTTTCTGTCCTCTTTCATGTTGGAAATCCTGTAATAAAAGTCTTTGTCTTTTTACTCTAATTTTGTTTATTAATTTTATCTTTTTACTTAAAAAAATTAGGCATCCTAATTTTAATATCTGGAAGTTCTTTGTTAATCTCTGTATTTTATTCTTATTTTGTGAACAAAACATCTTTATCTTTCTAAGGATATCAATTATAGATTTGACTTTTAAAAAGATATTTTCTACCTTCTACATTTTTATATTTCCTCCAGGTTGCCTGCCTTTTTTATTTCTTTGCTTTAGTTTCTCCCCTTTATGATAAAGACCTTTTCCCAAATATCTGGCTATCTTTGATAAAGCATTTAACTTAAAAGTAAGGCATTAAATCTAGATTGGAATTGCCATGAGCTGAGTTTATTAAGTGAATGGTTTTACTACAGGGTGATTAGGTGGCAAGCCAGATTTTCCTGTGAGATGTTCTCTGCCTTTTTTGTATTTTTATCTTTCTGTTTAGCTGTTTAGTTTCAGAAGTCTGGAGTCTTGCATTGAAATAGACACTATACTATGAGGATTTTGCATGCAAGACATGTGAAGTCTGTTGGTGATAGTTTATCAGTTCCATTGGAAGAGAGAGGGTGATAGGTGGTCCTGTCTGACCACAAAACTTTCACATATTTACTGATCTTTAGTCCGTTTCCTGACCACTGATTTTGTGGTATGTGGAACCACCAATTGCCAGCCCTTCAGGGGATGGTAGGTAATATTGCCTCCCTTTTCACTTGTCTCTCCCACTCCAAACATTAAGTTTGTATTGCTTTCATAAGTTAAAACAGATTCTGCCAGTTGTTCCCTTATTCAAAATTTATTGAAATTGCGTGCCTACTATTTTTTTTTCTATTTTCATTATATGTATAAGCAATACTTTATTCTTTCTTACTGTCAGGTTAGTGACATTTTGAAAGGGAAGAGAAATGCATGCAGTTATTCTGCTCTCTTTTTATTTTTTTTAAATGTCTTTATTAGGAGTATAATTGCTTTACAATGGTGTATTTGTTTCTGCTTTATAACAAAGTGAATCAGCTATACATATACATATATCCCCATATCTACTCCCTCTTGCATTTCCCTCCCATCCTCCCTATCCCCCCCTCTAGGTGGTCACAAAGCACTGAGCTGATCTCCCTGTGCTATGCGGCTGCTTCCCACTAGCTATCTATTTTATATTTGGTAGTGTATATGTACATGCCACTCTCTCACTTTGTCCCATCTTAGGCTTCCCCCTCCCATGTCCTCAAGTCCATTGTCTATGTCTGTGTATTTATTCCTGTCTTGCCCCCAGGTTCTTCATAACCATATATGTTAGCATACGGTATTTATTTTCTCTTTCTGACTTACCTCACTCCGTATGACCGATTCTAGGTCCATCCACCTCACTACAAATAACTCAATTTCGTTTCTTTTTTTTTTTTTGAAGCCCACTGACTTTTTTTTTAAAAAATATTTTATTTATTTATTATCTTTGGCTGTGTTGGGTCTTCTTTTCTGTGCGAGGGCTTTCTCCAGTTGTGGCAAGCAGGGGCTATTCTTCATCATGGTGCGTGGGCCCCTCACTATCACAGCCTCTCTTGTTGCGGAGCACAGGCTCCAGACGCGCAGGCTCAGTAGTTGTGGCTCACGGGCCTAGTTGCTCCGCGGCATGTGGGATCCTCCCAGACCAAGGCTCGAACCCGTGTCCCCTGCATTAGCAGGCAGATTCTCAACCACTGCGCCACCAGGGAAGCCCCCCTAGGAATTATATAAAAAAGATTTTAAAGTACCATTCATAAAAATGTTGTAATTAACAATTAAAAACACTCTTGAAACAAAAGAATAAATAGAAAAATCTCAGTGGAAAAAAACAAATATAAAACCTAATTATAAAATTTAAACTACAATAACCAAAATGTAAACCTCACTGGACACCTCAATAATTGAAGATGACAAGGGAAGAAATCAGTGAATTTGAAGATAACTCAATAGAAAGTATCCAATTTAAACAGCAGAAGGAAATAAACTGATTAAAAAAGGAACAGAATTCTCAAGGACCTATGGGACAATGAAACAACATCTAACATTTGATCCACTAGCGTCCTAGAAGGAGAGGGAAAAGAATATGGGGCTGAAAACAAAGACTTAAACCAATAGATTTAGAAGATAAGCAAATCACCAACAGAACAAACTGAAAAAAAATCTCTGTCAAGGCACATCATAATCACGTCTTTGAAAATTAGATAAAGAAAAACAATCTTGAAAGAAGCTAGAGAGAAAAGATGCATTATGTAGAATGGAACACCAGTTTAAACAAAGTGGAATTCTCATATGCAACTGTGGAGGGTAGAAGTAAGTAGCAAAACATTTTTCAAGTGCTGAAAGAAAAGAACCTCAACTTTAAATTCTGTGTAGCATGAAAATATCTTTAGGAATGATGATGGAAGAAAGATATTCTTAGACAAAGGAAAACAAAGAGAATAACATTGCTGCTAGCAGATCTAATCTTAAAGAATGACAAAAGTAATTTTTCCAAACAGAAACAAAATGACACCAGATTAGGGTTTGTAAATTCAGAAAGGAAAAATAACAGAAGAGATAAAGATAAGGTTAAATATAAAATACTTCTTTTCTCCTCATGAGGTATAAAATCATACCAGATGATTGAATAAAAAATTATCATAACATATGATAAGATGTTCAACATATTTAGAGGGAATACCTAAACAATTATATTTAAAAGCTGGGGAAGATAAAGGGACCAAAATGGAAATATGGTTTTTATAGCTCACTTGAAGTGGTGATACGTTGATACCATAGACTGTGATAAATTACTTATGTGTATAGTAATACCTCTAGCAACCACTAAGAAGCCTTTACAAATCAATATACTAAAGACCACTATATATATAAAAAATGTTATTCTAAAAATGTTATTCTAAAAATGTTCAAGTAACACACAGCAAAACAAGAAAAGAGAACAGAAGAACAAGAAAGAGAGGGAACAAACAGGAAAAAAAATCAAATGGCAGAATTAAGTCCTAAATTTTTCATAATTAATATAAGTAGCCCAGGTATTGCAATTAAATGACAGAGATTGGCAGAATGGGTGCAAAAACACAAGCCAACGATATGCTGTCAACAAGCTCACTTAAAAATAACACATAGTTTAAAAGTAAAATGACAGAAAAATATATACCAATTCATAATTAACAACAAAAAAAGCCAAAGTAGATATATATCTGAGAGTAGACTTTAGAGAAAAGAAAATTACTAAAGACAAAGAGGGTCACTATATACTGATAAAAGTATCAATCCACCAGAAGACATAACAATCTTAAATGTGTATGCACTAAAATTCAGTCTTAAAAATAGGTGAAGAAAATCTGATCTAGCTGAAAGGAGAAATAGACAAACCCACAGTTACAGCTGGGAACTTTAACACCCTCTCTCAGGTCCTGACAGAACTCCTTAGAAAAAAAAAAACAGTATGAAAATAGAAGATTTGAACAGCACAATCAACCAACAGGTTATAATTGACATACATAGAACACTAAACATATTTTTCAAGTGCCAGAGGAACACTTACCAATATAGTCAATACCCCAGACCATAAAATATGCTTCAGTATATTTAAAAGAACTGAAATCATGCAGTATGTGTTCTCTGACCATTCTAGAAACAAACTAGAAAGTAATAGCAGAAAGACAATTGGAGAAACCTCTAAATACATGAAAATTAAACAGTACACTTCTAAATAATCTAAGAGTCAAAGAGGAAGTCTCATAGAAAACAAAATAATAATATAGAACTGAATGAAAATGAACACACATATAAAAACATTTAAGGTGAAAATAGTACCAAAAGGGAAATTTATACCACTAAGTGCTTACATTAGAAATGAGAAGTGTCAAATCAATAACCTAATTTCCAACTCCCCTAAAAAACAGAAAAATAAGAGCAAAAGAAATCAAAAGCAAGAAGAAAGGAAATAGTAAATGTAAAAGCAGAAATCAAGAAGTGAAAAATAAAAAGATGTAGAAAATCACCAAACAAAATTTTGTTCTTCAAAAACATCAGTATAATTGATAAAACTCTAACAAAACTGATGAAAATAAATGTGAGAAAAATCAGCAATAACATGATTGAAATCAGGGCATTACTATACGTCCTACATCCATTAAAAAATAATAAGGAAATAATGTAAACAACTTTACATTTATAAGTTTGACAATTCAGAAGAAGATAAGGACAAATTCCTCTAAAACCACAAACTACCCCAAATCAAACAATATTAAATAAATAATATGAATATCCTTATAACAATTAAATTTAATTTACATTTAATTCTCCCCCCAAAAAACTCCCTATGTCCAGATGAGTTCACTGGAGAATTTTACCAAACATTTAGAGTGAACACCAATTTTACACAATCTCTTCTAGAAAATAGAAGAGAAAGGACACTTTCAAACTCATTTTATGAGACCAGAATTAAGCTGCTATTCAAATCAGATAGACAGCAAAAAATGATAGTAAAACTACAGGCCAGGCACTCAGCAAGGTATAAAAATAGGTATACACCACAATCCAAGTTGGATCTTTCAGGTATGCCAGAGTTTTTCACCATTTGAAAACCAGTCAATGTGATCTACCATATCAATATGCTAACAAAGAAAAATCATGACCTATGATTTTTTTACACCACAGAGACAGCATTTGACAAAACATTCATACATAATAAAAACTCTCAGTAAATTAAGAAGAGAAGAGAATTACTTCAAGTTGGTAAAGAACATCCACAAAAAACCCACCACTAACAACATGTATAATAGTGAAAGACGAAATGCTTTCCCCCTTAAGGCCAAAAATAAGGCAGGGATATCCAGTCTCACCACTCTTATTCAACATAGTACAGGGAATTCTAGACACTGCAGTAAGAAAAAGAAACAAAGGAATGCAGATCAGAAAGGGAGAACTAAAGCTGTTCCTTTAAGTAGATGACATGATGTCGACATAGAAAATTACAAGGAACTAAAAAGTATACTCCTAGAACTACTAAATAAGTCCAGCAAGTTCAAAGGATTCCATATCAACACATGATAATAAAAAGATTTTTATCTATTTATAATGAACATACAGGAAAACAAATTAAAAATACACTATCATTTACATTTCCTCCCCCCCCCCAAAAAAAAGAGAAAATATAGGTATACTTTTAACAAAACATGTATGGATTTATATGTTGAAAATTACAAAATGCTGATGAAAGAAATAAAAGAAGTTCCAAGGAAAAGGATAGGCATACTGTGTTCATGGATTGGAAGATTCAGCATAGTAAAGATGTCAACTCTCCCCAAATAGATTTATGGTATTACTGTAATTCCTATCAGTTGCATAGAACTATACACACACACAACATTTAAGTTTTTTTTTTAATCACCATGTTTATTTGCTTATCATTATTATTATAAGTCCATTTATTCTATGCCCATTTATATAATTATCAGCATTTTATTTTATTTTTTAACATCTTTATTGGAATATAATTGCTTTACTATGTTGTGTTAGTTTCTGCTGTATAACAAAGTGAATCAGCTATATGTATACATATATCCCCATATCTCCTCCCTCTTGTGCCTCCCTCCCACCCCTCTAGGTGGTCACAAAGCACTGAGCTGATCTCCCTGTGCGATGCAGCTGCCTCCCACTAGCTATCTATTTTACATTTGGTAGTATGTATATGTCAATGCTACTCTCTCACTTCATCCCAGCTTACCCTTCCACCTCCCCATGTCCTGAAGTTCCTTCTCTATGTCTGCATCTTTATTCTTGTCCTGCCCATAAAAGTTATTTTTGAATTGGTTTATTGATTGTGTTGCCTTCAACATGGCAACTTGGTTATATATAGAAGGATAGGTTTTTTTTAATGTATTCATATAATATGTGACAGATGATTCTTGCATAATTATATATTCCTACTACAAAGATTTCTTTATGTCGAGGCAACTCTCTATCAGTAGTTCTTTTGTCTAATTCCATTCCTGAAGTATCTACCAAAACCAAAAATCATCCTTTCAGGCTGACAGACTACTGTGTCTCCTGTCAGAATAGCTAATAAAAAATAAGCCTGGAAATGTCTTATTATAATTGAATTGACCATTTACTATGACAATGTATACATTTTAGTAAGTGTTCTGCCAAAGACACCGTCACATACATCCGAACAATCCATATTTGCTTGTGTTTAAATTTGCTTTGTGTAGTTCAGGACATTTAAAAGTTATTTTTGAATGGTTTTATTTATTGTGGTCCCTTGAACATGGCAATTTGGTTATATATAGAAGGATACAATATTTTAAAAAAATTATTCATATTATATGAATATATGTGCAGATGATGTTTGGGTAATTATAATCATCTGAGTAGGAAATAGGCATTCTTAAAGGCAAAAAAATAAGATATTACCATTACATCTGCATCTACTATATTCAAAATTTTCTAACAGAAAAAAAGGTAGTAAATCATATGGATGTTTTGTTTAAATGACTAAACATCAAAACATTTGTAAATATCTGTTTTAATCATTCGGTCTTCAGTCACTATTTGGAATCATGTAAACCAGTTTAAGAATTAGCCAGTTCCATGTGGAAAAGAAAAATAATGACTCTGTTCAAGATAAATCACATAGAATTTATGATTCTTATAAAATGATGGGTTATTTATTTCTTTATTTATTTATGAGAATTGTATATTTCCTCTCTGGCGTTGCTTAATTATGTGTGTGTGTATATGTGTTAGTCTTAATAAACAGAGCAGTCGAAGCTAATGATAAAGATTCTATTATCAGCCAAGACTTGTCTTTGTTTTCTTTTGTTTTGTTCAAAATGAGTCCCTAGAAGAGATTAAGAAAAAGAAATTCACACACAAAGACCTTGACATTTTCTCTACAGTTTACAAGATGTTTACAACAAAGCAGTTGTTATCTTCTGTGATTTTTGTAGGCAAATATCAAATCTATTCCTATATCTCCCATATGTGTTCTATTGTTTTGAAATTAATATTAAGATTAATTAATTTTAAGAAACATAGTTGATACCCCCTTTTTAAAATACAAATTGCATCCCCTTACTTAAACCACACTACAAGTAATAGTATGAATCCAATTAGGATTTTAACTGCTGAATGATTTCCTTCATCTTAGAAAAAATAAGACAGTCACTGTGCCCTATTATTTAAAATAAAATGGATACAATGATCTTTTAAGTTCAGAATAACTTCCACATAGGTTGCTAGTTTGTAATGATGTGTAGAGTATTTCCATCTATAACTAAATACACGGTGTGAGTATAGTATGAGTGTACTCTGAGGACACAGTGTAATGCACATAATTTATAAATAATAAGAAATTATATTTTATGAATGGGAAGCACAAAGTTTGAACATGGAAGTGATATATGGCACTGCTTAAATTAGGTCTTAGACTCTGTCAGTTTGTGAATACACTATGGTTCCTGAATATTATAACATTGTTTCAAACAATATGTAACAAACAGTCTGTATTTAATGTATATAATGCTATTTCCCTCTTCAGCTTTCCATTTAATTGCTTGGAATGGCAGCCTGGCTCCAAGATTGTCCCTAAGGATTATCACTTCCTGGTATTCATGCCCTTGTACACTACTCTCCTACACTGTGTAGGGGTTGTTCTTTGTGACCAGTGGAATATAGCAGATTTCATGGTAAAATGATTTCTGAGTCTAGGTCATTAAAGTCAGTGTCTCTTATGTGTTGCTCCCCTCCTCTTAGCACACTAGCTTTAGAGAAAGCCACTTGTCATGCTGTGAGGACACTCCAACAACCCATACAGATAGATCTGCATAGTGAGGAACTGAGCCTTTCTGAAAACGGCCAGCAAGGGATGGCGGTCTTCTGCCAACATCCATCTTAGAATTGGATCCTTTTTTTTTCTTTTTAACATCTTTATTGGAAGATAATTGCTTTACAATGGTGTGTTAGTTTCTGCTGTATAACAAAGTGAATCAACTATGTACATATACATATATCCCCATATCTCCTCCCTCTTGCGTCTCCCTCACACCCTCCCTATCCCACCCCTCTAGGTGGTCACAAAGCACCGAGCTGATCTCCCTGTGCTATGCGGCTGCTTCCCACTAGCTAGCTATTCCCTGTCAAAGTTTCAGATTACTATAGCCTTAGCTGACCAATTAACTGCAATTTTAGGAAGAATCTAAACTGTGACTCCTCAGTTAAACTAAGCTAAACTGTCCCCAGATTCCTGAAACACAGAAACTGTGGGAAAATAAGTATTAATATTAATGTTATTTTAAGGCTTTTAAGTTTTAAGGTAATGTATTCGTAACAATAAGTAACTAAAATAGATTTTAGTACCAGAAGTGTTATCTTAGGGAGAGGGAAGCAAAGTTTTAATATCATTGGAACTAGATACTGGGCATAATCTGGAAGAATGTTGAGGATAGTGTTATTAAAAGCTTGATGATTGTTGAAGAAACTGTAGAAGCATGATGACTTTTGAAGTGGCTATGAGTGAGGACTTAAAGACAAATGAGAAAAATCTTTTCGGAAATAGGAAGAAAGAGTATACTTTTCCTGTAGTGAACAAAAGTTTAGCAACTCTGCTGCCTGTGGTGATATAGGAAGTAGGAAAATTGGACTAACAAACTTGGTGATATTGCTAAGGAAATTTCCAGACAAAATCTTGAAAGTGTCACCTGTCTTCTTGATACCCGCATTAAGATTCCAGAGGGGAAAAGTAAGGTAGTAAAAGGACTGTTAACAAAAATGAGCCTGAGCTTATGGTTTTGAAAACTTCAGCCTCTCCAGATAGCAACTAATACTAAAATTAAGAGTAGATCTTAAGCATTCTTATCACAAAAAATTAAAATTAACAGGTAACTATTTGAGGTGATGAATGTGTTAGTTAATTAACCTGATTGTGGTAATCATTTCAAACATATTAAATCATGTACATTTTAAATAAATGCAACTTTATTAATTGTACTTCAAAAAGCAAGGGGGGAAGAAAACATTACTTTCAGGCAAATATTAAATCTAGAGCACTTTTAGAATACATGCTCTACTTATGAAAATGAGGTTGTTACTATAAAATCATTTGGTAAAACCCCAGAAAGATCAGTAGTGGTGCCTCAGAAGGCATGCAGTCAGACAAAAGATACTCTATAGATTTTTGAGGGCATTCCTCAGGCAACATCTTAATCAAATAATAGAGATTTAATAAGCTTATGGACCATTCCCCTCAACAGAAGCTCAAGGCAGAGATTATCTGAAAGGCATTTATAGCAGGCCTTTATCTACTGGAGTGAATTTCAGTAAAAATCACCAGAAGCCCAGCAGTTTTTAAGGATATTATATTTGCAGAAATACCACCAGATTAGATTGAAAAAGAGGAAATACAAAATGAAACAAGAACTTTGGACCTCCACATTTCTATAACCATGAAACAGGCTTAGGAATCTATTCACCTGCAAATACACGCTACCTTTCTTGAAAAGAGAATGGTGATGCAGAGGTCAGAACTATGAGCCATGGAGAATTATTCCTAGCCCCTGAGTTCCCACCAACAAACTTTCAACACATGCCAGGCTGAATTTCAAAATTGTTATGAAGTTCTTTGTGCTTCCCAGTAGTCCCCTTTTTGAACATAAATCTGTATACCCTTATCCCAAGCCTTTCCCACTATTGTATTGGTATGTTGGGTGCATGTGGAGAAGATAACATCTTTTTCATTATATAGATTAAGAATACTATAATCAAGTAACTATACTTAAGGAATTACACCTGAAGAGCTTCATCTTCAAATGTAACTGATTTATATGACAAGATTCTGGACTTTGAGCAGATGCTATAATGGGATGGAATGTTATGGAGTGGAGCTAGGAGGGGATGAGTGTATTTTATATGCGGAAAGATGTAAATAATTTGTGGCCAGAGAGTTGACCATCATTTTAAAACATGCCCACACATTCTTTGATAATTCTCTCTTCACAAGATGAAACCTAATTCCCCACCACCTATGGCTAGGCTATATTTTGTGACTCATTTCTAGTAAACAGAATTTGGTGAAAATAATGGTGTGACTTCTGAGATTAGGATATAAAAGACATGTAGCTTTCTCCTTCTTTTATCTCTTGGATCACTTACCCTGGGAGAAATCTTTGCTATGTAAATGTTTCTACTTATACTATCATTTACTGATTTAGTTATATGAAAAGTTATTAAAAACCCCTGTAAAAAATTGCTAAACTTTAGATTATCAAAATAATGGGAATACAATGTGTATCAACAAGTGATGGTATTTATATTTTATTTCTTTTAGGGATTTTAGAAAATACCAGCTATTATAAATTTTAATTTGTGCATTGAAAATTTTAATGATTGAAATGTCAGGCAAACTTGTTTAAAAATAATAACTTTTGATCTTGTGAAGACTGTTACTTAATATTTTGAAGGATCAGCCTATTTTTCACAAAGTTTCATACTAAATATTTTTGGAAGATTCATTCACCCACATGTTCTTGAGTTTAGAGGAAAACTATTTACTCTTTAATCAGGATTTTTTATTCTAAAACATTTTCAGAATAGCAGAGAAAAAGATTTTATAATGTACTGAGTGTATATGAGCTGTGTAGAATTAGTCTATTTGACTATGATTTGGTACATAGTCATTTTGAATATCTTAAAATGTCTATTTTAAATTATTTAAAATATTTTTATATCAGGAATTCTACACTGACTTTTATTTGAAAATCTTTAAACAAATTTAAATAGAAAATGTTATTACTTGTTTACTTTAACATTACAATTTTCATTATTAATAATAAAAATAAAGATACCTTATATAATTAATTATTTTTTGGTAAAATAATCCATTTCTATAAGATTACAAGGAAATATTTTTGAAGATAACTACCTAGTACATACATACCTACAGTGCTTTATAAGGAAAAGCTTATGTTAAATGATAAAAATTTCTGAGTATTTTGGGCCAGGTTTTTAATCTCGGTTCTTACACTTATACCTGTTTTTGTTTAAATATTAAAACTATGTTTTAAGGTATATTGCAAAAACATGATTACAATTCTATCTAAATGATAACTCACTTAGATCCACTATTTGTCATCATACTGCCACTGTTCTTTTACTTCTTTCCATACATAATACGTTATTGAAACTACAAACCCTATTTAAGATATGTGGGTTTCTTACAGGTGTTAATACTCTTGGGTCTCGATTCTAAATTTTTTTCATGTTAGAAAAAATATAAATAGATGATAGTTGAGTTTTAAATTATTATAAAATTGCTTTTTTGTGTTTTTGAAAATTGACATGATTACCTGTTGTTAAATCATAAAGTTGACCAGTATTACATCCACAAAGAGGTGTGTAATGTCACACAAGAATGGCTTTAAGGCAACAAAACTGGACTATTATTTGATTGAATACATTAACAAGTATAAAGACATAATCAGTCAGAAGAAGGATCAGCCCACACAGAGATACAGAAAAAAGAAATACAGGAAAGTTATATGGTGCTCATCCAAGCACAATTCAGATGAAAGGGCTACATTCTTGCCTGCATCCTAAACCTATTTGGTCTAGGTGACAGAACTTTCTCATTAGTAAAGACGTATTGCCACCTACTTGATTAATCTTTCCTGGTTTACTTTTGTAGACTTAACCACATTATACTCCCACATAGTGCTGGGCATCCTTCTCCCCTTGATAACAGTTTGGGGTTAGTATTTGTTTGTAGAATTTTGGCACATTAACTAGAGCATAAGTTTGGTGTAGCAACTTAGTGAATTTCCACACCTTACCTGGGGCCTCACACTAAATGTGCCTTAATTAATACACTTAAATAAAGATATATAAATACTTCAAACTGAATAGTTTTAAATAGCCTTACAACTTAAACACGTGAGTCTTAACATTCCCACACGAGCCTTTTTTAGAATGAGTTAGCATTTCAGAATTTGATAATTCTGTGACACTGACCAAATCAAACATTTATGTTTTATTATAGTGCAGGTGCTGTGTTAGATGATGACCATTTAAAAACACAGGATTTCTGCCTTCAAAACTCTCATAGATTAATGAGAAAGATTTATAAGTGAACTTTTCAACTGATTTTAATGAATGTTAAAAGAGTGATATATAAGATTACAGCCTTGACAAGAAGAAACTTTCTATAGGATTGTGTGTTGAGCAAGGGAAGAAAGGAGTGACTCTCAATCTGTATCATGAACAATGAGTCAGTACGAGGCATTTCAGGTAAGGGGATATAGATGGGCAAAATAATTAATTCATGAAAGAACTTAGTACATTCAAGGAACTTCTTCAAGATTACAGGATGGTTATAAGATATGCTGCTGGTTGTAAGCAATAGCATATCAATGTCTCAGGTTAATAATATAGAAACCCAGGTTAATAATGTAGAAATAATATAGAAATAGTATAGAAATCAGGCTTTCAACAGAGAGGATATCATTTAGGGAATTAGATACAGGTGTTAGAGGGCTAGAAAAACAAATTCAATATAAAATGAGATAATGACGGTAAAAACAGTTACCAACTCTTGGGCTAAAGGAACAAATGGAAGCAATTAATATTATAAAAACAGAGAAACTTGGAAGTGGATATCTGTGAGGCTGGGGCTCAGACCTCTGAGGGGAAATTATGCTCAGCTGGTGCTGATACCTTTGAGGGTGCATGATAAGTTAGTTTTAGTGAACCAAAAGAAGCTGGAGTAACACTAACAAGAAGAGCAGTCAAAAGGAAAAAAGTAGTCCATTGATTCTTCCTAGTTCTTGTTTTCAACTCTTCTTAGAGCCTGATAAGAAGTAAAATGAGAGAAAAAAAAAAGATATTTATAGAGTCTCCAGTCTTAGCATCCCAATGAGGAGGCATAATTTGGAATGGAATAAAATAATTACCATCCCAGTGGATTTCATTGGTCACTCAGCATTCGCACATGCCCTTCTATACATTTTAACTTTCACATCATGACAATATATTTATGCTTCACCCTAAGATGTAATAATCTTTTATATGAATAAAACACATTCACTGTCTCTACAAAAAATGTGAGAAGCAAAATCCCAAGAGTCACAGTATGATCTTTGGGCAATAGTCCCAGGGTCCATCTCTGAGCAATGTAAATTACCCCTCTCATTCAGTCACAATGATTCCAGAATATTCTATAATTTAGGAGATCAAACTATAAAGCTAACTACCACCAAGAATTCTTATATAAAGTGAGGAGTAAAGGACAAAAGTGTAGTTAATATAAATAAAAATAGTTAAAATAAACCTGTGTGCATGAGAATGTGTGTACATATGTGTGTGTGCATACACAAAACACAAAAGGAAGAAAATACATAACTTCATCAGTTCTTGGTTCTATAACAGGTTAATTGTTATATTTTCCTCCTTTGTCCATCTATTTTTTTGTTGTTGTTTAATTATCACCCCAACTAGCACTTTAATTGGTCTAGGTTCCTTATCTGGTCATGTAACATAAGCATTGTCACCTGCCATGGGAACGAAGACCTTCAAATTAGCAGTAGCCAAAACTGTAGAGATAAAAAGCCAAATTTGTGTAAGTAGATTATTATGTGTAAGCATGAGAGGAGCAGGAGCAACTCCTGATGCCAATCTTTGATTCCTGGACTCATTTATTGATATTTTAGCTTGGGCTGAACTGCAGCATATAACATGATTATTCAGTGTACATACTCCATCCTGAAAGATAGAAACACACAGCTTCATCATGTTCTCTCTCAACTGGTGATGTAATTGAGTCTTCATTAGACTATTAGGCTATTCTGCCATTCTTTTATGTCAGAATCTTCAAAGAGATACAGTAAGACTAGTGAATTCCGTAGGCAGGAGCCAATTCTAACATTTACTTTGGTATGAAATAAATTCCTTGACAAAAGCAACTTTGAGTGGAATGCTAGAACATAAGTAAGTCATTCCCTAAGTTCACAGAATTTTGACACTGGCGGAAGAGTTGTGAACATGAAACGAATGTCCACTGAAGGCGCTTCATGTTTATTTCAGTGAAGCAAAGTATTGATAGTTGACCTCTCCATATTGGAAGGGATCCAGTATAATCAATCTGCCACCAGCTGTGTGGCTGGCCCATCTAGAGAATTGTGATAGCTCTATATCAGGACGGCATTTGCCTCTGCTGTTGGCAGGAAGGCACTCAGCAGTGGTGGTAGCCAGATCAGACTCGATGAGGAAACTTCACTCTTGTTGAGTCCATATATAGACTCCATCTTTTTTATCATGACCACAACAAACTTGGGCACCAGCATGGCTGGGAAAGAGGCTTAATGATGTCCAAAGAACATATATATATATATGTATATATATATTTATAAATGTATATATATATATATATATTTACTTTGGTGAGCATTCAAATGAAAGCAAACATCTTAGTATCCATTATCCTTTTCTAAAAACCTATGCTTGTCCTCTTCCAATCTTCTATTCTTTCCAGTTCCTGACAATAAGGCCAAATCAGAGCCATCACCTGTTAATTTGTGCAGATCCATGTTTCTAACCATTTCTTAGTATAAAGTAGATGACTTAAATATACTCCTCTAGGTTTTGCCTATTGGCAAAACTACACTACTCTTCCAGGGGAGCTGTTGATTGAGATTGTGGTGTTTCAGCAGTCCAATTCTGACTGGTACCAGTATGGCATGAAAACAATTTGTTAAGCAAGCAAAAATTTATGTCTTTAATCACATGGTGGTGCCTATGTACTTCCAGATTGTAGGTGCAGATTGAGGAAAAGGAGAGGATGAAACCCTTGAGTAGTTACTCTGGGAGTCTCAGCCACCTATTGGTGCAAATTTCTCGTGCCTCTGGATCTCTTGGAACCAGTTTCTCATATCCTGTTTGTCTGATGATAGACTGTGGCCATGAATGCCCACACTGGCTTGCTGAGTCAGATAACACGCACTTTTTAGTAGGCTACTGAGATCCCTTTATCACTTGATGTTATATGTCAGGTATTCAGTCTCTGTCAGGGGTTTAAAAACAAGACAGGAGTAATTTTTCACAAAGGTAATCATTATCTTCAGATTTCATGGTTTTGCAGAATCTCAGTTCCAGAATCACAAGGCATAGTGTAGAGGGGGAGATTTGGAGCTGAGAGATAACAATTTAAATATCACAGATGGCCTGTGAGAGTGAAAGGTAGGTTGAGCCAGCATCATAAAGATCTTTGTAACCTTTGAAAAATACTTTAACTTTATTTTCTAGTATATAGTTAGCCACTGAACTGGGTTGATTTAGAGAGTAACATGGCATATTTTCCCTTTAAAAAGAGAAATCTGGCAGCATAATAAATAATAGATTTGGGAGTAAGGAAGACAGTATTGGAGATAGGAAATCTAGTTAAGATATTTTGCATAGGTCAAGCCAGCGATGGTATGGAAATGAATAATGCATAGGCAAGAGAAAGGAGGAGCTACACTAAACAGAAGTTACAGTTTACGTTATTTGATGATTAGTTGGATATGCACTGTAAGGGAGAGAGAAAGGATTAACATTCATTAACAAAAGCTGATTTCTTGTGTGAATAGTAATGATAATAACCAGGATAGTAATATATGAGGAATCGCATGTTTTAGGGACAAAAAAAATTCATTGTAAGACCTTTCACACTGATTGAAAGAGATGTGTAGTAGGCAGAGTAATGACCCCTCGCAAAGATGTCAATGTCCTAATCCCCAAAGCCAGTTGACAATGTTAATTTATTTGGTGAAAGGAATTCTGCACATGTTAAGGATCTTGAGATGCGAAGATTATCCTGAATTATATAAGTGACCCCAGTGTAATCACAAGGGTCCTTAGGAGAGGAAGGTAGGGGTGTCAGAGAAAGATACATGAAGATACTGCACTGCTGCCTTTGAGGATGAAGGAAGTGGCCATGAGCTAAGGAATGCAAACAGCCCCAGGAGCTGGAAAAGGTATCCACTAGAACCTCAGAAGGAGCACTACCTTTATGACACCTTGTTCCTAGCTTAGTGAGACTTCTGACCTTGTGAATTGTAAGATAACTCTTACAATTATGTATGTTGTTTTAAGCCACTAAATTTGTGATAATTTGGTACAGCAGCAATGAACCTGAAAGGACCATTATGGACTAGAATAGCAATTCTTCCAGTCACCACCATTTTTATTAGGAAATGCAAGAATGATACAATGCAAGCAGGCATTTTTCATGTTTCAGTTAATGTAGAGAAGTGGGAGAGAAATTTAATGAAGAATTTAAGTAGTAGTGAAGTTTGAAATGAATTTGAAGGAAATTTCACAACAGTAGGAGTGAGTAGGAAGGAGAAAGCTCATGCTCATATAAGAAAGGGTAGTGCAATGACAGATTCCATTTGTGAAATGACCAAAGATAACAGTAATGTGTAACGTTGTATTAAATTTTCAATCATGTCTTAACTTTTAGGTTCTTACTTTTAAAAATTTGCAGTGTACTTGCACAAAATAATTCTCAGGTATATTTGGACTTATTGTATTTTCATCTAACCCCTTATATTGTGTTTTTCCATGTCTTCTCTTCTTTTTCTGGAGGAAACTTTTTAAAATTTAAAAAGAAAATAACTGCACAGGAGGAAAATAAGGGTCATAGAGTTTGGCTTCTTATGATAAAAAAGCACAAGTACAATTATTTAAACACACATCATCCATCAAAAAATTGAACATTACCAGTGCTCTGGAAGACTTCCTCACCTCACATTTATCATTCCCCTAACAGATAACCAGTATAACGATTTCCATCACAATTTTTTTTTTTTGCTTGTTTTTGAAATTTATATGAATGAAGTCATTAGTATATGCTTTTTTCTAACTGGCTTCTTTTGCTCAATATCTTATTTTTGAGTTTCCTCTCAGTTGTTGAATGTAGTAGTAGTTTGTTTCTCCCAGCTTGGGACTATCACAAATAATACTGTTATAAACATTTTTGTACATAACCTTTTGTGTGCAAAAATAAATACACATTTCTCTTGAGTGTATACCTAGGAATGGACTTGGGTAATAGGATATTCAGATTTTCAGATATAATGGATGTTTCCAAACAGTTTTCCAATGTGGTATCAATTGATACTCCCATTAGCAGAGTATGAGTGCTAGTTTCATTGCATCCTCATTAGCAATTATCAGTGTTGTTGTTGTTTTTCTTAGCATTTCTGTTTGATGCATAGTGGTATTGCTTCATGGCTCTAACCTTCCGTGATAAGTTATTTTTTTCATTTTTCATATGTTTGTTTGCCTTTGGGTATTATCTTTTGTGAACTACGTTTTCCAAGTCTTTTGACTGCTTTCTAAAATGTAGTTGCCTTAACTTTAAAAATTTTAAATACTTTAGGAATTTAAAATATATTATAGATGGGTTCTTTGACAAAAATCTCTATTACAAATTTATATATATATGTATATATATAGTTTAATGCTTAATAGTTTATAATATTTTCCTTTGTGGTTAGTGTTTTTATGTACAGTTTAACTAATCTTTGCCTATTCTAAAGTCATGAAGATATTCTCTTATTTTATCATTTAGAAGCTTAGTTTTCTGCCTTTTTAAATTTGTCAAAAATTCACCTGAAATTTATTTTTGTTTACAGTGTGAAGTAGAGTCAATATTTATTTTATTTTCTATGTAAATATTCAATTGACAAAACATAATTTATTGAAAAGACCACCACTTTATTGAGGGTTACCTTTACCATAAATTAAATTACTGTGTGCCTGTGGGTATATTTCTGGTCTCAAATATGTTCCATTGGTCTATTAGCCTATCCTTTTGCCAAAACCACACTATCTGCATTATTTCAGCCTTATATGAATTCTTAATTATCAGATAGTTTAAATGTACTAACTTTGTCCATCTACATCAAGATAGTCTGGGATCATATTGGCTCTTCTTGGTCCATTGCAGTGCCATTTATATTTTAGAATCAGTTTGTCAAGGTCCACACACACACATACAGACACACACACACATGCACACATACACACACCTTCTATGCTTTTGGTTGAATATATAAGAAACTTGGATAGATTTGCTATGTTTACACCTAAGATGTTTTCAGTGTAATTCCTAGTCATTCCTTTGTGTTTTCTAAATGAGATGAATCCACAGCATTGCAAACAGAATGAGTTACAAATTTAATATCAAAGCATTTCTACTCATGATATTGTATAGAATTTAAAATTGAACCTGTGCATTAGGGTTATGGTGGCCTCGCAGAATGAGTTTGGGAGTGTTCCTCCCTCTGCTATAGTTTGGAAGAGTTTGTGAAGGATAGGTGTTAGCTCTTCTCTAAATGTTTGATAGAATTCACCTGTGAAGCCTTCTGGTTTGGGCTTTTGTTTGTTGGAAGGTTTTACATCACAGTTTCAATTTCAGTGCCTGTGATTGGTCTGTTCATATTTTCTATTTCTTCCTGGTTCATTCTCGGAAGGTTGTGCATTTCTAAGAATTTGTCCATTTCTTCCAGTTTGTCCATTTCATTGGCATAGAGTTGCTTCATTGGTGAAAGTAGGGTGTTAAAGTCCCCTAGTATGATTGTGTTACTGTCAATTTCCCCTTTTATGGCTGTTAGTACTTGCCTTATGTATTGAGGTGTTCCTATGTTGGGTGCATAAATATTTAGAATTGTTATATCTTATTTTTGGATTGATCCCTTGATCATTATGTATTGTTCTTCTTTGTCTCTTGTAATAGTCTTTGTTTTAAAGTCTTATTTTTTCTGATATGAGAATTGCTACTCCAGCTTTCTTTTGATTTCCATTTGCATGGAATATCTTTTTCCATCCCCTCACTTTCAGTCTGTATGTGTCCCTAGGTCTAAAGTAGGTCTCTTGTAGACAGCATATATACGGGTCTTGTTTTTGTATCCATTCAGCCAGTCTGTGTCTTTTGGTTGGAGCATTTAATCCATTTACATTTAAGGTAATTATCAATATGAATGTTTCTATTACCATTTTCTTAATTGTTTTGGGTTTGTTATTGTAGGTCTTTTCCTTCTCTTGTGTTTCCTGCCTAGAGAAGTTCCTTTAGCATTTGTTGTAAAGCTGGTTTGGTGGTGCTGAATTCTCTTAGCTTTTGCTTGTCTGTAAAGGTTTTAATTTCTCCATCAAATCTGAATGAGATCCTTGCTGGGTAGAGTAACCTTGGTTGTAGGTTTTTCTCCTTCATCACTTTAAATATGTCCTGCCACTCCCTTCTGGCTTGCAGAATTTCTGCTGAAAGTTCAGCTGTTAACCTTATGGGGATTCCCTTGTGTGTTATTTGTTGTTTTTCCCTTGCTGCTTTTAATATTTTTTCTTTGTATTTAATTTTTGATACATTTATTAATATGCATCTTGGCATGTATCTCCTTCGATTTATCCTGTATGGGAGTCTCTGTGCTCCCTGGACGTGATTAAATATTTCCTTTCCTTTAATAGGGAAGTTTTCAACTATAATCTCTTCAAATATTTTCTCAGTCCCTTTCTTTTTCTCTTCTTCTTCTGGGACCCCTATAATTCGAATGTTCGTGTGTTTATTGTTGTGCCAGAGGTCTCTGAGACTGTCCTCAATTCTTTTCATTCTTTTTTCTTTATTCTGCTCTTCAGTACCTATTTCCACTATTTTGTCTTCCAGGTCACTTATCCATTCTTCTGCCTCAGTTATTCTGCTATTGATCCCTTCTAGAGTATTTTTAATTTCATTTATTGTGTTGTTCATCACTGTTTGTTTGCTCTTTAGTTCTTCTAGGTCCTTGTTAAACGTTTCTTGTATTTTCTCCATTCTATTTCCAAGATTTTGGATCACACTTACTATCATTATTCTGAATTCTTTTTTAGGTATACCGCCTATATCCTCTTCATTTGTTAGGTCTTGTGGGTTTTTGCCTTGTTCCTTCATCTGCTGTCTGTTTCTCTGTCTTCTCATTTTTCTTAAGTTACTGTGTTTGGGGTATCCTTTTCACAGGCTGCAGGTTCGTCGTTCCCATTGTTTTTGGTGTCTGTCTCCAGTGGCTAAGGTTGGTTCAGTGGGTTGTGTAGGCTTCCTGGTGGATGGGGCTAGTGCCTGTGTTCTGGTGGATGAGGCTGGATCTTCTCTTTCTGGTGGGCAGGTCCACGTCTGGCGGTGTGTTTTGGGGGTGTCTGTGGCCTTATTATGATTTTAGGCAGCCTCTCTGCTAATGGGTGGGATTGTGTTCCTGTCTTGCTAGTTGTTTGGCATAGGGTGTCCAGCACTGTAGCTTGCTGGTCATTGAGTGGAGCTGGGTCTTGGCGTTGAGATGGAGATCTCTGGGAGATTTTCACCGTTTGATATTACATGGAGGTGGGAGGTCTCTTGTGGACCAGTGTCCTGAAGTTGGCTCTCCCACCTCAGAGGCACAGCCCTGACTCCTGGTGGAGCACCAAGAGCCTGTCATCCACACAGCTCAGAATAAAAGGGAGAAAAAATAGAAAGAAAGAAAGAAGAAGATAAAATAAATCAAAATAAAATAAAATCATTATTAAAATAAAAAATAATTATTAAAAAATTTTTTAAGTAATTAAATAAACAAAAGAAATGAAAAAGAAAGAAAGAAGAGGGCAACCAAACCAAAAAACAAATCCACCAATGATATCAAGTGCTAAAAACTATACAAAAAAAAAAAAGAAGGAAAAAAACGGACAGACAGAACCCTACGCCAGATGGTAAAAGCAAAACTATACAGACAAAATCACACACAGAAGCATACACATACACACTCACAAGAAGAGAAAAAGGGAAATAAATATATATATATCGTTGCTCCCAAAGTCCACCTCCTCAATTTGGGATGATTCGTTGTCTATTCAGGTATTCCACAGATGCAGGGTACATCAAGTTGATTGTGGAGATTGAATCCGCTGCTCCTGAGGCTGCTGGGAGAGATTTCCCCTTTCTCTTCTGTGTTCGCACAGCTCCTGGGGTTCAGCTTTGTATTTGGCCCCGCCTCTGCGTGTAGGTCGCCTGAGGGCGTCTGTTCTTCGCTCAGACAGAACGGGGTTAAAGGAGCAGCTGCTTTGGGGGCTCTGGCTCACTCAGGCCCGGGGGAGGGAGGGGTACGGAGGCACGGCGAGCCTGCGGCAGCAGAGGCCAACATGATGTTGCAGCAGCCTGAGGCGCGCCGTGCGTTCTCCCGGGGAAGTTGTCCCTGGATCACGGGACCCTGGCAGTGGCGGGCTGCACCGGCTCCCAGGAGGGGCGGTGTGGAGAGTGACCTGTGCTCGCACACAGGCTTCTTGGTGGCGGCAGCAGCAGCCTTAGCGTCCCATGCCTGTCTCTGGGGTCCGCGCTGATAACCGCGGCTCACGCCCGTCTCTGGAGCTCCTTTAAGCGGCGCTCTTAATCCCCTCTCCTCCCGCACCAGGAAACAAAGAGTCAAGAAAATGTCTCTTGCCTCTTCGGCAGCTCCAGACCTTTTCCCGGACTCCCTCCCGGCTAGCCGTGGTGCACTAGCCCCCTTCAGGCTGTGTTCACTCCGCCAACCCCCATCCTCTCCTGGGATCCAACCGAAGCCCAAGCCTCAGCTCCCAGCCCCCGCCCGCCCCAGCCGGGGAGCGGACAAGCCTCTCGGGCTGGTGAGTGCTGCTCGGCGCCCAGCCTCTGTGTGGGAATCTCTCTGCTTTGCCTTCTGCACCCCTGTGGCTGCGCTCTCCTCTGTGGCTCCGAAGCTTCCCCCCCCGCCATCCCCCCGTCTCCACCAGTGAAGCGGCTTCCTAGTGCATGGAAACCTTTCCTCCTTCACAGCTCCCTCCCACTGGTGTGGGTCCCGTCCCTATTCTTTTGTCTCTGTTTTTTCTTTTTTCTTTTGCCCTACCCAGGTACTTGGGGAGTTTCTTGCCTTTTGGGAAATCTGAGGTCTTCTGCCAGCTTTCAGTAGGTGTTCTGTAGGAGTTGTTCCACATGTAGATGTGTTTCTGATGTATTTGTGGAGAGAAAGGTGATCTCCGCGTCTTTACTCTTTCGCCATCTTGAAGCTCCTCTCTTGTTTCTTAAGGTAGGATTGTATTGCTATAAACTCACAAATCAAGCCTTGGTAAATTTAAGAAAATTGAAGTCACATCAAGTATGTTTTCTGACCACAACGCTATGAGACTAGATATCAATTACAGGAAAAAATCTGTAAAAAATACAAACACATGTAGGCTAAACAATACACTACTTAATAACCAAGAGATCACTGAAGAAATCAAAGAGGAAATCAAAATATACCTAGAAACAAATGGCAATGAAAACACGACGACCCAAAACCTATGGGATGCAGCAAAAACAGTTCTAAGAGGGAAGTTTTTTGTAATGCTGTTTTTAAAGTGAATTATTTTATGAAAATACGTAAAAGTAATTTGAAGAAGCAAAAAGTGTTATACACAAGTTAAACTTAACCATAATTTTGTTTTCTAGGAGATACTCTTTTTTTTAAAAATATTTATTTATTTTATGGCTGCATTGGGTCTTTGTGCTGTGCGGGCTTTATTTAGTTGCGGCGAGCGGGGGCTATTCTTCATTGCAGTGCTCGGGTCTCTCACTGCGACGGCCTCTCTTGTTGTGGAGCACAGGCCCCAGAGTGCGCAGGCTTCAGCAGTTGTGGCTCGCAGGGTCTAGAGCACAGGCTCAGCAGTTGTGGCACACGGGCTTAGCCGCTCCGCGGCGTGTGGGATCCTCCCGGACCAGGGCTCGAACCCGTGTCCCCTGCATTGGCAGGCGGACTTCCAACCACTGCGGCACCAGGGAAGTCCCTAGGAGATACTCTTATCAGTAGTCTCGATTGTTTGTATGTTCATCTCTATCCAGCATTAGAATAACTTTGAAAACACTCAATATTTTCATTACATAAATATAATATAATATAATATAATATAATATAATATAATATAATATAATATATATCATGCATATAACATTATCAAAGAAATCTGAAAATCCCTTCATAAACTTTGCAACTTGTTATCAGATAAAGATACTTTTTACAGTATTTTTTCTCTTTCTAAGATCACTCAGCAAAATTCAAATTTGGCACTTGGGTTATATAGGCGAATATACTTGAAAAAGAGAGGAAATTGGATCAATTACTTATATCACTAACTTTGTGGTGTGGACTTCTAATAATTTCAGTGAAGGATAAGAAACAATTTCAGCCATCTGATCAAATTTGAAAGTCATAAATTTTAAGTCAAATTGAAAGATATATTTGAGTGACAAGGAATTAAATGTACATCTTAGAAGTCTGATATTGAAACTCTAGACATAAAATCCGACTTTGGGTATCTTTAATCCCATTTTTAGTAAAACCTTGAAGTATAGCAATTTCTGGGGCGTCTAGTATAAAATATCAAACATCTCCATTAACAAATGCTCTGTAAACACAACTCAGACATATATACTGCTCAGACTACCCTAGAATTTTCAAAAATATATAAATAATAATTTATTCTCAATAATAAATACGTCTCTTAAAGGAGTTTCCTTTAAGAAGAAGTACTAAAAACTTAAAACTTCAGTGTGATGATTACTTAATGGAAAATTCACTAGAAATCATTCTATAGATAATAGAAATATTTGATCCTCAAAGTCCAGACTAATGCTATTCAATAGAAATATAATGTAAGTCAAGCTCATAATTTAAATTTTTTCTCATAGAAACACTTAAGTCTAAAATAGAAACAGATGAAATTTATATTAATCATAAACTTTATTTAAGCAATTATATCTAAACCATCATTGTAACATGTACTCAATATAAAAAATTGACAATGAGATATTTCACATTATTATTATTTTTTTTGGTACTAAGGTTTTGAATCTAATATGTATTTTATATTGAAAACACAGCTTAACTTGGACTGGCCACATTTCTTATACTCAATAGCTACATGTGACTAGTGATTTCTGTGTTGGACAGAGCTTCTCTAGATGGAATGAGAAAATGTAAGTGATATCTATACAAATAGTGATTGCTATGTTCTCCTCTCTGACCATAAAGAGTACAGGTGCAGTCATCTGATTCTTGGCTGAGGTAAGTTCTAGCCCTTAAACATCCATGCCATGTAGAGAAAAGTTTTCAAGGAGATCTTTCTATCTCAGCTTTTGCGAAACACACGTGCTAGGTTTATGTTCACTACTCCTTAAACTTCCAGCGTGTTTTATAAAATGTTAAACGTTTTAGCCAATCTTTAAATTAGGAAAGCAGAGGTAAAAGCAAAGGGAACCATTTAATAGTAAGAATTTAGGGCTTACCTTAGCATTGAAAATGCAGGGTATTATAGCCAGAACACTGCCTTTGGGAAATCTGGAAGTTTAGGTCAGTCGTGAAGGTCACGGCCAATTATTCCAGAAACCCACATAAACTAATGGAACTTCTATTATCTGGAACAATGCCACTTTTCCTAACAGGGAAATTATGCACTGGACCTTAAAGCCTCACCTGAAATGTGACACCTGTCACTTTTGGCAGAGTACATTCACCATAGTAAGTCACACATCCAAGTTTAAATCAAAAGGGATGTGATATGCAATTCTAACATGTACAGAAAAGAGGAAAAGTATATTTATGAACAGTCCTAAAAATTACCTCAGGACATGGTAGAAGCCATATTAAATGAGATAGTGACAGCCAATTTTAATAATTTGTTGAAAGGCACATATGTTGAATTAAAAAGATACACTTAATTCCTAGATGGTTAATAAGAATTAATTCCATACCTAAATGCACAGTGGTAAAATAGATCAATGAGAAATGTTAGAAGGAACATTAGACAAAAGACAAATTGATATAATTAGACTGGCAGAAGATTTCTATAAAAATTTCCAGAAAATACTAGTATGTTATATTTAAAGGAATTAAAGGAAAGGGTTGCAGTATACAATTATGAACACAGGTTATGGTAAACATGCCGGTAATTTGTAAATTTAATTAATTGGCTAGTTATTAGGCATACTTACTTGTGCATGATTAACCTTGCTTCTCTACAGTGCTCTCTTTGTAATATGTCAACTTGGCTAGACTGAACTATATTTCCTTGAATTCCCTTCCCTTCACATTTCTAGTTAGCCTGGGTGACAAGAGACATTCTTCATGAGATTTGGAGATCAGTAGTGAAGCAACAGCCATCTTGTTTTTAATGCATGGAAGTTTGGGGGAGGTGTTTTTTGTACCTCACACATCTTTGCTTATCTGCTGCCTTACTTCATTGGGGTAGGAAAGCTTTGGGCCAGCAACTGATCCACCTCTTTCAGCTTCTCTGTCTCCTGGAGCAGGTGTGTATTTAGCACTGTAAAGACAGTTTCCAACATCTCCTTTAGGATGTCTTGTTAATAAGGTTGGAGATGGTAGGATGAACATAAATTTCGAGTCTTTCCTTGTAGATTCCAGCCGGCTTGTGCTCGTGGGTCCTAGCTTATTCTCATGAGATTAAGCTTGTCTCTATTCTCTCCTTCTTAATATCCTGATTTTCTGCTCTTTGGACTTCAACATTCAGTATCAGACACAAAGGCAACAGCAGTAAAGAGACTATTTAACCAGCAGCCACAACTGCATAATGTCAAATCTTTGCAATATATCTCTCACTGCATGTATTGGAGTGGTTATGCTTCTTCTGTAGAACTCTAATACAAACTTTGGTATTGATAGTGTTTCTGACAGAATAGAATCTAATGCAAGTACCAACAAAAGGCAAAATTCTTAGTGACAGAGCACTTGTTGCCATAGAGAATGTCAGTAAGTAGAAGGATTACACTGATATCTCATAAGAGCACTGGAGAACACGTGGAGAGAAAATGCTAAGCTCAAGCCTTTACGTTAGTTCTCAACTCAAGTTCTACATAAGGAACCTAAAAGCTTCTGTGATTACTCTAAAAGTAATCTTACCTTTTGTAGCCACAAGCCTGTGCTTTCTGAAAATAATATCCAAAATCTATCCTTCAGGTGACTGAATTACAGTACAAATTATACACCTAAGCATACAATGTATCTCAGGAAGAGATGAGATCTTAAAAATTAGAATGTGGCCAAATGGGCAGATTTCAACGAAGCTGGAAAACCTGCACTCTTAAATTCTACAGAATTTTCTTTGCCAGCAGAAGTAGCCTTTCCATCTCCTCCATATGGAGGATATTCCCTACTTGCCCGAAGAACCTGTTTCTCCAATGGTGATTTCATTGCAATAGATTGCTAATCTTTTCCAGTATCTATCTCTACCACATTTTCCTGCTTCTAAATCTTTAACTAGACTGAATTCCCAGCATGCCTTAAAGAGTGAGATACAAGATGTGACCCATGAGAAAATGTGCTACATAACAAGAGAATTGCATGACTTAGCCAATTTATAGTGACAGAATTCTGTGGTTGCTAAGGATGTGGGGTCAGAGTATAAATAATACATAAGTTGAATCAGCACACATTTATTGATATAGCATCATAAGCAGAAAATCTGAATTCATGGCTAGGCTTGAGAAGCTGGTAATGGCTCTAGTAGTTTGCTTGGTTGGGTGACTGAATTATCAACCCAAGAATGACCTACAATAAATTAAAATGTCAGAAGGTATTTAGAAATGTATCCAAAGGCTTAGGGGAGTTGGAATACTTGAGTAGATTTATCATGCAAGACCTGCTGTACTTTTCCCGTTACTACGTCCTCTGGGAAAGTCCAGAGAGCATTTACTTCATCGAGGCTGCAAGAAATTCATGAGGGGAGCCCCAGCACCCTTGAATATCTGTGGTGGCTTTTCTCTGTAGGCCACAGATCTGCTTCCATCATACTGGGATCCCTAAATTCAATGGAAATTTTAGAATCCTGGGGTAGCAGGGTCCACATTAATCACCAGGGAAAATATGGGCTTACTTACCATAAAGGAGAGTGAAGCTGAGAGGCTGAATATACAAATGGACAATGGTCAAATCATATATATATATATATATATATATATATATATATATATATATATATATACCTATGACCCATAACCTGAAGTTGTGCAGCAATCTACCCAGGAAACCAACCCGTTATGTACAATAAACAACCCAGGAACCAACATGATGTAAATCATAATTGCAGATTACTGTCTATAGTAACAATCCAGGGAGGTAAACAATAACTTCTGTAGCAATTGGCCCCCAAATGGTGAGGACTTGATTAAAGACTGACAGCTTCCCTAATTTTTGTCCCTGCTTCCAACTTAGCACCAACCAGAGAAAGTCAAGTACGTACTCCTAACCAATCGCATAGAATACTCTACTTCTAATTAGCCCACCTCCAGCCCATGCCAACGGTCTCCAATCAGGGCATACCCAAAACCTTCCCTTTTTTTCCACTATAAAGCTTTCCCACTCCCCTGCCTACCTTTGAGTCTCTGCCAAAAGATAATTGATGATGGGTGGCTCTCTTGCTCTAGCAAGTGCTCAATAAATAGACGCTGTCTTTGTCATTTGGTTGGTGTTCCTTTATTTCCACAAAGCAAAGCAGTTTAAAATAATCTGACTCTCACAGACCTTTGGCTTTGGCAAGTTGATAATGGTGTCCCGAGAACTGAGCAGCCTGCTAAAGTCCAAATTGATCTGTTTAAAAGAAAAGCTCTAGACCTAGTGAATTCTGACTTGAGTCACCAGATAACAGAGTCATAGTTCCAATAAATTCTCAAACTAGAGTTAGTTCAAGACCCAGAATTCCTTGAATAAAGAGGAAGACATGATCCCTTAAAAAAGAATCCTGCAATACCGACACATATTTATACTATTAATCCCTCTTCCAATCTTTCTCCAGGGAACCTATGGCCCTTTATTAGTGATTCTTTTTATTGGAATAAATGAAATATGTATTTTGTTTATTTAGTTACCAGTTATATGTCCAATTATGATAGAATGCATTTTCTTATTTGTGTTGGGTGTATGCTAAGTTCAGAAAAGGATTTGATTTTAAGACTCATGAGAATTTTGATATTTGTATCTTAACTCCTTCCTATTTATATCTTAAAATAGGATATAGATCAATAGTGCTAAAATGCAAATTAGATTTTAGGTCAAATCGTAATATATAAAATTAACTTAAAACTTAGAAGTGAAAATAAATATTCTTTGCTTTATTTTTTGAAGTAAGTGTCAATTCACGTGGTTTCCTGTGTGAATTAAGACTTCTTTGTATTTTTTGAGACTCTCTGACCTCAGGTAAGGCCTCAGTCCCTCTTAAGAATTTGTCACCTGATTAAGGCAGGCCCACTCAGGATAGTTTTCCTTTTTATGATCTCAGAATGAACCGATACGGAATCTTGATTATATCTTCAAAATCCCTTCACTTTTACCATATTTTATTGGCTAGAAGAAGATTGCAGGTTCAGTTTTCACTCAGGGGGAAATATTACATAAGCTTATAGAACTCAATGGAGTCACCTTAGGGTTTATCCACTACAGTGTGATATACCAAAACCTCAAAGGAAGTGTCAATGGAAAGGAAGGGAAAAGAAATGAAGAAATAGAGGAAGAAAGAAAAAAGAAGAAAGGTAAAAAGACAAGTATGAATAAAAGGAATTCTGGTAATGAATACTTCGCTATAAAATTTAATTCATTTTTGGCCTCCTTTATAAAAACTGCCCTCTTCATATTCCTTCATTCTCCCAGATTTGGAACTGACCCTCCCTATGTCTGTGTTCTTACTTTTCAATTGTTTTAGTCAGGGTTCTCCAGAGAAACTGAACCAATAGGAGAAATATATATATATATATAAAACATACATGATTCATTATAAGGAATGGGCTCATGCAAGTATAGAAGCTGAGGAATCCCATGATATGCCATCTGCAGGCTGGAGACCCAGGAAAGCCAGTCCTAGTCTGCAGGGCTGAGAACCAAGAACTTTGATGATGTATGTTCCAGTCTGAGGACAGAAGAAGACCCATATCCCAGCTTAAGTTGTCAGGCAGAGAGAGAATTTTCCCTTACCTTTCCTTTGTTCACTTTAGGCTTCCCACAGATTTGATGAGGCCCACATCCCCACACTGAGGAGGGCAATCTGTTTTACTCAGTCTATTGATTCAAATGTTAATCTCATACGGAAACACCCTCACAGACACACCAAAATGATATTTAACCAAATATCTGGCCATTCTGTGTCTCAGTCAGGTTGACAAATTTAATCATCACATCCATATACTCAATGCTTGTAACTCAGTATCACTCTCTTGTACTCATTTGCTTTCAAATTTATTGCCCCTTACAATCTGGGGAGTTCCTCAAAATTAGGGTCACATTCTAATTCACATTTATCTTCATATTCCCAAAGATGTGTGCAAATTATGCAGAAGAAGCACTTGATTAAGTGTACTTGAGGAAAACAGGAATAAAGAGTGCTAATTATGTTCCAGGGGTAGAGCCAGGGACTTTCACTGGCTACCATATCACTCATCGACCTTAATAATTAACAGAAAGGAGTTACAGTTACTTACACAAGAAGAAAATAACCTCTGGTATTGGTAAAAACAAACTCAACCTCTTGAATATATTATGATGTCAAAATGAATAGAAGTCAATCATGGCAACTGCTTAACTTGCTATTTAGCATAGTTAAATACATGGTTTTTTGGGGGGAGCAGGCTATATGAGTTTGCTTTTTATTTTCCCTGTTACTTTGGAGAAGTTGCTTTCACAGTTACTTATCTATTCATTGACAATAATAATAACTACTATTTCTGGGGGTGATATGAGGATTAAATGAGTTGAAAACAGTGATTTTGATTAGCGAAATGAAAGGTGTGTTGATTGATGAAAAAAATTACACTTGCATCTTGAGCAGAGGAAAACAAAGACCCCAAAAGTATCAAAATCAAAGTAGATTTAGACAGCTAAAACAATGCAGATTTAAAACACAGAAAAATAAAGATTTGCAGAAAACGAAGAGTCTACTCCATATATTTCTTTCTTTACTTATAGTTAATATAGAAAATAGCTTATATCTCTAGGTTACTAGCAAAAATGAATTAAATAATTATAAATAACTTTGAAAAATGTTAAATGCCATCTACAGTCAAGTCTAATCCTTGACTTGAAGAGATAGGCAATTTTTAAATTTATAGTAACTAAGAAGCCTCCATTCAAAGGATCTGGCTTCCAGAATCAGATACCCTAATTCTATGCACCTTCTTTTGGGTGGTGAGAGCCATGTTCCAGGAACGTAACATACCATACGATTGCAAGGAGCAATTAATACGAACCCAAGCCAGGAACGAACTGTTACAAAGATAATTAGAATGAAATCAATAGTTTGCTATTTGTCTTCCTAGGTTTCTAATTTTCTTTCAATTTATCATGAACACGGACCAGTCACTGTTTCAAGGCAGAGCTGGACTGACCAGAATAGATAACGTTCCTGAACCAAATTTACAGTCCAGATATTTAAGAATTGAAGAGTTGGGAATGTAGTATTTCATAACTTAAATTTTAGCACTGCATTTTTTCTGCATTTTTCCCAATGAAGAATAGGATGAACTTTTTCACTAGAAATTGTAACTTTAGGTTACCAATGAATAGTATTTCTTAGCTGCTCAGCTCAACCAACAGTGGTAGAGTATGCAACAATATTAGTGGGCAAAATTAATAAAATGTAGCACATCACATATTCAATATTTCATTTTATACTATAAGC
Source organism: Balaenoptera physalus (assembly GCF_965194825.1). Classification (NCBI taxonomy): domain Eukaryota; kingdom Metazoa; phylum Chordata; class Mammalia; order Artiodactyla; family Balaenopteridae; genus Balaenoptera; species Balaenoptera physalus. The sequence goes on along the minus strand of NC_138883.1, from coordinate 58,772,101 downwards.
ATTAGTGAATATATTGCACTTCTTGGTGAAAGAAATCAGGGCATGTGGTAGGTGCTTGGCATATTATTTCATTTACAGCTCAAACCCTAAAAATTAGGTGTCATTGCCATTTTACAGAGGCATAAACTGAAGTTCAGAGAAGTTAAATAACACATAGAAAGTTTTAAAATCAGGAACCAAATACATATCTAAAATATCTCAAACAGATCATTTGTAGCTTACTGTTAATGGTATTTGTGCTTTTTAAATCTTTTTTTACAACTTTGGTTTGATGTTATAGTCATTCGAGTTGAAATGGAAGAGTCGTCTATCTATCATCACTTATCGCCACTTTGTCATCCACAGTTCAGTACATGCCCAATTGCATTCAAAGCCATTCAAAGGCTTTTCTTTTCTCTCTTTCTAAGTCATTACTACTTAGATGGTCTCTCTTCATTAGCCTGAATAAGAGTGCAGATTTTCAATTCCTTGGAGAGGTTCAAAGCTATCTATCCCTATTAACTTTTTATTATTATTCAGAATCTCCTTTGTACCATCTGGTAAATTTCAAAGGCCAAAAATGTTCACTACAGACATGTTTTCTGATTCAGAGATAAAATTTATACCTGGAAGCATAATAAAAGAGAAAAGAGGTGGAATCTGGAAGGGCTAGGGAAGTTTTGATGCACTAATTCATTCAACCTCAGGATCAAGACTTTGTATTTCATTTTCGGTTTTCTTAGTAGACCATCTAATTTACAAAGACAGTTTCTACACACACAGTGCTCATTTGTTTTTTGGATTGGTTTCTAATACTTTTCTGTCCCTTTCTATGAATCGAATCTTCTTTTAACATTCCTTTCACAGTTCTTTTCTTGATGTCCAGACCTCCTCTTTTTCAGTCTTTTGACTTTTTACTTTCATTGTGCCCATCATCTTCTCTTTTCACTGCAGCTGTTAAGTTAAAAAAAATCAGAAAGCCATTGATGTCACTATCTTTCTCCTGTCACTTTCATCAGAAAAATGGAGTTCCAATGTGCAGCATCCAGTTGCTTAGCAACAATATTTTCAGCATCCCTGTCAGCATGAAGAGTCTGAAGCTGTGTCTGCTAATGTGGCTGCATTACAAAAAAGAGCATAGTTTGAGTGGAAATAGGAAAAAATATGCCCTGAAAATTCAACAATCTCAGGATATAATGAATGCAGAAAAGGATGAGCATTTTTCAGTGGGAGCTTTCTTTTTACCACATGACACATCACTTGCAGAAAAGTTTGTTCTCTATAGCATCACTTCAGGAATTGTGCAGTCAAAAATGCCAACATGACTGTGTTCTGCACCAAGTTACTACTCCGCCCGATTACCTTATTTTCCTATGCATGTATTTACAATTCCAGGAACAAATTGCTTTACTGTGAATATTTTTGGCACAAGCTACAGTAAAATGTTTTTCATTATATCTTTTCCAAGTTTGTTATCATTCTTTGTTTTAATGAATAAGAACGGATGGCTTTACTATGTAAGTCTGTGAATGCATGTATAATTTTTTTTGTGACTTTACTTTAATCACATATTATCTTTTTTTGTGGTAATAGAGACGTATTTTTCCATGTTTGGTATCTTTATAGATGTCTAATTTTTATATAAAACATTTTGCTTGCTATATATTCATGTTGTTCATTGTTATGTGTTTGAAAGTGGTCAGATGATAGAAAGACTGACAACTGAGATTCATAATCAGTATTATTAAATGTAAAGATATCCTTTAAATTAGAAGATAAAAAAACTATTTAAAAGTGCCTTATATATTGCTAACTTATCATTTTAAAAATACATTTTATTGTATACTACTTAGGAATTATGTTTTTTATTGGTTTAGAAAACTAATTATAAACTTATTTAAATGTTGTTATTTGAATTTAATACATTTTAATATAATGTGATATGAACAGAAGTTGCAGAAACTGTTATCTCGAGTTCCAATTTTTGCTTTGATCTTTATCTGCTTTGTAGCCTGGAACATGTTTTTTAACCTAAGACTAAGATTTTACATCTTTAAATAAGAAAAGTACTTTCTAATTTCAGTTCTACTAAAGATATTAAAGTGAGATAATCAATGTAAAACACTAAGCATGTCTGACATTCAAAAAATGTTCAGTAACTTAAAGCTTTTGTTACTTAGAAATTTTCATAAAATAGACCGCCTAGACCAGATGTGTTTTTTTCCAGATACCTTTTGCCTTTTTATATAAATACATTTTTTAACCATTAAGATATGCTGAGACATATTATTGACATTAAATGTTTTAAGCATATAGGATCCAAAGAAGTTGATGAGATATGAATAATTAAAAATAGTAGTAGTAACCAGGAATATTGAGTGGGTAGACATTAATATTTATTAATATTTTTGAATGAAAGTGTAAATAGTAGACTGGACAATGTGATCATAAAATTATTTACTTCCATAATTATGGCTTTTTTTCCTTTTTGCAAGGGAATTCTTCCATTTAAAAAGTAAAAATTAACTTCATGTTCAAAATGGCAGGAAATTCTCTAAAGATCACAAATAGCAAGGAAATATTTTAAATGGTATAAACTCTTAAGAATGTAATGAAGGGCCACACCATCAGCAGACACTTCCATTGAAAAGGATTCATAGAGTTTTATAGTGTCTGGCCTTACATTTAGCTCTTTAATCCGTTGTGAGTTTATTTTTGTGTATGGTGTTAGGAAGTGTTCTAATTTCATTCTTTTACATGTAGCTAGCTGTCCAGTTTCCCTAGCACCACTTATTGAAGAGGCTGCCTTTTCTCCATTGTATATTCTTGCCTCCTTTATCAAAGATAAGGTGACCATATGTGCGTGGGTTTATCTCTGGGCTTTCTTTCCTGTTCCATTGATCTATATTTCTGCTTTTGTGTCAGTACCATACTGTCTTGATTACTTTGTAGTAGAATCTGAAGTCTGGGAGCCTGATTCCTCCACCTCCGTTTTTCTTTCTCAAGATTGCTTTGGCTATTCAGGGTCTTTTGTGTTTCCATACAAACTGTGAAATTTTTTGTTCCAGTTCTGTGAAAACTGCCAGTGGTAGTTTGATAGGGATTGCATTGAATCTGTAGATTGCTTTGAGTAGTATAGTCATTTTCACAATGTTGATTCTTCCAATCCAAGAACATGGTATATCTCCCCATCTGTTTGTATCATCTTTAATTTCTTTCATCAGGGTCTTATAGTTTTCTGCATACAGGTCTTTTGTCTCCTTAGGTAGGATTATTCCTAGGTATTTTCTTCTTTTTGTTGCAATGGTAAATGGGAGTTTTCCTTAATTTCTCTTTCAGATTTTTCGTTGTTAGTGTGTAGGAATGCAAGAGATTTCTGTGCATTAATTCTGTATCCTGGTACTTTACCGAATTCATTGATTAGCTCTAGTAGTTTTCTGGTAGCATCTTTAGGATTCTCTATGTATAGTATCATGTCATCTGCAAACAGTGACAGTTTTACTTCTTCTTTTCCAATTTGTATTCCTTTTATTTCTCTTTCTTCTCTGATTGCCGTGGCTAAAACTTCCAAAACTATGTTGAGTAACAGTGGTGAGAGTGAGCAATGTTGTCTTGCTCCTGATCTTAGAGGAAATGGTTTCAGTTTTTCACCATTGAGAATGATGTGGGCTGTGGGTTTGTCGTATATGGCTTTTATTATGTTGACGAATGTTCCTTCTATGCCTACTTTCTGGAGAGTTTTTATCATAAATGGGTGTTGAATTTTGTCAAAAGCTTTTTTTGCATCTATTAAGATGATCATATGGTTATTATCCTTCAGTTTGTTAATATGGTGTATCACATTGATTGATTTGCATATATTGAAGAATCCTTGCATTCCTGGGATAAACCCCACTTAATCATGGTGTATGATCTTTTTAATGTGCAGTTGGATTCTGATTGCTAGTATTTTGTTGAGGATTTTTCCATCTATGTTTATCAGTGATATTGGCCTGTACTTTTCTTTTTATTGTTAAATCTTTGTCTGGTTTTGGTGTCAAGGTGATGATGGCCTCATAGAATGAGTTTGGGCATGTTCCTCCCTCTGCTAAAGTTTGGAAGAGTTTGAGAAGAATATGTGTTAGCTCTTCTCGAAATGTTTGATATAATTCACCTGTGAAGCCATCTGGTCCTGGGCTTTTGTTTGTTGGAAGCTTTTTTGTTGTTGTTGTTGGAAGCTTTTTAATCACAGTTTCAAGTTCAGTGCTTGTGATTGGTCTGTTCATATTTTCTACTTCTTCTTGGGTCAGTCTTGGAAGGTTGTGCACTTCTAAGAATATGTCCATTTCTTCCAGATTTTCCATTTTATTGGCATATAGTTGCTTGTAGTAATCTCTCATGATCCTTTGTATTTCTGCAGTGTCAGTTGTTACTACTCCTTTTTCATTTCTAATTCTGTTGATTTGAGTCTTCTCCTTTTTTTTCTTGATGAATCTGGCTAATGGTTTATCAATTTTGTTTATATTCTCAAAGAACAAGCTTTCAGTTTTATTGATTTTTCCTATTGTTTCCTCCATTTCTTTTTCATTTTTTTCTGACCTGACTTTTATGATTTCTTTCCTTCTACTAACTTTGGGGTTTTTTTGTTCTTGTTTCTCTAATTGCTTTAGGTGTAAGGTTAGGTTTTTTTATTTGAGGTTTTTCTTGTTTCTTGAGGTAGGATTGTATTGCTATAAACTTCCCACTTAGAGCTGCTTTTGCTGCGTCCCATAGGTTTTGGGTCATCGTGTTTTCATTATCATTTGTTTCTAAGTATTTTTTGATTTCCTCTTTGATTTCTTCAGTGAGCTCTTGGTTATTTAGTAGCATATTGTTTACCCTCAATGTGTTTGTATTTTTTACAGATACAAATTGTATCTGTAATTGCTATCTAGTCTCATAGCACTGTGGTCGGAAAAGATACTTGACACGATTTCAATTTTCTTAAATTTACCAAGGCTTGATTTGTGACCCAAGATATGATCTATCCTGGAGAATGTTCCATGAGCACTTGAGAAGAAAGTGTATTCAGTTGTTTTTGGATGGAATGTCTTATAAATATCAATTAAGTCCATCTGGTCTAATGTGTCATTAAAAGCTTGTGTTTCCTCACTTATTTTCATTTCGGATGATTGGTCCATTGGTGAAAGTGGGGTGTTGAAGTCCCCTACTATGATTGTGTTACTGTCGATTTCCCATTTTATGGCTGTTAGCATTTGCCTCATATATGGGGGTGCTCCTATGTTGGGTGCATAAATATTTACAATTGCTATATCTTCTTCTTGGATTGATCCCTTGATCATTATGTAGTGTCCTTCTTTGTCTGCTGTAATAATCTCTATTTTAAAGTCTATTTTTTCTGATATGAGTATTGCTACTCCAGCTTTCTTTTGATTTTCATTTGCATGGAATATCTTTTTCCATCCCCTCACTTTCAGTCTGTATGTTTCCCTAGGTCTGAAGTGGGTGACCTTTAGACAGCATATATATGGGTCTTGTTTTTTTTACACATTCAGCCAGTGTGTCTTTTGGTTAGAGCATTTAATCCATTTACATTTAAGGTAATTATCAATATGTATATTCCTAGTACCATTTTCTTAATTGTTTTGGGTTTGTTTTTGTAGGTCTTTTCCTTCTCTTTTGTTTCCCCCCTAGAGAATTTCTTTTAACATTTGTTGTAAAGCTGGTTTGATGGTGCTGAATTCTCTTAACTTTTGCTTGTCTGTAAAGGTTTTAATTTTTCTGTTGAATCTGAATGAGATCCTCTCTGGGTAGAGTAATCTTGGTTGGAGGTTTTTCCCTTTCATCACTTTAAATATGTCCTGCCACTTCCTTCTGGCTTGCAGAGTTTCTGCTGAAAGATCAGCTGTTAACCTTATGGGGATTCCCTTGTATGTTATTTGTTGCTTTTCCCTTGTTGCTTTTAATAGTTTTTCTTTGAGTTTAATTTTTGATAGTTTGATTAATATGTGTCTTGGTGTGTTTCTCCTTGGATTTATCATGTATGAGACTGTCCGTGCTTCCTGGACTTGATTGACTATTTTCTTTCCCATGTTAGGGCAGTTTTCTACTATAATCTCTTCAAATATTTTCTCAGACCCTTTCTTTTTCTCTTCTTCTGGGACCCTTATAATTGAATGTTCATGTGTTTAATGTTGTCCCCGAAGTCTCTGAGATGGTCCTCAATTCTTTTCATTCTTTTTTCTTTATTCTGCTCTGTGGCAGTTATTTCCAGTTCTATCTTCCAGGTCACTTATCCATTCTTCTGCCTCAGTTATTCTGCTATTGATTCCTTCTGTATTTAATTTCATTTATTGTGTTGTTCATCATTGTTTGTTTGCTCTTTAATTCTTCTAGATCCTTGTTAAGTATTTCTTGTATTTTCTCCATTCTATTTCCAAATTTTTGGATCATCTTTACTATCATTACTCTGAATTCTTTTTCAGGTAGACTGCCTATTTCCTCTTCATTTATTTGGTCTGGTGGGTTCTTACCTTGCTCCTTCATCTTCTGCATATTTCTCTGTCTTCTCATTTTGTTTAACTTACTGTGTTTGGGGTCTCCTTTTTGCAGGCTGCAGGTTCATAGTTCCTGTTATTTTTGATGTCTGCCCCCTGTGGGTGAGGTTTGTTCAGTGGCTTTTTTTGGCTTCTTGGTGGGCTGGACTGGTGCCCGTGTTTTGGTGGGTGGGGCTGGATCTTGTCCTTCTGGTGGGCAGGGCTCTGTCTGGTGGTGTGTTTTGGGGTGTCTGTGAACTTAGTATGACTTTAGGCAGCCTCTCTGCTAATGGGTGGGGTTCTTTTCCTGTCTTGCTAGTTGTTTGGTATGGGGCATCTATCACTGGAGCTTGCTGGCTGTTGGGTTGAGCTGGGTCTTAGTATTGAGATGGAGATCTCTGGGAGAGCTCTCACTGATTAATATTACATGGGGCCAGGAAGTTTCTGGTAGTCCAGTGTCCTGAACTCAGCTCTCCCACCTTGCAGGCTCAGGCCCAACACCTGGCCCTAGCACCAAGGCCCTGCTAGCCACACGGCTCAGAAGAAAAGGAAAAACAAAAACAAAAAACAAACAGATAGAACCCCAAAACAAAAGGTAAAAGGAAACCTAAACAGGCAAAATCACACAAAGAAGCACACACACACTCACAAAAAGAGAAAAAAAAAAGAAAAGAGCAATCAAACCTATAAACACATCCACCAATGATAACAAGCGCTAATATCTGAACTATGATCAAAGTAAAGCCAAAAACAGACCTAGAAAGCAAACTACAAGTCTACAGTTGCTCCCAAAGTCCACCGCTTCAATTTTGCGAACACTCATTGTCTATTCAGTTATTTCACAGATGCAGGGTTTATCAAGTTGATTGCAGGTATTTAATCTACTGCTCCTGAGGCTGCACAGAGAAATTTCCCTTTCTCTTCTTTGTTCACAGAGCTCCTGGGGTTCAGCTTTGGTTTTGTCCCCGCCTCTGCATGTAGGCCACCCTCAGGCTTCTGTTCCCTGCCCTGACAGTAGGGGGTTAAAGCAGCGGTTGATTAGGGCTCTGTTGCTCATTCAAGCCAGGGAGAGGGAGGGGTAAGGTACTCAAAATAGGAATGCAGGGTGAGCCTGTGGTGGCAGAGACCGGTGTGATGTTGCAACATCCTGAGGCGCACCGTGTGTTCTCCCGGGGAAGTTGTCCCTGGATCATGGGACCCTGGGAGCGGCGTGCTGCACAGGATCCCAGACAGGTGTGGGTAGTGACTTGCGCTTGCACACAGGATTCTTGGTGGCAGTGGCAGCAGTATTAGTGGTCCATGCCCACCTCTGGGGTTCAAGATGATAGCCGTGGCTCATGCTGCTGTCTGGATCTCGCTTAGGTGGTCCTCTGCTGTCTGTGGGCACATGGAGCAGGAATTCCCCTCTCTTCATGCACCTGGAAACAATGATCTCTTGCCTCCGTCAGGTCCACACATTTTCCCGGACTCCCTCCCAGCTAGCTGTGGTGCTAGCCCCCTTCAGGCTGTCTTCACACACCCAACCCCAGTCCTCTCCCTGGGGTCTGATCTCTGAAGCTTAAGCCTCAGCTCCCAGCCCCCACCCACCCCAGCAGGTGAGCAGACAAGCATCTCAGGCTGGTGAGGGCTAGTTGGCACTGATTCTCTGTGAGGGAATCTCTCTGCTTTGCCCTCTGCTCCCATGTTGCCGTGCTCTCCTCTGTGGCTCTGAAGCTTCCCCCCTACCCCCCGTCCCCACCAGTGAAGGGGCTTCCTAGTGTGTGGAAACTTTTCCTCCTTCACAGCTCCCTCCCAGATGTGCAGGTCCTGTCCCTATTCTTTTGTCTCTGTTTTTTCTTTTTTCTTTTGCCCTACCCAGGATGTGGGGATTTTCTTACATTTTGGGAAGTCTGGGGTCTTCTGCCAGCATTCAGTAGGTGTTCTATAGGATTTTTTCCACATGTAGATGTATTTTTGATGTATTTGTGGGGAGGAAGGTGATTTCCACATCTTACTCCTCCGCCATCTTGAAGGTTTCCTCCAACTGGCAGGATTTTTATGTGGAAATAAACAAAAATATGGAAAGAATGAATTTTTTTAAAGTAAAAACAATTCCTAGAGCTGAAGGATGAAAGTATTAGTTTATCTAATGAACTCAGTAAATGCCTAGCCCCCCAAATTAAATAATATCTGTGTATTGAAAATTTATATCATAGTAATATAAAATTTCAGAACATCAATGATCAGCATATTAAAAGTTCTAGAAAGTAAAAAATATAATCTGAAAAGTAATGACCTTCAGAAACTGGCATAGAATGTGGCAATAAATTCAGTAGACTTAAGGAAATTTATTTTAGGTGTAGGATAATATACCCAGCTAATATATTAATCAAGTGTAGGGAAAAATGAACCATATTTTCAGACACACAAGGGCTCAGAAATTTCCCTCCCCACACACTCTTTATTAGGAAACATCTTAAGGATGTTCTTCTGTAAAATCTAAGTGTAACCAAGAAAGAAGAAGGCATAAAATATGGGGGAAAAATCCATGAGAGATGTTTAGTAGTCATGAAGAGTAATTGCTTTATATAGAAACAAATATTTAGGAGCACCATGATGCAAGGATAAAGAAACAAAAAGGAGTCCAGAGATTTCTATATCATCCATAACAATATGAGATTACCTAAAAAGGTGATAAAAATGTCAATTTTAATTTTTATAAAAAAGAATGGGAATCTAAAACTTCAGGAAACACAAAATGTTATATTAGAAAAAATGCAATCATAGCACATTACTTGTTTGTGCAACAAATAATATTAAAAACTAATTGTGACATAAAAACATTTAAAATGTACTGTGAACACTTAATAGCAACCCATAGACAAACAATGCTATTAAGTGTTAACTAACATCATACAAGTGAATAGAAATGATAGAAAACTTGACAATGTAAAAGCAGAAGTAGAAATAACTGAATAAGCAGTTAAGAAGAAAAGCTGCAAATAAAACAAAAGAAAAATAGTAACTTTACATAATAAAGTAAGAAGTCCATATATGTTTTCAAGAAATGATGGAAAAAGAAATAAATCTTTAACATTTTGTAATTACAGATAAAACACATGGAACAATTAAGAGTCATGTTATAACAATTATGTGACAGTGGAAGAAAGAGATGGCTTGTGATAAATCCTCAGATATTGTAATAGGGAATAAATAGGGTATGCCTAAATGGATAAGTCAACAAATAGTGATTTAAACATATGTTTTAGAGCTATATATGAAATAAATTACTCTTCAAGAAATCAAATATTTTCTTAATTTACAAACTAGGTAATGTAGGGGCCAAGGCACACTTGTTTTCATTATTAGCCCATCTACAGTATTATTTTTTCATCAAGTGTATACATTATTTAAATAAATTTGTACTATATATTAATATAAATTAGTATATATCCAGACAAAATTGTATATTTTTGTGTTTTTTTATAGTCAATGATAGAAACAGAGGCCCTTCTTCAAAAAAAAAAAAGAAAATAGAACAAATTTTACGTTTCTTTTTACATCTGGTGAATAATTTTTAAAGAGTTTAGTTGTTATCTATAAGATCTATGGTTATTTAAATAAGAAGTTTCAACATAAATGCATCAAAAACCTGATAAAAGATAGTAAAAAGAAAAACTACAGGGCACACATACTTAAATAGTAAATGACTAAACTCTTTCTCTCTCTTTGATCACAAAAAAATCAAGGATATCTGTTCTTACCATTTTTATTAAATAATTTAATGTAAATCTTAGTGCAATAAAGTAATAAAAGGATATCAAAAACATAAAATTTAAAAGGGAGATTATTTAAAATTAAATTATGGTGATGATTGCACAACTGTGTGAATATTCTAGTAACCTTTGAATCGTGCACTTTAAATGGATGAGCTTTATGGTATTAAATTATATCTCAATGAAGCTATTAAGGAAAAGAAATCAAGCTGCTTTATTCATAGATTATATGATTCTGTAAGTAGAAAATCCTATTGATTCTATGGAACACACTAGGTCTTACATATCAATTTAGGAAGGTGACAGGACACACAGTATTGAAGTACAAAAAAATCATTGTATTTCTACATAGCATCAATGAACAGTTGGAAAATAATTTTAATATACCATTTATAATACCACCAAGACAATACCTAGTGCATAGGAATAAATCTAAACCAAATTATGCAGTATCACTCTAGAAAATGACAAAATATTACTGAGAAATGTTAAAGTGGAAGTAACTAAATAAATGTACCATTCTCTCTTTTCATGAATTGAAATAAATGATATTATTATCAATTTTCTCTAAACTGAATTATGTGTTCAGCACAAAAGTCTTAATACAAGTGGCTTTTTAACAAATATAAATTGACAAGCAGATACTAAAATTTATATGAAAAAGCAAAGTTTCTAGAATAATCAAATTTTTTTTGAGAAAAAGAAGAACAAAGTTGAAATACTTATACTACCCAATTTCAAACTTAGTTTCATCATAAGACAGAGTGGCATAAAATACAAATAATGTAACGGAGCAAAACTGATATTCCATGTACACACAAAAACACACCTGTTTAATTAATTTTTTATGAAAGACAAGTCAATGAAAATGGTAAAGTAATATTTCAACAAATGGTTTTGTAATAACAGGGTAAATGTATAAAAGATAAAAGAACACTTGCCCACCTGACTCCATACACAAAATTATTAATTGATAATAAATTTTAATGTAAGTGATAGAGCCTCAAAATTTCTAAAAAAAAAAAAAAAGTAAGAGGATTGCTTTGTGCAGTTGGGGTTAAAAATATTTTAAAAAAAAATATTTTTAATATAGGGCTCAAGAAGCAATAACCTTAAAAAGAAAAATAAGTAGATTGGACTTTATAAAAATCAAAACCTCTGCTCCTCAAAAGATATTATTTAAAAATAAAGATAAGACATAGGTTAGAAGAGATTATTTGCAGTATATGTCTGTGAAAGAATATTTATATATGGAATATATAAAGAACTCCAATCCAACAACAAATGACAAACAGCCCAATTAATAAGTGAATAAAAAACTTGAATGGCTATTTTATTAAGAAGATATGCAATGTTCAAAATGCATAAGAGAGCTTCACGTAATTAGCCATCAAAGAAACTCATGTAAAGGCACATTTAAATAACACTATATACCCAATAGAACAACTAAACAAGCAAGCAAACAAACCAAATGTTGATGATCAAACCAAATATTGATGAGAATATGGAGCAATATCATCAAATATTGCTGATGATAGTGTAAAAGGGTACAAACACTTTGGAGGATGATTTCATAGTTTCTAATAGAGTTCAACAAGCATCTACCTTTTTAGTCAACAATCCTCCTCCTAGTTAACTCACTCAAGAAATAAGAAAATGTACGCCCACACAAAGCCTTGTACTCCAATGTTTAAAGCATCCTGATTACAGTAGCCTAAAACTGGAAGAAATGCAGATGCCCATCAAAGGAAGAATATATAAATACATGCCAGTATGTTCATACAATAACTTGTATTTAATAATAAAAAAGAATAGACTCCTAATACCCAAAGTGGCATAATTAAATCTCAAAAAGTTTATGTCCAGCAAAAGAAATGAGTCAGAAAAAAAGTGTATACTGTATGATTCCATTTATATGAATTCTAATATGCAAAACTAATCTATAATGATTGAAATCAACTAGTGGTTGTCCTTGTAAGGGGGGCAGGGATTACTGGAATGGGGCACAAGAGGGCTTTCTGGGATGACAGAAAAGATGACATTCTTTCTCTTGTTTTGGGTGATGGATTCAAGAGTGTTCAATTGTGAGAACTAATCAATGGAACACGGGCTCTGTCTTTTATAGCATTTGCATTCAATTAAAATAAATGAATATATATATATAAATGAACATATATACACATCTTTTCCAGAATTTTAAAAGTAGTTATTTTTACTGATCTTTTAAGAACATTCCTTAAAAAAGTAAGTATTCTGCTGCTATATTCTGTATTTTGATTTTTTCTGTATATGTTTTAAAAATTGGCTTACAAGTGTTTTTCAGATGATTTCATCAGCCATAATACAATTCTCAGTGTGAAGATTAATAGTGATTTAAATACTTACTGTCTGTATTTTATATGGAAACACACTAAATTTTATTAAAGTATGTTTTATTCAAATACTGTAAAAGCTAAATTTACTTTGATGATATTAAGATGCACAGTTTCATTCCTCTGTTAGAGGGCAGTTTTTACAGAGATGTTTCCTGATAGTTTATCAGGCATAAATTCAAACACAATGCAACACAGTTATTGTTTTGTGAACATTTATTTTCTTGTATAAGGGGGCATCAGTCTTTTCAGCTTTTTATTTATAGAAATAAATCTATTTATTCTTTTTATGAATGACTAGAAGCCAAGTTCAATTGCTTCAAAATGAGAAGAAGATTTAGAATAGAACTAGTATGCAACTTCCTGCAAGTTTATCCTTTCTGTAGTACATATATTGATAGATTAATTTTGTATTATAAGAATATTCTGTACTTGAGGCTATTCTCCTGACTGATATGTTAGTGCATAGTAGCATGTACAAGAGTAGTTCTAAGTAGTTCTAAGCAGTGATGGCAATAATATTCAGATTTTAATTTCTTAACACTTTTTGATAACTTTAAATCTTTGACCTCACAAATTCATCTGTTAATATGGGAAAAAAAGCGACTTCAATATATGTGAATATACAGTGCCAAAATTATCCTTAAGGTAAGGAAAATTAACAAGTAATTCCCTCATTTATTTGGAAATATACAATTATTTGGTATTGTAAATATAGCAAATATTTTCTTCCCAATAAGAGCACGTGAAAAATAATTTAGCATATTAATTGCTAAATAATTACAGAGACTACCTTAAGAAAAAAAAATCTAAAAATGGTTAAATTAAAAACAATGTTCTTCCCCTAACAAAACTTTTTTCCCTTGACTCCTGCAAATAAAGATTCTCCTAGTTCTTGATGGAACTATATAAATCTGTTTACATCTAATAAACTCTGACATATTGATTATTAAGGAGATTCCACTCAATCTACCATTTTTTAATTTTTTTAAATTAAGAAAGCCACTTATCCAAAATGTACAGTTTAGAGTATTTTTGGTTAACTTTACATTTTATTTTTAGCATGCCTATGACATCACTTAACATGTAGTAGACACTCATAAATGTATGTTATAAATTAAATATATAATTACAAAATCAAATAATCTTCAACTGACATTTACAATGATCAGCTGTTACTTATCAACATGATTAACCTAGAAGAACTAGGAATTACCATTTGGTCAATCCAAATATATAATTTTAAAGGGTACTGTAATGTTTTAATCTCAAAATAAAGCATGGTAGAAAGAGAAAGATGATTTCACTGAGAAGTCATCTATCCAGGAAAGACACTGTATTGGAATTCTTTGGTCAGAAGCCAGAAATTTAAGAGCTAATGCTTTTAAAAAGATGGATTAGGAAAAAAAAAAAAAGCCCTGAAGAAATTTTGGAACATGATATTTTCAGAGCAAATTCTATGAAAGTAGACAATTCTATTTTATGAATTACCCAACATCTTTCCTGAGCTGGAGCAGACAGCATGTACTTTATTCCATCCTTTTCCCTTTTTAAGCAATGGATTTTTCTGTTCAGATGAACTAAGGAGTTCCACTGTCTATCCATGGTACACAAATTACTTTTTGTATATTTGAGAGATACCACAGCTCCAAGTTGCATATCTCTCCAAGTTGTATATATCTCTCTCGTAGTGCTCACCTCCTATTTGTCCTCTTTTAGAGGTCTCCTGTGAGCCTAGTACTAACTATTTTTTGTCCCATTACAGATATTTGAGTGAATAAAAAACACACTTTTTCTGGTCAGTTATAGCAGGAAAATGGAAATATGTTGTGTATAACCAAGAATAGAGGGAAGTCATAATTGATTAGCCACGGTGTTGACAATCTTGGACACCAAGTACAGAACCTAAAACCATATCTTTCTTTCCTAAGGATAAATGTGATGTGAGCAAAGAATGTGCGAGGAATTAAGTATGATTTATAAGTTAAATATTACCTGATATTTATCTGATATTTACTGTTTGTAAATGATTAAAAGTAGCTCTTGGTTACTTCTCTTTGATTTAAAAGCTTATTTTATGATATGGTTGGATGTTGGTAATGTTGAATAGAGCAACACCAGAGTAACATAATTGCTATTCCATAGAGGATTCTTTAACATGATCTGTGACAGTTGTTTTCTAAAGGTTATGTCATTGGAGGACGATCATTCCTACTGACATTTTGGCAGAGAAGGAATTATAAAGTCCTCCCCCACACACAATATTATCTGCTAGGGTCTGTGATATTAGAATATTTGCTGTTTACACTTACTCCTGTGAACGTGACCTGTATCTCTGAGTAGCACAGTTTGTGTTTCAACTGAAATCCTAGAAGTACAAGTTGAACTATTGTAAAGGGCCTTCCTGATCATGAGAGGCATTTTGTGTCAAAATTGGAGAGCCACCTTCCAGAAACATCAATTAACCATTATTTGAAGGGAGCCATTGCTTGTTATATGAATATTCAAAAAAATAAACAAACAAACTCTGGAGAAGAGAAAGTAATCCCGTTTTGCAGCATAATGACTATGACCCTGGAGCCAGACAAACTAGGTTCATATCCCAACCCATCACTTTAAAGCTGTGCTTCTCTGGTGAGTTTACTTAATTGTTTGTTGACTCAATTTTGTTATTGATTAAATTATAACGACAATACATCTACGTCATAAGGTTATAGTGAGCACTAACTTAATGAAAAATACTTTAAGTCATGCCTGGCATTAAGTAAATTCACGGTCAATATTATATATTATTACTATGATAATAAACTGGTATCACATTTCTAAGGACATGCATATAAGGCAGGAAAGTAAGAGACCTTTCAGTTTCCTTGTTGTTGAGAGACAGTTCTCCATGTTCTTTATGCATGTTTTGTATCAGTTTTTGTTCTGGAATATTTATTCAAGGATATTTATATAGCAAACAATCCTTGGAAGATATAGTGCCTTTCTTGAAGAAGAAGAGCAGATTTATTTCCTGAGTAGGATAATAAAGATAATGTCTCCCTCTCAGGGAAACCTTGGGCAGGTTGGCTAGTAGTTCCCTTAAAAGATTGGGGCTTCCCTAAACTCAGAGTTCATTAGCCATAACATAAACCCACTCTGTGTGCAGCATCTGCCTGGACTGCCCATCTCATCTCCCCAGTATGACTTTAGGGGGACAGTGGAATATATGAGAAAAATGAAGCTCATTCTGCTTGCTGTACTGTGAATAATAAAGCCTTTGGCCTCTGATCCAGGAGTCTTGCCTATTTTGCCAGCTTCTATGAAACTGTGACAGGCTAAGTCGCCAGCTTAAACCAGAATAAATATATCAGATCCTTCACAGTTCTTGACACTCATTACCTCAAGTTTGGCAGAAGTGAGGGTGAGTCTTCAACCTTTAAAAAGTGTGACAGTCAGTAAACATACAGATTTTCTTTGACTTATGATGCAGTTACAACCCAATAAATCCTTTGTAAATCAAAAATGTCATTAGAAAATACATTTAATACACCTAACCTGCTGAACATCGTAGCTTAGCCTCATCTGCCTTAAACGTGCTCAGAACACTTACATTAGCCTACACTTGGGCAAAACCATCTAACACAAAGCTTATTTTATAATAAAGTGCTGAATAGCTCATGTAATTTATTGAATACTGTACTGAAAGTGAAAAACAGAATGGTTGAATAGGTACAGAATGGTTGTAAGTGTATTGGTTGTTTATTCTTATGACTGTGGGGCTGACTGGGAGCTGAGGCTCACTGCCCAGCACCAGGAGAGAGTCTGTACCACATATTGCTAGCCTGGGAAAAGATCAAAATTCAAAATTCAAAGTAGAGTTTATACTGAGTGTGTTTGCTTTCTTATCTTGTAAAGTTGTTAAATCCTAAGTTGAACAATCATAAGTCAGAGACCGTGTGTAGTAGAATATATTAATATTCAGCAAACATTAAC
This sequence comes from Balaenoptera physalus, assembly GCF_965194825.1. Classification (NCBI taxonomy): domain Eukaryota; kingdom Metazoa; phylum Chordata; class Mammalia; order Artiodactyla; family Balaenopteridae; genus Balaenoptera; species Balaenoptera physalus. The sequence goes on along the minus strand of NC_138883.1, from coordinate 58,755,502 downwards.
TTTCTCCTCCACCTTCCATGGAAGGAGTGTACTTTCCTACTGAAAGTTTATCCCACATGTTTATCCATGTGACTTACTTTGTGTGAACAAAGGCTTTGTATATGCTCATGTGGGTTAGTTTGACCTCTTGCGATCCTGTCTTCCACCATGAGAAGAGCATGCCAAGCTAGCTACTGGTCCCAGAATGTGGCAAGGAATGAAATTGACTTGAACCCTATATTTGGCGTAGAGTGAAGCCCAGCTGCTCTCATTCGGTATCAGCTAAATCCATTTAAGACCAGGTGAACAACAGCTGGTAAAGAGGCCTGCAAGAGAAAAATGATGTTTGTGTGGAAGTCACTACTATATGTGGTCATCCTGAAAAGGATGCAATTAGCCTTAAGCAATAGATATTGATCCCGGAAAACACTGGATAGCTCTAATTTTTCAAAAATGTTGTCACCTCAAACTACAGTTATTTTTACCTGTAAGATCCAAATTTCCTCTAAGGGAAGAATATGTAATTGGAATATAATATTTCTTTGCTTATGATAATCACAGTGAAGGCCTTAGCACTGTTGTAGCCTTTTCAGAGATGCAAATTACTACCTATTTTTACTGCCAGAATGAGAAAATGAGAGGATTTTAGGGATGGCTTTTATACATTTTTTCAGACATCAAACAGACTTTTCATAAACCTTCTCAGAACTCAGATTTAGGCTATCACAATTAAATATTTGCTACATATAGCTATTAAAATGCACACATTGCATCTAAATAATTAGCCCATTTCTTTAGATAGAGGATACTTTTATTTGGAAAAGACAATTTAATATTTTCTACAAATACAACAATTTTACCAAACTTTTATATAAGTGAAACTATTTATATAAATATATATTATTTCATACATATTATACATATTATACACAGCTATGCACACCCACACACACACACAATAAAATTGTATATTCCTAACTAATAATTGTTGGAGATTGTCTTTTCATTTTGTTGATGGTTTCCTTTGCTTTGCAAAAGCTTTTAAGTTTAATTATTTCTCATTTGTTTATTTTTGCTATTGTTTCCTTTGTCTTAGGATGCAGATCCATAAAAATATTGCTACTATTTATGGCAAAGAGCATTCTGCCTATGTTTTCTTCTAGGAGTTTTTATGGTTTCTGGTCTTACATTTAGGTCTTTAGTCCATTTTGAGTTTATTTTTGTATATGGTGTGAGAAAATGTTCTAATTTCATTCTTTTATATGTACCTGTCCAGTTTTCCCCACACCATTTATTAAAGAGACTGTATTTTCCCCATTGTATCTTGCTTCCTTTGTCATAGATTAATTGCCCATATAAGTGCATGGTTTTATTTCTGAGCTCTCTATTCTGTTCCATTGATCTGTGTGTCTGTTTTGATTACTGTAGCTTTATAGTATAGTCTGAAGTCAGGCAATATGATACCACCAGCTTTGTTCTTTTTTCTCAAGATTACTTTGGCAATTTGGGGTCTTTTGTGGTTTCATATAAATTTTAGGATTATTTGTTCTAGATCTGTGAAAAATGCCCTTGGTATTTTGACAGGGATTGCATTAAATCTGTAGATTGCTTTGAGTAGTATGGTCATTTTTAATTCTTCCAATCCAAGAGTATGGAATATATTTCCATTTCTTTATATCATCTTCAATTGCCTTCATCAGTGTTTATAGTTTTCAGAGTATAGGATTTGCAAATGATATGACAGATAAGGAGTTAATATTCAAAATATATAAACTGCTCATACAACTCAATATCAAGCAAACAAACAAACAGATTAAAAAAATAGGTAGAAGACCTGAAGAGATATTTTTTCAAAGAAGACATACAGATAGATGGCCAACAGGGACATGAAAAGATGTTCAACATCACTAATCATCAGAGAAATGTAAATCAAAAACACAATGAGATATCACCTCACACCTATCATAATGGTTGTCATCAAAAAGACAAAAAACAACAAATGTTGTTGAGGATGTGGAGAAAAGGGAACCCTAGTACACTGTTGTTAGAATGTAAATTGGTGCAGCCACTATGGAAAATAGTATGGAGTTGCCTCAAAAAACTAAAAGTAGGGGCTTCCCTGGTGGTGCAGTGGTTGAGGATCTGCCTGCCAGTGTAGGGGACACGGGTTCGAGCCCTGGTCTGGGAGGATCCCGCATGCCGCAGAGCGACTAGGCCCGTGAGCCACAATTGCTGAGCCTGCGCGTCTGGAGCCTGTGCTCCGCAACGGGAGGGGCCGCGATGGTGGGAGGCCCACGCACCGTGATGAATAGTGGCCCCCGCTTGCCGCAGCTGGAGAGAGCCCTCGCGCAGAGGCGAAGACCCAACACAGCCATAAATAAATAATTTAATTAAAAAATGCAAATAAGAAGATAACTTTAAAAAAAAAAACAAAAAAAACCTAAAAGTAGAACTACAGTATAATCCAGTGATTCCACTCCTGGGTATATACAGTATTAGAAGAAAATGAAAACACTAATTTGAAGAGATGCATGCACCCTAATGCTCATAGCAGCATTAATTACAATAACCAAGATATGGAAGCAACCTAAGTGTTCATCAGCAGATGAATGGACAAAGAAGATGCCGTACAATGGAATATTACTCAGCCATAGAAAGGAATGAAGATGTGGGATATATATATATATATACACACATGGGTATATATATATACATATATATATATATAATATTATTCAGCCATAAAAAAGAATGAATTTTTTTCCAGTTGAAACAACATGGATGGACCTGGAGGGTATTATGCTTAGTGAAATAAATCAGACAGAGAAAGACAAACACTGTGTTATCACTTATATATGGAATCTAATAAAAGGAAACAAACAAATGAATGTTACAAAATAGAAACAGACTTACTGATATAGAGAACAAGCTAGTGGTTACCAGTGGGAAGAAGAAAGCAGGGAGGGGCAAAATGGGGGTATGGGATTAAGAGATACAAATTACTGTGTATAAAATAAATAAGCTATAAGGAAATAGCTTAGGAATAGGAAATAGGAAATTGTACAGCACAGGGAATATAACCAGTATTTTATAATAACTTTAAATGGAGTGTAATCCATAAAAATATTGAATCACTGTGTTGTACACCTGAAACTAATATAATGTTGTAAATCAATCATACTTCAATAAGAAAAGTAATTACTGGAGATAATGACTAATATTAGCATAGTTTTGGCCAGGGGACACAGGAATATCTGAATCTGACCTGATGAACAATCCTGCTTCTTGAGGCCTATGAGGGTATGTATGGTATTCTGCAAGAAAATGGTGAGCAGAGCAACAACTTGGTCTTTGACTCCAAATCAAAGTGTACAACATGTTACCTCTCTCCAAACTCCTTTTTTTTTTTTTTTATTGAAGTATAGTCAATTTACAATGCTGTGCCAATCTCTGCTGTACAGCAAAGTGACTCAGTTATACACAGAGACATTCTTTTTTTATATTCTTTTCCATTATGGTTTATCACAGGATATTGAATATAGTGCCCTGTGCTATACATTAGGATCTTGTTGTTTATCCATTCTAAATGTAATAGTTTGCATCTACCAACCCCAAACTCCCAGTCTATCCCTCTCCCTCCTCCCCTCCCCCTTGGCAACCACAAGTCTGTTCTCTGTGTCTATGAGTCTGTTTCTGTTTTGTAGATAGGTTCAATTTGCCATATTTTAGATTCCACATATAAGTGATATCATACAGTATTTGTCTTTCTCTTTCTGATTTACTTCATTTAGTACGATAATCTCTAGTTACATCCTTATTGCTGCAATTCAAACTCCTCTTAAAACTCACTTTTATCTAATTATAAATTCACTGGGCTTTGGATAAACTTCTTTTCTCCAGAGGTAGAAAAACAAAATCTAATTCTTTTATATTTTCCCACTACTAATACTTCTTTATATTAGTTCCTAAGCCCTGATTGAGAAGAGAAGAAACTAAGGAAACGTGTGCTAGTACAAAAACACTATGACCTCTACAAGTGCACAGTCCCAGTGGTGCAAAGATGAAGCATCCATCTCTGTTTGTGGTCGGGGCATATTGTCCTGGTCCTAGATAAGACTAGCATTGTTTCTGGATTAATAGCCACCAGAGGTGATGTTGGAGATACTTTTTATTTTTCCCAAAGTAGCTCTGACCTCTAGAAGCAACGATATTTCTGCAATCTGAGATAGCCATGGAAAATGATCCTTAGACCAAAAAAAAAAAAAAAAAAGAAGTAATCCGTTATGGCTCACGATAAGATTCTGACTCTTATCTCGCAACTCATAGTGTTATCCATGGATCAGTAGCATTGGCAACACCTTTTCTTTTTTTAAGAGTACAGATTCTCAGACCCCACCCCCAGACCTAGTAAACCAAAATCTGGATTTAAACAAAATTTTCAAGTGATTTAAATACACACTGAAGTTTGAAAAGCACTGGTATACCAGATTTCCTGCCAGTGCAGAAACAATGCCCATGATGTGGGACTTTTCTACAACAAATGCTGATACACTAAGTTCTGAGGTACTCAACACTGTTCAGTAGAACTTTCTGTGATGATACAGAAGTTCATTATTTGTGCTTTCCATTATGTTAACCATTGAAGACATGTAGCTTATCAAACACTTGATATATGGATAGTATGATGTCCATAGAAATGTTTATATTATTTTGATTAATATGCATTTAAATTTAGATAGCCATGCGTTGCTGGTGACTACCATGCCACTCTTGGAGGGTCTAGACGATGCTGCTCTGCCCAACTGTTAATGATAGACCTTTCTTTCTGCATTGAGGACACGGCAAACAAAGTTTGGGGTTAAGAGCATGGACACAGGGATTCAGACTGAGTTCGAATACATCTCAATCATTTACCAGCTGTGTGACATTGGGTAATTTCTTTATCCTAATATCCCTTATTTTTTCACCTGCAAAATGAGAAAGTGGTAATTAGTTATGATTATTATAAGATTAAATGAATTAATAACCTAAACCTATTAGAGCAGTGTTAGGGAAATAGTAGTGCTAAATATGTGTTTATTAAATTAATAAATACCCACCAGGTCTACTTGAGGCAGAACCTGAAACATTAAAAGAGTGAGTTCTAACCATTTTGCTAAATCCAAGCACCATATGTCCTTCAGAAAAGTCTGGTAAACACACTTAATAGAAACATTAATAGAGAAGGAAATAATGTTGTGAGAGAATGCATATGAATTTAGATTTGAGAATAGTTTGAAAAGTTTCTCCGAAAGATATTCTGTCATCTGGATTGAGAATTATTGCCCTAGAAGCCTCTTTAAGTTCTTAACCCCTTGGGTATATTAATATTAGTTGCCCGATTAACCTATGTCAGATATAAGAGAAGGAACCTGTAATTATGGCAACCACGACCCCTGGATCCTGCCGGTAATCAGCTTTCTTTATCTCAAAGTTGTGTGCACTTAGGAAAAACGCGCAGGAAAAGAAAAAAGCTTAAATATTGGTTGCGTATTAGGTTCAGAACTCTGAAGCAAGGTTTTAACTTGTCTATACTTGACTAGATAGGCTTCTGTGGCCTATCTAGCATGAGTCTCATGCTGTTTTCAGTTTGGTATGATAGAGTGTACAGAGCTAGGAATACATTTTGTCCAAAGTAGGAGGAAGCTCTAGGACCATTTACTTCACTGGAATAAAGAAGGTAGTGTGTGTGTGTGTCGGGGGGGGAATCAGGCAGCAGAACATGGCATTCTGTGGTGCTGGGCAGTGGACCACCTGAAGGTGGCCTGGACAGAATCTGGGCCAGCAAGAATGTCGTGCCTTATATTGGTGTCCATTTTTTTCTATGCAGCTCCTTCATCTTTTGGGTGTATGAAAGATTTTCTCAGCCTAGTGATATTTTGGACTTGGTGCCTCATTCTGCTCTCCTATTTATTTCAAGGACAAGTCGTGTACAAATACTTAGTAGAGAAAGCAGTGAAGTGGTCACAGCCAGTTGACCATAAAAGAGAACATCTCCTTGATTACATTATATTTTGAGAATAACACTGTATCTGCCAAATTAGTTTATTACATCGCCTGTGATTATATCTCTTGTGCCATTGAAAGGGTTTTTTGTTTTGGTTTGTTTCATTTAATTGACATTTTTCTAGGTGAGGCCCCCAACTCAGGCTGTGTTAGAGCTCCTACATATGTAACTGTACAGCTGGGCTTGGTTGGGTACTCCTTGCAGACGTACCCCATCATATATAATTTGGGGTCATGGTTCATGGGCTGCATAAACAGATGCTCAGAAGTTTCTTTTGGATTGTGTTGATTTAGATATTTTTGTTTTACCTCTTTAAAGAAGAGCACTTTCTGCTGGGTATTATTTTAATTATACAGGATTAAGTAAGACTTTTAAACTCCAGTCTTTCCTGGTGAAGGGGAAAAAAAATCAAGGTGCCTTTTTATAACTAATTTTCTCCTTTGTTATCTTCAAATACTGAAATATTGAACTTTAATTTTCAGTAGAGAATTGGTCCCATTTTACATTTCATTGAAAGCAACATTTATTGTGGAAGAAGCAAGGATCAACAAAGATTCTTACTTTTAAGGAGATTGCACTTAATTTTGCAGTTAATCAGTGGACACAAAGATTCATTTATATACAGTATCATGAATATCAGTGGTTCTCTAGTAACAGTTTTCTGCTTTTCCTTCCAGTTTAAGTTCAATTGTTTAGACACCAGTAAAAAGAGCAGGTTTTTCTCATATGTTGAGTGTCTGCTGAATTAGTTTAAAATTTCAGTTAATACTTATGGAAATTGATCTTCTTGGAAAAAAATAATTGAAACAACTTGTCTATTGCTAGTTAAAAATTAATTGGCAATCTTGAAAATTACATCTGCATGGGTAATTTTGAATTTTGTAAAATAATATGCTCATGGAATCAGAAGAAAGTTTTTTTTTTGTTTGTTTCTAGTTCCTCATTTTACAGGTGAATTTAGCTGGAGACAGTTAACTTCAGCTTTAAAGTATTTTTTTCCAATTAGTTTTGAGTTTTAATGAAATGTGATCATTCCTTGCTTAGTCTTGTATAAGCTATTTATTTTACTCATATTTTGAATATTTTTCCATGTCAATACATCTTCTACTACTTCTTTCTTATTTTAGGTATAGTCTATCAAGGATGAAAGACAATTTATTCAAATTGTTTTGGGATCGTTAGATTGTTTCCAGATTTCTTACTATAATAATGCTTTGTTGAGCATTCTTGAAACTAGATCTCTGCTTATATACATCAGTATTTTCTAAAGTTGAAATTGCTGGATCAGGGCACATTCATTTGTTTAAGATCTGTGATAAATGCTGCAAAATTATTCTCTAGAAACTTTTCTTGGGTTTTAAAATTCATTATCCTTAAGAGGTGATTGTGAAATACTGAGTTCTATACATGGAAATAAAGTTGTAGGGATTTGAACATTTAGTGATTTTTTTCCAAGGTGGAAATCACTGTAGTCTTATTCGAAATTTTATCCACACAGAAAATTTTAATTTTTAAAAACAAGGTGGTTTTTACTATATGTTTTATGTTTTTCATTTTGGGTGCACACCTCTCTTTTGTAGCAATCAGAGCAGGAGCAAATCTATAGCAGCTTACAACAGTAGAGGAAGCAGTTTCTTGGAACTCAGGCTTTGTTCTGATGATTTTGGCTATTCTTTTCATTCTACCAACCATCTTCAAAAAAACAAAAACAAAAGCACAAAACAGAAAAAATGTAACCATCTGGGTTTAGTTTTCTCATCAGTATCACCACTCCTGCTTTCACTACCATCATTATCATCATCACCACCACTATTAACTCAGGTTTAGCAGATGCATCTACTTACATTTTAAATCACGTCTTCAGTAATTAAAACAAAGCATTTGCAAAATAAATTTTTTTGTCAGATGGTTAATTTATTTATGTGGCAAGGGGGAAAGTAGATAGAAAAAAATTAATATACTATAAAAATGCTGTCCATGGTAATGGTAGACATCTTCTGAATTACTGTACAATGGCTAGCTACAGATAAAAACAGCGTGGTAGGAAATTCTTGATCCAACTGATTCATTTAGTTTAATTTATTTCATGAACAGCCATACATACTTACCCATGGTTTCATAATTTACTATTATTTTCTCTCTTATCTCTTATTAATAACTAAAATACACATATGAAGCAAAAACCAAGAATTTTTAAAAATAGTGTTGCGGTTCTAGCTAATATCAGCCTTTCAGAAGATAAACTTCAACTAAGACTCAAAGATATTTACATTTTCTTCTTTTTACTTTTGAGGTAATGGTTTTGTTTAGAGTTTGCTTCATGGTAGCCTACTAAATCCAATGGAAAGTATATCAAGTTACATCTATTTTGTAAATTTTTTTTTCTGTTCTACATTCTTATGGATTAGCCTGAAATTTAAATTCTGACCAGTCTTTTTATCCTCCCCATTCCAGTTTTTACAACATTTCCACTGTGCCTACACCAAATGGAGGTTAAATAAGAACTATATTATGTTTGGTGTTGATCATTTATATTCAGATAATGTTTGTTACACAGTTCCTTTTTAATATCCTAGAAGAACAAACACTTAAAAGTATGCAGTCTTAGGTGTTAGGTTAATTGTATTACTGTATATTTTGAAACAGAAACTTGGTGGCAACACAATTCTTAAGTGGTTAAATACAGTAAATTGTTTCAATGACTAAAACATTTACCTTTATTTATTAGTTTGGTCATTAACATATATGTTACGTAATTATTCTTTTTATACATGGTACACCTGTAAGAATGCCTTATTTCATTTCCTCTGATGGCTTTTTTATTTGGGGCTGCTTTTGATTTATGCAGTTTCTTGATCTAGTGGTTTTATTTTTTCTAATTCACAAAGTAAAATTAACTTCTTACACTTCCGTGATGGTGCAGTCGTTAAGAATCCGCCTGCTAATGCAGGGGACACGGGTTCGAGCCGTGGTCCAGGAAGATCCCACATGCCAAGGAGCAACTAAGCCCGTGCGCCACAACTACTGAGCCTGCGCTCTAGAGCCCGCGAGCCACAACCACTGAAGCCCGCGCGCCTAGAGCCCGTGCTCCTAAACAAGAGAAGCCACAGCAATGAGAAGCCCGTGCGCCGCAGCAAAGAGTAACTCCCGCTCTCAGCAACTAGAGAAAACCCGCGTGCAGCAGCGAAGACGCAGTGTAGCCAAAAATTAAATAAATGAATAAATAAATAAATTTATTTAAAAAACACTAAAAACTGCTATGTTTGCATAGTTCCGGAAAAAGTCAACAGCATTTTGCTGCTTGCTTTATAGTAATGCCCTTGCTTCCTTGATTCTAGCACATAGTTGATCTAAATTACCCTGATAGTATTACCTTCAGCTGAAGATTGTCATTTACTTTAGCTGTGAGAGAAATATGTTTTTATTGTGAGAGGTATTACCATCCCCAAAGCCTATTTTTACTACATAATTTGGATTCTTTATTTTTCTATCACAGCGCTAACAAATGTAATCATTTAAATATAAACAAAATGTATTAATATAATATTCTTACATCAAAAAATGACATTTTATCCAACTATTACACAAATATATAAAAGACATAATGTTCTGTGATGCTGGGTTTCTCACTGAAGACCCAAAAGTTCCTGAAGAGAATTTTTTTTTTTTTTTTTTAATGAAAGGAAACCAAGTTGATAAGTAAAACTTCTTGCAGGATGTAATCTTGGCCATTGATCTTACTCCAAAGATATCCTTATTAAATTGTGTGATAGGCAAAATATCTGCTTTAAGAAATTACAGTTTTTAGCTTGTAGTTCTTTGCTTTAAGAAGGAAATGTAATCAATTAAGTCACTTAATGAAAGTTCAGTACAAACTATGCCTTTACCAATTTTGAAAGATAGTAGAAAGCAGAATTGAAGGAGAAAATAAGACAAGTTAGGAATCAGGGCATGTGAAAGTAATTGAACAAAAGAAATTAGAGGCTCTGATTTTGAAGAGTGAAAGTTAAGAAATCCAGATAAGAGAAATAACTTAGATATATGAAATAATTCAAGAGCATCAAATATAATATGACCATATATTAATATAACATGAAAGGTGGGACAAATTTTTAATCCTAAATCTCAGTTCTCAAATAAATGATCTGTGTTCTTTTTTTTTTTTTCTTCCAACATTGGGAGAAACTGTGACTTCATATTACTAGAATTTCATAATCCATTTTTAGTATGATTAATTCCTCAACTTTCCCTTTCCCAATCTACCCAAATTTTCAAACCATATAGTAGACATCCAATAAATTCTCATTGGCCATAAATAAATGAATGACAACATGTTATTTTAACAAAAGAGGAACTACCAATAGTAAGTGAGGAATTTGGCATTCATTTGATAATTCTTTGTATTTTAAAATATTTCATAATGAATCTGATGATAGCTATGATGCCAGATGCCATGCTATAGCATCTCTAAAACTTTAGGAAAGGTCCAATGCTTGTGGAATAGACTCTATAGATATTTTTCTTTAGTAACTCTTAAGGGCTTTTGACATGTTGAATACTGAATTAAATTGAACATATTTAATATATGTTGCAAGTATTTTCTAATTTGCGTTTACTACTAATTTTAAATATTTGGGGGGCATAAATAAGCTTGAAATTTTATGTCAGTACATTTATCAGCCTTTGTTTTATAAAAATTCCTTATCTTACACATAAAAGTATGTGACCAATCCTAAATTAGAAAAATAGTTATGTATATTTTGTTCTTTTTGTTTTTTTAAATAATTATACCTTCAAGCAATTTAGAGGTGTTTTGTTTGTTTGTTTTTATGACTGAGGAAGGCATCTATGGTAGAGAGTATTTGGTATCACTCAGTTAAATTGTAGCTTTCTTCCTCAGTAAGAGAACCTTGAATTTATATGAGGATGGCAAAGCTTTCAGCTAAACACATATGCAAGACTTCCTTGCAGCTAAGTACAGTCGTGTAAATAAATTTATGTGTGAGATATGATTTAAAATATTCTGTTGGACTTCTGGGATAGCTTCATAAATGGAGTTCAATCAGGTAGAAAATACAATCTTATTACTGTTTTCAACGCTAATTTATTACCACACAGGTCATTCTAGGCTTTTACTTTTTGCATTGCTTGTCACTCCAAAAGTATGAAAATTGGCTTCCTCCATCTTCTATCCACTTATTAATGGTTCAGTTTCACTATGCATGTATAATGGTTTCAGAATTATTAATCATTATACTGTGGAAAACAACTTTATCAACTAGAACACAGTGCTTATATCCAGTTCCCTTTGCCTTTAGTGTTACATTCTTCACTCAATTCCAAATTTATTTTGGTCAGCACCTTTTTCTTTTACCTCCTTCAGTGAGGTTATTTGATTTTCTGGAAAAATACTTACATTCTTTGTCACAGACTTTATTGCCTCCTGGGAACCTCATATCTCTTAAATTATTTTTATTTAATTTGCATACATTAAGCTTCACTTTCTGTGTTGTAAAGTTCAACTGATTTTGAAAAATGCATAGTGTCATGCATCCACCATTATATATCAGCAGAATAGTTTCATTGCCTTAAAAATTCCCTTTGAGTTCACATATTCAATTGTTTTCATGTACCATAAAACTATCTGTCATCTGTAGATTTCTAACTAAAGTCAGAATTTCAACATATCACTGGGGGATAAGGACCAAGTCAAAATCAAAAGGAAAAAGTCGTTTAAGCATTGATAGCTAGTCTGGTAACTAGTCTGGTAGCTGGTCCCCAGCCATCCACGCCCTCCAGTATTCATGTTCATATGTGATATTTATGAAAACCATTCAAACCTACTGCACAATTGACTCAAAACCTGTCAACTCTTAATGGTGCTTAGAAGAAATGTCTCTCAATCTAATGTAGGCTGCAGAGAAAGCTTATTATCTAGAGAATCAATGGTGCTTGCCATGTCTGTAGCTAGTGAGAAAGTACATAGAACCTGAGGCAAGTCCTAATAAGACAAGTGTAGTAGAGATTCCAGTCCCTTTAGGCAAGTAAATGTATTATTTTTGAGAAATAGTTTTGACATGATATATGGCTCTGAGAGAGAGAGTAAATGGCATACAAGGACAACAAATGACTACCCAACATGAATAAAACCACTGTATTGTGGACATTCCTTTTAATAAGCAGCAAATCAACTCCTGCACTCTAATATGGTACTACCTTCCAGGAGAACTAGCTAAGCAATTGGTTGAATGTTGGTTACACTGGACACTTTTCATTATGGAAAGATCATATATCTGTCCCCACTGGAATAGACATTTAGATTTTCGCTTTCTTTATCTGCAAACATGCCTACATCATCAGCACTGCCATTCTTGGATTTTCTGAATATTTTGATCATTATTGCTTCTCATATAATCTTACTTCTGTACAAAGAAATTATTTTCCAATTAAATGTGAAGATAATTGATTAAAACCCATAGCTTTTATGTTCCCTCAGCCTCCCAGCATTGGCTGTATGGAAGGCTATGATGACCTATTAAAGCTCATTAGAGCAATGGTCCAGAGAAAACATCTTGAAAGTTTGAGCTGCTATTCTAATGATTGCAAAATATTCTCTGAAACATTCACCAGTATATACTGCTTTTCATACCATGGAAAACATATTCTCCAAGTTCCAATAAAAAAAGGGAAAAATAAACTTTGCTCATACTCAACATTTCTGACAATATTCTTTGTCACTCTGGGCTCTGCTTTTTGGAGCATTGAAAATCCAAAAATGGAATACTTCTATCAGAAGATAATCCAGATGGATTGGAAGTTGTGGCCACCACTCAGCTCTGCTTCCTTGTAGCACAGCCAAAAATAGGGAGAAATAATGTTGGATTGAGTGACGAATTTTGTCAAAGAGAATGGCCACCATAAAAATTAGGTAAAATAAAAACATATACCTTTTATTTTGGAACCCACAGAAGATGCTAGGAACATTTTAGAACGTCTCTGATTCTCCAACCTTTCTGGTGATCCTGGAAACACTCTTTAAAATTTTTTTTAAATGAATTAATTTTGTACTCTTAATTTTGGAATTGATCAGATCTCCAATACATCAGTGTAGTGAAGATTTATTAAAGCAGCACAAAGCATAAAGGAAAAGATAGATCAATTTAACTAGATTATAATTAAAAAAGTATTTCAGACAAAAGTCCTCATAAACAATGAGAAGGCAACTACTTGCCCTTTACAGAGCATACATTGAATCATGTTATGTCTTCAATAAACCATGAGCATCTTGATGTTAGGAATTATCTTATATTTTATGGTGCTAAATAAATATAATTAATCTTTAAAAAAGACTGAACTTGATTATTATTACCAGAGAAAAAATTACTTTAAAAGTGTATACTTTAGAAAATAACATATATGTGAAAGATTAACTTCTCTATTTATCTCAAAAATATATATTTAAATTACTCAACAACTGAAACAAATTATACCATAACGCATTGTGTATAGCCATAACGTTGACTGTAGAATTAAATGTTATCACAGGCAATAGTGTTGTTTATGTTTATGTATCAGTTTGGAAATAATATTTCAAACATTTTATAATGCTTAAATCTCTTCATTTCCATGTTTGTTTTTAATAAAGCCAAATACAGATCACCAAGTGTGATCAGCAAAATATGGAAGACACATAACAAACCCCATTTAAAAATAAAGACACAAACAATAACAACAAAGCCCTAAACATGTAAAAATTAATAAAGTCATTCAAGATGCATCTGGGTTAAATAGTCTCCAGATGGCAGTCTAGCACTACCTCAGCCAAAAACTCCAGCTAGAAACACTGGGTGTCTCTTATGTTCTTATTTTCTAGCAAAGGGAACACAATATTTACCATTCTCCTTTTGGAAACTTAGTCAGTGAAAACTCAGTTTATTCAAATTGCTGTTGGTGGCTTTCATAAAATACACAAGAAATAATCCTATACCATTTAGTTTCATTTTTAATCAGTTTTATATTTTCTAAAAAGATAAGGGTGCACTTTAGAAAACAATATTTTCTGATAATATTACATTTCAATGTATATGACACCCAGTCAAAGTTTAAGGAATAGCTCTTCTTTTCATACTCAAAATGGCAATACTTCCACTAGATGCATACTCAGATAAGATCAACTATTTGTAATGATAAAATCGTTCTTTTCACACAAAATTTCAATAAAAACTAACCTTTAGTTCATTGTTAACAATGTATAAGAGAGAAATCTTATCCTAATGTAACATTTCAGAAATTTAAATTACAGGTTGTCACAAACACTTCATATTGTCTATTCTTCACTTTAAAAATACATATGAAGGGATTAATCTCCAAAATGTACAAGCAGCTTATGCAGCTCAATATAAAAAAAAAACCAAACAAACAACGCAATCCAAAAACGGGTGGAAGACCTAAAAAGACATTTCTCCAAAGTAGACATACAGATTGCCAACAAACACATGAAAAGATGCTCAGCATCCTAATTATTAGAAAAATGCAAATCAAAACCACAATGAGGTATCACCTCACAGTGGTCAGAATGGCCATCATCAAAAAATCTACAAACAATAAATGCTGGAGAGGGTGTGGAGAAAAGGGAACCCTCCTGCACTGTTGGTGGGAATGTAAATTGATAGAGCCACTATGGAGAACAGTATGAAGGTTCCTTAGAAAACTAAAAATAGAACTACCATATGACCTAGCAATCCCACTACTGGGCATATACCCTGAGAAAGCCATAATTCAAAAAGAGTCATGTACCAAAATGTTCATTGCAGCTCTATTTACAATAGCCAGGACATGGAAGCAACCTAAGTGTCCATCGACAGATGAATGGATAAAGAAGATGTGGCACATATATATATATAATGGAATATTACTCAGCCATAAAAACGAACGAAATTGAGTTATTTGTAATGAGGTGGATGGACCTAGAGTCTGTCATACAGAGTGAAGTAAGTCAGAAAGAGAAAAACAAATACCGTATGCTAACACACATATATGGAATCTAAAAAAAAACGGTACTGATGAACCTAGTGGCAGGGCAGGAATAAAGATGCAGAAGTAGAGAACAGACTTGAGGACACAGCGGGGAAAGGGGAAGCTGGGATGAAGTGAGAGAGTAGCATTGACATATATACACTGTCAAATGTAAAATGGATGGCTAGTGGGAAGTTGCTGCATAGCACAGGGAGATCAGTTAGATGCTTTGTGATGTTCTAGAGGGGTGGGATAGGGAGGGTGGGAGGGAGGCTCAAGAGGGAGGGTATATGGGGATATATGTATACATATAGGTGATTCACTTTGTTGGACAGCAGAAACTAACACAACATTTTAAAGCAATTATACTCCAATAAAGATATTTAAAAATGTTTGCATAATACTTTGTATAGGACTTGAGCCATTCCATCTGACAACTTAATAAACTTCTTTGGCTTAGG
Source organism: Balaenoptera physalus (assembly GCF_965194825.1). NCBI lineage: Eukaryota > Metazoa > Chordata > Mammalia > Artiodactyla > Balaenopteridae > Balaenoptera > Balaenoptera physalus. Next base: position 58,740,001 of record NC_138883.1, on the reverse strand, counting down.
AAAAAAATACATATAAATATACAAACTTTTTTCTATGTTCTTTATCTATTGTATTAGTCAGCTTGGACTGGCATAACAAATACCATAAATTGGGTAGCTTAAACAACAGAAATGAAATTTTTATCACAGTACTAGAGGCTGGGAAGTTGAAGATCAAAGTGCAAGCCGATTTGTGTTTATGTATCAGTTTGGAAATAATATTTCAAATATTTTATAATACTTTAATCTCTTCATTTCCATGTTTGTTTTTAATAAAGCCAAATACAAATCACCAAGTGTGATCAGCAAAATATGGAAGACACATAACAAACCCCATTTAAAAATAAAGACACAAACAATAACAACAAAGCCCTAAACATGTAAAAATTAATAAAGTCATTCAAGATGCATCTGGGTTAAATAGCCATAAAAAGAAATGAAAGATTGAAAGATTGAAATGAAAGATTTCCTGGTGAAATCTCTTTTCCTGGTTTGCATACACTGCCTTTTCTCTTCGTCCTCACATGGCAGAGATCTCTCTTCTTCTTCTTTTAAGGCTACCAATCCTATTGGATTAGGTGTATACCCTTAGAACCTCATTTAACCTTAATAATCTCCTAAAGGTCTTATCTCTAAATACAGTTACATTGGGACTTATGGCTTCAACATATGAATTTTGAGGGACACAGTTCAGTCCATAGAATCTATTAAAACCAAAATTAAATGGCTTCAATATTATAATAGAGCCATTTCCTTTCTGGCCATATTCACATAAGTGAAAACTTAGTAAAAAGTCTGCTATTACTTACTTGGTGAATTCTCTGTTAAATTCTCTGCTGATTTCCATTATAAAATGGAGAAATTATGATTCTCAATATAATTGAAATCTAAAGTGAAAAATGAAATAGAAAAAGCAGTGTATACTGTACTAGGGAAAAAACAATATGTAGAACTTACCAAAAAGAAAAAAAACTAATGAAAAAATAAAGACGACAAAATATCATTGGATATAGATATAATGGATAGTTTCTTTGAAGGTTTTTTTTTTTCAAAACAAAAAGAGAATGGTTATAGCAATTGAATGGAAAAAAGATCAGAGGAATAAAGAATATTAGTTGGGGGAAAGTGTTTCAAAAAACAAAGCTGGTGAATGGGAATTCACTTTTAAAACCAGATAAAATTAGAAGAATTGAAGTAAAAGAATATCAATATATTAACTTGATACTAAATGCAGTGTGTGAATTCAGAAAATGTTGATTTTAAATCCAATCAAATACTTTATGAATATTATAATATAGTACATTAAATTACATAATTATACCCATTATTTCAAGGAGCATAATCACTATTTTCAAACTGTGTCAGGAACTACAAAAAAGGAAAGTATACAAACTATGGCATAGCAAATATTTTCATTTATTTATTCATTTTAAATTTATTTTATTTATATATTTATTTTTGGCTGCGTTGGGTCTTCATTGCTGCACGCGGGCTTTCTCTAGGTGTGGCGAGCAGGGGCTACTCTTTGTTGCAGTGAGCGGGCTTCTCATTGGGTGGCTTCTTTTGTTGCGGAGCATGGTCTCCAGTAGTTGTGGCACGCAGGCTCAGTAGTTGTGGCTCGTGGGCTCTAGAGCACAGGCTCAGTAGTTGTGGTGCACTGACTTAGTTGCTCCGTGGCGTGTGGGATCTTCCCGGAACAGGGATCAAACCCGTGTCCCCTGCATTGGCAGGCGGATTCCTAACCACTGCACCACCAACGAAGTCCCCATAGCAATTATTTTTAAGATGTCATGTTTTATTATAAGGGTTCTACATTTTCCTTAAAGGAATTAGTGAAATACAAGTAAGAAGAATATATTATCAGAAAACAAAATTGACTAAAACTTAAAATGTACAGCTTCCACCAGGGGTGAAAAAAAAATTTATTTAAATCTAAGCAGTTAATTGAAAGCCATAAATAGTAAGGCAGTATCAGAAAAACTTCAGTAATTTCATAAGTTAGAGAATTTATATGAATATAGAACAGAAAGTAAAATTCCATAGCAAGAATAGCAAAATGGATGTGTTTTAATTATGAAATAAACTCCAGAGTTACACTAGAATTGCCTTTTATATTACTTTATAAATTCGTGTGGCATATACATGTATTTGTATTTTTGACATATTCAAGAGTAGCTGGAGGCTGAAACTATTGAATATTGAGACACATTTAATCCCTTTAATATCACTATCTCATTCATTATTCCTTGGGAAACATAATTTAATTATTCATTAAATTTGTGTTATCATTTATAATAAGTAAATGATAATAAGTTCTAAATCCAAGAAAGTTCTGGAATTTTCTAGGTCAGACTAGCATATGTTGGGTGATTCAGTTTTCCATTCTCTTTTAAAGATGCCTTTACTTTCCATGGGTCCACAAAGTATACAGAATGAATTGCAGCCCCCTTATTCTCACATTTAAGAATCTCCTCTATCAATAAAATCGTGTTGTTTTCTACCATAATGTCTGTGGGTAAATCACTGAAAAACAACCATTTCCCATTCTTCCTGAGTATTTTAGCTCTTCCCTAGAAACTTGGTGAAAAGGAGATGACAACTGTTATTAGGACATACAGTTATTGCAAAAATGATCCAAATTTAGTAGTCTGTATCTGGACTAGGAGAAATAAAAATATTGGATAGATCATATCTTTGGACTTCTCTGAGCCTAGTAATTCTTAAAATTGGTATGTCCCATGCAGGGACCTATAAGCTGTCTATGGAATTGTCATGAGTGATATTGGCTCCTGAGGGCCATGTGGTTTCATATTATTCCTACATCTGCCTTATCAATTTTATTTCATTGCTTCTGAAACCATCATTTGAGAGGCATGGATAATCACTCCTGGATAGCTCTGTAGACTGCTCCAAGAACTATCCCAGTTGAAGATAAGTGTGTGATTGTGCCCTGCAGGCATGTTCTCTATTCTCTCCTGTAGTCTTCCAATGGATCTGGTGACAAAGTTGACCTTAGCTAAGATATTTAACAAATTCTCAATACAGAGGACAGTTATAGATGAGAGTGGGAAATAAAAATGCAACATGTTTCTCCACTGTCTAGTTTGAATAACTGTACTTGGTGAACCAATTAGGAATTAAATTTCAGTGATAATCCTAGTCACCAGAAATACAGATACATAAATATTTTAAAGATTTATTTTTCTTCCAAGTTATAAACAAATGGAGTTCAGTTTCAAGTCTAGTAGTATAGTTCATCTATAATATTATCAATGAGAGGTAGCCTCCTCCTATCTTTCTACTCTGCCATTCTCATTATATAGCTTTCCCCTCAAAGTTGCTTCATGATAATATGGAGGTTCAGCAATCCCATGTGTTCTATGGAAGGGGAAAAGAAAGGCAACTTAGAGTGATACAAGTCAGATGAACCAGCTGCCTCTCCCTTTGCTTTCAATGAACACTCCTAGATACAATGCTCAGCAAATTGTATTAAATTTTTACTGGGTTGACAAAAAGGAGGAAGAAGAGGTAAAGGGAGAGGAAGAGGAGGAGGAGAGAAGGATAGTCAGAGGAAAGCTTTATGTGCTCTTTCAATTTTTTATATAGATGTTCATATATATCTTGTAAATGTAGAACAATACAAAAAATAAATCAAAGTACTTGCTTTTTAAGTTAGACTTGAACTCGGCCTGGTCCAGAGGCAATTCTCAGGATACATTACTCTCCTATCCTCTCCATCTAATGAGCACTACCGTTGTCTGCCACAGCATCACCAATTCACTCAGCTGTTTTTCCTTTCACCCTTGCTCCTAATTGGCCATTTCCCTCGTTATTTTCTAGTCCAAATTTTGGAGTGAATAGACTGGTTAGCTAATTTTCATCATTCCTATTGAGTACATCACTACTATTGAGTACATTCCTATTGAGTACATCATCAATACTATTGAGTACAGCCCTGTGTTCAAGTCTCATCTATGAAAAATCTCAGCCCACTTCTTTATAATTTACAGCCTAACTTTGCTTTTCTGAGTAGAGATCAGTTTCAGTAAAAGACGATCATGAACTTGAAAGAAATTGTGATTGAGTAGTATAGAATAGGAGATCACATATTTATTTTAAACCACATTTGGGCTGATGTAGTATTTGGAGAATGTGTATGAGCTTCAGAACGGCACATTGCTTTTTTCCATTCTGTTATTGCCATGTGGGTGTTTAATAGATTATTTCTGATATCCTGAAGAAGTGGTTTTATCTTCAAAAAAGAAATGAGAAAGGAAGAGAACATACATTAATATGGGTTTTCTCCTATGTTTTATATGCAAATTTATCATCCTATGTGTTCAAACTATTCTTAACTGACCATCCTAGTGCTATTTAGATTTATGTAAACGTGTACACATTTAAATCCTGTTGAGGGCTATAGCTGATATGCAGAGAATTCTCAGAATATTCCTAATGCATATCAATTAGGGAAAATTAAGCTTTACAGATTTCTACTTGTGTTTGAGAACACTTTTAATTTTTTTTTTTTTTTTATTTAGAGAATGGAAAAAAGCATGTAAATTGTTATTGCCTATTTTGTGGGGATGGTGATATTCATTTATTTTTACAAAAATATCCCTATTTACTAAAACACCATTATTATTAGGCAGTATTATATTTTATCTTCTCTTTTAGAGGAGAATTTGTGTTCTGTTTGCTTACTTTGGTTTTATTTTTGCTAGAGCCATCTAGTTATTAACGAATTACCCCTTGAAGCCATTTTGAATGTGAATGGATATTATTGACAGTTCATCCCTGACAAATACTGAATCCTGAAGGAGTTATTATAGAAATAAAGTCAAATTTCTTTATAAAATTATTATCAACCAGTCTTTTTGTACAAGTGCAAGTAAATTATATAAATGTTTTAGATGAGTATATAGTTATTAATTTGTCCTTGGTTGGTAGTTTCCTCAGACTTGAATCTTAGTTTTCTAGATGATGCTGTATTGCTGCAGCCCCTTGTTTTGCCACTATTATTAACTTACTTACAAATAACACAAGCAAACCAGCAAATATTACTTATTGGTACCCAAAATAATCACATTTTAATGAACCAGCAAGACATTATGTGTGTTAATTCTTTCCTGTGGACCAATGTAGCGAAAGAAAATATGAGAATGCCTTTAAGTGGACATACGTTCCATGAGACTACTTAAAATATAGTTTTGAAATATGTTAACAGCACACCAACATGGACATAGAACTGCTTAATCTAGAAGTGTTCACATAACTAAGATGAGACTAGAAAATATTATATAGATTAGATGATTACTCCAATACCACTTCATACGCAAGTGTCTCTTACCAAAAAAAAAAAAAACGAAATGAGGTAACAGCCTAAAATGGGTAGAGGAAGAGACAAAGATTCATATATTACTTTCTCAGCTCTGCATTTGACTTCACTTTGTAACCAGCAGGAAAGTTGTTTAATCATTCTGAGCTTTAGATTCCTTCTGCATAAAATGTGTAGTATACTTTACTTCTTAACTGGTTATGAAACAGTTCTTTAAATAATAAGAAATCCAGGTTCCATCAGAAGGTATTCTAAGATTAAAGATATTTTTCAGCTGCTACTCTCGATGAAAGGTAGTTACATATTAAAAGAGAAATATGTAAATTGTTTTTGTGGCTAAAACTAAATACATTGCCATATCTTTTATTTCTTTACAAAATTTAATGAGGCAAATTAAACCACTGAAAGGGTTTAATATTACTCCTGAGGTATTTGTAATAAAAGTATAATGTTGCTATTATAGATTTTTACCCAATAGCACAATAGCTTTGCCACAGCAGAAGCTTTTCATTACCATTAAAATTTTAGTTACCAAAATGTGATTTAAAATGGAATGTTTAAGGAGTGTACAAAAAAGTGGCTTAAATATGAATACATTTGACATCAAATAAAGGTACAAAGAAGAGTATGTATCTACGGAACACAGGCTGCCAGTAAAATCCAGATACCAGAATGAAACATGCTCTTAATCAGCATCCTCTAGAAAGCTGCATGAGCCTGAACCTAGAAGAGCTGCCTGATGGTACTTAAGAAGCAACGACAGGAAGAAGCCCATATGCTGCAATGCATCCCTCAGGCTCAAAAGGCCTTTTGGATTTAGTTTAGTGCTTGTGGCTGCCACAAAAGCCACAGGGTGACCTTCACCTTAATCTTGCCTAGGATTTCAAAATAGCTTCCTCACTGTGAGTAAAAGACAAAATAAAATTTTGAAACAAATGGAAACTCAAACTGCTGGCTGCCATAGGAACAGCAAAAGCTTCTTCAGCTGTGCTTGTACACAGCAGTGGGAGGGATCACTGTTAGTGCGGGGGGACGCTACTTGTGGCATTAGGAGCAATGTGTTGTCGTCCATCGCTACCCCACGGGATCATAGCGTAGGCCAAACACCAGCCAGCTCAGGATCCATCTCAGCAGGCACCTGTATCATCTTTGGGGAAATTGTCACTGCCATTACTTTCTTATAGATGGTATTAAGTGCATGACATGGAATATACTGATATACAATGAGCACATGTGTCCTCAGTGATATTACTCAAATTTCTGTCATAAGCTTGCTCTATAGCTTGCCTATCTATTATCTAAAAACAGTGAATAAGGGACAAGTGGAGAAATTTATGTCCGAATTGCTTTATAACATTCTCAGCCTTTGAAGTTTTGGGAGCAACTCAATCTTCTCCTCTCATGCCTAAAATCTAAATACAGCCAGTAAAGTGGATAATGGAGATTAAAGAGATCAGTCAAGCTCTTTTATCTGGTTACGAATCATTAATATATTTTATGAGTTCTAAAATCTCAAATTCTTTGAGATTATTTAATAAAATATTATCTCTGTTATAAAATTAGTTATGGGAGTAATTTTCCCCAGATACGTTTTTGGTTTTTGATCTTTGCTTTTTCTAATTTTGTATAGGAATTGCCAACATTACGTTTGCATTCAGGATTTTCCAAGAGCCTAAAAGTTTTTACCAGCCAAATTATCCCCACTCTGAAGGATAATACTTGAAAATATGTCAGTTTCCTAACTGAAAGGAAGAAGCTATATAGTTAGAGTTTGAATTTAATGAATCTGAGCATCAGATCAGGAACTAAGCTTTTATCAAAGCTACGGAAAACAGTGACCTGACAGGGAGATTTTTTTCTGGAAAAGGAAGGATAATATTTGATCACCCAGACAGATCTAATTGAACATTCTTCAGAGTCACTCTCAAGTAAAACAGTTATGCATCAATGACAAAAGTGTAAGAGTTTTTGATATTGCCCTCATTGGTACATTATTTTATCATTTTCTGATTGATATAAGTGAATATATTTGTAGTACATACTAAGTTATAATATGACTAATAATATTAGTGATCTAAGGCTTTGATTCCTCCTTCATGCACAGCTAGTGAATATGTCAAGGAAGGATGGTTTCAGATGGCCATGCATCCCCATCTCCAGGACCCTCAGCTGGCAATGCAATGGGATGCTAATTCATGCCTACCCTTAATACAGTCACCTAAAAGCAGGCAGAGTTATGTTATAGAAATATAAGTTGGTTATATTGCTGACACCAGTGCCCATGACCTCTATACCTGATTGAAGTACTTCAATAAGTTTGCTATGCTCCCAGGACAAAAAGACAAATCATTAATATGGTGGATGGCTTTGCATGATCTGGCCACTTCCTGCCTTTTCTACCTGTTCCTCATACATCCAATCTCACTGTAAGTGCCTTTACATATGCTGTTTCCTCTTTCTAGAATGTTTTCTCTTCCTTTATCTAATGAATTTCTCCTCTTTCTTCTGGTTTTTGCTCTATTATAACTTCCTCATCTCCATCATTAGATTAATATTTCTCAGATTATGCTTTTATATCACCAAATGCAATATGATTACAAATAACAGTTACAATTCTACAATATTTTTTGCATGTAATTTAAGTGTACCTGACTAAGCAGAGATTTTTTTTCCCGTAGTTCCCTCATTACCTCAAGTTCAGGTATTCTGTTCAACACATTTTTTTTAATGAATAAAACTACATACTTACTTTTGTTGTTCTTTTATTTCATAACAAGATGAATTATATCACCTTCATTAAAAAAGAATAATTTTATACCCTGGAACCAACTATGAGTGTCTCTAAATTAAGTTGTATATGTACAAGTTGAAGTTTTTCTGTTTCCTTGTGCTGGTATAAACAGTTTAGAATTTAAGATTTTTGAGGCTTGGTAGATCTGTTCTTGACACATTTGGAATATTAGTATCTAAATTGGGCTTCTCATTTCAAAAAGTCCTGGTAAGATTATCTTCACTTGTCCTATAACTACATATGTAAAAATATTATACATTGACAATTAAATCTTTTGTTCTCTAATAGTGCTTATTTCACAGCAACTCATTCTTGTTTTTGTAGGCAATATACTCTAGACTCTTTTTAAGTAATTAAATTTATGTTCTAATTATATATGATTCCTTGTATTGTGTTTCTTTCATCTGCAGGGTTAGTGAATTATATATGATTCCTTGTATTGTGTTTCTTTCATCTGTAGGGTTAGCACTTTTATTTGATTGATTTATTTTTCAATAATTTTCTTTCTATTTGTATCTAATGGTTTTCTCAAGTATGAGCTGAGTCTAAATTCACACTTACAAATTAAGAATGTATTATCAATTAGTACATAGGTAGCTGTCATAGATTATATTTACATTTATGACCTGACATTTTTAAAAAGAAGAGTCTTTTATTTTCTGGTTACAGAGTACTTTAATGGTCTTTATATCTGAATAGAACTACTTTTTCTCCCACATTCCATATTTTCATTATAAATGACCAAAGTTATCTCTAGCTTTTATCTTCTTTATGCTTTACCTCCAATAAAAAACTAAATATTGTCCAAAGACAAATATTAATTTTGTTTAGAAAAACTCAGAGTATAGTTGACGGATGCTGTGGTCCATGGGTAAACTGGTAAAATAATGGTATGTATAGGCAACTCATAAATTTAATATTATCTTGCCAACAGATTTATAGCCCACTCCCTCTCTTTTGTCTTTTCTAAATTTAGATCCTCTCAGAGCTTACACAGGAATAAATGCTCTCAAATTCACCATAACCTTCTTTAGTGTATTTGTGGAGTTGTGGTTTTTGCTGTTATAAATTATCCTTAAATACCATCTTTTTTGTTTTCCACAAAGTAAATTTTGAATGTACGCTTACTACAATGGACTTTTGAGAGAAGTGAATGGTAAACACTCCATTCTTTCAAAACTAGGAATCTCTCTTCTCACATATGAATGTGAAAAAAATTTAAAATTTAAAAATTTAAGAAATTTTTAAACATGTATTGTTTCCTTGTGATGGGATTTCCTAGGATTAATCTCTTAATAACTTTCATTTATGACATATAGCAGTGTTAATTATATTTATCATGTTGTACATTATACCCCAGTACTTATTTATACTATAACTGGAAGTTTGTACCTTTTGACTACATTCTTCCAATTCCTCTGCCACCTACCCCCCTACCTCTGGGGAGCACACATCTGATCTCTTTTCTATGTGTTTCTTTGTTCGTGTTGGTTTTCTTTTGAAGAATAAATGACCTACATTAGTTCCTATTACACAACATAGTGATTCAGTATTTCTATACATTTCAAGATGATCACCATGATAAGTCTAGTTACATCCATCACCATATAAATATATTACATAATTATTGACTGTATTCTCCCCCACACTGTACATTTCATACCCGTGACTCATTTATTTTGCAACTGGAAGTTGGTAGATTTTAATGTCCCTCACCTATATCTCTCCTCCCCCACATCTCCCTACTCTCTGGCAACCACCTGTTTGTTCTCTGTATCTATGACTCTGTTTCTAATTTGTTATGTTTGTATATATATATATACCACATCTTTATCCATTCATCTATTGATGGGCATTTAGTTTTCTTCCAAATCTTGGCTATTGTGAATAATGCTGCAGTGAACATAGGGATGCATATATCTTTTCTAATTAGTGTTTTTGTTTTCTTTGGATAAATACCCAGAAGTGGAATTGCTAGATCATATGGTAATTCTATTTTTAAATTTTTGAGGAATCCGCATACTGTCTTCCACAGTGGTTGAACCAATTTACATTCCCACCAATAGTGCCCAAGTGTTCCCTTTTCACCACATCCTCATCAATACTTGTTACCGCTTATCTTTTTAAAAATAGTCATTCTGACAGGTGTAAGGTGATATATCTCATTATTGTTTTGATTGGTATTTCCCTCATGATTAGTGATATTGCACATCTTTTCATGTGCCTCTTGCCCATCTATATGTCTTCTTTGGAAAAATGTCTATTCATATCCTCTGCCTATTTGTTTAATAAGGTTGTTTGTGTTTTTGAAGTTGAATTGTACAAGTTTTTGTATACTTTTGGCTATTAACCTGATATAGGATATATCATTTGCAAACTTATTCTTGCATTCAGTAGGCAGGCTTTTTTGTTTTGTTGATAGTTTCCATCACTAAGCAAAACCTTTTTATTTTGATACAGTCCCATTTGTTTATTTTTGCTTTTGTTTCCCTTGCCTTTGAAGTCAGATCCAAAATATTTTTGCTAAGACTGATTTCAAAGAGTGTACTTCCAATGTTTTCTTCTAGAAGTTTTATGGTTTTGCAACTTTCATTTAAGTTTTTACTCGATCTTGATTGTATTTTTATATATGGTGTGAGAAAGTAGTCCAGTTTGATTCTTTTGCTTGTAGCTGTTCAGTTTTCCCAACACCATTTATTGAAGAAGCTATCTTTTTTCCATTCTATATTCCTGCCTCCTTTGTCATACATTATTTGCCCATATAAGTGTTCCATTGATCTATGTGTCTCTATTTCTGGGATCTCTATTCTGTTCCATTGATCTGTGTGTCTGTTTTTGTGCCAGTACTATTTTGATTACTGTAATTTTGTAGAGTTAGAAGTCAGGGAGCTTGATATCTCCAGCTTTGTTCTTCTTCCTCAAGATTGATTTGAGGTCTTTTGTGTTTCCAGACAAGTTTTAGAATTATTTGTTCTAGTTCTGTTAAAAATGCCATTGGTATTCTGATAAGGAGTACATTGAATACGTATTGATAGATGGCCTTGGGTAGTATGGGCATTTTAACAATATTAATTCTTCTAATCCATGAGCACAGTATATCTTTGCATCTGTATGTGCTACCTTCAATTTCTTTCATCAGTGTCCTATAGTTTTCTGAGTATGGATCTTTTACATCCTTAGTTAGGTTTATTCCTAGGTATTTTATTCTTTTTCATGTGGTTGTAAATGGGATTGTTTTCTTAATTTCTTCCTGATAGTTTGTTGTTAGAGTTTAGATTTCTGTATATTATTTTTTATCCTGCAAGTTTAGCAAATTTATTGATGAGATCTAGTAGTTTTTGGTGGCATCTTTAGGATTTTCTGAGTTCTAGTAGTTTTTTGGTGGCTTTTTTTTTTTTTTTAGGACTTTCTCTATATAGAATCATGCCATCTACAAACAGTGACAGTTTTACTTCTTCCTTTCCAATTTCGATTCCTTTTATTTATTATCCTTGTCTGATTGCTATGGCTAGGGCTTCCAATGCTATGTTGAATAAAAGTGGTGAGAGTGGGCTTCTTTGCCTTGTTCCTGATCTTGGAGGAAATACTTTCCACTTTTCACTGTTGAGTATGATGTTAGCTATGGGCTTGTCATATATGGCCCTTTATTATGTTGAGATACACTCAGTCTGACTTTGTTGAGAGTTTTTAACATAAAAAATGGGTGATGAATTTTGTCAAAAGCTTTTTTTTACATCTATTGAGATGATCATATGATTTTTATTATTCAGTTTGTTATGTGGTGTATCATAACAGTTTGTTATGTGGATATTGAACCATCCTTGAATCCCTGGGATAAATTGCACTTGATCATGGTGTTTGATCCTTTTATTATATTGTTGAAATTGGTTTGCTGATATTTCTTGAGTATGTTTACATCTATGTTCATCAGTGATATTGACCTGCAATTTTCTTTTTTGGTGGTTTCTTTGTCTGGTTTGGGTATCATGCTGATGTGGGCCTTGTAGAATGAGTTCAGAAGCGTTTCTTCTCTGAAATTTTTTGGAATAGTTTGAGAAAAATAGGTATGTTCTCTAAGTATTTAGCAGAAATCATCTGTGAAACCAACTGGTCCTAGACTTTTGTTTGTTGGGAGTTTTGTTTTTTTATTACTGACTCAATATCATTACTGATAATTGGTCTGTTCATATTTACTATTTCTTCTGATTCAGTCTTGGGGATTGTACATTTCTCGGAATTTTTCCATTTTTTCCAGGTTGTCCATTTTATTGGCATATAATTGTTCATAGTAATCTCTTATGATCCTTTGTATTTCTGTGGTGTGAGTTGTAACTTCTCCTTCTTCATTTCTGATTTTAGTGATTTGGACTCTTATTTGTGATGAGTCTGGCTAAAGGTTTATCAATTTTGTTATCTTTTCAAAGAAGCAGCTTTTAGTTTCATCGATCTTTTCTATGGGTTTTTTGGTCTCTATTTTACTGATTTCTGCTCTGATCTTTATGATTTCTTTCCTCTACTAACTGGATTTTGTTTGTTCTTCTTTTTCTGGTTCCTTTAGGTGTAAGTTTAGTTTGTTTATTTGAGATTTTTCTTGTTTCTTGAGGTAGGCATGTATCACCATAAGCTTCCCTATTAGAAATCCTTTTGCTTGTCTCATAGATTTTGGATTGTGTTTTCATTTTCATTTGTCTCAAGGTATTTTTTGATTTCCTCTTTGATTCCTTCATTGGTTGATTAGTAGTATATTATTTAGCCTCCACATGTATGTGTTTTTGTAGGTTTTTTTTTTCCATGTAGTTGATTTCTAGTATCATAGCATTGTGGTCTGAAAAGATACTTAATATGATTTTAGTCTTCTTAAATTTACTGAGACTTGTTTTATATACTAGCATGTGATCTATCCTGGAGAATTTTCCATGTGCAATTGTAAAAAATGTGTATTCTGCTGCTTTTCAATGAAATGTTCTATGTAGATCTATTAAGTCCATTTAGGGCTAATGTGTCATTTATGACCAGTGTTTCTTTATTGATTTTCTGTTTGAATGATCTCTCCATTGATATAAATAGGGTGTTAAAGTTCACTACTATTATTGTGTTACTGTCAACTTTTCCCCTTACATCTGCTAATATTTGCTTTATGTATTTAGGTACTCCTATATTGGGAGCATATATATTTACAATTGTTATTTCTTCTTGGATTGATCCCTTGATTATTACCTAATGTCCTTCTTCATCTCTTGTTTAAGTTTTGTTTTAAAGTCTATTTTGTCTGATATAAGTATTGCTAACTCGGCTTTTTTGGGGAGGGGCATGGAATAACTTTTTCTATCCCCTCACTTTCAGTCTGTGTATGTCTTTAGATCTGATGTGAGTCTCTTGTGGACAGCATGTATATGGGTCTTCTTTCTGTATCCATTCAACCACTCTGTCTTTTTATTGGCACATTTAGTCCATTTGCATTTAAAGGAATTATTGACACATATGTACTTATTGCCATTTTGTTACTTGTTTGGGGGTTGTTTTTGTAGTTCTTTTTTGTTGCTTTGCTCTTCTTTTGCTCTCTTCCCTTGTGATTTGATGACTATCTTTAATGTTATGTTTGGATTCCTTTATCTTTTCTGCATATATATTTATTATACTTTCGGTTTGTTGTTACCATGAGGTATTAACACTTTAAAACAAAAATAGACTAGCTGCTGGTTGGTGGGTCCAGGTCATGAGGTGGCTGGCTGCATAGATGCAGAGGGTCCTGGGGTTAGTGCTGCCCCACTGATAGGTAAACTTGGGTCCCAGTATGGCTGGTTGTGGAGCCGAGGGATCCTAGATCTGGGTGGGGCAAGTTCCTGACATGGCTGGCTATGGAGTCTGGGATGTTCCAAAGCTGATGTTGGCCTGCTGGTGAGTGGGACCAGATCCTAGGGTGCATGGCTGCAGGGCTCAAGGTCTCTTAGACCTGATGTCTGCCTAGTTGTGGATGGGGCCAGGGCCTAGGGGGCTTGGGACTGGATTAAGCCTGTTAGTGAGTAGGACCAGTGCTCAGGGAGTCTGCAGGCTAATGCCTGCTGTCAGGCAAAGCCAGGTCCTGGGGTCTCTGGCTGCAGAGCTCTCGGGTCCCCAGAGTTGGTATTGACCCACTGGTATGCTGGAATGTGTCACTACAGCTGGCTTATGCACTATTTAATAAAATAATTAAGGAAGGATGCTCAAACACTTTGATATGATTTGAGAGTTTAAAATGTAACAGAATAATATAGCTCTATCTTAACCTATAAATACCGATTTTACTCTTCAGAGCCAGTGATAAAGTTTTATTGATTTTTTTTTTTTTTTGCATTTTACCAAATCCATTTCTCCTTTAGTCCTATAGCCATTTCACTACCTTATACAGTATTATGTCCTGCATTTGCAATTGCAGTGCCTTCTTAACTGACCTCCTGCTTATATACTTTTGGTCCTCTAGTGCTGGCAGTATAGCATTGCCATGAGATAATCGTACTAAATAGAATTTGAATTACTCTGTCTTGCATTCAAGAACATGGTTGGTAAAATCTAGATATATATATCTAGATTTTATATATGTATAAAACTTTATATATATATAAAATCTTCCGACAGATTTTCTAGCTTTCACAAAACAGGTTATCTATCATAGTTACTCATTAAATACATTTGAGTGACCCATCATCCTGTTATTTCACATCTTCTTTTTTTTTAATTTCATATCTTAAGATGTAAGTTCATTTGTGTTTCTTTGACAAGAAACACCCTCACAATATCCCTTCCTTGATCCCCACACCTGTCATATACATGCATCTAAATTTCTTGGCAGAATTTTTGACTTCTTCTTAGTCCCATTCAGATCGTTTCCCCTTGATCATCTCAGGATAAAGTGGACTATCTTTATTCTAAATCCTTGTTTGCATCTTAATCATTGCCCTAACCCACATATCTTTATGCTACTTTTTATTTTTATTTCCATATGCTTCTTTCTACTCTACTAGATCAAGGTCCATGAAACAAGATAATGACAGAAACTTTCATTTCCTCAAACCTACATGCTAATTATATGACCCACTAAAGGAGACAGTATTAAAACATGTAAAAGAAGACAAAGCCAGAACTATGAAATATAAGTTGAGCGGGGTGGGGCCTGGTAATTAGTAAACTTCTTGGGTGAGGATAGTGGCTTTATAGATTCTTTTGTATGTTTTAAGAGTTCATGAATATGAAAGGCACTCAGATTATCATTAATACAGAGGTACATATAATTACTGTTCTTCACCAATCCTGATGTACATTTCTACCAATATCACCTTCTTTGTTTCATTTATAAATGATTTATATATAATAATAGTAACAAACAACTAACTAGTGGGATAGATAGACCATAGTTTAGCATCACAAATTGGTAAAATGACTTCTCAAAGTTCCTAGTAGTCAAATATCCAGGGAGGTATTCAGTCATCCTTATGGAAATGCCTCTTGTCAGTGTAGTATGATATGAAAATGAATACATCTGCTATAAAATGAATGCAAGTACATATAAACAGAATGAGTGAATGAAGGTGTATTTAGGGGAGAAACCTAGAGGAAGCATCATCAAGAAGTGTGAAGAATAGGAGTGAATCAAAAAATATAACCTAAACTTATTTTCAGATTTAGGATGTTGGCTTTTATTGTTTGTTTGATTGCTTGTTTTAGGAATCATGTTGCTGCAGGCCTCTATTATATATGTTAATTAAAAAAATTTTTTTTGGCATCATAATGATGTACTTGTAGCTGTCAGAACTCAATACAGCTGAATGGCTTCAAGTTTTCTAAGAGGCCAATTTCACTTCAAGGTGGAGGAACCATTGTGGAAGGCTAGAAACAGGAAACAATAACAATTTGGGAAGTTGCATATTTGTCACCAAAATCGCCTAATCACTCACAAAACAATGTTTGTTAAACTGAATTAAAATAGACGTTTAAGATTTCAAAATTTTGTAAAAGGTTTCTGAAAATCAATGAAGCTTATAGTTTATGAGTTCCAACAATACTCTATCATGTCTCTATGCAGTTATCCATTATTCATTCGCATATGTGAGAAACATGAGAATCGTTACATGAAAAAGGATTATAATCTAATCTGGATTATAAAGATTCTATATTAGTAATCCATTTATATACAAACTATTATTTTAGAAACTTGTGCTCATTACTTTCATCATGAAGAGCTATAAGAAAGCTTACTAAATTATTCCACAGTTTCATTATTACATTGTAATTTTTCAGGCAAATTAAAATTGCTCTCATATAGAAGATTAGATAATAGGGCAACTTAAAACAAAATGAACACAGAGCCCTATTCTGTAGAGAATCTGGGGACTATCGACAGTCATAAAGAATAAGGAAATGACTCAGTTTTGCTTTGAATATTAGCTCTGTCTCACACTGGATGAGTGATGTATGCCTTGACAACAAAACAAATAGAATTTTGCTCTGAATAATCTTCCCATTAAATTCAAGAAAATGGTGTAAGTCCAGTCTATGAGAAGATACTGTTTTGCCACATAGTGGATGGAAGTATTTCCTTTGAGTACATACCATGGCTGTGGATTCAACTTTACTATTGTAGTAACTTGAATATGAACAATCCACTTAGATTTAAACTCCCCCTCTTTTCTGCCTAATGGAATTCTAATCAATTGTCAAACCAAGATTTTCATACTTCCAAAAATGTAGGTCAAAGTGAACAGGGAAGACATTGTGTTTTAATTAATGTATTTTTAAGAAAGTAGTTCTATGATTGGCCTAGCATCATTAGTACATAACTTAGTCCATCACTCAGTTATTACCAGCCAGCCAGCAAATGAAGGAATTCGTTGTTTCCATTCATTAAATAAAATTTATTTCTAAATACCATTTTAAATGTGAAGAAATGTAACTGGAATAAAATAGGTATTAGAATCTCATCTTAAGAATTGAATTAAACTTCCTACAAATTACTTTAATTAAATTACAGCATCATTTTGTGTTGTATCATTTTGCCTCATTAAAAAGATGAATACATGAAGAAGCCCAATACTTGTCCACAGAATTAACAGATTTCCCGTGTGTCATATATTCACAGTGTCCCTTAGTGTTGGATTTGCATTTAGAAGTGTAAGCCAAGATGTGAACAATCACACGTAGGCAGAGAGCTCTCCATAGTCACAGACATCTGAAGAGGTGCCTGTGTATCACCCATTTTGGCAAGTACATGAACTACCTTATGCTGAAGTACAGCATAACTACCTTTAATTTTCAATGGCAGTACAGTACATGCATGAATGGTGTGTATAACTGAAACCTCTCTTTTACTGAGAGAGAAAATATTTTAGATAATTCAACAGGTGCATTAGTCAGACACTGCACTCTTTCCAGCCTTTCAGGTCAACAAAGTCACCAATTAACTACCCTTTTAATGCTGGAATGTAAATAACTTCAGAAGTATTATTTTTTTGATATTGAACTGAATGAGCTGTTTGTATATTTTGGAGATTAATCCTTTGTCCTCTGATTCATTTGCAAATATTTTCTCCCATTAACAGCTCATGCAGCTCAATATCAAAAAACAACAACCCAATCAAAAAGTGGGCAGAAGACCTAAATAGACTTTTCTCCAGAGACATAGAGATGGCCAGGAGGCACATGAAAAGATGTTCAACATCACCAATTATTAGAGAAATGCAAATCAAAACTGCAATGAGGTATCACCTCACACCGGTCAGCATGTCTATCATCAAAAAATCTACAAACAATAAATGCTGGAGAGGGTGTGGAGACAAGGGAACCCTCTTGCACTGTTGGTGGGAGTGTAAATTGATACAGCCACTATGTACAACAGTATGGAGGTTCCTTAAAAAACTAAAAATAGAGCAACCATATGATCCAGCAATACCACTCCTGGCCATATACCCAGAGAAAACCATAATTCAAAACGACATATGCAGCCCAATGTTCATTGAAGCACTATTTACAATAGCCAGGTCATGGAAACAACCTAAATGTCCATCGACAGAGGAATAGATAAAGAAGATGTGGTACGTATATACAATGGAATATTACTCAACCATAAAAAGGAATGAAATTGGGTCATTTGTAGAGACGTGGATGGACCTAGAGACTGTCATAGAGTGAAGTAAGTCAGAAAGAGAAAAACAAATACCATATAGTAATACATATATGTGGAATCTAGAAAAATGGTACAGATGAACCAGTTTGCAAGGCAGAAATAGACACAGACGTAGAGAACAAACGTATGGACACCAAGAGGGTAAGGGGTAGTGGGATGAATTGGGACATTGGGATTGACATATATACACTAGTATGTATAAAATAGATAACTAATGAGAACCTGTTGTATAGCACAGGGAACTCCACTTTGCTGTACAGTAGAAACTAACACAATATTGTAAAACAACTATACCCCAATTAAAAAACAAAAAGAAGTATTAGTGCTTTAAAGTCCACTCTCCCAATATAAAGTTGTACTACAACTTTGTGTAGTAAAATATCTGGTCTATGCTTATTAAACTGTTGAGCATTTTCCTAAAGAGTAAACTTAATTTTACAACTAAGGGAAAATATAATATAGACAATTTATAAGCCAACTTCTTCAATAAAAGATAAAATTGATAATTAGATATTTCAGATTTTATTTAGCCATTAAGTAACTATTATAATTATATCAAGGAACTAAAGAAAAACAAAAAACCCACTTATGGTAGTGTTGCCAATCTGCTTGGGGATAGAATTGTCCTCAAGGGACACATTACTTTTGTGAACCAAAAATATATTTAATCCTCAAAATTACACTTAGTGGCACTTTTTGTACTGTCCAAAACAAGTTGAAAAACTTTTCTTTTGTCCTGAGAATTTTTCATTTTAAAATTTAAGAATTTTCATTTCATTTCAAGAATTTTTCATTTCATTTCATGAATCAGAGAATTCCAAAAGAGCAAAAAGTCAGCCATCACATAATAATTTATATTTAGAATAAGAAATGGTAATTTCTTCACAATATGGGAGTTTTCTATTTAGAATTATTAGGGAAGTAAATTACTTTTGTTACAATCTGATAGATTTGGGGTGAGAAGATAGTGTTGAGAATAATTTCATGGTTTTAAAAAAAACTTTCAGGCATAGCGTGAGGCATAAAAGATATCTTGTGGGCAAAAATCACACGATCATATAAAATATATACATTTGGAAAGAATAAAAGTATTTCCTCAAAGTGTAGGCATTGGAAAAGAAAGTAAAACTTTCCAGAACAATCACTCTTAAAATAGAAAATGTAGTTTCTTTCTTTTTTTTTGTTTTTTTTTTAAATTTATTTATTTATTTATTTAATTTTTGGCTGTGTTGGGTCTTTGTTTCTGTGTGAGGGCTTTCTCCAGTTGTGGCAAGCGGGGGCCACTCTTCATCGCGGTGCGCGGGCCTCTCACCATCGCGGCCTCTCTTGTTGTGGAGCACAGGCTCCAGACGCGCAGGCTCAGCAATTGTGGCTCAAGGGCCCAGCCGCTCCGCGGCATGCGGGATGCGGGATCCTCCCAGACCAGGGTTCGAACCCGTGTGCCCTGCATTGGCAGGCAGACTCTCAGCCACTGCGCCACCAGGGAAGCCCTGTAGTTTCTTTCTTATGAATTGTGTCCCTGGAATCAATGTTGAAACTGAAAGAGAGTAGTTGCATAATTCATAATTAGACCCAGGACAGCCTCTACTTTGCATTGTGGGCCATTGAAATCATAGCAAGGATATAACAGAATATCAGTTGTTATGCAATTCAAATCCTGTTAAAGAATGGAATGATGAATTTTGGGAGATTCAGGGATGTAATATACTTATTAGATGCAATAATAACAATTCATTTAACTCAATTTTCTTCTAGTTCTGAGACAAAAATAATCATTTTCCCACCTAGAATTTGAAATCGAATTTCAGAAAATCTTAGTGTAATAGCCAGTCATCTCAAGTAATTCCAAGTTTTATAATGAAGGTTGACTTAGATAAAAGAGGTTTTGGAAGGAATTTTATTTTGGCTTCATTCTTGAAAGCCTCAAAGACTGTGGGTAAGGACTATAGGATGCCCCACTGAATGTTAAATGTCTGCTCTGCACCTCTGTATCAAAGAGATAATGAGACTTACTCAAATCTGTGGCAGCCAGCTTGATTTTTCCAATGAAATATTAGCCCTCAGACTATCCTTCTAGTAATTGTAAGGGACCAAAGATAAATACACATGTAAAGATAAATAAATACCTCCAGTGAAACACTGTGGAATGTCTACTATATTAAAAATCACTACAGCGGTGGAGTTCATTGAGCCTTAGAAATATTTATGAAAACTAGCTATAAAATGTTATTTATGAATAAAAACTATATCACTCCCAATCCCATGTAAATAAATTTACATCCTAATTTCCCTCCTAATCCAATATAAATAAATATGATTTTTATCCAAATTAAACTTTTATTAAATATGATCTTTATTCCCATTACTTGAATAAAATCTAAATAGATGATTAACTTTAGAAACCAAGAAATAATTGCCAAATATCTTTCAAAAGCCACAAAAAATGAGAAGAATTTAAAACAACTTCATAAGACTGAATCAATTAAAATAACACGGATCCATGTTATTTGTTTTATTTAGAACACTCTGATCTATTTGTAAGAGCAGGAGGATTGGTTGTATAGATTAATCACCAATGAGAGTAACATTTGTTACTTTCAAAAAGCTAAGTCAGTACATATACATCCTCCAAAACTCAAGGGACCATATGTCTTGATTTGCTTAGGACACTTCTAGCTTATGAGATATTCTAAAGTAATTTTCATCATTCTCAGAAATGTTCTGGTTTGGGTGATGAATTATATGGTCACCTTATTTCCAATTCCTAATGGAGGTAATGCATTCCTCTTTTTTGTCTATTACACACATTAGGAATTGCTGGCAGTTGTAACAAATATGAATCAAGGAAATGCCATTAAGTAAATGAAATCATTTGTATGCCTTTATGTAGTAGATTTTTGCCTAATTAATGATTTTCTGAGGAAAAATATTTTCTATTATCAACAACACATTCATTATTATTTTTACTGTAAATACCTTTTTAATCCACATAATCCTAATACACAGAATAAGTAGAGTAACTTTAGGATTAAATTGGACAGAGGCAGGCAGGAGCCCCAGAAAATCTGGGTTAGAGGTTTGGGAACACTGCTAAACATGTTTCATCCTGGGGTGTTTAAATGAACCTTGCAACTCTCAAGCCCTCATTTGAATTTCAACATGCCCATATATCCTAAATTCAGAGTTATTTATTTGAGATTGCTTATGGCAGAAGTCCAGAGTCATATAGCTGTTGATTTTCCTCTTGTCAAATCTGAGGAGATGGCTGTAGCTTGTATTTGCATTTCTCCTGAAGTCTGCCACCATATCTCCACAGGAAATAGAGTTAATGACTAAGGATTTGGCACATTTCCTAAAAACCAGTAAGGAAATGACAGTGCCCAAATTACTCATGGAGGATAATTCTGATGTGACTACCTTTCATACCGTATCAGTAGATCTAAATATAGTTTAAACCTTTCTATTTAAGTATGACAAATTGTTAAACTCTGATTTGCAATTGAAGTGCAACTCAAGGAAAAAGCATGAGGCAATACTTAACTTGATCATAAACCATCATAAAATGCTGAGTCACACATTGTTCCTTTTAATATTTCTCAAAAATGTTCTCCATGTGTTTGTACTCTAATTGTGAATTTTGCCTGCCTAGAGATAGATAGTTGCCAACTCCTCACATTAGGGAGAGGCCTTGCTGGTTCAAGGAATGTTTGATGAAATCTCAGAATGAAAGTGATAAACATTCAAAGTAATAAAAAATAATGTTAATAATAGATCAGAATTGGGTCAAAACACAAAAAAGCAGGAGTGAAATTAAGCAGACAGGTGAATCACAGAATGAAGGAGATCAGAAAATATTAAGAGAAAGACAAATTGCAAAATATGGCTTAAAAAAGGTCAGTAATTAGCATGACTTTAGGCTTATTGGGCATATTTACAATCTCTAAGGGGGGGGAAGGTGGGTAAGGAATGAGTTAGTGTCAGATGTTCATTTAATACCAATTTGGGTACAGTTCATAATTCCTCCATGACTTAGAGAAATTAATCACTTATATGTGCACAATTAATGACATAGTCTTTGAGTTTTTGACTTTTTGTTTAACTTCTCAATGATATTTTAAAAACTTTTTGGAATGGATGAAATAAAAGATGCTAATAGAGTAGATGTAGGGTATGATAAGTAAAGGAGTAATAATAGTTTCAGGGTTTAGGTGAAGAAAATGTGGGAAAAGGACTTTTGTAGAAAAATGAGCAACATGCTTTGGGCAGAGTTTTATTTTACGTGTCATGAAGTTATCCAATTATAAATATCCTAAGTTACAAAAAAAATACAAGAATTCCTGGTGCAAGAAAAATACATTGTACATTAAAAATGTACAGTATAGAGTATGCTGCCAAGATGCTATTCCGTTACCTGTCATATAGTTTTAGAAAAATTTGAGTGAATAATGAGAATTTTAAAAGGCATAAACTGTCAGAAAGAATTCATCAGTCTCTCTGCATTTGTTTAAAAGTATACAATTTGTCATTTTCTCCATACAGTATTGACAAGCTGTAGAAAATAATTGGAAATGTAAATAAACTTTATTCTGCATTGAGATGCTTTGGTTTTCAACAGTTTATGGTGTTCCTGTGTATGGTGGTATATCTATGCACAACCTTCTTTGATTTTACTTGCTTCAGCTTTGCTGGATATTTTAGATTTGTAGGTTGATATTTTACATCAATTTAGGGAAATTTTTTGCCATATTTCTTTACAGATTTTTGTGTCCTATTCTCTTTCTTCTCTTCTGCCAGGATTCTAATTATTACAAACATTAAATTGCTTGATATTATCCCACAGGTTATTGAGTTTTCATTCATTTTTTAAACTTTGTATGTTGAAGTAATATTAGTCTTATAAATGTGTTGTCAAAATAGTATAGGCAATTCCTATAACGCTCTTCATCCAGCTTCTCATTATAGTACAAAACCATAATGCAATGATCAAATTCAAGTAATTAAGATTGGTATAATACTATTAACTAAACTACAGACATTATGAGAATTTCACCAGCTTTTTTCCTCCTTAATGCCATTTTTTTGTTTGTTTTAGAATCCAGCCCAGGATCCCACATTGCATTTAATTGTTTTGTCTCCTTAACGTTTGACAGTTCCCCATTCTTTCCTTTCTTTCATATCCTTCACACTTTTGAAGAATTCTGGTCTGTTATCTTATAAATTGTCTCTCAGTTAGGGTTTGTTGATGTTTTCTAAAGATTAGGTTAAAGTTATGTATTTGGGGTAAGAATATCACATGAATTTGTTATATCCTGTCAGTTCATCATACCAGGCGTTACCTGATGTTGATACGTATTTAACTAGTGATGTTAATCTTGATAACTTGGTTAAGGTGGTATCTGCTGGGTTTCTCCATTATAAAGCACTATTTTTTCCTTTTGTAATCAATAAATATCTTGAGGAAGATCCTTTGAGACTGTTAATATCTTGTTTCTCTCCAAGGTTTTGCCCACTGATTTTACTGGTAAATCATGCCTGCGTTAGTTATTTCTGTGGTGTTTGTTTAATGGTGATTGTGTGTTTCTCTCACCTCTTTTACATTTATTAATTGGAATTCTTGTGTACTTAAGAGCTGTTTCTCTCTCTCTCTTGCTCTCTCTCATACATGTGCACACACATACAACAGTGTGGATACATACAGGTTTGTAAATCAATATGGACTCATTAATTTTTATTGTATTATATGGTTATAATTCAAACCTGCTTTTTTGTTGTTTTTGATCCTCAAATTGTTCCCACTTTGGCTATTGAGAGCTCTGTTTGTTTGGCTGCTTTGTCTTTTAACATGTCCCCATTCGTTTTTGAGATCTTGATTATTATCTGGCATTAGAAGGTGTTCCAGACTCATACTTCCCCCTCTCCCAGCCCTGGGTTCAAACTCTCTTTAAAGGAGTCCTGTTCCTTTAATTGGAAAATGGTATTTAGAAACCTAGCTCTTGGCCCTAGGTGAGCTTATTACTACTGAGATGTCATTGCATCTAGAAACCTACCCTCAGCGGGCAAAACTATGAAATATATGCAGCTATGCTAACCTACTTATGCACATACACATGTAATTATTTCTCTAACTGTATGTATATATATGTGTATATGTATATATATGTGTGTGTGAGTATGTATAAATAAAACCATGAGTTTATATTAATGTCTCTGACTCCAATCCAATACCACAAGATTCATTCTTGTCTTCCCTTTCCCTTATTTGTAACTTCTTTCTTTAACATGAAAACCTGACTCTCAATATCTACCTTATCTTTACTTATTTGTTTAATACTAGTATACATATAAAGTAGTTACAGAGTAGCCAACCATATGTATGCAAAACAGATTTATTATCTAGAGTACAGTATTTATAGTTATTTTTGGTTTAGCTTTAGATTACTTTGTTATTTTGCCCACCTTGTTTGGTATGGTTATGTTCTTCATTTGCAATGTAAATAGGTCTGTTTGTTACTGCTTGTATTCCATCTTGGGTTGCTTCTATATTTATAGTTATGTATGTGTGTAGGTATGTTTGTATGTATATATGTAAAATATTACTTTACTTGTATTATTTTAAGTGTCAAAGCTATACAAAAAGTCAGGACCAAGGCTAGAGTGAAGTATGTCAGGCACCTAGAAGGCAAAGCATAAGGACCCCAGGCACCTTGCCTACTTACCTGGTTACTTCCAGCCCTACAAAAAGGTATAGTTCAAGAAATATTGCTCCCTCTTTATCCATCTTTTTTTCCACCACTTTCACATCCACTCTCTGTAGGTAAATAATTTCTTAATTTTATGGTTTATTCTTTCTGAATTCCTTTTGCACAAGTGAGCATGTATCCTTATTTCTTACATGAAGAGAAGCATATCATTAATATTACTTTATGCTTTGATTGTTTCTTTCAGTAGTATGTCCTAAAAATAACTCCAAATCAGTTCCTAGATATCTTTGTTTAATAGCTGCATAGTGTAGGCGTAACATAATATATTCAACCACTCTTCTAAGTATGGACATTTAGAATTTTTCCAACATTTGGCTATTATAAACAATGTTGAAATGGATAACCTTATGCATATATATTTTCACATTGTTAGATGTCCATATTTAAGTAGATACCTAGATGATATATTACTAGATCAGAAGGTTAACGTATACATAGTTTTTTAGATATTATCAAATTCTCCACATTTTATACTAATTTGCATACCCACAAACAATATTTGAGTGCATGTCTTCCCACAGCCTTACACAGAATGTGTTGTTATATTATATATTTTTTACTAGTTAGACACACGGGGAATGGAATTTACTGTTGTTTTATTTACATTTATCCAGTTAAGGGTGATTTTGAATATTTCTTCATATATTTGCGGACCATTTTTACACCTTTTTTTCATAATGTCTCTTCATGTGTTTTTCACATTTTCCATTAGTGTTTTTCATCCTTTCTGCATTTTTAAGAATACTCTAAATATTAGGAAAATTAACCCTTTGTAGTATAGTTTGTAAATATTTTCTCCCAGTTCATCAGAAGTTTTTAATATTTTTGTGGTGTTTTCTTGTTTTTCAGTAGTGTTTTTTTTTTAAATCATGAATGTTTGATTTTGTCAAAGATCTTTTCAGCATTTGTAGAGAAAATTATAGGATTTTCTTCAGATCTATTAATGTACTGTATGATATTAATAGATTTTTGAACCACATTTTC
Organism: Balaenoptera physalus; assembly: GCF_965194825.1. Lineage (NCBI taxonomy): Eukaryota > Metazoa > Chordata > Mammalia > Artiodactyla > Balaenopteridae > Balaenoptera > Balaenoptera physalus. Next base: position 58,713,992 of record NC_138883.1, on the reverse strand, counting down.
ATTTGTGTAGTAGATCCCAACTGTTAATGGTGTATTATTTTCTCAGAGTGGTGTTAGAGTTTCTTTGTTAATATTTTATTTGTTATTTTTACATTGATATTCATAAGTCACATTAATCTGTAGTGGGTTTTTTTTATGTTATATTGGTATTTACCTAATTTTGGTGTCAATGCTTTACTTACTTAAAAATAATGGTATTGGGAAGTTTTCCTTCTTTCAATACTCAGGAATGATTTGTAGGTCATTGAGACTATCTAGTCTTTGAAGATTTGCTGGAGTCCTGTGTGAAACCACCTGACCCTGGTGCTTTTGGTTGGGTAGTTTCTTAACTTTATATTCTCTATTAGTATTTTAAGCTTTCTAATAATATAAGATCAATATTGGCAATCTGTGTTTCCATGGGAAATTATCCACTTCATCTGTGTTTTCAATTTATTTGCAAATAGGTCTGTCTGTAGACACTGATGAGTGCTTGTTTGTAAATTTTTTTCTGATTCAATATTATTTCCGCTTATTTATTGTCTTCTATACTTGTGCTTTCTACCTTTTAAAAAATGAAGTTGGTTAGTGGTTTGTCTATTTGGTTTTTTTTTTAATGATAAGATTTTGATGAAATAATTATATCTATTGTTTTTCATTTCTCTAACACATGGCTTTCTGTTTAATCATTAGTTTTTGTGCTCTCTAGCTTATATTGTTGCTCTTTTTCTAGTTTTATGATCTGAGAATTTTACTTACGTTTTTCATTTCCTCATATTTATTGACAGAAAAGTTTAGTGCAATGAGGTGTCTTCTAATCACTGCTTTTAAATGCATCCCATAGACACTGATATGTAGTGTTTTTTCTCATCTTTTTAAAAAAATTTATGCAATCTTAGATGGTATTTCTCCTTTAACCAAAGAGGTATTTAATAAAATTGAAAACAGATTTTCAACTTTTTTTTTGTTGTTAGTAATATTAATTTTATTGCATTTAGATCAGAGAATATTGTTGAAATATTTCTACATTGTGAAAGATACTATTTTATTTGTGACCTAATATATGATAAATTCTTGGGCATGTGCTGTACACTTGAGGTGAATATGTATTCTATATCATCTGGTATAGAGTTCAATATGTATTTATAAGATATGCAGTCTTATTTATGTTGTTTAGATCTTCTCTATTCGCACTCTTTTTGGCACAGTTGATCTATCTTGTACTGATATAGTTAAGAACGCTGCCCCACAAGCTACCAAAACCAGGAAGGTATTTAATAGCCTGTTTTAGAACATATTGGAGGAACTAAACCTCCCTTCATATAGTCTTGATAGAATTTGATGATTAAAATGTGTGTCTAAGCAATGACAAAAGTATAATTTGAGTAAATACAAGAAAAATACAACATGGAAAACACATCATCTTGTTGAAGTAATAGTGTGGTTCCACAGAAAATCAGAAAGACTAGTAGAATGATGAAAAGAAAATCTGTACTGAATTTAGAGCATAGGCAGAATTCTAACAGTACAAGTTTGAAAATACACAGTAAAGTGGAATGTCAGTGCTTTACCACCACAGTTCCACCGGTATGAAATTTCTTTGGAGTCTGTTAAAAATGTTCACGAAGATGTACATGGTTATACATTGTAACATTGTTGCAATGGAGTCCATTGATAGGGAAATAAGTAATTTGATTTATACACGTGGTCTAATAGTATTAAATCAGTAGTTGAAATAAAGGTTCCCAACTATGTGTATGAATATGGAAAAACTTCAAGAACATTAAGTAAATAATACTGTATAATTTTCATTTAGCATGGCACTATTTACGTAAACTTGAAAACACAAAAATGCTATATCATAAGAAATTGAAGGGTCTATATAAAGTGTAAAAACATAGACAAGAAAGATATACACCAATTCATGGGAATGATTGCGTCTAAGGTGAACTAGAGGAGAAATGGGACTAAAGAGCCACACAAAGTGGACTTCAATTTCATAGCATATCCATAAGATATGAAACAAATATGATAATATGTTAGCTTGTGCTAAATTATAGCAGTGGGCAGATGTGCATATGCTCTGTTGCTCTGTGGGAATTTCAGTATTTAAAGTCAATACAGAAGCTATTTTAAAAATAAGACCCATTCTTATCTAGGAGTATAAGCCCATTCAGGGGAAATTATTTAATCAATTACAATGCAATTTTTCATACTTACATAAACGAGGGTGATTCCTCACACTTTTGAACAAACAACTTAGGAATGACTGGAAGAACAAATTTCATGCTCGAAAAGTTCATGGGTTAAAATACATTAATTCATAAAATTTTCTCTTTGCATTTCCTAATTTCTGATCTTAAAGATGACATTGATTTAAAAGCAAATGCTGAAGTTCCTATGAGTGCCACAACCTCTTTAAAATAAATCTGTTATGTTAAATTATAAGCAATGTTTACTTAATTTAAAAATGATTGTGTAAACCCTGTTAAATTGCTAATCTAAAGGTAAACTTTCAAATATTACACCACTTCCTAACTGGCACATACATTTTTCCATGCCCTCTATACTGAGTTTTCTCAATTATATTACAGAAATATTGGATAATTATAATACTATGGAGGTGGAGATAATTTCATTATAATAAAATGTATTTAAATTTTATAATCTTTATGTGTGATATAAAGCTTGGATTCCAAATAAAGAGCCTATATATCCAGAAAAAAGTGTGAAATCTTTACCTTTCTTTAATCCATCATGTAAATTTTGAAGACATATTGCAAGGGGAAAAAAAGGATTTAGTTGTCACTTACAAACGGTTTTAGGTACTCTGTTTGTGTAGACATTAACACACCCATGGCCATACATGAGATATATTTACCAACATTTTTACTGGGGGTAATACTGCTGACCTAGATTAAAGTTAATTATCTTAATGATGATTTTGAATTATTGTAGAACAACAATCAGTAGGAGACAGCTAGAAGGAGCAAAATACTGTGTCAGCATGCATAAACACACACACACACACATGCATGCCTCGATCATCAAAATTCATACTAGAACAAAATTTTCAACCAAATGACCATCTAACTAACCTAATCTAGACCTGCAAATAATACCATTTCTCTTGCGGAAAATTAAAAGGAAAGAATTTCTACTCAAAGCAGTTTTGGATGTTTGAGAGATTCTAACATATTCATTGGTAAGTGAGGGAGGCCTCTGTCTGAATATTTCAAATACAAAACAATATCAGAAGCTGACTATGGCTACTATACAGAGCAAGACTGAAGAGTTTGTGAATTAAGAATTGAGACCTACCCTTTAATGTTTGTTCAGCAAATGCCAACTACTTGTGGTGTGACTAAGACTAGATATCTCTTCTGAAAACAAAAGAGGTTAAGAATCTTTTCATTGGTCAGGAATAGCAAGCCCCATTTAGGGATTGTTACAACAAAAACTAAGAAAAAGTGTCAGATTTCTGATAGGAGGAAGACATGCACCACAGCAATCATTTATATAAATGATTAAACAACTCTTTGGCCATCTTGTTTTCCAATTGCCTAATGTTACTAATGGTCAGGATTGAATGGTTGACTATTTGTGGGATTTCTTGTTGTTTTAAATTTATATTTCATGATACAGAAATTTAGGATTTTCTGTGATGGTAAAATGGAATTGTTTTATATCTATTAATGAATATTCTTGTCAATGTCTACTTCTCTACTGAATGTGTCCTCCTTTGAGTTAACTGCTTCTCAGTCCACTGAGATAATTAGCATCAGCTACTCCTCATCATGTCAGTTCCACTTCATATTTTCAACACTTCCTTTAACAAAAATTGTCTAAAATGGAGCTGAAAATGAATAAAGATATGAAATACTTAAACTCAGTGATTTGTATTTTCAAATATTACCTATTTTTACTAACAGACATATTCTGTAATTAGCCATCTAATTACCACATTAGAGTTGCAACTGAAATAAATTAAATTGGATAAATACATAGAGAAAAACTGACACAAAAGCAAATAATATCTTATCTCAGACTTTAAATTAGTGAAAGGAAATGGTATTTTTCAAAAGATGAAAAATGCATAATTAAATATACTATTTCAACTATCAACATATCACATGAGAAAAATATTCTAAAGTATCCTTATTATCAACTTTAGCAAGTAAGTTAATGAAAAATATTCATAAGAATATAATCTCTTAACTCAGAAGTAACATTTCTATTTTACCATAGTATCTGTGTTCAAACTGCCAATAAAATTAGAACCATAAGTGCATTTATATCATAAGTTTTTAACCTTATGGTGATTAGTGCTAAGTGCAACAATTTAGTGTATTATGTATATGTAAAGCAGATAAAATAAGTAGAAAAAATGGAAACAGGTTTCCTAGAGAAAGGGGATTTGTTCAATTCTCCAACTTTACTTTTTACATTAACATGTGGTTTTTATTTATTTAATTTTTATTGCGGTATATTTGATAATTATTAATTTTATATTTAAGATGTACAATTTGATTATTTCATATGCATATACTTTGTGAAAAAAATCACCACATTCAAGCTAATTAATATACCTATTACTGTAGATCATTATTACTTTTTTGCATATGATGAGAACACAGAAAATCTCAAGTGTATAATAAAGTATTGTTAACTACAGTCACATTGTTGTATATTAGACCTCAAGAACTTATTCATCTTGCATAAGTGAAAATTGGTATCTCTTAACAAACATCTCCCCAATTTCTCCCTCCCCCAACCCCTTCCAACCATGATTCTACTTTATGCTTCTATGAGTCTGACAATTTTAGATTCCACATATAAGTGAGATCTGTGGTTTTTTAAATACGTGGTTTCAGAGATTTGGAAATGCCTAAGCCTGTTTATAATAGTATGGATACAGGTAATTTGGAAAATTATTGCTTCATTAGGATGCAAAAAGTGTGCTAGTGTTCAAGAATCTTAGGGAAAATTTTCTTGAACACTTCAGTTCCAAGAATGATATAATTTAATATAAAAGTAACTTTATAGTATGATTATTAAGTATATACACATTTGAAATAATTCAGCAGAAAGATATTAAAAAGAAAACATAAAACATGAGAGGATGAATTTGGAGAAGAAATTAGAAAAGTAATTAAAGGGAAGGGAATTACATAAATTTAATTTACTAACCTTGGAGATAGAAGTCTCTGAATTATTCATTCTTTCCTCAAGGCTCCCAGCTTGGTGTTTTTTGTTTTTTACTTTGTCATTACCATCACATCATAATCACAGATACCCACTATCTGTGTGGCTAATCACTTTTTAAAAATTGTGGTAAAATATACATAACATAAAATGTACCATTTTAATCATTTTAAGTGTATAGTTTTGTGGCATTAAGTACATTCACATTCTTTTGCAACTATCATCACCATCTATCTCTAGAACATTTTCTGTTTCACCAACTGAAACTCTGTACCCATTAAACATTACCTCCTCATTCCCTTCTTCAATTATTTTTTTAAATGAATTTTTCTGAGGATCAAACTTTGGATATTTACCTTAGATATGAATAGATGGCCCTATTCAATACAGCCACTTTAACTTAGAATGTTGGCATGACCTGGGCGAAATTAAAGAAATAATGTCAGTTTATATAATGCATATGGTTCTATCACTTATAGTAATAGTAGTAAGGCATTATACATATATATACACACAAACAGACACACATATATGTACATCTAAACACACACACTAAAATGATCTGGCAGCTGCATTAATATTCCATATTTTTCACCAATAAGACTTTTTATCAGAAACCTCTTGACTCAGAAATGACTTTCAGACTTGTTGAACACTGAAAATAATATCTTCCTAGATTTTAAAAGTTTTCACAAGTAATTTTCTAGGTGTTCTTTTATTAATTGACTATTTTCATGAATAACAAATTTATCTGTCCTTAATGCGTATTGGTTTAGGCTTTCCTTTTACTATCCCATCTATTAAAAGGACATTTATGGTTTTGGCAGTTTAGTAAAATTACATAGTTGGCTGGAGTTCATAATCATCTGAAAATTTACTTCTGCATTTTGCTTTTTTTTGAGTACTTAATTACTGAGTAAATATGCATTTTAACTGGTAGAGATGATACTCTATTTTTAATTAATTGATAATTATTTCTGAGTACTTTTATTGCTTCCTTTCTGTCATTTTTTCCCAAAATTAGAGACTACTAAATTAGAGATAAGTATTTTGGGGTGGGCAGTTCCTCTATTACAGTCTCAATATGTAACTGCAAACATTACCTATTTCTGTATTTAATAATATTGTTAATTTGGTGATATTCACCTGTACATTTGCAAAATCTAGATATATCAGTAAATATATAATTTTCCTAAATATTCTCCATGTCTGTAGTTGGTACATAATAAAAAGCTTCTAAAAAACCAAGTGGTTGCAAAAAGAACAAAATTTAAAAGCTCACTGTTAAATTGCCTTCACATAGATCTCCTTCACAGTAAGCTAATCAAAGCATTTTCTGTTATTGTTAAACAGATGGCAACCTATATTGTATTACCTAAAAATATTCTTTCCTTTATAAATTTATGTACCATGATTCATAATATAGAAATAACTTATCAAACTAGGGCTTTTTAATTAATCAAAATATTAGGTACTTAGTGAAGGATAATGATAATAGTGCATCAAACCTTACAATAGCTGGTTAGTATGTTTTTAAGTGAATTTTGTCCATAGGCTGGCAGCTCAGAGCTTTCATGGAACTTGTGAGAACAGGAGCAACAATTGAGCAGAATCACCTCTTGGTAGCATAGTAATAACTAACACAAAAATCTGCCACCAACCCAACCCCTCCTCCAACACAAAGGAAAAGATATTCAGTGTTCAATTTTCATTTTTTTTTTTCAGATTTAAATCACTAATTTTCCCCCCAATTAGATATTTTTAGGAACAAGGAGATTATTGTCCATAAATAGATACTTTGTTTTTATACTGCTGTGTAAGAGCTACTTGCTGAAAAGGCTATATATCTTTCCTACACTGAATTTCTTTTATACTTTTGCAAAATCAGTTGGACATATTTGCGTGGGTCTCTTTCTGGGTTTTTTTAATCTATTTCTGCTTTGTTGATCTGTGTGTCTTTGGGCCAAAATTGTCTATCTTGACCACTGTACTGAACAGTAGGGTGTAGTAGCAGATGGAGTGATTATTCCCACTTTATTTATTTATTTTTATTATTGTTTTAGCTATTCTAGGGCCAGTCCTTTCCATATAAATTTTAGAATTAGTTTGTCTATATCTACAAAAACTTTGCTGGAATTTCTATTAAGTTGCATTAACTCTGTAAATCGATTTGTAGAGAACTGACATTTTTACTGTGTTGAGTGCATGAATAATCTATTTATTTATTTTTTATGATTTTTTTAAAAGAATTTTGTAATTTTCAACATACAGATTCATAAATGTTCTGTTAAGTTTATACCGCAGTATTTCATTTTCTTTGGAGTAATTATGTGTGTTTGTGTTTTAAAATTGGTTTTCCACCTGTTCATTGTTAGTATATAGAATTGAAATTGAATTTTGTATGTTGATATTGTGCTGACTTACTGCTGACTTACTAGTTCTAGGAGTATTTTTGTAGAATTCTTGGTACATCTTATATATACAATCATATAATCTGCAAAAAAAAACAGTTTTACTTCTTCCTTTCCTTTTTGTTATGGGGTTCACTCCAGGCCTTGGGCTACAGCCAGGTCAAGTACCTGCTTTATTCAGATGGGAAATGCCTGAATTGGGCTCAGTCTCAACCTTTACACATTGTGAAGGCAACTGGGAGTGAGGCAGGAATCTAGAAAAATAATGCATGGATCCAGACAATGGAGAAAGACCATGCCAAGGCTGGCCCAGACTTGTTCATGTGACATCAGCGGCAGGAGTCACTTCTATCACTGGTTAATGGATCAGCCCAGATTACAGAGGTGGAGAAATAATCTCATCCTATATTTGAAGATCAATCAATGTAATTCACCACATCAATAGGCTAAAGAAGAAAAATTATTTGATAAAATCAATTGATGCAGAAAAAAATTTGACAAAATCCAATAGCCTTCATGATATAAACTCTCAGCAAGTTAGGAATAAAGGAGAACTACCTCAACTTGATAAAGAGCATGTACCAAAAAACCTACAACTAACATCACACTTAATGATAAAAGACAGAAAGCTTTCCCTGTAATGTCAGGAACAAGGCAAGGAAGTCTGCTTTTATCACTCTTATTCAACATAGTACCTAAGATTTTAGCCACTGTAATTAGGCATAAAAATGAAATAGAATCATGTAGATTATACAGATTGGAAATGAACCTGTACTAGAGACATAACATAACACCTGTGGCTCTCCTAAAAAAAGCCAGATCACAGATGATCTAGCAGCTGTTTGAGGATATGTAAGTGAACCTAACCACACTAAAAGAATTGCCCACTGACCGGCAGATTAATGAGCTAATAAATGCTTATTGTTTTAAACCACTGAGTTAGGGGTAGATTATTATGCAGCAAAATTTATTAATATAAACTCAGCCTTGTAAAAACGTAGTATCAGAAAGTTTATTCTCCAAAATAAATTGAATTTTAGAAAAAGTTTTAGGTATTCAAAGAAAAAAAAGACAAAGATTCACTGCTTACCCCAGATAATTTTATGTTAAGAAGCGTAAGATGCATAAAAACTTGGTTTCCACAAATATTTGCTCTTCTTTTGTAGTGCCATTAGAAGAATCATTAGAAGAATCATTTAAATTATTAAATATTAAAACCCCCTTGTAAAAAGCAAATTAAATTCCTCAATTAATTAGCAAAGTGAAAATGGATATAGATGATTTAAATGAAGTAGTATGCATGTTCAGATGCACCACATTCTCAGGTACTAAAGACAAATCCATGTCATCATGAAACCATTATGATGAATGTCAAAAAGCCAGGAAGACAAGCGAGGAGATTAAGGGAGATGAAGGCATGAATATTGTAAAAAAAAAAGTCACAGAAAGGGACTGAGAAAACTATGAACCCCTTATTGGACATTAAACAGATAAAAGAAAAAAATCAAGATAATGTTTAAAACAAGCTTATTTGTTTTTAAACACCACTAATTGCATACTAATCTCTACGTTCTGAAGAATATCCACAAAATCTCATTGAAGTATCACAGCCACTCGTTAAGATATTATTTCATCCCCATTTATAAATTAAGATGCTGATAATTTAAAAGACGTTTGAATTGCCTAAAATTCCATCATATTCTCAAAACATAACTGGAACTAGAAAGAATTGGAGTGTTTCTCCTCCATAAGCCATGTAGTTTATGCTGTGCTCAATTCCTTGCCTTTGTATTTAAAATGGTTTTTTTGAAACATTTTTGTGAAATGAGCCAAAACCAACCATAGAACACATAAAATAAACAAACCAAATTTCCATTGGAAACTTGTCAGTGTATATTGATGTGATTAAAATTGTAGAAATAAATACATGAACAACTCTAGCAAGAAATCAGCCAATGCTTATTTTTATCTTTATTTATTTTATTAAGTGAGTATTAATTTTATGATAAAAACATTCTCACCTAATTGCATAGAGGAGACCATGTTTAATTGATTTCATATGAAAATAATCACTGTAAACACATAACGTGACACTATGTATAAAATATACACTAGGTGGGAATAGTATATTAAGTTTAGAAAATAGAAATTTAGGGTTCAGTCAAGGGAGTTATAGTTTACGGTTAGCTGGGTAGACCACAGCTTGGATGTAGTGTTTACTACTGTATATTGCTAATAGCTTTTAAAAATAGCCTTTTTATAAAAATGTATTAAAATACCTAATGTATATCAGCCAATGTGTCATTATCTAGGTGTGCAAACCAAAAAATGATAGTGTCCTTGTAACTTTCTCTTTCATATAAACAGAAGTTCCTCCAGAGCAGGGACTTCTTTTTCATTTTCAAAGCCCCAGATTTCTATTTGGTAATGTGGTTCGTAGAAATCATGCACAATGTGTGGGTTAAACAAAACTGTGGTTGTAAAACCACCAATGAATTAAAATATAAGTGCTGTACTTCATTATATATAGTTACATATTGTTGTTATAGATACCGTGACATTTAAGAAAAGGACTGTTTCCTTTTCTTAAATAGGAAAATTTGATGGTGGAACAATGAGTAAAATCTTTTTTTTAATTAATTTTTCACTGTGAGTTTTTTTAATGCAAAAAGTACTGGCTATTCCTTTTTTCTGGGATATTTTCTCCCAGGTCAATGGCCTCACGCCTTCATCACCTTTGAGTTTTTGCTCAAATGTCAGCTCCCAATGAGACCTAACCTGACCACTCAAAGTAAAACTGTGAAATTTTTGATCCTTTTTCCCTGTTCTACTCAGTGTTTGTTCCATAACGATTGTTGCCTTCTAAAATACTACATAATTTGCATATCATTCTGTTCTTTTGTTCATGATTTGTCTTCCCCCTCTAGAATATACCGTACACTAGGGCAGGGATATTTATCTGATTTATTCTTTGATGTTTCCTAAGCACCTTAATTGTGTCTGACACATTTATCTAATGAGTGAATAAGTGCATGACATTTAACATTTCAAATACATCAATCCAGTAACATTATTTTGCTTGTGACACTCATGGAGTGAAAACAGTAATATGTGCCTCCTTTTGCGTTATTTCTTATATATTTCTTCATATTTTTTAGTTAAAAAGTAGTGTTTGTTGTAAGAATGAGACAAAAAATACACAAAGAAAATATCAATCATCTGCTCCTTCCCTATTCCTCCAATCCTATCTATCCCTAATTAGCCAAAAATTGCCAACCTAGTATATTTATTTTAGAATTTTTCTCATGCTTTTACATATTTATAGGTATATACACATGTGTTTTCATTTGTTATGATTTTATCTTCATAATAATAAACATATTCTACATGCATTCATTCGCAACTTTTGGACATAATTTAACAAAATACCATGAACAAAATTTCAATTGGGCAGAAACAGCGATAATTAATTCTTTTACTTAGCTATATATTTTTGAGAAGACAAATATAATATTACTTACATACAATTCCCCAATGGTCAGTTGTTCCTTTTTTCCCCGCTGAAACCAGTGCCATACTGTAATACTTCCGCTGGTGTGAATTCCAAAATTGAAATTACGTGGTCATAGCGTATATGCATTTTTAGTTTTTCATTATTACTTCCACTTGTTTTACAAGTGTTTTAGTTTTTTACTTAATTCACAGAACACGTTTGGATGAGTCCATTTGCCTTTTTTTTCTTCAACAGAACACACAAGTCGTCTAAAGCCAACATAGAATTTGAGATTTGAACATCATCATAAGTTTGGACACACTATTTTTAATGAAAATTGTTGATCTGTCTCAAGTTCAGATGTAGATTTCTGGGGCTATCAATTGGTGCTATTTTCTCTTTAATTACTTTCTGTTATTCAAAAGCCTGATAATGTCTTAGGTGCAGCCATTGCTCAATAAGCTCCACTGAATTACTGAAAATTGATCACTTGTCTGTAGAAAGTAAGCTCCCATTAAAAACAGCCACTGCTTATCATGGCCAGCTGATTAGACTGTTTTGACTACGTGTATATTGGTATAAGTTTATAGGCTCTGAGTACCTTTTTTCATGTTGAAGTGCTACCCTAATCTATCAACTCTTTCAGTTCATCTTGCTTGAGTCCTTTATATAAAATTAAGAATGTAATGTTTTAAGAAGGATATAATTTTTAGTTTCCTTTCACTGCTATGTTTTCTTGAATTGAAAATACAATCTTGAAACTTTCATTGAGAAACCTCTTATTTAGCACAGGTGATCTCTGTTTCACTCCACTTCTGTTTCTGTTGTGGACATTATTTAGGCTTTGGAAAATTTTCTAAATGCGTTGACATGAAGAAAGGATAATGAATATCTAAATAAGTAATTCTTTGGATTTTTTGAACCAGCAGAGTATTAGCACTTTATAGTCTATGTCTGGCAGAAATATGTCAATAACAACATATGACTGTTGTCAAAAAGTCAGCAATTTATTTTATTTGTTGGCTAGTTGAAGGGGTGGGGAAGGAAAGGCAAAGAGGGGTAAACCAGTCTACTACCCAGATGTTATTTACCACTAAGAATAAAACCTCCTAGAATCATGAGTTTTCAGCCAAAGAGAAATGAACTAGAGTAGGGATGCCATACAGGACAAGGTGGCTCTGGACAGAATCTACCACCAGTAAGTGTCTGAACTAAGGCAAATTATCATGATAATTTTCCTCATTGTGACTCTGAGGGCCCTGCAGATCATTATAATTCTAAGTTATCACAACTCAGTTATTACATTTAAAAAGTCATTTTCTAAAATAAACCTAGAGTAATTAAGCCTCTTTTGAAAGCAGGCATAATTATGATTTATACAGAAACATTACGAACTAAAACTTTTTTCAGGAGGTAAAATGTTAGAGTATGTGAACCTGTTGGAACCCAAAAGCTGCAGGTGCTTATTTGAAAAATGACATTTCCATCATCCACCTGACAAGTACAGCTGAAATATCAAAGTTATAAACATTCTGCTTCTGTGTGCCAGCTGCTGTTTCCATGGAAACAACCTGAGTTGCAAAAGGAAGGTAAATGTCTTTAACTTAAAATTGTGAGGTTTTAAATATTTTACTAAATATGTATTTGGATATATCTGACTTTTTATTATAAAAATGTCCATTTTGATCATTTTATTCATATATCTGTATATCTACATATATAAGCTCAAATGCTATTAAACTAAATAACATTCTCTTTTATTTTAACTTAATCTTGTATGATGTAAATATAGTTATAACTTATAAAATGAATTATACTTATCACAAATATTACTCATTATTTAAATATTATAGATTGTTCAAAATCTTAAAAACATAGGGAACACAAGGACATTTGTCATGTATTTTTATTTTTTCATATAATCTACAAATAACTGAAAACAAAGGGGAAATTATTTAATAGTCTAAAAATAAGGTAACTTTAATTTGTATTGATTATCCAGATTACTTTTATCAAAAAAGAAACAAATTCATTATTGGATTTACATTAATGGATTCTAATATTTTTATATTCTTCTATCTTGCTCTAACAGTGCAACACACATTTTGGTATATGCAAAAAAAGTTATGCAATTTTTTCTGATGCAAATTAGTAGCTAAAGATGGAGCAATCTTGCTATTTTCTTCATCTATATAATATTTAAAGTTGTGATATATGACATAGTTGATGAAAAACTTTCACCCTATTCATTATATATTCGTACACTTGGAATTCATAAACAATAGTAATTTTTGTACCTTCAAGAAAGATTAAAATGTAACTTTATGATACTTTCAGTATGTGAGCCAATGAGATTTCATATAAACATTATGTTCTAGGCACTAAAATCATAGCACTGTCATATTACTAGAAGATATGCTTTGCCCTGTTATTAATAGAGCATTGTTAATTGTTGTTTCTACTATTTCAATTACTTGGGGTATTATTTTTTAATAGTGATGACACTTATTTCAAGAGTTTTATAAAGCCTGATGGATTAACTTGCATTTCAAAGATACATAAACTTGGATCAGCTGAGCCATTGGGAGAATCTGCATCATCCTCAAATCTTACTTAGCTAACCAATTTTTGTTACAATTTAAGACTTCTATGATTTGATAAGACATTACATGTATTAGTCTCATAATTTTTATCAGGAATTGATTATATTGCACTTTTCTTGGTAGGTTAAATGGGATATATATTGATCTTTGATTAAAGAATTTCAAGTTTCTTTTTTATTGAAATATAGTTGATTTACAATATAATGTTAGTTTCAGACGTACAGCAAGAGATTCAGCTTTTGTTTTCAGGTTATATTCCTTTATAGGTTATTACAAGATATTGACTATAATTCCTTGTGCTATACAGTAAATTCGTGTTGCTTATCTATTTTATATATAGTAGTCTGTTAATCCCATACTCCTAATTTGTCCCTCCCCCTTCCTTCCCCACTGTGGTAACAATAAATTTATATTCTATGTTTGTGGGTCTGTATCAGTTTTGTATGTAGATTCATTTGTATTATTTTTAGATTCCATAAGTAAGTGATATCATATAGTATTTGTCTTTTGCTGTCTGACTTATTTCACTAAATATGATATTCTCTAGGTCCATCCATATTGCTGCAAATGGCAATATTTCATTCTTTATGGTTGGGTAATATTCTACTGTGTGTGGAATATCCCCCACATCCTCTTAAACCAGCTGTCTGTTGATGGGCACTTGGGTTGTTTCCATGTCTTGGCTATTGTAAATAATGCTGCTATGAACATTGATGTGCATGTATCTTTTTGAATTAGAGTTTTGTCTGGATATATGCCAGGAGTGGGATTGCTGGACCAGATACCAACTCTATTTTTAGTTTTTTGAGGAACCTCCATATGTTTTCCATAGTGGCTGTACCAATTTACATTCCCAACCACAGTGTACAAGGGTTCCCTTTTTCCCACGCCCTCCCCAGCATTTACTATTTGTAAACTTTTTGATGATAGCCATTCTTGCCAGTGTAAGGCGATACCCCATTGTGGTTTTGATTTGCATTTCTCTAATAATTAGTGATGTTGAGCATCTTTTCATGTGTCTGTTGGCCATCTGTATTTCTTCTTTGGAGAAACGTCTATTTATGTCTTCTGCCAATTTTTTGATTGGGTTGTTTTGTTTTTTCGATACGGAGTTGCATGAGCTGTTTGTATATTTTGAACATTAACCCTTTGTTGGTGGCATCATTTGCAAATACTTTCTCCCATTCTGTAGATTGTCTTTTTGTTTTGTTGGTGGTTTTCTTGGTGTGCAAAAGCTTTTAAGTTTGATTAGATCCCGTTTGTTTATTTTTACTTTTATTTATTTTGCCTTAGGAGACTGATCTAAGAAAATATTGGTACAATTTTTGTCAGAGAATGTTTTGCCTATGTTCTCTTCTAGGAGTTTTATAGTGTCTTATCTTATATTTAGGTTTTCAAATCATTTTGAGTTTATTTTTGTATATGGTGTGAGGGAGTGTTCTGATTTCACTGATTTCCATGAGGCTGTCTAGCTCTCCCAACACCACTAGTTGAAGAAACTGTCTTTTCTCCATTGTATATTATTGCCACCTTTGTCATAGATTAATTGACCATAGTTGCCTGGGTTTATTTCTGGGTTCTCTATTCTGTTTCATTGAACTATTTGTCTGTTTTTATGGCAACACCATGCTGTTTTGATTACTGTAGCTTTGCAGTATTGTTTGAAGTCTGGAAGGGATATGCCTCCAACTTTGTTCTTTTCCTCAGGATTGCTTTGGCAATTCTGGGTGTTTTGTGGTTCCATATAAATTTTAGGATTATTTGTTCTAGTTCTGTGAAAAATGTCATGGGTGTTTTCTTAGGAATTGCATTAAGTCTTTAGATTGCTTTGGGTAGTATGACAGTTTTAACAATATTAATTCTTCCAATCCAAAGCATGAGATATCCTTCCATTTCTTGGAATCATCTTCAATTTCCTTTATCAATGTTTTGTAGTTTTCAACATATAGGTTTTTCACCTCTTTGGTTAAGTTTATTCCTAGTTATTTTTTGATGCAATTGTAAATGGGATTGTTTATTTACTTTCTCTTTCTGATATTTCATTACTATTGTAAAGAAATATGACGGATTTCTGTATATTAATCTTGTATCCTGCTAACTTGCCGAATTCATTTATTAGTTCTAATAGTTTTTGGGTGGAGACTTAAGGGTTCTCTATATAGAGTATCATGTCATCTGAAAATAGTGACAGTTTTACCTCTTCCCTTCCAATTTGGATACCTCTTATTTCCTTTTATTATCTAATTGCTGTGGCTAAGGACTTCTAATACTATGTTGCATAGAAGTGGTGAGAGTGGACATCCTTGTCTTTTTCCTGAATTTAGTGGGAATGCTTTCAGCTTTTTACTGTTGAGTATTATGTTGGCTGTGGGTTTGTCATAAATGGCTTTTATTATGTTGAGATATGTTCCCTCTGTACCACTTTCATGAGAGTTTTTGTCATGCATGGGTGTTAGATTTTTCAAATGATTTTCTGCATTTATTGAGATGATCATGTGGGTTTTGTCTTTCCTTTTGTTAATATTGGGTATCACATTGATTGGTTTACATATGTTGAACCATCATGGCAACACTGGAATGAATCCAACTTGATTATGGTGTGTGATCCTTTTTCTGTATTGTTGGATTCAGCTTGCCAATATTTTGTTGAGGGCTTTGTGGTTAATTTCTAGTTGTATAATATTATGGTCAGAAAAAAATGCTTGAAATCATATTTATCCTCTTAAATCTTTTGAGAATTGTTTTGTGATCTAGTAGGTGGTCTATCCTAGAGAACATTCCATGTGCGCTTGAAAAGAATGTGTATACTGATTTTTTTGGATGTAGTGTCCTGTAGATAACAATTAAGTCTAAATGGTCTATTCTGTCATTTGGAACCTGTGTTACCTTGTTGATTTTCTGTCTGGATGAACTGTATACATTGATGTCAGTCAGTGGGGTCTTACAGTCTCCTACTATTATTGTATTATTGTCATTTCCTCTCTTTATGTCTGTTAGTGTTTGTTTTCTTACTTAGGTGTTTCTGTATGGTGCATATACGTTAACGAGTGTAATATCCTCTTCTTGTGTTCATCCATTTATAATGCCCTTCTTTGTCTTTCTTTTTAGGCTTTGTTTTAAAATCTATTCTGTCTATCAATATTGCTACACCCACTTTTTTGTTGTTTCTATTTGCATGAAATATCTTTTTCCATCCCCTCACTTTCAATCTATGTGCGTCTTTTGCCCTAAATTGGGTCTCTTGTAAGCAACATATTGTAGGTGTTTGTTTTTATTCACTCTGCCACTCTATTATGTGTTTTGATTGGGGCATTTAGTCCATTGATATTTAAAGTATTTTTTGATAAAAGTGCCATTTTAGTCCTTGCTTTTTAGTTATTTCTGTAGTTCTCCTTTGTTCCTTCTTCTTTTTGTTTTTCCTTCTATGTTTTGATGATTTTTTTTTTGTAGTACATTTGAGTTTTTTCTTTTTGGTTTTTGTGAACCTATTGTATATTTTTGACTTGTGGTTACCATGGAGTTCAAGTATGTTGGCCCATAACTATATCTACTTTCCTTAAACTTATAGTCATTTAAGTTCAAACACATTCTAAAAGAGCTACATTTTAATACTCCCTGCCCACATATTTTGTGATTTCAATGTCCTATTTTACATCTTCATGCTTATTCTTTTACTGTTAATTGTAGTTATAATAGCTTTTACAATTTTTTGATTGTTTTTAAATGTATGTACTGGCTTGCTTAAGTGATGGGTCCTTTTATATGTTTGCCTTTCCAGCTGTGATTTTTCCTTTCCTATAGATTCTTGCTTCTTTTATATTTATAGGAGACCCTTCAATAGTTCTGTTAAGATAGGTTTAGTATTGCTGAATTCTTTTAGTTTTGGCTTGTCTGAGAAATATTTTTTCTCTCCTTCCAATCTAAATGATAATCTTGCTGGATAGAGTATCCTTGGTTGCAGGTTTTTCCCTTTCAGGACTTTGAATATATCATGCCACTTCCTTCTGGCCTGCAAAGTTTCTGAAGAAAAATCAGCTGATGGCCTTATGTGGGTTTCCTCGTAAATTACCCTTTGTTTTTCTCTTACTTACTTTAGAATCCTCTGTTTTTAACTTTTGTTTTGGTGTGGGTCCATTTGGGTTCATCGTGTTTGGGACTCTCTGTGCTTTCTATACCTGGATATCTGTTTCCTCCTTTAAGTTTGGGAAGTTTCCAGCCGTAATTTCTTCAGATACATTTTCAATCCCCTTCTCTCTCTCTTATCCTTCTGGAATCCCTATTATTCATAGATTGGCATGTTTTATATTATCCCATAGATCTCATATGTTGATTTCATTTTTTTATTTCATTTGTCTTTCTGTTTGCTGTTCTGATTGGGTGACTTCCATTATTCTATCTTCCGGATCACTTATTTGTTCTTCTGTGTCATTTAGCCTGGTATTCATTGCTTCTAGATTGATTTTTTTTTCTCAGCAATTGTCTATTTTTGATTGGTTTATCTTTATAGTTTCTAGTTTTTTATTATAGTGCTATGCATTTATATTAGTAATCTTTCTTAATTAAGTTAGCATTTTTATTATCTCCTTTTAGAACTTGTAGTCTAGTAGACTGGTAAGCTCTGTTTCATTATATTTTCTTTCAGAGGATTTCTCTTGTTCTTTTAATTGGGAGTTGTTCCTATACCTTTTCATTTTACTTAACCTTCTCTGTCTCTATTAATTTAGGAGAAACAGTTATCTACTGTGGTCTTGAAATGGTGGATTTACGTGGCAGTGTCCCAAGGTAGACTGTGTGTGTCCGTTGTTTTTGGTGCAAGGGCTGGTTTCAGTTTGGATGCCAGCCATGTCTTTTCTCAGAGTGTGCTGCTCCTTTTCCCCCTGATAGGGGATAAGGTTGGTGTTGTAGTATCTAGAGTCCATGATGGATATGAGACAGGGCTTCCTCTCTGCTCCATGGCTGTTACAGCCCTGTCAGGGGAAGGGTCTGCTCCCCAGTTGGTGAAGTATAAATCCTGAGGGTTTGGTTCAATCAGGATCCGTTGCCCTTGAGTGCATGCCCTGCCCCAAAGGCGGTGATTGCTGAAGCAAGTGAGGCCTGTGCAGTCACAGAGGAGCTATGCACCTTGTGTGTAAATGCCTGTGGTTCTGCTTAGAAGCAGCCCAAGGTCAAGTCCCTTTCTCTGTTGTGTTCATCCCAGATCTAGTGCAAGGCTGTGGTATGGAGTAGGTTAGGGCTTTGGATTAGGGTGTTGTGGCTGCAGGGATTGCATTGGCTTTGCTGCTGCCTGAGATCTGGGCTGCCTCTGTGGTAGACTTCTCCCAGGACACCTGTCTACCTGAGATCTAGCACTAAACTGTGGTGTGGAATGAGCAGAACCAGGGCACTGTCATTGGGAGACAAACCCTGAGTACTCCTGAGCACATTGACAATGACCTCACCACCCCACCAGACCACACCACAGGCCCTCCAGGCTGTCTCGGCATAGCTAGATGCGTTCTCTCCCAGGACCTGTCTGCTCAAGATTCAGCACGTAGCCACTGCACAAGTTTGTTGTGCTGCCCCATATACATGCTGGAGATGACCCCGTGACTACACTCACCATTCTGTGCACACACTGATAGTAGCCTCCAGGGTTCCACTTGGATCACACTCCAGGCACCCTGGTCTGTCTCTGTGCAGCGAGACTGAGTCTCTGCCCAGATATTGTGCCAGGTTATGGTGTGGAGTAAGCAGGGCTATGATGTTTGCACCTTCAGATTGGGAAGTGCAGTGAGGCAGGCAGTAGCCACCAGTGCAAGGCTCTCTCCTCCCTGATTGTCAGCAAGCTAGCACACGCACTCTTTTCCCAAGTAGAGTCTAGGCTTCACTAGACCTTCTATCTGTCTCAGTGGACTTTCCAGACAACAAAGGGACCCATCACCTCTCCTCAGGACCCCAGGACTGGGTTGCCTAGACTGTGGTTTGACCTGTTCACTTCCTAGGGTGAGAGTCTGCCCTTGCAGATGTTTTCCTCTTTCTAGATCCCTCCCAGGGGAACAGGCTCCAACCCCATGCCTTTTTTTTCCTGTCCTACTTGGTTACATGGAATTCTTTCTTGCAGCTTTGGTTGTGTAGGAATTCTTCTGCCAGGTTCCAGTTAGTTTTCCATGTGAATTGTTCCACATGTAGATGTATTTTTTAATGTGTTTGTGGGGAGAGATGAACTCTATGTCCTCCTACTCCACCATCTTGGTCCCCTTCCTAAACTCTCTGCTTTTAACCTGCTGCATTATGTTCAGTAAGTTTCTTGTCACTTCACCTCCTTGCACCTCAATTCCAAGGTGCTACAATTCTTTTAGCATCCTCCAGTATCCCAGGAGTGTCCCTGGCACCCAGCAACCACTATATAGACCATGTGCCTCTCTGGGGCAAAAGCTGCAAGGACCTTTGCATAGGCCCATGGGGCCAGGATCAAAGCATTTCAAGTTTCTTAAATAACTCCATGCATTAATATTTTTAAAATATCAATTAAAAAATTTAAGAAAATTAAAATGGAGATAATACACATAAACACATACAAACATTTTCACTACATAGGGTGATTTTTAGTGACTGTGTTAAATGTACATTTTAAAATGGGATGTTTAAAATAAGTAAAGATTATGAACTTTAGAGGTATAGTAATGAGTTTTCTTATTCTTTGCATAATCGATCATTCCACCTAATTCTGAAAGTGCCGGAAGTTAATGTTTCTATGTTAACCTTGATTCTATTCTTCAGTGTACTAGCAGGTGATAGGCAGGATCTCAGGCTGAGAAATGTGAATTTATTGCAGCCATAGCATTTACCTCAGCAGAAGACTTAGAAATTCAGTTGCATTCTACATGGGCTATTCTTTTTTAAACCAACTTTGGTCTTATTAGGAATAAACATCATAAGACTTCTATGTTTTTTTGAACTTTTCCATTCTTTATTTGACTAAGATGTATTTCTTCTTTTCTTTCCCTTTACTTTTATGTATCTTTTTTCCTTCCCTCAATTCCCAGGTACAGTTCTTTGACCCTACTCTTTGAAAAATTAAGATAGTGTCATCCATCTCCAGTGTGATTGTATTTCATATTACTGATAAAAATACTTTGGAAACCATAGTGTTGGTAGAAAATATAAATGGTGAGTTTTCATTATCATCCAGTGTTAATGTACCAAATGTTATGTAATAATATGATATGTGGCTCAACCAGTCACAAATGATTTTTCTGCTCTCCCCTCTCCTTATCTAATATTACTCTATATCATAATACAGTAGAACTGGAATGGATAGAGTATAGATCCTGAGAGGTTAACCCCTTAACCATGATTACCTAGCTACTTAGTAATAGAGCTAAAACTCAAACTCAGTTTTATCTGTTGCCCATCATTAATTACACATGATTTTGTACTGAAATCATTACAAGGTCAGTATATTCCAACCTGCTGTGTTCTGCTCTTTTTGCCTTAGGACAATTTGATTACTTCCTTTTCCCTCTTACAGTCCTGGTGAGGCAAGTTTGTATATTATAGTAGAAAATACACTAAATATTGACCAAAATTATTTAAGTTTTGTCAATAAACATAAATTATAAACTAGAATTCACTTATATATGATTTTATAAAATTCATGTATTTTAACAATTCATGTATCATCTCATTTACTTAGCAAAATAACCTGCTAAGATTATTTTATAGAACAAACACTGAGGGTTCAAAAATTTCATTATTTTCTTAAGGATACAAAATAAGTGGAAGGAGTCATTTCTTCTGGATTCACATCTAACAGTCTTTCATTGTTGAAAATTTATTTGATTTGCTTCCTACTATGTTAAGTGAAACATTAAAAAAATTAAACATGGCTGGCAATCATAAATAATCCAACAGAAGTTCTATAGCCTATATTTTAATAATTATCTAAGTTCAGAGTATAACTCAACTTTACCTTAATTCTAACTTGATAATTCATCCCATCATGTACATTTTTTATGAAATTGGAGTTGTATGTAGGATTTTCATTTTAATATTAAAGACTAAAGAAAACCTTAAGAACTCAGCATAATCACATTTGAATATGAACTTAGGTTTGTTTCCTAATTATTTATTATTAATTATTACTATAATTAATAATTATTTAACAAGGCAGAGACTCCATTCCAGACTGATGCAGCCAAGAACACAGAACTTTCTCTCTCTCTGGCTCTCAGGTGGACTCCGTTTCTATAGTGGAGGTGCCACTCAGAGAGAGGCTTGCCATTGTTACCAGCCCCAGCTCCAGAGTCCTGGCTTACTGATTTTTCTGGCAAAAGACTGGCCTTAAAAGACAGAGCTTTTAATCTTTTACAAAAGGAACTTTCAATTACTTCATAGTATGGAGAAGCTCAAGCATAAGGCTGCTCTCAAGAACAGTGGAGAATGTGGTGAAAGGCAATTGGGAGGAAATTTAAGATACAGGCTAAACTGCAAATCATGTAGTTTGCGGGAAAGAATGGGGAATATGATAGCTGAGAGAAGCCCTCCTGGTCAGAGCAAATATCAGACACTGACTTCAGAAACTGTCCCTTCAAAGGAGCCATAATTTGATTGATTAGTTTATAAGGTAACCTATGCCAGAAGGTGTTGTTGAACTGATAGAGCAATCAGCTGGCAACTAGTGGAGCTTAACAGCTGGGCATTGTCAGGGAAAGAGAGGAAAGAAGCCCTATCAAATCACATGGGGAAATATGAATAAAAAAATATTGTTTACAAGAGGCACACTCAAAATTTGTAATAAAAGGATGGAAAAAAACAAACAAACAATAAAAACCCCAAAAACAAACAAAAAATCACTGTCAACCCAGTGTGAACTCTGGGCACACCTAAAGTTGTATCTCCCAGAGGAACAGTATCATAGGCTTAACACTTTGTGTGTGGGGGAGTGGGGTAATAAATACTTCACCAAAATAATTCATCATCACTAAACAAATAAACAAATAAATAGCAATAAAAATCCCTGATGAGAGTGAGAGACCAGTGCCCAGAGCTACCACAATGCATTATTTAAAGTGTCCAGTTTCCAACTACTGCAACAACAAAATATGATGTATACACAGAAAGAAGAAAGTATGACCCATACCCTGGATAAAAAGCAGGCAACAGAAAATGCCTGTGGATGTGAACAGATATCAGACATAACAGAAAAATAGTTTAAAGTAGCCATTATGTTAACAGAATAAGGGAAACTATGATTAAAGAAGTCAAGGAAGGTATGATGACAATGTCACATCAAATAGAGAATATCTATAAAAGAGAACCAAGTGGTAATGACAGAGTGGAAAGGTAAAACAACTGAAATAAAAAATTCCATAGATGGGTTCAAAAGTAGATCTGAATTCATAGAAGAAAAGAAAGGTGAACTTGAGACAGAGAAATAGAAACCATGCAAGCCAAAGAACATGGAGAAAAAAGAATGAAGAAAAATGAAGAGGCTCAGAGAAATATGGGGCACTAGTAGGCACACCAGCATGTATATAATGAGGATGCTAGAAGGAATTGAGAGAGAAAGAAGAGGAAATAATGTTTGAAGAAATAATAGCTGAAAACTTCCCAAAGTTTTTATAAAATAATGACTTACACATTCATGAAGCTCAACAGATTGCAACGAGGATAAATGCAAAAAAACCCACAAACAGACTCAGCATAATAAGAACTTTGAAAGTCAAAGCCAAGGAAAAAATCATGAAAGCAGTAAGGAAAGAAAATCACACAATACTTACATGGAAATTCCAAAAGATTAATAGCTGATTTTTGAACAGAAGAGCAGAATGGAGGCCAAAAGGCAGTGGGATAACATATTCAGAGTGCTCAAAGAGAACAAAAGCCTGTCAAACATGAATCCTATATCAAGCACAGCTATATTTAAAAAATGAAAGCATATTAAGGACTTTCCAAGGTATAGAAAAAATAAGAGAGTCTGTTACTGGAAGACCCATCTTACAAGAAATACTAAAGGAAGTTTTTGAGGCTGAGAGAAGTGATCTCAGGTAGTAATTCAAATCCACATTAGTAAAGAGTATTATATAACTATATAAAACAGTAAGAATATATATATTTTTGTCATTTTTCTCTTCATTCATTTAAAAAGCCATTGTATAAAATTATACATATGTTATAGATAATATATAATCCATCTTTATAAATATTATTATATATTAGTCTTTGCATAATATATATATATTTTATATATAATTTATTGTAGGGCCTATAATTTCTTTTAGGGCCTACATATAGAAATGTAATATATTTGCCAATAACAGTGCAAAAGAGGCACATGAGAGCAAGGGCTAAGGAAATGACTACGGATGGTAAAAGTAATTATAACAATTTATTGTTGAGTTTGCACATTAATGTAATATGCATGATGATAATACAACAATGAGATGGAAAAGGGAATAGATATAAAGGTATAATATTTGTATATAATACTGGAATTAAGCTAGTACAGGTTGGAAGCTGAGTCAGTTAAGTTGAGATATATATGGTAAATTTTAGAGCAGCTAGTACAAAAGAACTCAAAAATATGGTTAAAATTATGAAATAAATTAAAATTCTACATTAGAAAATATTTACTTAGTGCAAAAGAAAGCAGTAAGGGAAGAATAGAGGAACAAGAAGATATGAGACATACAGAAAGCAAAAAGGAAAATGGTAGATATATGTCTGAATATATCAGCAATAACACAAAAGACACATACAGAGTGAGAGTAAGAAAAAAAAAGAAGTAAAAAGATATTTCAAACAAAAACCACAAGACAGCTGGAGTGGTTATGCTAAGATAAAATAAACTTTAAAACAAGAAATGTTACTATTGATAAACAGGGACATTTTATAATGATAAAAGGGTAAATTCATCAGGATGATATAGCAATTATAAACACAAAACAATTATAAGCACAAAAACACACCAAAAAGTGTGAAGGAAAGGGTGAAATAAATAAAGAAGAGTAGACAATTCAACAATAATATTTGGAGACTTCAATACTTCACTTTCATTAATGGATAGATTAGACTAAAGACCACCAAGGAAATAGAAGACTTGAAATGTTATAAGCCAACTAGACCTACCAATCATCTTTAAAATATTCCACCCAACAAACAAATATACTTTCTTCTGTATGGTACATGAAACATTCCGCAGAAGAAACTGTATGCTAGGCCATGAAACAAACGTCAATAAATTTAAAAAGTTAGAAATAATGCGAAGTATTTTCTTTGACCACAATGGAATGAAATCAGAGTCAATAGCAGAAAAAAAAATCAAGAATCTCACCAATATGTGTTAATAAAACCACATGCTTCTTAATAACAGGTGGGTCAAAGATGAAATCAAAAGGGAAATCAGAAAAAAACATTTGAGATGAATAGAAATGAAGACACAAAATTTACAGGATGCAGCTAAGGCAGGGAAATTTATAATTGTGCCTCTATTAAAAAAATATAAATGATCTCAACTCAGTAACCCACCTAAAATGGGTAAAAAATTTGATAGATGTTTCTCCATAAGAAGATAAACAAATGTCCAATAACATATGAAAATATACTCACCATCATTAATCATCAAGGAAATGCAAATCCACTGTGAGATACTACTTCATACCACTAGGATATAAATAATTTAAAAAAAAGATATTAGTATTGTTACAAGGAAGTGGAGAAATCAGAACCCTCATACTTTGCTGGTGGGAGTCTAAAATGGTACAGCTGCTTTGGAAAACAATTTTGCAGATCAAACAAAATCTTGCACATGTATGTTAGTAGCAGTATTATTTATAATAGCCAGAAGGTGGAAACAACCCAAATGTCCATCAACTGATAAATGGATAAACAAAATACTTCCTACAAGGAAATATTATTTAGCCATAAAAAAGAATGAAATACTGATGCATAATAAAACATGGATGAATGTTGAAAAAATTATATTAAGTGAAAGAAGCCAATCACAAAGGATCACATATTTACATAATTTCATTCATATAAAATATCCAGAGCAGGAATACACATATATAGTAGATTAGTGATTGCATAGGGGTGATGAGGGGTGTGTGTATAAGGAATGATAGCTGCAGGGTAAGGGGTTTCCTTCTGAGGTTATGAAAAAGTTTTAAAATTGACTGGTGATGGTTGCACCTACTGGTGAATGTACTAAATACCATTGAATTTTACACTTTAAATAGATGAATTGCATGTTATGCAAATTATATCTCAATAAAGTTTTAATAGTAAATAATGTGTCAAGCTAGTTTTGGAGAAAATTTGTGTCTAATTCTGTGTAATACAATGTTATCTGTTTTTAAATAATTGATTGACTTATATTCCTTATCTCAGTTTCTTGCTGGTGACAAGTATACAGAACTCACATCTATTCCTGGATGCTAGTAGACTTTCAGAGTTCTGGGCCCTGGCCTAAGACATTTGATCTTGTGACCCATTGTCTAATTGATGCAAAAATTTGCTTACTTGACTTATCATGTTTATCAAATAGACCAGAGAATATGGACAGACCAAGCTTGTTAAAGGAGGAACTGAATCTGGCTCAACTTATCCTAATCTGTTTTCTTTCTCAAATGATTGAATCACGTGTGTGTGTGTTTTGTTTTGTTTTGATTTGTATAATCATCAAAGTAAAGTGATACAGGTAGCCACAGTTCCATGACTTTTCCCAAATTTTGAAGATTCAGAAGAGAACAAAAACAATACTTATAAGTTAATTATGGTAATATTCAGCACTAGTATTTTGAATGCTAGTTATAATGCTTATTAAAAATAACTGAAAAGGAAGTAATTACTATTATACCAAATAAGTCATTCATGATAATGCCTCTACTTACATCTTCTAGTGGCACATTGATCATAGCTCCTCTCTTTAGGTAGCTATGTTTTTGCTAGATGGGCTGGGATACTCCTGGTACATACCTGGTTAGGACACATTACTTTGGGGTAAATGATAGGTGGCCTTCTTGGGGCGAAGGGCATATGAGAAATTGATACAGAGCAATGCCATGAGAAACTAATGGAGAGTAATTAGATTTTCTTATTTAAATAAGGAAATATCAAGACACTGAGGAAGCTGAGATATCTGTAGGCATATTAAATTTGTGAAGGAGAAGAAACTGAGAATAAGTAGAGGCAGTTAAACAGTATAGAGAGAGGAGAACAAGGAAAATGGACAAGGAAAAGGCAAAGTCAAAATTCATGAATGAGAAATCATATGACATATGATGAAATTGTAGCCAGATACCTCTTGATACTGAAAGATTATACATTTAATCTTGACATTATTTGCACTTCAGAAATGAGCAATAGTGTTCTTTATATGGAAATCTGACATTTACTTAGAAAAACAAACCTTGAGAATCGTATTAAGTCAACTTCTCAATAAAAACATATTAAAATTCTCTTTTAAGGTTTTCTGAAATAAATGCATCCAGAAGGTGTTTATTTCTTTAATAGTCTTTCTTTCAGGAGTCCCTAAACATGACCATGTAATTTAACTTAGCCTTGACATCTTGACCTTTTTCCCTTTAACAACTGTCATCTATTACTAGCAGCAGTTTTGCATCAATGTTTTCTTAGCCAGAATGCCAGAAAAGAATGAATCCAAACTTGATTGTTTTGAGAGTAATGGTTAGAGTTCTCTAAATGATATAAATCTTGAGCTTTCATTCATGAAATAATGTTTTTTTCTAAGGTAATATTTCCAATTAAGTATATTCAACAATGAAAGTTTGTTAAGGAATGTCAGAGTGCTCATACACTTTGCTTTTGCCAGAATCTTTGCATTTAAATCCCTCGTAGATCAAAAGAGTGCTTGTGAAAGAAATCACCATTTTAAAGAACAAAATTAAAAATATTCTTGTTAATAAATCTTAATAAAGTTTATTAATATTAGTGTTAATAACTTGGTAAGGTTATAATGCCTGACATATTTTCTCCCACTCTTACTAAAGTATCTGTTAATATATACATTTAAAAACTAATGACTAAGGTGAAGTAAGTCAGAAAGAGAAAAACAAATATCGTATATTAACACATATACGTGGAATCTAGAAAAATGGTACAGAGGAATCGGTTTGCAAGGCAAAAATAGAGACACAGATGTAGAGAATAAACGTATGGACATGAAGGGGGGAAAGCAGGGGAGGAGATTGGTGGTGGGATGAATTGGGAGATTGGGATTGACATATATACACTAATATGTATAAAATAGATAATTAGTAAGAGCCTGTTGTATAAAAAGTAAAATAAAATAAAATTAAAAAAAAAAAGACACACACAAAAAGTAATGACTACAAAAGCATTGAATAACATGGGAAGAAAGATGGAAATGTGAGCTTTAAAAATTTATATTAACCTCAATATTTAGGCATTTACATGTTATTTTAACTCACAGTTGTGAAATCTTCATACAGTACACCTACACCAGAATAGCTTGGGCATGGGCAACTGAGGATGGGGGTGGACAACAGAAATAGTCCAGAGACTTACCTAGCCTTCCTTTCTCCACTTCAGGAACATAATACCTACCTATTTCAGAACCTAGAAAATCAACTATCCAACCAGATTTAAACTAAGAAAATATTCAGCTGAATATTTGCCCAGATCATCAATGCACAAAGGACGATAAAATATTATTAGCATGTAAATGAAGGATAAGGAGAAAAAAATTTTTCCCAGATCCCTTTCTATACTTTATGTGAATCTCCAGAAAGTAAAAGAAAGAAAATAGAGAAGTAATAAAGAGCTGTAAAACCATTTCCTAAAACAGAAATAAATGCAAAATTTTCAAATGTAAAGATCTACCATATGTTGTATTAAAAAAGAAAAGGCACAGATCTAGAGTATTATGTTGAACATATAGAAATTTAGGGTGAAGAAAAATTCCCCCAAAATTTTCAGAGCATTATAAAGAAAATATAATGCCACCTACAAATGAAATTCAGTTTGACTACAGATTTCTCATAATTAACATATTAGAGTAGAAAGCAGTAGATTAACATTTTGAGGAAGATTTTTTATAATCTAGAGTTTAATACCCACCCAAAATAGCATTCTAATATAAAGGTAAATTTTTTAAACATGAATTATATAATGATACACAACCTTATAATTTATAGTCAATATCTGAAGGAACTATTCTAGAACAACTAGCAAAATAAAATAGTTAACCAACTTAACAAACAAATCAAAGAAAGCAGAGGCATGATGTAAAATAAAGATTGACATACAAAACTCCTTTTCACATTCATATTTACATGAAAAATTTTCACCTGATGAAAATAATTTTAAAAGGAAGAGGAACTGGAACTAAAATAACAAAAAAACAGACAATGAGAGGAGAAGAAAAGAAGTGATAATATGCCAAAGTTTGTGTGTTATTTTTGGCAAAATTAAATTCTAGTTGACATATTAATACAAATAACTATAAACATGTATATTTAATATATAAAGATAGCTGTATAAGAATAGAAATATACCCATTATTTTTCTAGCAGTGGAATAGTAATTAGAAAAACAAAATTTTATAATCCAATAATGATCATTAAAAGGCAATTATAAATGATAATAGCAAAAAAAGCATGCTGAGCATATTGACATGAAAAAGATTGGAAGTCATCACTCCTATCCTTACCAGAAAACCTGAACAAGTGAAAACCAATGCGTTTTCATGGACCCTTCAGAAAATTATGGTTGTAAGGCAAACCAAAGCCTTGAAATCCAGAGAGACATGTGTCTCTCACAAGATACAGCATTGGGTATCTGCTTACCTGGAGCAGAAGCCACTGGTCACCACAAAATGGTAATTTTGAAAAATTACTGGAGGCTGAATGAAGAGAAACTTCTGAAGGTTGTGTCATCTGGAATCGCCACTGTCTTCACAGCTTTCTTTCCAGGAACCCCCATGATTCTCATGGTGAGAATCTGAGAGAAATCTTGTCATAGTCTTGAAAGGGGGAAGGGTAGACTAACCATGATGGATTTCTCCCAGACTCTTTTCCCTAACAAAGGCCCAGTATCCAGGAGGAAGGTATTCCCAGAGGGCACTTCTGAAACCTTATCCCATCTAAAGGAAGGGAATTGTGCCCAACTCCAGGCAGTTTCAGACTTCATGTCTTCTGTAAAGGAAATAAAAATGTCATAGCCACCAAGGGTCAGGGATTTGAGAAAATTGATGGGGATAGCTTCAGACAGGGAAGGAAATAGGAATACGGGCATGTCCTTGAAGAAGGGACAGAAACTTGTGAAAGTCCAATAAAAGACAAACACAACCCTAAGATTATAGAATGTCCTCTTCCCCATACTCTATCCCCACACGATAAACCTCCAATATGATAACAGTGCATTACATTGGAAGACCAACATCACACTGACTCTCTCTCAGTAGCAATACATAAGGGAATTTGAAAGCCTAGAAGTGAAACAAAAACAAAGAAAGTAGGTGATTTTGAAGCCTCTGGTACCTATAGCTATATTAAATGTTAAATCTGGCCCAAATCACAGCCAAATTATCATAAATCTTCACACTAAAGGCATATTTATCTTAGTATCTATTACCTTGTATTACAGCTGCTTTCAACTTAAAAAAATTACAGTAGCATACCAGAAGGTAAGAAAAAATACAATGAAGAGACAAAGTAAACAGAATAAGATTCATATGTGACATATTTGTTGGAATTACCAGTACAGGAATTTAAAATAAGAATTATTAATATGCTTTCGGCTCTAATAAAAAAAGTAGACAACATGCAAGAACAGATGGGTAACGGATGTCATTAAAGAGATGAAACCCTAAGGAAGTATCAAAGTGAAATGCTAGAAATCAATAACACAGTAACAGAAATGAGTAATGCCTTCAGTGTGCTCGTCAGATAAGGCAAGGATAGGGGAACTTCAAAATAAGTCAACAGAAAACTCCCCAGATGAAATGCAGAGTAAAAGATGAATGAAAAAATAGAAAGTCCAGGAACTTTGGGATAATATCCAAAAGAGTGATCTGTTCATAATTAATGACATGATCCAAAATCATATCCAGGAACTGCAGAAAAAATAAAGCAGTACAAATATAAAAACAAAGCAAAACAAAATATACACAACACACACATCCCTAGGCATATCACAGTGAAACTGCACACAAAATCAAAGACAAAGAGAAAATCTTGCTGAAGGAAGTCAGGAAAAAGAAATACCTATGGAGGAATTAGGTTAAGAATTACCGTGGACTTCTAATAAAATACCATGAAAGTAAGAAAAGAGATTAGGTTAGATTCTACTGGTTATATCATACCTAGCACAAATAGTGAACCTTAATGTACATGAATAAAACAAAATTAATTAAGGAATCAGGAGACTTCAGGATGGAATTCAGATGGCGACAAAATAATTTAACCATACTAAAAATGTATGATATAACCTCACTCAATACTGTTGGTGAAAAAATGTTCTTACCTAAGTAACTTTGGAAATACTTGGAGACTCTAAGAGCAAAAGGAACTGTACATTAGTTCTGTACTCTAGTTGGTAAAATTATTTCCCATAGGGGTGTGGGTTAACATGTCACATGTATACTGAGGTTGAACAAATAAGTAAATGTATGGAGCACAGTGGCTCAGGGTTCTCACTGATGACACGGGAGGTTATAGATAAAAAATGCCAGAAGTCTAGAATGAACAATGTGGTACTGGATTAGTGTTGGATACCTCAGTATGAATTCACTCTAATTAATACAGATTGAGATAAACATATAGGATAACATATAGATAGAGATGAGCAACAAGCACACTTAGTGCCCAGATCTTGGTTTCTAATACCAGTATGGAAGGGGGGGGGGGAAATGAGTAACTTGGCAGTAGAGGAACTTGACAAACACAACCTCAGTCAGGTGATCAAAGTTATCATCATTAACCCATACAAGCAATACAATCATGAGAGAAACAACGGACAAGCCCATGTGGAAGGACAGTCTAAAAATTAACTTATCAGTACTCCTCAAAATGGTCAAGGTCATCAAAAACAGTGAAAGCCTCCAAATCTGTGACTGCCAGGAGACGTGATGGCAACATATAAAGTGGTAGACTGGATGGAATCCCAGAACAGAAAAAGATACTAAGCAAAAATGAAGGAAATCTGAATAAACTAGGGTTTAGTTAACAATCATGTATCTATATTGTTCATTTGCATGACAAATGTACCATACTAATGTAAGATAGGGGAACAATAGGGGAAAAAGAGAACTCTCTGTATTATCTTTCCAATTTTCTGCAAATGTAAAAGTAATGTAATGTAAACGCTATTGTAAGTAATCTAAATATAAAAACTATTCTGTAATTAAATGTTTATTCAAAAAGTAAAGGAATGGGGCTCCCCTGGTGGCGCAGTGGTTGGGAGTCTGCCTGCAAACGCAGGGGCCATGGGTTCGAGCCCTGGTCCAGGAGGATCCCACATGCCACGGAGCGGCTAAGCATGTGCACCACAACAACTGAGCCTGCGCTCTAGAGCCCACGAGCCACAACTACTGAGCCCACGTGCCACAACTACTGAAGCCCACGTGCCTAGATCCCGTGCTCTGCAACAAGAGAAGACACTGCAATGAGAAGCCCTCAGACCACAACGAAGAGTAACTCCCACTCACTGCAACTAGAGAAAGCCCGTACACACCAACGAAGACCCAACACAGCCAAAAATAAATTAAATAAATAAATTTTAAAAATAACTAAAGGAATGAATTAAGACTAAAATTTTATAGTGCGCCTAATAAACTCACTCCAATTTCTCTTAAAAACCATGGTAAATAGTAGACAAAAACCTGGTCAGCAAAAAATGTCCAAACAATATAAGCATGCATCGTAATAGTAAACTTTTAAAATAACTTCTTAAAAATGGATACTTTGCAGATTGACTTTTAAAAAATCAACTTAGTATATATTTCAGGTGATTTTTATGCATTGCTTATCACAACTGTATGCTGTGGAAAGGGCTGTTAACTCTAATTTTCAAATTTCAGAAAAATTAAAGAATTGACAAGCAAATATACTGGCCATTGTTTGTATTTTAACTAAGAATGTAAAGATTTACACAGTGAAGTGATTTGCATCCATTTTTTCTGTTGTTGCTGATGGTGGTAGTAGTAGCACTGTGGTATTGTTTTGATTTGTTTTATTTTTATATTATTTTGCTTGTATTTCTATTTCTCTCTGGGTTCATTTATTGGGTTAAAAAGCAATTTCCTCACTTATCATTAAAAAAAGAGGCCATCTTTCTATTTAATATATTTCCTCTTTTAGTTCATTACCTTGTTTCTCCGTTACTCAGTGGTAAACCTCATATATAATCCTGAACTGCAGTTAAGGCTTGACCTGAATATGCGTGTACTTGTGAAGAGATTACTAATGCTAAGTCTAATGTATTGCATCATGTTCTACTTTTTTAAAAATGATTGAATTATTCCAATGAAGTCTCAGTCTTATTTTAAAAAGTAGCAGCCCTTGCCAGCTTGTACATCCAGTTGTATATTAGGACGCTGCAACAGAAGGGAAATTATTTAGGATATAACCCACTTTGTGAAGAACATCACTGCTTTCTCAGAGCTATAGAAAAACACAGTAGGAGACTTCCATTATAAGTAGATAAGAGGGTGTCATCTTTTTTACATGCAATAGACAAATGTACTAGCTTTTCTTTTTTAAATTTGAACTTAAAATTTTTTTGTAAATTTTATTTATTTAATAGTTAAATTTTTATACTAGTTTTTCTGATTGGGCAAATTGCAGCAGAGTTAAAGTGCTAGTTTCTTGTCCATAATTAAAATTAAATTATAATCAACTCAGAACATACATGTATAATATTCATATATATGTCATTGAAAATAGCCACATCTAATAAAAGAATGATTAAGTAGAACCATTTCACTAACTAACTGAGAAGCTTTAAAATCTAAAGGGATGTGCTTCAAGAATGCTGCTAGGGGTTACAGCAAAAGTTACCAACAGGTTAACTGCTCTAAAAACTTCATTAACAAAGATCAAGTACCCAGGTACAAGTTAATTTAAAAGAAGCAAGAATATGACTTGGGAAAATGCTTCATGTGACTTTTTAATCCTAGATTTCTATTTACTTTGTTATATATATATTTTTAGC
Organism: Balaenoptera physalus; assembly: GCF_965194825.1. NCBI lineage: Eukaryota > Metazoa > Chordata > Mammalia > Artiodactyla > Balaenopteridae > Balaenoptera > Balaenoptera physalus. Next base: position 58,680,126 of record NC_138883.1, on the reverse strand, counting down.
TACATTTATTAAAAAGTATCATTTTGCCATCATGTTGTGGCTGTTTCCCTAGCATAACAGAACACAAAGCCATTCTAATTAATAAGATGGGCAATGTCACATTTTTATTCTCATCCTATATCCCATCCCTGGAAAAACTTGCCTATCACTTTCAACAGGCTAACAATTCTTCAGCCTCCATATGAACCTATCTCTCCCTCAAAACTCTTTTTTTCATTCATGACATGTTTTCTTTATATTTTGGATTAGCATATTTATCCATGAAATTTGGCAAAATTGGCTGTTTCTCCTTTTTCTATGCCTAAAACATCCAATTAGTCTATCTCCTTCATGTCATTCATAGTTATCCCATTCATTTCCATCCCCATCACCACAGTATTCATACTTAGCTTGTCATTGAGTTTTAGTTTGGTGCTCTAGTTAAAAAAAAAAAGAAAAGAAAAAAAAATAGAAGCTTGGCCAAAGATGCTTAGTTGGGAGGTTAAAACCTAGGACAGTGAAAATGAAGAAAAGAAGAAATGAGGTGTGGAGGAATGTGAAGCAATGTGAAGTGATCCAGCATGGTGATTGCTTCTGCTTCATAATGAGCTGAAAAGAAACAAAACATGTTTCTTGGCAGGTGTGTACATTGGTGTTTCTTTAGATAGAATGCGTGGAAAGGCTGTATTTCAGATTAGTCTGTGGGAGAGGAGAAAATTCACTTGCCAGGCTCATTTCCATGTTCTATTCTGCATTAATTAAAGTTCACCCCACTGGGAGTTAATTTTTCTCTCACTTCTCTATTGCATGATATACCCACTTGGCGGCCACACCAGATTGCCAGATCTCTTTCTGTCTAATGCAGTATTTCATCTCAACCCAGAAGGGGCAGGAGGAACTTTAAATTCTAGGTGTGAGGCTGAATGGCTTGGCTGCAGAGGAGTCATTACGGGGGATGACCAGCACTCCCACCTGCCTGGAAGTTACTGGAGACATTGTGATCTCAGAGGTGGGCAGAATTGTTGGAAAGAATTAAATTGTCAGAACAGTCAAGGATAAATCATGAAACCAGAACAACTGTAATTATTATGGAAAAAGGAATGTATAGTATTAATATGGCCTTACATAATTCTGGGGAGCTTTGGGAAGTACAGCTCAAAAGAGTTTGTTGAAGGATTATAGAAAAGGTACTAAAAAGACTTTTCATCAACCTTTAGCACTAGTGAGGACAGGCAAGTGGGTGCTTGTAAGGACATACGGGAAGCCAGGTACCGGTAGCTGCTAGAGTGAGAATGGGAAGAGGAGCTGGGGGAAAAGCCCAGTGATAACTACTGTCTTTGTGTCTGGCAGTGGGCCTGATGTCACTGTTGGTTAGCAGAGCTAGCAATCATGTAGGAGTGGACATGGAACAGTGTAGGGTAGAGGCAAGCTAGAATATTCTAGTGCCTATGTATTTGTCTTATTACTGCAACCTTCAGAGATCAATGACTTCTGTTTTACTTCTACTTTTCAAATCTCAGGCAAATTTCTCTTTAGACCAACTCTCATTCAGAAGCATACAGGAAAGGGGATTGTGGGAAGCATAGTTCCAGCTTAGTCAAGTCTCATAGATAATTCCAAATCAATTTGGTATTCACATACACCTCCATTAAGACAATAGCAGTCATGCCTCTACCAAACTATGCCTTGGACAATGCTTACTGTCTCCTCAATAATAGTCAATAAAAAATACTATGTATCACTTAATTCATTTTGGATGATGTTCATACCTTTATTGTTGAATCACACATTCCCTCTACTATCCTGTCAAACACTGATATATGAATTTAAAATATATGATCACATCTCATATAATAGGAGAGGGGAAAAGAGGAAATATTTGGTATGTGTATACTAATATTAATATATGCAGGACTATTATAACCATTGTGGTCCTATGTATGTCACTGGTCACAAAGGCTTACATGGTATTTGGAACATTCTTGTTTTATCCCTCCCCCTCTCTGCCCCACTGCATATTCTCTTTGCCTTCAGCAAACACCTCAGCTGGTCATGATTCTTTGTTTTGTCAGTATTCCAAAATTTTATTACCAAGGGGTCTGGGCAATTATTAATCTTTTCTGTATTGGGTTGTTGTAGATTTCCATTACTTTTTTTTCCCTAATGGATATGGAATTACTAATATGTAATTAGGAGACCTTCTGACTAACAGACATATTTCTCACTACTCCTATTTTGTGATAACCACCAAGTGAATCTCCCCAGTCTACACAGTAAACTCCTCCTTTGCCTGTTGGCTCAGTTGCCATGAACGAAGTAACTTAGTGGCAGCCATGATCTCCAGTTTAATGGAACCATTGTTCAAACCTGATGGAAGTAGTTGGTCCCCTGGAAACCAGGATTTCTGTATTAGTTTTCTATTGCTTTGTGACATATTACCACAAACTTGGGAGCTTAAAACATTCATTTATTATCACATAATTTTCGTATATGAGAAGTCCACCAAGGCTCAACTGGAGTTCTCTGCTTGGGGTCTCCTAAGGCCAAAATCAAGGCGTCAGTTAAGTTGGACTCTTATATGGAGGATCTAGGGAAGAATACATTTCCAAGCTCTTTTATGCTATTGGCAGAATTCATTTCCTTACAGTTGTAGGCCTGAGATTCCTGGCTGTTGCAGAGGCTGAGCCCATCTTCCAGAGGCCACTTGGATTCCTCCTCATATGGCCCTCTCCACCTTTAAAGTCAGAAACATTTTTTTGAATACTTTTCATGCTTCAAATCTCCTGACTTGTTCTTTTACTGCTAGTTTTTATTTATTTATTTATTTATATAGAACATTTTTTAAAATAATTTTTTATTTTATTTTTTAAATTTTTTGTCTGTGTTGGGTCTTCGTTGCTGTGCGCGGGCTTTTCTCTAGTTGTGGCGAGCGGGGCCTACTCTTCATTGTGGTGCATGGTCTTCTCATTGCGGTGGCTTCTCTTGTTGCAGAGCACGGGCTCTAGGCACGAGGGCTTCAGTGGTTGTGGCACGGTCTCAGCAGTTGCAGCACATGGGCTTTAGAGCACAGGCTCAGTAGTTGTGGTGCACGGGCTTACTTGCTCCGTGGCATGTGGGATCTTCCTGGCCCAGGGATTGAATCCACGTCCCCTGCATTGGCAGGCGGATTCTTAACCACTGTGGCACCAGGGAAGTCCACTGCTAGCTTTTAAAGATACATCTTATTGAGTCAGGTATAACCAGATAGTCTTCACATCTTAAGGCCAGCTGACTTGCGATTTTGATTATGTCATAAAATAATTTGTTCATGTAAGTACTTTAATGTTTGAATAACCAGGGAACAAGAATGCTGTGTATGTGTGGCAGGGGAAAAGGGGGGGGACATTTAGAATTTTGCCTATCACAATCTCTAATCCATCCAGCAGAGCCTGAAGTTTCAAAGATGGGAATACAAAAAGGGGAACTGTATTTTAGGAATAACTATGAGAGGAGGTGCTATCAATCTAATCCTTCTACTCCCAGACCCATGGATCCAGGGTATGGGAGAAACAGCACAATATGTTGATTCTTAACATGTACATCAAGGAGGATATTATCCCAGCCCTGCTGTGATGCCATCAAGCCAGCACCATGACTAAATCTGCAAAAGATTTAGTCTACAAAAGGTCATTCAACTATTTAATGGCATGATGGGGAAAATGATAAAATCAGTGTATTCCATGAACAAGAACTCATTAGCACACTTCATTTTATGAACAACGACTTCCCTGATAAGAAGCAGTGATATTGGGGAAACAGAAGCAATGCTGTTGACATAAACTTGATGAGATTTGGACATACAATAAATATATAAATAATGTTTCTTTTTTCTCGTTTTGGCAGAAGCATTCAAACCAGAGAATGTAAATTAGTATCCAAAGTAAGTATCTATTCCAATGAGAACAAATCACTCCACCTTCCATTATAGAATTAACCCAGTGTGGTCAGGGAGACTTTTCAAGGAATGGTGGCATGTTGTGGGATCAGTATTAGTCCCTGTTGCTGGCAGGTTTGGCACTCAGCAGTGGACATTACCAGGTGATTCTTGGTGAGTGGAAGTCCATATTGCTGAATCCATACATACCCTCCATCCTTACCCCTGTTACCACATTATTCAAAGCCCATTGGACAAGGAGAAGGATAGCTTGGAGAGACGTTGACTGACATTCAAGGAATAATTCATCGTGTCCACCTGATTATTAAGATTCTTATGTGCTTCATTATTTTTTTCTAAGCATGGGCATGGGGCACAAGTATTTTATTAGGGATGTCTGTCTTTTACCTTTTCCCTGTCCCCTTTGTCAACAAATTTTCAACCATATTCCTTCAAAGCTCCTGACTCTCAAGCCAAACTATTAGTCACAGCCTGTGGGTCAATGTAACCCTGAAATTCTGGGCATCTCTTCTTCCAGTCAAAATTAACAATAAGGTAAACTCCTTGATAGAAAGATTATCTCTGAAAATGTTACTTCAGAGCTATCCCTCAGCAGGGTGCTAATGCTGCAGATGGTCACTTTTGGGCGGTACCAAAACATTATGGAGAATTATTTTTAAGCCAGGCTTACTGAATAGTGGGCATAAGGAACTCCTCATGGACTATAAATGCCAGTTAAGGGAAAGTGAAGGCTATTTAGTGGTAGGAGAAGTCATGGAAACATGAGCACTTTCTCATGTAACTTTGTGTTTTTAGTAACTATTTGAGCCTTATTTGTTTATACTACCTCCATTTGAAGATTGAGTGCTACGTTGCACACCCAACTTTATGGCTTGATGAGTCAGACAACACCCAGTTAATGATGGGCATATGGAATTTCATGGTAAATTGGTGGTCAAAGTTAAGTATTTAGTCTCTTCTAGGGCCCCCAAACAAGCATGAAGCTGTTTCTCCTCAGGTGAATCTATAGAGGCTAGCATAGCTTTGCTCCAAAATTATGAAAGTCTGTACTATGAATCACCCACAGGGGCCTGCCAAATATTCCAGACTTCATCCCTATCTTCCCTAGCACCATTAAATCTACTGGGTCGTATGGACAATTGGCATAATACCCTGCACAGCAGCCTGGACTTATTGCATTACCTGTTCTCCGCAGCTCACTCAAAACTGGCATCCTTTCAGCTTATCAGGTAAATGGCTTGGAATTGCAAACTCAAATGAAGTATATTCCCCAAATCCAAAGAGGACCACTAAGCACTGCTTCTCTCTTAAATGTAGGAAACGTTATTCATCAGGTCTATAAGTTCAATGGATAATTTTTTCCCACAATTTTTGCAGAAAATAGTGCTGCCAAAATTTCTAACACAGGGCGCTTTTTTCTCTAGCCTAAAATTTCCCTTTCAGCCTTTACTAATATTCTCCTTAGGACCCTTCTAGTTTGCACCTGACAGCTAGTCCCAAAGCTGATCCACATGTTTCAGCCTTTTGTCACGGCTGCAGCTCACTTTTGTTACCAATATCTGTTTAGGTATCTGTACTACACGGCAAATCTATTCTAAAACCTGCTGGATTATTCGACAATGATTTTTTTTAAATCTCTCATGATTCCATTTGTTGATAGTGGCTCAGATGGATGGTTCTTTTGCTCCAGGTCATTGTTATCAGGTGCCACAGGCATCTGTAGTCTATACTGGGTTGGAATGTTCAAGACATTTAACTCATGTGGTTCCAGTTAATGCTGGTTCTTGGCTGGGAACTCCTTCATGGATGTTAGTGAGAACAACATCGATTTTGTCAGTGTGACCTCTCCATGTGGCTTTGACTTCTAATAGCAAATTCACTGGTTTTTAAGAGCAAGTGTTCCAAAAGGTAAAAGGGAACACTTCAGATCTTCTAAGGACTATCTTTGTAAGTTACACAGAATCACTTCAGCTGCACTTTATTGATCAAAGAGAGTAACAAGGTGAGCCAAGATTTGATGAGGGGAAATATACTATGTGTGAGTACTAGAAGGTCTCATTCATTGGAGGCCATCTCTGTGGATTAGCTATAGTAGGAGAGCTTCAGAACATTTGTATCAAATATACAGTGTTAGTACCTCAAATCCTTTCATCTTGAGCATTACAGTATGTTCTGCTTATTCATTTCTCTTTAGTTGTCTACACTCAGATTCTTATTACTGCTCCTAGAATGTTCTGTACAAACACAAATCATATATATCTTTTTACTGCTCAGTACCATTTACTGACCCCCTCAGATTGTAGAATAAAATTTATGCCCCACATCTTCTAGTTTTAGCTCTTTGCACAGGAGTGAGAAGGTAGTCAGTGAAAATACAATTTTATAAATTGCTGAATGAACGACAAATGAAGTAGTATGTAGTGTAACCTTCTCTAAATGGCACTTTCAATTTTCAAAACCAAGGAGGAATATTTAATTCCTTTACTCTATTTAGAATAAGATATAATTGGTACCCTCAAGGAATTCAGAGCTTAGTAAGAAAGACAGATATAGAAAGTGATAAGGAAAGTACAGTATGGTAAATGCCATAAAAGTACATTTAAAAAGTAATTTAAGAAAGGAAAAGGAGTTTAAAAGATATGTAAAAAAGACATGTACACATGCACTGAATTTTTTTTTAATCTTGAAATTATAACTGTTCCACTGATGACATATTTTTTATAATCATAAAATTTTATATTCATAAAATTCCAATTTATACAATGTGCTATATATATTTCCTTTGAAAAATGAAAGATGGATAGATGTAGGCAAGAGTGATTTATTTTATATGATACGCTCAAAAAAGCACTCATATATAATGTACAAATAAATTAGATCAATTTTCATCCTGTTTTGTGAAATGTGTAAATAATAGAGTACACCATTTGTACGTGTTGGCTTCTGGTAGTAAAATAATAACAACAATAAATCTATTTGGCACTCTAATGTATTCTCCTAATTACTTCTACACTAATTCAAAAAATAAGATGTTGATTTAATCTGATTTCAAGGTATTATGAGTGCATAATAGGAAGCAGATTCCAAAAATTCCTGATTTCAACAAACTCATTCCTTAGGGAATATATTTATAAATATTTTTTCTTACTTGTTGTCATTATGCACATTTTGAAATCTCCATTCCTGTTTAACTTATCACTTGAAAATGATATGGCTTCTTGGGCTAGGCCTGCCCACATAGATATCACTTTGGACAGTCTGAAAAGAGTCAACCTGATCTACATCCTGCTTTCTGGATTGGTTTTAAAAAGCTTCTCTCCAAGACAAACTGCACATATTTCAGGTATATTAAATACTGGAGTTAGAGAGTTAAGACAATGCTTTCCATCTAGCTTTCTCATGTTGTTATAAGGGGTGTGTGTATGTGTGTGTGTACATTCTTGCAGATATAAGATTATAACATGATTAACTTTGTGTACAATCGCATGAAATAAGCTTAATGCAGTACTTTTACTGTAATATATATTAAATTTATATTTAAGTGAGAGTTTACTTAATCTCTTCACATAGATCTGTATTTGATCATGTACACACTTAATTTTGGTATTTTTTCCTGATCATTTAATCTAGAAGCACTTTCTTATATGACCCCCTAAGCCCACAAGTGCCTCCTTCTCCCTCGAGCAATCTATGTCAATAATTGAATATGTATTCTTTCATATTTTTTCCTTCAGGCTCATAGGATCAGGAAAGGGAAGGCAGACAATAAAGGCATATAATCAGGCAAGTTAACATTGTAAGTCCCTAGAGTTTTAATGCATAGTGTAGAACTTGAGAGGTCACTGTAGCCCATGCATCTCAAATTATCCCCCCCAAAAGGGACAGGAGAAATGGAATGCTTATCCACCAGGTCCTGTCAGGCATTGGTTGAGCGCTGTTACAGAGGACATGGAGTACTGGGCAGCACTGACAGCCTGCAGTGTCTGCAGGCAGAGTGGACCCGTGTTTTCAAAGAAAGCCCTCATGCAGGTGGTACAGATGCTGGGTGTTGGAGGGCAGGCTGAAATGTACTGCACTGGTAAGCTCCAAGGGGCTGTGAACAGGGTAATGCCCACATTTGCTGACAAAGAAACTTTGGGAATCATCTGTTGAAGATAGCAGAGCCTTCATCAGCCTGTATTCTTGAGTGACTGTGTTGAATCTGCACCCCAACACTGCAGATTGGACTTTAATCTAGCAAGAAATAAATCATATTTGTTAAGGAATAGAGATTAGGGTGTTTATGTATTACAGCAGCAACTATTAATAAATATCTGATGTTTCTCTGACTCTAAAGGACTCTAAAAATGAAGTATCAAGTTTTTCAATAGCCCTAATCCTTCACTGGATATCAGGATCCCATCCCATACATTTCAAATACCTTATTTAAAATTCTTCAAAAGAGGTACTGACTACTCTTTGTAATCCTTGTTCTGAATTGTTATGGAGTAATACATAGGACATTATCATATGACTTGTTTTCAACATGACAATGTCTTGCCTGCTAATGTATTACCAGAATCATCAGAACTTTGAATCTGACTATGTCTCTGCTAGTGACCAAGAAGTCTACCGATCAATTAAACAGAAACCGATCAATTAAACAGAAACTCTTCAGTCTCGAATGTCTCTGCATTCCCTTCTAAAAAATCACTTTATCTAGAAATTTTACCACCTTCTAGACATTAAGGTAAGAATAAACAGGAAAATAGAGGTTTTAAAGTCTTAAAATATTAAGAAAGATCCTTAGTGGTTTGTTCTCACTTGAATTTGTACCTATAGGACTCCCCTGATTTGTTGCCTTATCTTTCAGCTTGTCTTATGTTTATCATGGCTAGGTCATTTTCAAAATCACTTTCCTCCTTCAGGTCTCTAATATCCTATAAGCAAATTCAAATCCAATATGCTTCTATTATTCTATTATCAACTACCTTCATCGTATTCATAGGAATTAATTGGCTGCTTATTAAACACAGAAAACTCAGAAGAACAGTTCATGTACATTGTACATTTTAATCATCATAAACATACTGTAGAACAAGCACTAATATTTTGATTGACAAATGAAAATATAGAAGCTTGTTGCCAAAGTTTTCAGGGATATTAAGTGGCAAGGCCAAATTTAACTCAAATCTGGTTAAGCCAATATATTCACTGTCATGTACCACCTCTCTCACTGGATTTATTGTCCAAAGTATCTGATGCTCAATGTTATAGTAACAGGAAAAACAGATTAAGACCCCATAATATAAAGCATAATCTGAGATATTTATCATTGACTTCAAAGGTGTTAAGAACATGTCCTAATATTGAAAATACTTGTTTGTGGAAATTGCCATTCACTTGTAATGTTAATCTTAGATTGCTTTGCAAAAATAGCGAACTGGACCACCCTCCAAAACATATTATAAGGCACATTGTTCCCAGGTTATAGAAATAGAAATCAGTTCCAATTAGCAATTTATTCTAGGTACATATTTCTAACTTAGAAAAATTGCATACATATATTTGACTGAGTCCTCTATTTGTCTTTATCTGAAGAAGCCTATTAAATTCAAATGTGTGGCACATTTGAGTAAAGTAAGAGGAAATAATTAATGTGGTTCAGCCACACTGTGTGGGATTTACTCATGTTACTGCCAAGATTTGAGCAGAATGTAAGAAATTATCGATCATCAGTGTCTCACAACTTCTTTCATCAATTTAAAGCACAGTCACATCTGGAGTCTTTACTCCTCACAGTAAATTTAGCACACTGTGAGTGCCAATTTAAAGAGTTGGAAAAGGCAACATGAGGGTAAGCAATTTCAGGAAGTAATATATTTCTCTTAAGCTACTACTAGCATATACAATTAGTTATAGAATTACCCTTTCATTTCCACTGTCTTGTACTTAAAACTTGAATGTAATGAAGTACTCCAGTAAATAGATGTGTTCCTACTCTTCCTTTTTTTGTTTCTTCTGTCTCATTTGCTTTAAAATTCTTATTCTTTAAACTTATAATCTTTGTTCACACCAAATCATTTTATTTAAAAAAGCTTTTTTCTTCTCATTCAGAGTGAAGGTGGCAATTTGATAGAAGGTGTGCATATGGTTTTTGAAAGAGGTTTTAGCTTCTTCTAGGAATTACCATAAATAAACTCCCAAGGAAAGAATCTTCCTGTGGGCAGTAGAGCATAGTGCAGTGGTTTCCATATTTTAGTGTGCATGTGTCATCCAAGATGTTTTGAAAAATTACAGATTTTAGGACCTTACCTTAAGATATTTTAATTCTATATGTAGGAAGGGAAGTAGGAAAATGAATGTTAATAAGTAAATTGGTGGATCTGATTCAAGTAGTCTGATATTGGAGAATCATTTGTGTAGATTCCAAGAATAAAAGATCTGAAATAAAAGTGATGGAGGAAGCCTTTGGTGTCAGCCCATAGTGGTCTCTGTGGGGCAGACATCTTACGTCTAAGCCCACATGTTTTCTTGAGTTGCAGTGAGTCTGATACTAACATGCATCCCCAACTAAGAAAGCTTTCCTGTCCCTGGAACTTCAGAAGAGACATTTATATTTAGACTATTTGCCCATTAATCTTGATCTCTATTGAAGAATCTTACCTGAATTAATTACTATGATGTTTATAAAATGATGATTTTCTAAAGCTATTATTTCTTCAGTATTTATGATTTAGCATTCTATTGTTTAAAAAAGAGGTTTTCCTTTTCCCTGATCTATCTATCTATCTGTCTATCATCTATCTACCTATCTGTCATCTACCTATATGTGGTTTTATCAACTTTGATTGTTGGATTAGTAATTTATTCAATGGATTATAGTCTGTTACTGTCATTATTCATTTTGATGTTCAAATCATGCCTGATTGGACACTAGTAGCCCCTTTTAAACTATTCCCACACTCCTTTTACATGGTGCCATCATTTTTTTCAGCATTTTCCTTACTTCTGGTTCAAGACTTTTAAGACTCATGTTATATATTTCTTGCTCCAGCCCTGGAGTCACTAATTTCTCTGAGATTCCAAGGAGATTTGGGTTCATTTTATTGGTGAACAATATTTACAAACAAATATCTGGGTCCTGGTTGTAGTTATTGCTACTTGAGTGTCATTGCTTCTGTGCCTTCTAGGTGAACAAAGAGAAAAAAGATTAAAATGTCTTTGGTTCAGCCCAATACATGGAGATACTTCTAATTCCAATGCAAATGTTTTCTTTGTATTTCTCAGTTCCAAATTGTATTTAATTTCTCCAATAGGAGGAACCAGACGCCAAACAGCTTCTCAAAATTTATTCACATGTAATCCTACAAAACAAAATAATTTCAGAGTGGTTATACCACTAATTCAAAAGTCAAAAGTCAAACATACCAATTAGAGTTCTAGGTTGACTTGCAATTATTTTTATTTTGAATAAAGATATATAGTAGAAGTACTGTATATTTTCTTTTTTTTTTAATTTTTATTTATTATTTATTTATTATGTTTATTTTTGGCTGTGTTGGTCTTTGTTTCTGTGCTAGGGCTTTCTCTAGTTGCGGCAAGCGGGGGCCACTCTTCATCGCGGTGCGCGGGCCTCTCACTATCGCGGCCTCTCTTGTTGCGGAGCACAGGCTCCAGACGCTCAGGCTCAGTAGTTGTGGCTCACGGGCCCAGTTGCTCTGCGGCATGTGGGATCTTCCCAGACCAGGGCTCGAACCCGTGTCCCCTGCATTGGCAGGCAGATTCTCAACCACTGCGCCACCAGGGAAGCCCCTGTATATTTTCTTATTTTCCTTCTTTTTAGCAAAAAACACCATTTTATACATAAATATAAATAAATATTTAGGTGCACTTTTTAAACTTAATATATCCTAGAAATCCCTCCATTTCACTTCATGGAGCTCTTCCTTATGCTTTTTGCAGATGCATAGTGCTCAATTGCATGGTTAAACCAAAGTGTTTTCAAGCAATATCTTATGCATGAGAACTTAGGCTGTTTTCAGTATTTTTCCATTAAAAGTATCACTGCAATTGATAACTTTGTACATATGTATTTTTGTATAATCAAAAGTGTATCTTTAGGGTAAATACCTAGAACGGAGATTTCTCAAAGAATAAACGCATATGTAATTATATAGTTTTGTTAGATACTATCAAATTCACTTGCTTAAGGGTTGAATTTGCAAGTCTGCTATTATGAATGAAGATGAATAACTTTTCCCAGGACCATTTTTACATTTTTCTTTTTTTAATGAATTGACTGTTCATGCCTTTTGCCCAAGTGCATTTTCCCTTAGATTTTTTACCTTATGCTTTTCCTCCATTTTAAAGATTCTTTTTATGTTAGGGATATTGGCCCTTTTTTGTGATATATGTTACAAATATTTTCTCCTGGAAATATATAAATATATATATTTTACCATGAAAATATTTTATTTTTCATATTTCTTTTAATCAAGCTAAGTAAGCCTATCCCCATACTCAGTTTATAGAGTAATTAATCCTAATTTCCTCCCAGTATTTGTATGGCTTTACCATTAATATTAAGATTTCTGATCCATATTGAACTTGTGTGTGTATATAATCCAATTTTATTTATTTTTCCCAACTGGCTTTCCACTTCCTGAGCCTATTTTTTTTTTTAAATGTCCATTTATGCTTATTGATGTGAGATGCCACCTTTATCATATGATAAACCTCCTTATGGACTTGAATTATTTTGGGATTTTCAGTTGTAATCTATTGATATTTCTTTGTATCCATGTGCTAGTACTATACTGTTTTAATTAGAATAGCTCTTTATATGATTTAATATAATATTAATATTAGTATTTATATTATTAATAATAAATTAGTATTTCACTTTTGAATATTCCATAGTTTACTTTTATTTTCTGTCTACCATTAGATGTGTATTTGAATTATTTCCATTTTCTGTCCATTGCTATTACTATCCTAATGGATATTCTTATATATGATAACTGGGGCACAAGAACATTAATTTATATGGGTATATATCTACAAATTCTTCAATCACTGAGAGCTTATTCCTGTGATTAATCTCTCAAATAAATTTAATAACTATTGCATATTTTCCTTAAATGATGTAATCTACACTTGTGAAAATATATGCTGTGGACCTAAGAATGATCTCTTTAGAATTATATATATTATATTAATCCATTTGTTTCATTCAGGTTATAATTTTCTCCCTTTGATAACCATTGATATTATGTGCATCCTACATGGCTAGATTTTGTGATCCAGGTCATATTTTTTTCCCTTTGGTAAACACACATAAATATTATTCCTGACATTGGTTTGTAGGAGTGAAAGGAAGATGCCTAAAAAATGGTTTAACTTGTTTCTTTAATGCTTCTGAAGGGACTCTAGAGTAGCAAAGTGGAGAAAACTTTGATCAAAACATAATTCCAAATCAAGGTGAAAAAATATGCTAATATCAAAGAATCCCATTAACTTGCTTCAAACCTCTAGGAATATCCAAAGATTATTGCACTTTCATTAGGATCCAGGTATCCAACATATGGTCTGAGAGTAATAAGTGGCCTATCTGAAAATGCTGGTTGTAACACTTCTGAAACTGTAAGCAAATACCAAAATTATCCAATTAGTTAGCATATATGCATATGTAAACCAGAAGGGTCCCCAAAGCTACCTTCTGCTACCAACTGCTCCTAGCTTTGGTGCAAAATTTACAGGAATTAGATTATTAACTAAAATTGAAACTGCATGAAACTCACTATATAATGAAGAGGTTTACACATTTTCTGTCACTAATATATTCGCAAAAAAAAGCCTTCAAGGATTACTGATGAAAATACATTTGAATACATTGGTCATAAATTCTTATAATACATTATCTGATAAAAGCTCAAAGTCAATTGCTTCACTAATGTTACCAATTAAAAATTTCATGAAGTCCATGAATTTTGATTACTATTATAGTTATCTAATAATTTTCAGAAAAGAAAAACAAAACTAAAATTTATAAAAAGAATGGACATACACAATTCACTCAAGGAGAATTATGTCTACTATCTTCAACTTCCCATACTCAATCAAAGGTTAGTTATGCTGCAGAATTAAAATGTAAGAACATAGTACCAGGTAAACATTCAATGTTATGGGAATTAGAATAAAATCTTCATAATACGGCTATCTCCATTTGTGACCAGAAAGTCAGAAGAATTCTTAAGGTTACGCCTATATTAAACAGCAGTAAATAAAATGTAATCTATGTAGCCCATATGAATGATCTCATGTGTTACATTTTTAAGTTTTTTAATATATTTTTATGGTTTCGAGATATAATTAATATCATTATATAAGTTTAAGGTTTACAACATAATGATTTGATATATGTATACATTGTGAAATGATTAGTTTACCATCACCTCATATAGCTACAGTATTTTTCCTTGCAATGAGAACTTTTAAGATCTACTCTGTTAGCAAATTTCAAAAACACACAGAACAGTGTTGTTAACTCTAGCCATCATGTTATAAGTTACGACCCCAGTACTTATTTATAATCGAAGTTTGTACCTTTAGATCATCTTCACCCAGTTCTCCTACCCCCCACCCTCCACCTCTGACAACCACAAACATGATCTCTGTTTCTATGATTTGTTTTTTTTTAGATTCCACATATAAATGAGATCATACGGTATTTGTCTTTTTCTGTCTGACTCACTTCACTTAGCATAATGCCCTCAAGATGCATCCATGTTGTTGCAAATGGCAAGGTTCCGTCTTTTTATGACTGCATGATATTTTACTGTGTGTATATATCACTTTTCTTTATCCGTTTATCTATTGATGAGCACTTAGGTTGTTTCTGTGTCTTGGCTACTGTAAATAGAGCTACAATGAACATGGGGGTGCAGATATCTCTTCCAGATAGTGATTTCATTTTCTTGGGTATATACCAGAAGTGGAGGTGCTGTATCATATGTTAGTGCTATTTTTAATTTTTTGAGGAACCACCATACTGTTTTTCATAGTGGCTGTACCACAGATTACATTCCCACCAATAGTTCATAAACGGTCCCTTTTCCCCACATCCTAGCCAGCATTTGTTATCTCTTGTCTTTTTGATGATAGCCATTCTAACAGGCATGAGGGGTATTTTTGATGGTTTTTATTTCTTTCTTGAACTTCTCATTTAGTTCATGTATTGTTTTCCTAACTTCCTAATTTAGTTGGCACTTTGCTAGACATTTTACACAATTACTCAAATTGTAATAATCACAAAATATCTGCTATATTATAATGGCTTATAAAAGTAAGTACAGAATCCTACCACTGGCAATTTTGCAGTATAAATAATCCAAAAATACTCTCTTGCAGAAATTATAAATAAATTTTATTATTTCTTTTAACTCCATACTTGAACTCTCAAGAAATAGAAATCCCAGAAACATGAACTATTACCCTGAACAATAACATTCCTGGGGTGATAGGAAGAAGAAAACAGAAACTTACTGGCTAGGGCCAAACTCTTAAATCTCAAGGAAACATTTGATTTCCACATTTAAGTGAATTGAAACTCCAAAAGCACAAGTTTCACAATTAAAATAATCCACAACGAGTTAGAATTAGCAGAAGCAAAACATTGGAATTAAGCTTCTAAATATAATTTACATCTAATAGAATTGTTATATAAAGTACATAGCAATAACTAATGAAGATAATTCATAATTATAAAATGTTCAATCCTTCAAGAAGACATGAAATTTCGCAATATTTTAACACTTAATAATATGATTTCAAAATATATTACGAAATAATGACTACCAGAAAAAATAGACAAATACACAAACATACTGCTCTAAAAGAGAAGAAAAAAGAGGAAGAGGATGCATATCCATACAACATTGCAGCAATAAAATGGGATCTTACTAAAGAAACTACGATCATATATGCCACATCTTCTTTATCCATTCATCTGTCGATGGACACTTAGGTTGCTTCCATGTCCTGGCTATTGTAAATAGAGCTGCAATGAACATTGTGGTACATGACTCTTTGAATTATGGTTTTCTCAGGGTATATGCTCAGTAGTGGGATTGCTGGGTCGTATGGTAGTTCTATTTTTAGTTTTTAGTTTTTTAAGGAACCTCCATACTGTTCTCCATAGTGGCTGTAACAATTTACATTCCCACCAACAGTGTATGAGGGTTCGCTTTTCTCCACACCCTCTCCAGCATTTATTGTTTGTAGATTTTTTGATGATGGAACGAAATTGAGTTATTTTTAGTGAGGTGGATGGACCTAGAGTCTGTCATACAGAGTGAAGTAAGTCAGAAAGAGAAAAACAAATACCATAAGCTAACACATATATACGGAATCAAAAAAAAAAAAAAGGTCATGAAGAACCTAGGGGCAAGACGGGAATAAAGGCGCAGACCTACGAGGAAATGGACTTGAGGACAGGGGGAAGGGTAAGCTGGGACAAAGTGAGAGAGTGGTAGTGTATATATGTCCATATATACACTACCAAATGTAAAATAGATAGCTAGTGGGAAGCAGTCGCATAGCACAGGGAGATCAGCTCGGTGCTTTGTGACCAGCTAGAAGGGTGGGATAGGGAGGGTGGGATAGGGAGGGTGGGAGGGAGGGAGATGCAAGAGGGAAGAGATATGGGAACATATGTATATGTATAACTGATTCACTTCGTTATAAAGCAGAAACTAACACATCATTGTAAAGCAATTATACTCCAATAAAAACGTTAAAAAAAAAAAAAGAAACTGCAGTCATTAAAAAGTTAAAGAGAATGCTATTAAACACTTTATGTCAAAATATTTGAAATTTTTGATGTGTTGGACAAACCATCAAAAACTGATTCAAGGAAACATAGGAAGCCAAATTATTCCTGCAACTATTGAAGATATGGAATAAGTAGTTAAAAATATTTTCTTACAAAGAAAACTCTAGGGCTGCAGGCCTGCAAGGCTTTGCCATTAATTGCTTTACAACCATGAAGGAAAACATATTTCTGTTCATATTCAAACTATTCCAGAAAATTGAAATGAGAAGTTTTTTATGTCCCATTATATGAAGCGAGAATATCTTTGACACCAAAACTTAAATGATAGTTGACAAAAATAAAATTATAAATGTAATATTTCTAAACCAAAAAACAAAACAAAAATTTTGCAAAAAACGTATTGAAATCAGTAAAAAGACAAAAGCAACAGAACAGACTTTTAAGGAGTGATACAAAAAAAAAAAAAAAAACTTCCAATGGAATATTACTTCACAATGAGCTATTTGTGAACTACAGAAAAATAATGACAAAAAGATCATTTTGAACTAAATTGTTTTGAAAGACACTTTAAAAATTTCAATAATTGTAAAATTTGAAGAAATGCTTAGCAAATTTAATTGTAATCAAAATATAAGTGTAAAAATGAAGTTTGATTTTTTGTTCTAGGTATGTCTATAGTAAAGTGTTTCAAGAGAACTTGGAAGTATGTAACATTAACTATTGGAAAATTAATGTTGATATTTCACTTTCTGAGAGTTTAAACTGTGTTGTGAGTATATGTGCTTGTCAAGGTTTAAGTTCTGTGTTGTTAGAATTTGCATCTTACAAAGCAGGGAGAGCTTGGGTTCACAATCATATTCTGGTGAACTTAAAAAAAAAACTTTTTTAGGAAATAACTAGGAAATAACTTTTGGCTTTACACCTACTCTTTCCCTTAGAAGAAAGAAAACATTATATAAGTCTGCGTTACTGTCCATCAGAAGGAATTGAAAGATACAATTCAAAATACTGTTAATATAATATGGAAACGTTCAGCATTTTATTATATTTATGGCTATCCATATATTTTGTATTGAATCACTTAATTTTTTATTACAAAATTATAACTGGATATTATAAATACATTACAATTTTGAATTTAGTTGCAGAACTGGTCATAAGAATAAAGCAATACAATTGTAACATCTCATATACTCTGCAAATTGTAGCACAATAATATGTTTTACTCACATTTTCCATTATATCTAAGTTTGATTTTTGAGTAAATTCACACCTTCTATTTGTAAAACTAATAACCTAGAAAACAGCAATCATCAGAAAATACTGAAAAGAACATAAAAATTGTATGTATTCTTTGTCAGTCTTCCTGGCTGTTAGTCACTATTTAGCTTTAAATATAGCTACTATACATTAAAAAAATGCAAATCTATTAAAAAAAAAAAACCTGCTGGATTTGAACAAATCTATAGAAGTTTTGAAATTAGTCTGTATTTTGGTCAAAAAACCTATACTTCTAATACTAGGTTCAGTCATAATGATTTTGAATGCAAGCAATACAAGGTGACTGTGTGTGGCTGTGTGTGTATTTTATTGAACAAAATCAATGACATAAATTATTTATAGACATTGGTAAACATTTCTATTTTATAATTTAATTAATTAATACTATTTTCATCAAATAAGCAGGAGATATTTAAAGTTGGTATTTAAAAAAAAATTTTAACATCTTTATTGGAATATAATTGCTTTACAATGGTGTGTTAGTTTCTGCTTTATAACAAAGTCAATCAGTTATACATATACATATGTCTCCATATCTCTTCCCTCTTGCATCTCCCTCCCTCCCACCCTCCCTATCATACCCCACTATGTGGTCACAAAGCAACGAGCTGATCTCCCTGTCCTATGGGGTTGCTTCCCACTAGCTATCTATTTTACGTTTGGTAGTGTATATATGTCCATGCCACTCTCTCACTTTGTCCCAGCTTACCCTTCCCCCTCCCCGTATTCTCAAATGCATTCTCTATTAGGTCTATGTCTTTATTCCCATCTTGTCCCTAGGTTCTTCATGACCATTTTCTAGTTTCCATATATATGTGTTAGCAAAGGGTATTTGTTTTTCTCTTTCTGACTTACTTCACTCTGTATGACAGTCTCTAGGTCCATCCACCTCACTACAAATAACTGAATTTTGTCTCTTTTTATGGATGAGTAATATTCCATTGTATATATGTGCCATATCTTCTTTATCCATTCATCTGTTGTTGGACACTTCGGTTGCTGCCATGTCCTGACTATTGTAAACAGAGCTGCAATGAACATTTTGGTACATGACTCTTTGAATTATGGTTTTCTCAGGGTATAGGCCCAGTAGTGGGATCGCTGGGTCATATGGTAATTCTATTTTTAGTTTTTTAAGAAACCTCCATACTGTTCTCCATAGTGGCTGTGTCAATTTACATTCCCACTAACAGTGCAAGAGGGTTCCCTTTTCTCCACACCCTTTCCAGCATTTATTGTTTGTAGATTTTTTGATGATGGCCATTCTGACCGGTGTGAGATGATATCTCACTGTAGTTTTGATTTGCATTTCTCTAATGATTAATGATGTTGAGCATTCTTTCATGTGTTTGTTGGCAATCTGTATATCTTCTTTGGGGAAATGTCTATTTAGGTCTTCTGCCCATTTTTGGATTGGGTTGTTTGGTTTTGTGATATTGAGCTGCATGAGCTGCTTGTAAATTTTGGAGATTACTCCTGTGTCAGTTGCTTCATTTGCAAATATTTTCTCCCATTCTGAGGGTTATCTTTTCGTCTTGTTTATGGTTTCCTTTGCTGTGCAAAAGCTTTTAAGTTTCATTAGGTCCCATTTGTTTATTTTTGTTTTTATTTCCATTTCTCTAGGAGGTGGGTCAAAAAGGATCTTGCTGTGATTTATGTCATAGACTGTTCTGTCTATCTTTTCCTCTAAGAGTGTTATACAGTCTAGCCTTATATTTAGGTCTTTAATCCATTTTGAGTTTATTTTTGTGTATGGTGTCAGGGAGTGTTTTAATTTCATTCTTTTACCTGTAGCTGTCCAGTTTTCCCAGCACCACTTATTGAAGAGGCTGTCTTTTCTCCACTGTATAGTCTTGCCTCCTTTATCAAAGATAAGGTGACCATATGTGCGTGTGTTTATCTCTGGGCTTTCTATCCTGTTCCATTGATCTATATTTCTGTTTTTGTGCCAGTACCATACTGTCTTGATTACTCTAGCTTTGTAGTATAGTCTGAAGTCAGGGAGCCTGATTCCTCCAGCTCCGTTTTTCTTTCTCAAGAGTGCTTTGGCTATTCGGGGTCTTTTGTGTTTCCATACAAATTGTGAAATTTTTTGTTCTAGTTCTGTGAAAAATGCCAGTGGTAGTTTCATAAGAATTACATTGAATCTGTAGATTGCTTTGGGTAGTATAGTCATTTTCACAATGTTGATTTTTCCAATCCAAGAATGTGGTATATCTCTCCATCTATTTGTATCATCTTTAATTTCTTTCATCATTGTCTTATAATTTTCTACATACAGGTCTTTTGTCTCCTTAGGTAGGTTTATTCTTAGACATTTTTGTTGCAATGGTAAATGGGAGTGTCTTCTTAATTTCACTTTCAGATTTTTCATCATTAGTGTATAGGAATGCAAGAGATTTCTGTTCCTTAATTTTGTATCCTGCTACTTTACCAAATTCATTGATTAGTTTTAGTAGTTTTCTGGTAACATCTTTAGGATTCTCTATGGATAGTATCATGTCATCTGCAAACAGTAACAGCTTTACTTCTTCCTTTCCGATTTGGATTCCTTTTATTTCCTTTTATTCTCTGATTGCTGTGGCTAAAACTTCCAAAACTATGTTGAATAATGGTTCTGAGAGTGGGCAACCTTTCCTTGTTCCTGATCTTAGTGGAAATGGTTTCAGTTTTTCACCATTGAGGACGATGTTGGCTGTGGGTTTGTCATATATGGCCTTTATTATGTTGAGAAAAGTTCCCTCTATGCCTACTTTCTGGAGGGTTTTTATCACAAATGGGTGTTGAATTTTGTCAAAAGTTTTCTCTGCATCTATTGAGTTGCTCATATGGTTTTTCTCCTTCAATTTGTTAATATGATGTATCACATTGATTGATTTGCACATATTGAAGAATCCTTGCATTCCTGGGATAAACCCCACTTCATCACGGTCTATGATCCTTTTAATGTGCTGTTGGATTCTGGTTGCTAGTATTTTGTTGAGGATTTTTGCATCTATGTTCATCAGTGATATTGGCCTGTAGTTTTCTTTCTTTGTGGCATCTTTGTCTGATTTTGGCATCAGGGTGATAGTGGCCTCGTAGAGTGAGTTTGGGAGTGTTCCTCCCTCTGCTATATTTTGGAAGAGTTTGAGAAGGATAGGTGTTAGCTCTTCTCTAAATGTTTGATAGAAGTTGCCTGTGAAGCCGTCTGGTCCTGGGCTTTTGTTTGTTGGAAGATTTTTAATCATAGTTTCAATTTCAGTGCTTGTGATTGGTCTGTTCATATTTTCTATTTCTTCCTGGTTCAGTCTCGGAAGGTTGTGCTTTTCTAAGAATTTGTCCATTTCTTCCAGGTTGTCCATTGTACTGGCATATAGTTGCTTGTAGTAATCTCTCATGATCCTTTGTATTTCTGTAGTGTCAGTTGTTACTTTCCTTTTTCATTTCTAATCCTATTGAGTTGAGTCTTCTCCCTTTTTTTCTTGATTAGTCTGGCTAATGCTTTATCAATTTTGTTTATCTTCTCAAAGAACCAGCTTTTAGTTTTATTGATCTTTGCCATCATTTCCTTCATTTCTTTCTCATTTATTTCTGATCTGATCTTTATGATTTCTTTCCTTCTTCTAACTTTGGGTTTTTTTTGTTCTTCTTTCTCTAATTGCTTTAGCTGTAAGGTTAGGTTGTTTATTTTAGATGTTTCTTGTTTCTTAAGGTAGGATTGTATTGCTATAAACTTCCCTCTTAGAACTGCTTTTGCTGCATCCCATAGGTTTTGGGTCAACGTGTTTTCATTCTCATTTATTTCTAGGTATTTTTTTATTTCCTCTTTGATTTCTTCAGTGATCTCTTGGTTATTTAGTAGTGTATTGTTTAGCCTCCATGTGTTCGTATTTTTTACAGATTTTTTCCTGTAATTGATATCTAGTCTCATAGTGTTGTGGTCATAAAAGATACTTGATATAATTTCAATTTTCTTAAATTTACCAAGGCTTCATTTGTGACCGAAAGTATGATCTATCCTGGAGAATGTTGCATGAACACTTGAGAAGAATGTGTATTCTGTTGTTTTTGGATGGAAAGTCCTATAAATATTAATTCAGTCCATCTTGTTTAATGTATCATTTAAAGCTTGTGTTTCCTCAGTTATTTTCATTTTGGATCATCTGTCCATTGGGGAAAGTGGGCTTTTAAAGTCCCCTACTATGGTATGATTTCCCCTTTTATGGCTGTTAGTATTTGCCTTATGTATTGAGGTGCTCCTATGTCTGGTGCATAAATATTTAGAATTGTTATATCTTCTTCTTGGATTGATCCATTGAACATTATGTAGTGTCCTTCTTTGTCTCTTGTAATAGTCTTTGTCTTAAAGTCTATTTTGTCTGATATGAGAATTGCTACTCCAGCTTTCTTTTGATTTCCATTTGCATGGACTATCTTTTTCCATCCCCTAACTTTCAAGCTGTATTTGTCCCTAGGTCTTAAGTGGGTCTCTTGTAGACAGCATATATACGTCTCTGGTTTTTGTATCTATTCAGCCAGTCTATGTCTTTTGGCTGGAGCATTTAATCCATTTACATTTAAGGTAATTATCGATATGTATGTTCCTATTACCATTTTCTTAATTGTTTTGGGTTTGTTATTGTAGGTCTTTTCCTTCTCTTGTGTTTCCTGCCTAGAGAAGTTCCTTTAGCATTTGTTGTAAAGCTGGTTTGCTTAAATTTTTAAGTTAAAAATATAGTTTGTAATCTGTCCAAACAGCACTAAAACATATATAATTAACATGAATTATCCAGTCCACTTAAAAACACAAATTTCAAGAGAAGTGTTTCCTTAATATTCTTCCAGAAAATCTCTATGCACATGCAAGAAATTTTCTAGTTTTCCTTTTAAATTATTTTATTGTTTATCTTTTTATTTTATTATATTTATGACAAAGTTAGTATTGAATTAAAATACATACAGAAAAGTGCACAGTTTTAAAGGGCACAGGGGAATGCATTTTCACAAAGTGAACATACTTGTGTAACACTACTTAGATAAAAGAGAGTATTGCTAGCACTTGGAATAGTGTTGTTCTAAAGCTTGGAGTCTACAACCTATTTGGGAAGCTGTTATATTAATTGAAATAGGGTAATTTGAACCCCATGCAACAACAGCCAAAGAATCAAAAAAAGTAGTTTACAATATGCTCTAGGGAGAGTGGTGGTGAACATAAAGGGAAAATGGGGTTAATGCTGCACAATGAAGAGAAGGAGAAACAAGGATGGAACTCAGGGGATCCTGGGATACTTTGGTGAATTGTCTTGCCCAGTGGAAATTTATATTTACCCTGAAGAGGCTGGACTAGCAACTCTCAGGAATGATGGCCTTATCACCAGATGAATATCCAAAAATATGGGTAGAATGCTGAGAGAAAAGAGAATATGGGATACATATGTGGAGCTGAGAAATTGTAAATTCTAATAAAAACTTTTTGATCCGTTTCCAAAAAAAATCTAGCATCTACATAATTAGATTTTATGTATTTTAACAAATTTCCCTCTGCTTTTATCAACTTTTCCCTAGTATTGAAATATAATTGACATATAACACTGTTTGAGTTTAAGGTATACAGCATAAGATGATATGGTTCTAAGAATATTACATAGTCCTATCTACTTGATTAATAACAGCTTTGGGGATGAATTTTTTCCCTCAACATAAACTTTCTTTCTTGAGCTTAGGTGCTTCTCAGCACTTAATGTATGTTTGTGTGTGTGTATAGATGGAAGAGCAGTGTGTCTTGTATTTATTATAAAATCTCCCTGTAGCAAATAACCTAAGTTAGAATTGTTCATTTGTAATACTTGCTTGTGCGGATCTTTTAAGAGAGATACAGGCATATATTCTTATTTGGAATGTGTAATTTTATTCAATTTTGTGCATAGTCATGCTGAAATGGACCTTTATTTTAAAGTGCTTTGTTTCCTCACTCTTTCTCTCTCAACCTCTCTTAGTTCATGTATGGTTTTTCAGTGAAATAGTAAGGAATCTTGATTCCTATTGCATACAAGGAAAATGGAAATTTCCAATATTTGTAGTTATCAATTTCTTTTTTCTCTCTCCGCTTATTTTAACTGGAATTTTAAAATGTAAAATTTCCAAATTATACAGGCAGTAAGATTTTTTTTATTATTTTACATGTAATATGTAATTTCCTTGCTTTTCTCCAAATTATAAGTTCTTGACATTAGTGAATTTATAACTCTTTGGCACTCTGTATTTTTCAGATTTATGTCATGCTTACATTTACCTGTGACAACTAATAGTCCTAGTGAAGCTAATAAAGATTTTCATAAAAGATTATACAATATATAAACTACTGTTAAATGGTGAACAATATAATTTGGCAATTATTATAAGACTTTTTGTATCTTATAACAATTGCCTCACCCAATTTGTCAACAGATTGTAACACATGTAACTATATAAGATTTTTCAATTTTAGGTGAATATCAGGAAAAAATACCAATAGTTGGCAAAAATTAACTTTATTTTATCTTCCTTGTATAATACACATGATGTTTCATGAAGACTTTTTATCTTTAGCAGCTTGAGAATACATGGTTTGATACTCATTATAAATATATCTTTTCTGAACATTTTAACACCTGGGGTGAATTATGATAATTAAGTACTATATCGTTTTATTCTTACTTTTCCTTTCCAGCCCCTACTGTGAAAATTCAATTTCCAGATGCTTTTGATGTTTCCAGTTTAAAGGTGTGAAAAGATCTGCCTTTTCTAAGCTCTTAGGTTTGTCATATTAGAGATTTATTTTATAGCACTCTTTCAGTAGTTTCTTATTTCTCTAGCCAAATTAGGGCATGTATTTTTCAGGGGAAAGAATAGATTCTGCATTTACAGGTTGGGTTTCATTGAATGGAATTTAATATTTCAAATTATTCTAAACAGTATTTCTTTTGAGAAGACAAGAAAGTGAGGTATAATTAAAATAACATTGAATTTGTTGTCTGAAGACATATAATTGAATCTCAGCTCAGCTATGTAATCTGACTCAGTTAATAATGTGGTCACATTATTTGGTCAAATGAATATAACCCTTTCTTGATAGAAATGCAGTGCACATTAAATGAGATAACCAATATAATGTATCATATAAACCCTACAATGCTGTACAAGAAATTAAGGTGGTGTTGCTGTTGTTGCATTGATCTTGATTTTCTTTAATACATATTCCTACACTTGATCCTTGATGTAGAAAAATACTATGTAAGGTGTTTTATTGTTGCAAAATAGATAAAGGTATTATTTGTAGAGGACCATGGAAAGGCAAAGTATATGAGATACCAAGATTTTTAAACTAGCTTAAAGGGGTTACCTAATTTCCTTTATTACTTCCTAACTGACAGGCTAAATTTGTTGATAAAATATTTAATAATTGTGTATATAAATATACATATGTGTATATATAAATTGTTTACTCATCTTAAGAGTTTGTATACCTGAATCTTAGAAAGGTCTTTTGCAAATGATCTTGATATAATTAGCTAACATTTGCAATTTCCTAGAGAAAAGTTAATGATAAACTAACAGGGTAAAACAGTAAACTAAATGGCATTGTAGTCATTATACTTTGCATGAGTAATTAAATATCTTCCAATGAGGAAAACATGAGGCCCACATGTATAAAGAAACTAATTCCACCAAATAATCCAGAAATAGAGCATTTAAATCTTATATTAACTAATTAATAAAGAAATAAAGAACACTCACAACTATTTTGACTTTGATATTAATTAGATATTAAAACAAGATAAAGACAGAATTGAAAACTAAAGAGGTGTCAAACGTTTTATCAATTCGAATGAGAAAATACTAACAAAATATTAGCCACCACATTCCACAAGTCTAAGTTAATGGGCTTTTACCATATTCAGTTTATTTCAGGAATTTGAAATAATTTCCATATTACTTTTCATGTTAACTGATTTATCATATTAACTGATTAAAAGATAAATGCAAATGATTGTCTCAATGAGTACAGTAAAATATTTAGAAAATTTTAAATATATTCATGGAAAAAAAGCCTCAAAGATTGAAGAAAATCTGCTTACTCTGAAAAAATGGTAGTAACCTCAAAACTTAGAGTGCTCAATGAAGAAGCATTAAATGTATACTTTTAAATCAGTAACAAATTAATGATGCTGAAAATTACTATTTAACATTTTCCTAAAGTCTTTGTCCAGGCAATGAAATACGAAAGTATACAACATTTTAGGTATTAGGAAGTAAGAATTAGGCAGAATGTGTTTTGATAGAAAGTCTTACACACACACCACACACACGCACACACACAAAACAAAGAAAGAACAAAAAATACTGATAACTTGACCTACTTGTAAGATAATCAAAAGAGATTGGCAAGTTATCTGAATATTTTAAAAAATCAATATATAAAAGTATCGTTAATTTTCAACAAGCAGTAGAAAATGTAAGTTAATGCAAAGGATCTAAAAAGATATCATATAAAATGTACACAAGTGATACATCTAGGGAGAAAAATAAAGGGAAGCCATAGTTTCTGATAGGAAAAAAAGTAATGTTTTAAAATATTGACCTGTAGATCCAATAAAATTCTATTAAAATTTCTACCATTTTGTGTTTTTCATGGAATTTAACAAAAATTTCCCAAAAGATATCTCAAATACCAAATAACTTGGCATATCTAAGTCATTACTTTCAGAGTCCCTCTTCCATGTGCTCTCCACATTTATTAAAAATATAGATGAGAGGAAAATAGCTAATATTTGCTTTATATTTCAATACGTGTTCCAAACTGTTTAGAACAATAAATCAAAATATTTTGCATTTTAATATTTTTATATCAGATTGAAATCTTTCGTAATTAATATATTAAAAGTTAATTTTAAACGTTTATTTATATTTTGTGTAGTTTTAAAGAAAGTTTCTCATAATTTGAATCCCATTAAGCTTCAGAGGCATAACATGATGAAAGGTGTTTGCACAGATACTAAAAGTGAAGAAAATACAAGATTGCCTCAAACTTATAAAATTAAAATTGATGCTGAAATATTATTAAATGCTTTTTGGCAGTCTATCATTAACTTATACAAAGTAGAAAATTTATGTTTGAATATTTACATTGCATATCTTCACATTAATATGTCAACCATCCTTCAAAATATTTTTTACATATTTCAGAAGCCAAACAAAAAGGAATCCTGATACCTTCAAGAAATTATTCATAAGCTGACTACAAGCTTTATGGAATTATAAACTCTTAGAGGATTACTACACTTTGATTAAAATGGACAGTTTTTTTTTTTACTCTTTCCTCCTCTAATTACATTTACTTTCCATGAAGATTTAATTTAAATGATTTATTTTGAAAGCATCTGTTCTCAAGT
Organism: Balaenoptera physalus; assembly: GCF_965194825.1. Taxonomy (NCBI): domain Eukaryota; kingdom Metazoa; phylum Chordata; class Mammalia; order Artiodactyla; family Balaenopteridae; genus Balaenoptera; species Balaenoptera physalus. The sequence goes on along the minus strand of NC_138883.1, from coordinate 58,652,705 downwards.
TTACTATAAGTAGCAGATAGCAAAATATAATTAATTTGATTTTTTTTTACTTTGGCAAGTAAATCACACAAAGAAACAAAGAAACTAGCACTAATTTAGAAGTTAGAGATCAAGGAAGATTCTCTTCATTAGTATGTGACATACTTGCTACTCTTTCAATTTAAAATCAAATCCTTGCCATTAATCAACTGTCATGTAAAACAACATAACCTTAAGAAAATAGTCCCTTTAGGACACCTTTACTTTATGTATAAATGGGGATAATACAATAATGATATTACCATTATTGAATCTCACTAGTTTGTTTTTAAGATTAATTTTCTATGAAGATTAATCTGAACATTGAACATAAAAGCACATTTCCAATGCTCAGAAACCCTACGTAGTAATCACTATTCACATGATTATGCAAATCCCATTCCATAATGATAGTTCTATATTATATCACACCTAAGACATATAACTCTTCTAAAAAATATTTTTATCTATTATTTTTTGTTGTTGAGATGTAATTGACATGTAACTGTAAGTTTAAGATATACAACATTTGATACATTTATATATTGCAGTATGAATTCTACCATAGCATTAGCTAACACCTCTATCATGTCACTATCTTTGTGTGTGTATGTGTGTGTATACGGTGAGAACAATCAAGATCTAGTCACTTAATGCAAGTCAAAACCACAATAAGATATCATCTCACACCTGTCAGAGGGCTATCATCAAAAAGAACACAAGTAACAAATGTTGGCGAGGATGTGGGGAAAAGGGAACTCCATACACTGTTGGTGGGAATGTAAATTGGTGCAGCTACTGTGGAAAACAGTATGGATGTTTCTCAAAAAGCTAAAAATAGAACTACCATATGACAAAGAAATACCACTCCTGGGTATATATATGAAAAAAACAAAAACACTAATTAGAAAAGATATATGCACCCCAATTTCCATAGCAGTATTATTTGCAATTGTCAAGATATGGAAGCAACCTAAGAGTCCATGAATGGATGAAGAAGATGTAATACACACAAGCGCACGCACGCATGTACGCGCACACACACACACACACACACACACACTGGAATACTACTCAGCCATAAAAAGGAATGAAATCTTGCCATTTGCAACAACATGGATGGACTTGGAGGGCATTATCCTAAGTGAAGTGAGTGACAGAGAAGGACAAATACTGTATGATATCACTTATATATGGAATCCAAAAAATACAGCAAACTAGTGAATACAACAAAAAAGAAACAGACTCACTAGAGAAGAAACTAGTGGTTGCCAGTGGGAAGAGAGAAAGGGAAAGGGAAATATAATGGTAGCCGATTAAGAGGTTCAGACTATTATGTATAAAATAAACTACAAGGATATATTTTACAACACAGGGGATATAGTGAATATTTTATAATAACTATAAATGGAGTATAACCTTTAAAAATTATGAATCATTATATTGTATACCTGTAACCTATATGATAGTGTACATCAACTACACTTCAATTAAAAAATAATTTTATAAAAAGATCTAGTCACTTAGCAACTTTGAAGGTTATAATACAGTTGTTGACCATATTCACAATGCTGTTCATTAGATCTCTAGAACTTATTTGTCTACTAGCTGTCTGTCCTCTTAAATAATATCTCCTCAATTCCACAACGCCTAGCCCCTGATAACCACCATTCTACTTGCTGTTTTTATGAGTTCAGGTTTTTAAAATTTCACACATAAGTGATATCATACAGTATTTGTCTTTCTCTGTCTGACTTATCTCTAAGTGTCCATCAGCTGTTGAGTGGAGATATATATATATATATATATAGTGGAATATTATTCAGCCATGAGAAAGAAGGAAAGAAGGAAATCCTGCCATTTGTTACAACATGGATGGACCTTGAGGACATTATGATAAATGACAACATACTTGTTTGATACATTTGTATATTGCAATATGATTACTACTTTTTGCTTAAAACTGCTTTGGTATAATGGATACCAAAACAAATATATCTATTGTCATTTTGAAGCACATATTGTAACACTGCTAACTCCTAATTCCATGTTTGTGAGTGTACTTAGAGCTTGAACCTGAAACCCTTCTCTCAATGTCAAAAATCTGAAGATTACACCTTTCATTGATAATATACACATAAAATATATTTTATTGAATTTGAATTCATATAAATTGATTAATTATACATGGGGTCATTATGTGTGTGTGTGTTTGTGTGTATGTATAAAGCATTTTATTTGCCAACTAGTGTCAATAAATTGGAAGTCATTCAGATGCACAGCATTACAATAAAATGCATATATCATCAAAGACACTTTCCCCCCGCAAGCTGTGTATACAAATTTGTTTTGGTCAGAGCAATTATGTAAATTTATGTAGTGAAATTATTGCATTAAGTGATTTAGTCATCAAAACACTAATTTTTGTTATCACAATATAAATATAAAATTGATTGCAAATCATGAAAGTAAAGCTCTTTGCAATGGAAATGTAATTGATATGTTAAGAGGAGGAAATTAATGTTGAGGTAAATGAGGTTATTTAAAACACATTAAGTTGTGATTGCATTATTTTGAATTTCACATTCATTTGAAGAATTTAAATATGCAACAAGATGATACTTAAGATATGTGATTTTCATTTTTGTAATATTTCTACAATTTTAAATAAACTTCTCTTATCTAATTTCTTTTTAAGAAACATATTGAAGTCTCGATTGGTGAAGAAAATTTGCATATAGAGGATCTATTGTTGAAGTGTTCCTCCTCTCTGGTGAACTCCATACTGCCTTCACAGGCAACTAGAGAAAAAGGTAAACACTCCCATGATCACAACTTAACAATATTTTACTGTAGAGTAAAACCAAAGTGTCTCAGCATGGCCTACAAGAAACTTTATAAGTTAATCTTTTCTTACTTTTTTACTTGATTCAGTCTCCTTCTACTTTACATTAATTTATGCACTCATTCTTTCATTCATTCATTCTGCAATTATTACAGGTGTACTCTTTGTTTAAAACGGTGTTGGTGCTATGGTTACCAGAACAAATATATCTATGTTATTTTGAAGCACATACTGTAACACTACTAAACTCCTAATTCCCTGGATATATTTTTCTGTTTCATGCTTTAATGCATTGGTTCAAGTTTTCCTTCTCTCTAGTACCACTCTTAACTCTTTACTGCCTTGTTCACTAGGTAAATATTCTATAATTTATTCAGAACTTTGACCATTCATAATTGCTGTGAGGCTTTCCCTTACAGAGTTTGTCATTAAAGGTGTGTACTAATTCTTTTATTTTACATAAGTATCTAGTACAAGTGGCTCCATTTGAAAGCATAAAATTTACTTAAAGAAAAAAAATCTATTTATAAAGCTGCATTTCTTCCTTTTAGGGACATATAGAACCCAAACAATGTGTCAAACTTTTAGAGGAAAAAGAGAAATGTCCTGTTTTCCATCATGCTATCACAGTTGCGTCTGCTCTTGCCCCTTACTGACACACAGTATCTCTGTTTTATGTGGTCTTTCAAATTGGGCCAGCAAATTAGAGCCGTACTAGAGTGAAATCCTGCAGGTCCAACTTCCAGCACAGATCAATGTGGTTTAAAAGAGAGAAACACCATTCGAATGCTCCTCTGTCAGTATTATGCTCAACATAGTGTGCTCTAACCTGTGTTTTTCAGTTCATAGCTCTTAAGGTCCATCTAATCTTTTAGGTAACTCTCATAGATGTTGTATTTTGAGGCCCCAACACCAGAGGTACAGTCTCTAAAGTAATTTAGATGTCCAATTCTATTAAAAACCAACAAAAAATTTTCCCTGATTCCAGACCCTAGATGCCACCAGGATTCTGGCTAGTTTCCTTTTCAGCCCATGAAATACAATAGGAGCTCTGCAACTTTTCTCCTTGACATGGTGCTTGATTAGTCCAGTGGGGAAAAGCTGTGGAATACCAATGTGTTGTTTTTGTATTGTCTTGGAGTGTTCATATTTACTTAACAGTGTTTCTTTTGCACAGTCAGTTCAAATGGCTCATAATTCTTGGCCTTCCATGTGGCTTATCTACTCCATCCCTTCACCCTCCAACTCAAAATCTATGGTTTGGGGAAAACATCTATAAATCATGACCTCTTAGCAGGTGACCAAGTTGACAGCTTTGATAGAGCAGAGAGCAATAAAAGGCAAACTCCATAAATGTTTAATCTCGAAAGCTCCATTATGCTAAACATATTTCTGGTTTGTACAAAACAATATTTTGTAATAATGTCTTTAGTGTCCAACAATCTTTCTGTGTGAAGTCTTTCAAGCTAGAAGCCATGTTTATTTATCATTGTACCGAATTTACAGTGATTTGAGTTATTGGGACTTTATTTTTCTTCTATTAATATTTTATTCAATTTTGGGGTAGTCTATTATAGTTACATTGGAAATAATGTTCTATAACTTATGATAGGAGCTTATATTTGAAATATACATTTCAGAATCATAGTAATACATATGTTAGTTGGATCTATGACTATTGATGAGATCACCATGGGGATATGTAATGCAAAACAAAGGACCAAATACAGACCCTTCATAAATAACATCAACTGAATGGCAGAAGAAGGGCCACCTGTGAAACAATAGATATGGAAGGAGATTAAGCACCAGGAGAAAATACTGACAGTAATTTTTTAAATCATCAAGTTTAACAATGTTTCAATAGTGGAAAATAATGCAAATTGTTAAGAAGGAGTAAAGATATTGTTAGAATTAACACTTAGGATGCCACTGTAAATGTTCAAAAGTATATGAGGAAAGCACTGGAAAATATCATAGGATGGATTAAAGAATTATTGGAAATAGTGAAATAGAACAAGCAAGGAGGAATACCAGAAAAAGAATTTTAAGTAGATATTTAGCAGGAAACCAGTGCTCTGAGATTGCCTGTGGAACACAGTTCCCCATCCATGGAAGTTTTCCAAATCAAAATCCTTATTAATATGGAGTAATGTTTTATACATTGCCCTACCCATTCTCAGGCTGTACCTGATTTTATCTCAGGTGGGTATCTGACACAGCAGATGTCAGTTCTTTTTATTGTGCAGAGAATTTACACTTGGCAGATTCACAAAAGGGTTCAAACAAATAGAATATTACTTTCTTGATTTTGGATTAAGATACAGAGAGACTGAGACAGTAAGTCAGATGCTAAAAAGATGACATGTAAAGTAAAACCTGTGAGACAGCAAGCTGAAACAATGTGCAGGATGGAAATATAAGGGTACAGAAACTATGAGAAAATAGTGGATGCCTGCCAGCAGGAAGAACAAAAGGAAGAAATGTTGTAAGACATGGGGAAAATAACCCATGGGATCATGCTGTAGAAAGAGAGGCTGTTCCTAGAGATGAGATTTCCCTTGAGAAGTTTTTGTTTCGGTTTAACTCAGTCCTTAAGAATAAATTAGTTTGAAAAGTTTCAGCTAGTGTTTATTTGTGTGTGGTTGTTTTATTTTGGGATTTTTGTTTGTTTTATTTTTATCAAAAGGCAAAAAATGCACAGTAAGTTTTGAATGCAGTAAAAAATTCATTTACTTGCTAGCAACAGATATCCTTCTCATGGATGCATGTTATTTCCTCAATTCTAAGACTGGGAGAAAGTAGGACCCTAGAAATGTTATCAAAGGTCAGATATATGTAAAGAGGAACAAGACATAGACCTAGTTTCTACGAAATGGGACTTTATCACAAAGACAGAGCAGAAATGGTATAAACAGAACTAAGAAGGCAAGTGGGAACAAAGCAAGGCTATGATGAATTTTTATTTCCATACTTATTTAATTAGGACTTCGTATTGTTTTGAATTCCAAACTAGTTTGAGCCCTTAGCTGGAGAACTGGAGATTTTCAGTTTGAGAAATGACCTCAGTTCTAAGAATTGGAGTGATTGAATAGTGTGCCCATTGTCCATATCACTAAAAGCATCTTCTCTGTTTTTTTTTTTGGGTTGGCCAATAAATAACACTACATTTATTTTATTTTATATTATTTGCATAAAATAACATTTTCTGTAACACCTTACAGAAAAGTCCGAACAAAGTTTTTGGCCAGCCCAATATATTCGTTGGTGCAAATGTAGTGCCCATAGAACAGAAACTGATTGTATGTCTTAAAGTCTTTTGAAATGAATGTTTTAATGTTAATTGTATTCATGCATTATTAAATTGGTGCTATTTTCCTTTTCTGAATATATATTATATATTGTAATATGTATACTTCTATATAAATTAGAAGCACTTATTTCATGTAAGGAACAGGACAAACATTCCAAAACTACTTGAAAATTATGTCATACACCAGAATTTAAAAATATTCCCCCTAAAACCTAAAATATTGCAAGATTGCTTGAATACTGATGTGTTCTCTACTGTAGGGTTTTAATGTGTTACTAGCAATCAAATCAAATCAAAATATTTTCTGATTACAAACACAGTGTGCCCATTTAATAAGTATTAGTTCATTTAAAAATACTAAAAAGATCCAAAGAATGGTAATTTAGAGTTCTATTATTTAAAAAAAGACTATGTTGGACTAAACAGAATTTTGTTCTGTTTGAAGGAGGTACAACTGCTTGGTTTTGGGAAAAACAATAAAACAATACCAAGTTATACATACCCGTTTTTGTACATTTGGCTCAGCCTGATAATACAGACCTTAGGTTAAAAATTTCTCTTCCAAGTTTTTTCTGGGATCACCTGATTTAAGGTAAGTAATTACACATTTTATTCACATATTGTCTCCACTGATTATTAGTAAGCAATAACAATGTCTGTTTTTTACACCATTGAATCCACAATACCTCAAAGCATACCTGGAACCAAGTAGAAAATCAATAAATTATTGTTGAATTTATAAATGAATTGTTCAAGTTTCCATACCCTTTTTTCCTAAATTTACGATAATTTCTAGACAAAGCAAACAACTTGGACAAGAGCTATTATACTGAAATAAGTTTGACATGTTAGTAAAGTCTTATACAATTTAACCAGACATGTAAAAAAAAATTAATGGTGCAAGAATTGGAAAGAAGAATAGAAATTCAACTCATTTGCATACAACATGATCGTGTACATAAAAAATCAAAAATATTCTAAAGATATTCTAATGGTATTAATAAGAAATTATTCAATTGATATATAAGGTCAATGTAGAAAATCAAGTGTATTATCTATATGTAAGAAGCAAAAGTATAAATTAAGGAAAGATAGCATTTATAATAGCATCAAAATCATCAACTATTACAGAATAAATCTAACAAAACATCAGCAAGTTCTTTACACTGAAAACAATGAAATATTGAGAGAAATTAAAGAAGAAATAAAGGGTTATAATGTATCCTTTGATTAGAAGAATCAATATTTTAGAGATGTTAATTTCCTGGAAATGGCTATTAATTTTATAAAATCACTGAAAACAACAGCAGTTTGTTTGAATTTTTAGTAGCAAAATAGTATGATTCTGGGGAATGAGAAAAAAAATTTTGGAAAATTAATACCCTTTTTCTAGAATGTATATAGAAATGCAGAGTCAAGAAGAGTCAAAACAATGGATAGACTTAAAGTAGGAGGGTTGAGAAGAGAAAGAAGGTAAAATTTTCATTTGAGAGAATGGAAAATCAGACATCATAGACAATTGTGGCATGCTTCTTTTTCTTTTCCTGATGCAATGAATTTAGCGTAATAATAAACAAAACACATTTGTGTTGCTTCCTCACCAGCACTCATTCTACTTAGCTGCAGTCAAAATATGAGCTGGTAATTGGGTTTAACTTGAGTTTGTGTCACACTAGGAGAGAGTGCAATTTAGGGATCCTGCCTGCAAGGGACTACTAATAATGATTGCCATGCATTGTAATATGAATAGATTCAGAAATGAGAATGGTAGGATTCATGTGTGGGAAAATGATGAAATTGAAGATTTTTAATACTGCAGTAGATGAGCTGTAAGAGCTTTGGTTGTAAAAGTTGAGGACGTTTGAAGTTTGCTTTCTAACATGATGCAGTTATCAATAATGAAAAAGTCAAACATATAACAAGAAGATAGAATAGATAAATGTGAGGAAAAATATATTTGGAGATGAAGAAGTTGATTACAGTGGGGTTAGACTAGAACAATGCTGTCCAATTGAAAGATCATGTAAGCTGCAAATGTGAGCCACACATACAATTTAAAATTCTTAACTGCATGAAAGGAAAAAGAGAGAGACAAAATTTATTTTAATTTAATAATGTATTTTATTTAACCCAGTATATAGAATATATTATGTTTTACATTTAATTAATATAACATTTTAATGAGCTATTTACATTTTGGTTATATATAGTTTTTACATAATAAGTCTTTGAAATGTTATGATTTATAGTTTCATATATTTTAATTCAAGTTTCAGTTCATTTCAAGTTTTTATCAGTTACTTGTGCCTGGCAGCTGCTAATGTATTGGACAACAAATAACTGAATGTCAGTAACATTAATGTACCTGGGAAAAGCCTACATCTGGAAATGAAACACCACATTTTCATGGACCATAAATGAAATCACAAGGGAAATTAGAAAATATTTTTAATTGAATGACATTGAAAATATAAATGTCAAAATTTACAGAATGTAGCTAAAGTGGTGCTTAGAGGGAAATGTAATTTTAAGTTCTTACATTACAAAATAAAACAAAAATAAAATAAATTTCTAAGTGTATTATATTCTTATTGTTGCTACAATATATTACCACAAATTTAGTGGCTTAATGCAACACAACTATATTATCCTACACTTTGGAGGTCAGAATCTGAAAATGGATCTTATGAGGCTAAAATAATGGATCTTATGCAGCACAAATATATTATCTTACACTTTAGAGGTCAGAAATATGAAAATGGGTCTTATGAGGCAGGGCTGCATACCCCCTGGAGGCTCTACAGGAGAATGCATTCCTTGACTTTACTAGCTTTTAGAGGCTGCCTATATTCCTTGGCTCATGAGCCTTTCCAGCAATGGTGTTACTCTAACCTCTGCTTCTACGGTCTCCTCTAAAATTGACTCTCTTACCTTCCATTATAAGGACCCTAAAGATTACATTCTGCCCACCAATATAATCCAGGACGGTCTCCTCATTTCAAGATCCTTAATTTAATTGCATCTTCACAGTCCCTTCTGTCATGTAAGGTAACATACTTATAGATTTGGAGGATTGAAATGTGGATATTTGGGGGGAGGCATTATTCTGCGTACCACATTAATGTCCAAATATGAGAAACTAGAAACAAAAGAGCAAAGTAAGCTGAAAGTAAATAGAAATAAATAAGTAATAGAGATGATAGCAAAAATCCAATTTAGACAATAAACCAGCAAACAAAAATAACTGATTCATTGAAATGATCAATAAAATTGACAGACCTCTACTGGACTGGTCATTAAAATCAAGAAAGAACCAAATCACCAATATCAGGAATAAAAACAGGGATTTTCATCACAAATCCTACTGACATTAAAATGATAAAAAGATTATGGGAAGACAGTTGCAACAAATTCAACTGCTTAGATGAATTGAAAACTTCTTAAAAATACAACTCACTAAGGAAAAAGAAAGGGAAAATTTGAATAAATCTCTATTAAAGAAATTAAAATTGTTATTCAAAACCTTTCTATAAAAGAACACCCAGGCCTACATAATTCACAATTTCACTAAATTCTATCAAATATTTAAGAATAAAACAATGCCAATATTACATGCTATTTTTTCAGAAAATAGAAAAGGAAAGATCTTTATTCAATCTATTGTATGAGGCTGGCATAACAGTCATATACCAACATCTGACAAAAACATAATATGCTAAAATATGTTTACAGTAATGCAAATGCAATTATATACAAAATAAAGAATAGAAATAAATGAACAAACTGAGAATTAAGAATGAATCTTGTTTTGTGGCAGGGATATACAATTATTTTCTCTTTGTATGTTCCCACATACATGTTCACTTGATTTAATGAACACATTATTTAACAAACACATGCAATGTTTAAGAGAAAGCAATACACTAATCTATAACTTGATATTTGATGTTTTGTAAAGTATACTTGGTGCTTGGAACCGGCCTGATTCTGAGATAGCACCATAAAACCTGAATTTGTTGATGGTTTACAGGAGAGATTCTTAAACTTTAGCGTAAGAATCACTTGGAGGTCTTAGTAAAACACAGATTACTGGGGCCTCCACCCAAAGGTTTTGATTTGGTAGGCATAGGTTGGGACCAAAAATGTACATTTCTAACAAGATCCCTGATGATATTGATGCTGCTGGTTCTGGCACCATATTTTGAGAACCACATGCCTACAGCAAAAATCATATCGAAACTAGGATTCCCTTGGCAAAATTTGTGAAAAGTTTCTAGGAATTTAGGGAAGTGGGTATATTTGAATGGACTGATTATGTATGACCTGAGAATCCATGCCACGAATCCACCAGAGAGCCTAGGGGACAACTTCTTTAATGAAGAAAAGAAAAAGAAAAAGAAAGAAATGTGCCAATGATAAGAGAGTATCAACATATTGAGAAGTCCAATAGTGGCTGTCCTTAATAGTGACCAGCGTTGAGATTAGGAATGCTGCTATGGAAAGTGAGCTCTCTAATAACTGGTATGATGCAATCCCAGAATGACAGAGGCAAGGTAGCTATACTTAAGCAGTCAAAGGGGACATTATTTTCCTTATAAGCAATAAGATCAGAGTAGCAATCAGAATGCCATCTGATGATTAAGAACTCCTCTGCAGTAGATGCCCTTGCCCATTCTGCAATGTCTATCATGTATATCTTCCATAGATATTTTTGTCACCAACTTCCCAATCCTGTTTCTTCTGAGTCCTTGGCCATCCAGCCAAACTATTGTCAACTTCTTCAGATTTATCCCGAGTGGGCTCTAATGCTTGAACTGTCCAACTAATTCGGATTATACCATCATATAATGTAGAATAATCTGTAATCCACACTTAAATTTCTTCCTCCTCAGTCATCTGGTCATAATGAACTTCCCAGGATACCATAGCATGGATTGAAGGAGACTAAGCAAAACAATAGGAAAAGTGTCAAACAAATCTGAGCTACGTACTCATTTAACCTACTTTCATTTCTGGGTCTGCCTGAGCTCATTCCCTTATAAATCATTTTCATTTGATGTTACCTTGCTGCTGCACATTCTGTCTCCCATGGCCCTTGTAAGGAGTTAGATCAGACAGTGCCAAGTTCACAATGCGAAGCTTAGACCTTAGACCTGATTACTTGACATTCATGGTAAGTAATTCACTCTCCACCAAAGTCCTTTAGCAAGCCATAGTTATTTGTCAAAAGGAGAATAGCTACCTGCAGAAGAAGGGAGATACACCAGAGTTCTGTGCCATGATTTTCCTATTGCTCTTTTCAGAGGCTTCTTATCACACTGATACTTCAAGTATCACTGGTTCTGCTAGATCATAAGGCTCAAGTCCTCGAGCAGCTTGTACTGCAGACTGGATTTGCTGGAGAATTTCTCTTGCTATGGTCTTAAAGGAACTGGAAATCTAACAGGTGAATCTACAGATGGCTTGATATAGCCCACACAACTATGGTATATTTAACTTCCAAAGTCCAAAAATGCCTAAAATGATTGTCATTTTTTTTCAGAATAAGTGATATGAGGCTCAACAGCTTGTCTTTTACCTTGGTGGGGATATCCCAATATGCTGAAAATCACAGAACTCCTACAAACTTTACTGAGTCAAAAATACCCTTGACTTTTTTCGGGTTGATATCCCACTGTCTATTTCATATATGTCTTCCTGAGGCATCTAAAGCATGTGCTTTCTGTTCCCCAGTCAAATCAGTATAAAATCATTATTATAGTGGGTTAACCTGATGTTTTGTTAAATTTCAAGATTAAAAATCTCTGGAGACAATTTCTACCTCAAGCCATGATGGAGTAAGATTCATCCAACTTATCCTCCTAAAATAAACAACTAAAAACCCAAAATATAGAAACAACTGTCTTCAGACATTGGCTGTCTGAAGAAAAGAAACAAATGACTAAGTTCTGACATTGCCACAAATTAAAGCCTGAAAAGAATTTCCTAGCTGTAGGAAAGGAAAGGGGACCAGATCAGAGCACACAGATATCCTTGAATTGGGCATATGGAGTTAGAATCCTTGGGAGTTCGAGGAGCCTAGTGTTTGCAGAGCAGAGTATCAGAGAAGAGGTATGCACACTGAGAGAGCTCCTGTTACTCTGTCACAGCTGGGAGAAATTTGATGATGGATAATTTGTTATTCCTACAAATATTATTGAGCTTTGCTCTGGAGTGTATTTAAACTTCTTGGAGACAGTTTGATCCCTTCACAGCTTATTAGGTGGAACCAGAGCAGGCTTAATCTAGGGCTCATTTGCTCTCCAGCATAGCAACCTAAAACTGGATGAAATGTATGAAACAATACATTGAACATCATGCAGAGGACAGTAAAACTTGAGAGACAGGAAACAGATTCTGTAAGCACAAAATTGCCTAAGCTTACTCTTTGGAGAGATACAGGATTGGGAATAATCCATGTCTCCACCAGCCAGAATGAAAAACCTCATAATTTGTGGAATATTGGGTAAAGTACTCAGAAAAATTTGCTTCAGTCAAGAAAATTATCCCTAGACAAAATAGTATATCAGTCCCACCTAACAAAGATTCATATTAGTCAATCTCAAATCCGTGGGCAAAGAACCACTTATATGAATTTCACAGAATCATTTAACTTTTTTTCTGTTTCTACTGAATATGCAAAATGGTCACAGTTGATGAATGGTTTTCTTTTTACATTATAAAACATTCTTCTTTCAACAAATTAAAATAGGAATTCTTGCACAAACACCTTATGCACACCTGTTGACTTATACAAATCCACAAAAAAGTAAGTTTCAATTCAAATATTATCTAAATTTTCATATATATTAGTTAAATAAGATTACTATTTTAAGCCACAGTTAATATAGCTAGTCATTGTAATTAGGTCATGCTGTTTTATATGGATAATGAGCTCAAATATTTCACTGGTGATACATGAATATTGAATTAAAATTCTCTGTCAAAATTTGCTAAAATTCAACCTATTGTACTATGGGCATTTGAAATATACTGCCAACGATTCCATGCAGACAGTCAAGTAAGAAATTACATATTTAATTTACTATTGAAAACATCAAAGCATCTTTTCTTTAATGATTTGTGTATTTTCTTATAAGTTTAACGATATAAAAATAATACCAGAAATTTTGGCACATACACACATTTTTTTTATATTCTTCAAAATATAGTTGCATATAAACAATATACATGTAGAAAAGTTGAAATAATTTAGAATGGTAATTAATTTATGCCAACTTGTAAAGAACAGTGCCACTATCAATACCAAAAATTTAAGGTATAAATCAGGCTACTGTTCTGCTATTATATTAAATGGTAGGATTATAACTAGATCAGGCATTTGATAAACACATGAGCAGATCTATAAAACCAAGTCATATTTATAAGTGTTTCTTGTTCAATTAGAAAAAAATAATTTTTAAAGTTAAACCATCTAGAAAAAATCCTTTGATATTTTCTTTAAAAATGCATTCTTAAATAGATATGAAAATGTTAAAATATTCATTGTCATATGAATCTGGGAAATAGATCTCTTAGAATAAGTTCTCTGTTAGCTTGTAAAATGGTCCTGAATTATTTAATGTATTGCTAAGATCTTCAGTGAATCATGGCACAATAATTTTTTCATGAGTTCAGTCATCACAATGGTAGAATTTTAAGAATTTTAAAATTCATTTCCTTCTTACAATGAGGAGAAGAAAATCACTCTTCAGCTCATGTAGAACCTTATTTCCCTAAGTTGATAAGGATGTCTGATGTCACAGTTTTTTGTATAAATGTGAAGTTACAATATATTCAATGTTTCTTCTGAGGCATCAAAATTCAAAAAATGAAAAGGAGAGGGTCTGAACTGCTAGGAGATTTATGTAAAACTAGACAAGAAATCATGTCAAAACAGTCTGATGATTTGTAGGGCATTGCAAACCTCGAGGATATATAAAGGGAGGCTAAGGAAATGATCAGGGAGTTGGTAACGAGGAATTCTTTGCATAACGCTGACTTTGGATATCGTTCCTTTTCTCTCTTATCCCTCAAGTTACATGAATTGATTTTTAAGATTTTTATTTAGAAATCCTAGTATGTGGTCACTGGAACTTGGGAGAGGATGAAAAAACAGGGACTGATTCCTGAGTCCCTAGTGATTTAAACAAACAAACAAACAAACAAACATCCTAAAGGTAAGAGGCAGATTGGAAGACCTCTAGTGAAAGGAAGTAGTTTAGAAGGTACTGTAATCATAAGATAAGATGGATTTTCTGATGGGCCAAATGGATCTGTGGAATGGAGCCAGAGTTCAGCTATGATCAAAGGGACTTGATCCAAGAGGCTCACTGTAGTGGCAGTGGAGGTTTTGTGCGTGCATACACGCTTGTGTTTGGGGGAATTGTTCTTGAGACTTCAGGAGAGGAAATTTTTAAGAATAGCTTTTGTATTTCTGCTATGCCCAGAATGAACGAATGTTCATCGGTTCAGCCATAACAACATAGCCACTTTTCTCTAATTCCTCTCTTCATTGATCCTGAATTTGTACAATTTAAAATTCATACCTTGCTGTGGGTGAAAGAAAAGAAACCTATGTTTCCTCCTGTGAGGAACTCAGCTGAGCTTGGAGAGAGAGACAGAGCTGAGTTGCCAGGTGTCAGTAGCTGATTAAAACAACAAACCAAAAACAAAAGGATTAGGTCTTTAATCACTGACTGAGAGGGTGTTAAGCAAGAGTCTAAAACTCACAGCTCCAACTCCTCCTGTTCTATTTTTGTCCGTGGAAAGGCCCCAAGGTGGAGGGTCAGTTGGATCAACACGGACATAGAGGTGGTCGTCCTCTATTTTGAGGGAGTCCTGAGCAAAAGGCTCCAGCAGTTTTATGGACTCTGGGCTTGGGGAGGCGAAGGGAAGGGCCAGGAGTGAAAAAATACTGGGTTCTCAGTGAGAGCGTGGAAATGTGTCCCCAAGGTTTCTCCCTCCTCCCCTCTTAAAGGGCCTGAAGATACCATGTTCAAGGCCTCAGATAAGAGACCTAGGAAGGCAGGTGTCTGGACTAGGAATGTCGCCATGCAAAGACAGTGACTGGCCAGAGGGGCCTGCATCATTTTCTGCAACCCCTTTCAGAGACTGCAGTGCACTGACTATGCACTAAGTCTGGTGTGGGGACAGCAGCCCTTCCCCAAGAGGCCTGCCACATAAAGCTTTGTTAGTGCCTGTGATCTGGCCTGAAAAATCATGCATGGGTTTTTAACCAGGAGTCCGACTCCTCGCCTCCCTTCCAAATAGAAGATTTCTACATCCAAAATAGATACTAAATGCGAGAGAGGAATTAGCCGTATTTGGATGAGACAATGATGTTTTGTCATTAAAAAGAACTGGAATTTTGTTCCTAAATATTTCTATAAAAGCTATGAAATAGCTGTGGGACTCAGGGAATTAAAGACATTGGTGAGGATATGTAAAGTTTCTCTCTGATTGAATGCTACCAGCCCAACTTGGTTGATAAACAAATTATACATAGGTATATTAAAATATTTCACATTTGAATTTTTGCTTATTATTATGAAAGCAGTATAATTTTGGCATAAGAAGCTACCTACTTAAGTATAAAAATATTTAAGGTATCATTGAATTGTCAGGTGCCCTGTTGTTCCAAGGGTTTGTGTCCCTAGACAATTTCCTCTTTGCTTATACAAACACGTAGAAGCCTATATAAAAATATGTGTTTCTGTTTGTAGGTATGTCTATGTTTTAATTTTCCAAATAGAATCATACAACTTTTTCTAATAGTCCACTTCTCTAGTACCTGCTGTATATTTAAAATTAAATAAACTTATGGTGAGACCAAGCCATGTAAGTTTTTGTCAGTTCCAAGCATAGGAACAACTGAGGCTGAATCAGTGTCCACAAAGCACATAATGATGAATGTTGATGTTATTACTATTAATTTCTTTATTTCCTCTAAGTGCCTAGTTGGTTTAGAATGAAACCACGAAGGCACAAATCATCTAGTAACTTGAAGAGAATAGAATATAGCTGAGTCTTCAGGTGCTGAGTCCTGTGAGAAAGAGGGGAGAAAAATCGATGTGAGAGCAGGAAAAGGAGAGTTTGTTGTAAGGGTCCACAGCAGGTGTCCTGAACAGGACTCAGCCAGAGATATCACTGAACTTCTGTAGGGTGACAGAAAAACAGAGACCAATTCAACTGCTACCATGAGATTCTGTAAACTTCCTACTACATTCAGTCATTATCTTGGACTGGAAAAAGCAGAGAAATATCTTTTGAATGGGGTAGAGGGAGGTTTGATGACTTTGAATTTTTAATTCACTGAATATATACAAAATGGAATGTATTAGGCTTAAAGAAACTGATTTAAATTTTAAAATGCTTATCTATTTTAATTGACAAGATTAAAAAAAATTGTGTTCTGTCAAGCGTGGGCATGGGTCTTCCTGAGCAATCTGAGCTTTGTTATAAATAATAAAGAAAGCTATATATTTTTTGTATATTTGAATGGAAAAATAAAAATTTCACCTTGATTCTAGAAGTGAGATAATTCAAGAAATTATCACTGAATCAAAATGAAAATTATATAAACCATGACATATAAAATTAGGGGATGAAATGGGGTAGAATTTTGAAAGTTAAGAGGAGTTAGCTCAGCTTCTTCCATGATAGGATATTAATCTCCATAGTTTAATTAAAATATAGTTTAGAATAAAGGAAACAACATGACTTCAAACTCCTAGTAGTATTCCATTTTTTTTCTCTTTGTCTTAGAGAAGGATTAAAGAAACCAACATTACTTTTGGGGAAGAAATAGTTGTTGGTTTGGCAGTTCCTTCTGTTCTTTCACCATTAAACAAAAGTAAAATCTAGTATTTTATTAAATATGAAATATATATATACACACACATACATATACTTATGTACACATAGATGTGATTTTTCTCTGTAATATAGTCATTTATACAATCACAAGTGAGAAGGATAGTTGATTATCTAAACTTTTCTCTGAGACACTTAGTGCTTATTCAGGTTTTTATAATTTGGTCCACCCAGGTATCATCAAACTTGGCACAGGAATGTTTTTAATACACTACATGTCCACAGTTGAATTTAAGAATATTTCTTCTTTGGAGGAAAAACAATAAGGCTTTCTAATGGGTCCTAACTTGGCTGGCACTTACAATCTTCAACATAAAACAGAAGCTATCTCAACATTAATATATGTTAAATGACAAGCAGATCAAGTCAGAAGAAGTGTCAAAAATGACAACTTTACTCAGAGGTATATGGGTTCTCAGGAATCATCAAGATGCCTCCAATTTGTCAAATATGGAATAACAGGAAAATTATCACCTCCATGTAGAGGAGAAGTAAAACACACAATATCATAGGTATAAGAAATGGACATTTCAGGAATAACTCTCTAAGATAGTGCATAAAAAGTTATGCACTTAGGAATGGCTGACTAGAGTGTCTATTTATTTAATGCTAAATAAGTTGCTAGAATGAAAATTAGGACTTGTACAAGCCCAGTGTTTCTGAAGTGAAAAATTAAAGTGGATATCAAGAAGAATTTAGAGAATTTGTATTCACAAACAAATATTTAAATACTTAATTAAAAAAAAAAAAACCCTCTTATTTCTAGAATACCTCAGAGCACTCTGACCTGTTTCAGTTCTTGTAACTTTATATTATTCTCTGTTCAAATTTTTTTTAATTTAAAAAGATATGTTTATGGGCTTGTGGGAACTGATGTCTGTTAGAATCGAGGTAAAGATGACAAAAATAGTTTTCTTATCCAGAAAAAGTATGAGTGAAGAAATAGAACATAAAATATGCTACCAAGTTCATTGAAGTTATCTCTTGTTTTTATTCAGTATTTTAATAACCTATATAGTATATATTAAAGTGATTATTTTGCCTTTCATAGTATTATACATAGTATAATACATATTTTTTATTAAATACTATAAAAATCTCTGTGAAGAAAGCTTCTTTAGGGAAATAAATAAAAGAAACAGTGATGTTGATAAATTTACATATAAATCTGAAAAATGTTAAATTCAGAATGAATAAGTCATCACTAACTTTAATACTTCTTGGCAAGAATTATTTGACATTATATAAATGGTCTAGATTGTCATCTTCTGACAATAAAATACATTTATTTCAGAGTCAACAAAAAATTAGTTAATCTACAGTTTTTCATCATCAATCTATTAAAATTATTCAGGAAACTATATGAAATGGTTTATGAAATTCTTCCCAAATAATCTGTGAAGCAGAAAAAAAACCCGACTTTTCCAATTCTTTTGTTTGGGTGAAGAATTCATCCAAACTCTTAGCCCCTCAATCTCATTAATGCACATATGGTAAACGGAATAATAGAATCATTTGTTTTCATCCAACTTTATATGTAATTTAAACAAAAATTTTCAAGAATGGAACTACCTCCAGAAGACATTTTAAAAAGCAACTTATTTTTCCCTATTATATCTCAAATAATTTTTAAACTGGAAGAAAAGATATTTTGATTTCTTAATGAAAAGTAACTAAATATACATGATTTATAGTCAAAAGAAATGGAAATCTATTTCCTTAATTGATTTCTTACTTTAGACGATGCAATTTTGTATTTTAAAATAGAAATTGGGGCATGTTCATAACTTTTTTTATATCAAGTACAATCTTTACTCACTCTCCAACTTCAATAGAACTTTGTAGCTTTCAAAAGGAATTTTCAGGACTTCCCTGGTGGCACAGTGGTTAAGAATCCACCTGCCAATGCAGGGGACATGGGTTCGGTCCCTGGTCCGGGAAGATCCCACATGCCACAGAACAGCTAAGCTCATGTGCCACAACTACTGAAGCCCGTGCACCTAGAGCCTGTGCTCCACAACAAGAGAAGCCACTGCAATGAGAAACCCATGCACCACAACGAAGAGTAGCCCCTACTAGCCACAACTAGAGAAAACCCACGCGCAGCAACGAAGACCCAGCGCAGCCAAAAATAAATAAATAAATATATATTAAAAAAGAGTAATTTTCACAGAACAACTCATTTTCTGGTAGCCTTTACAAATATTTAAAATCCTCAAAATAGTGGTATATATCTAGTAAAATTGAGTCATATGAAATTGCTAATGTTTGATCTTTTTGACCAACAATTATAACAATTTTGTATGATTCAAATCAGACTTTAAAAACAAATTGCAGTGCTAAATACTAAATGAAAATGATCCATCGCAACCTAGGGTAGTGTTTATTTCTAGGGAAAAAGATGCTTAAAAGGAAACAGTTGGGGGTTTATCTATATGTTTACATTTTTGTTTATTTAAAATAAAAGAAAGAGATGAGAAAAAAATTTCCATTAACAGCAAATAAAATACTTAGAAATATATTTAACTATAAATACAAGTAATTATGTGAAGAAACTATAATGCCTTCTATAGGGACTAACATTAACACCCCATTAAACGATGAGATAAAGCATAATCTAATATTAAAATTTTGGAGGGCTATTTTAATTTTAGTTTTAATTAAAGTCTAATTAAGTTCAGATGATAATATTTTCACTTGAAAATTGAGAAAATTTTATTTTCATTCATAAAGAAGTGAATATAAAAATTTGATAACTGAGGGAAAATATTTTCATATATATAGACTCTCCTGGGTCTCTAGATTGCCAACTCACCCTGCAGATCTTGGGACCAGCCAGCCTCCATAATCATGTGAGCAAATTCAGTAAAGTAATTCTCTTTATAGCAATAATTATTGCTATTAATACAATTAATTGATAATAAGTAATTGGTAACAATTTATATTGAACAATTATATCATTTCTTTATTATTAATAATTATTATTACAATAAAGATATTTATAAGGAATTGGCTCACACAATTATGGAGTCTGGCTAACCCCAAGATCTGCAGGGTGAGTAAACAAGCCTTACTTACATCCTTACAATGGATGTTTTATTACCACTCTGACTCTAAAGGCCTGAGAACCAGGAGAGCTAGTGGTGTAGTAGCATCCTGAAAGCTGGCAGGCTGGAGACCCAGGAATATCCAATGTTTCTGTTCAAGTTCGAAGGCAGGAAAAGAGCCCGTGTTTCAGTTCAGAGGCAGACAGGCTGGAAAAATTCTCTCTTCCTCAGAAGAATGTCACCTTTTTGTACTGTTCAGGTTTTCAAATGATTGGATGAGGCCTACTCACATAAGGGAAGACAATCTGCTTTACTCAGTCTACCAATTTAAATGTTAATCTCACTTAAAAACACTCACAGAAACTCCCAGGACGTTTTACCCAATTTATGGACACTCTGTGGCCCAGTCAAATTGATACATAAAATTAACCATCACACTGTGCAAATTACTATATTTTATAATATGTTATATATTATACAATATATTAATAAACTATGATAATTTAAAGTATTGTACTTGTCTCAATATGAGAAAAAAGATAAGAAAAACCTTGTCTCAAAATGAGAAAAAAGATAATAAAAGTCTAAAGACATATCAGAATTACCTATATATTACACAGATATATGTGTGTATGTATGTGTGCGTGTGTATCCATATATGTGTATATATATGTATAAGCATATTGCATTTTTTACAAATTGAAGGCTGTGTGGAGCAAGTCTATTGGCACCATTTTTCCAATAACATTTGCTGAGTTCATGCGTCTGTGTCACTTTTTGCAATATTTCAAGCTTTTTCACTATTATTTTATTTGTTATGGTGATCAGTGATGAGCAATCTTTGATGTTACTACTGCAAAAATATTAAAACTCATTGAAGACTCAGAGGATGGTTAACATTTTTGAGCAACACAGTATTTTTAAATTAAAGTATATACTTTTTTTTGCCATAATGCCATTGCACACTTTATGTACTACGGTATAATGTAAACATAACTTTTATACTCACTGGGCAACCGAAAACTTCATGTGACTTGCTTTATTGTAATATTCGCTTTACACTGGTAGTCTAGAACTGAAGCCATAATACTTTCGAGGTAGACTTGTGTGTGTTTATGTATGTATGTATGTGTGTGTGTGTATATATCTATATCTATATATATCTGTGTGTTTAGAGAGAGAGAGGGGGGAGAGAGACAGGTATAGACACAATGTTTGATAATTAAACATACATAGCAACATGAAAAAGGGAAAGGAAATTTGGTGAGTGGTGAATTTGAAGTAGAAATAGAAATATTTGGAGTGGGTTAAAATTTTGTTATCCACCACTGGTTTTTTGAAGTGGTTTTGCTTATCTTCTGAAAACCAAGTTATAAACTAGTAAAACTATTTAAGAAAGATATCACAAACTCTGGGTACAATAAGAACATAGATGCAAAGATCACAAAGTTAACAAATGTTGATATATAATATCTGGTCCCAAATACTCCCTAGCTTAAAATGCAGGAGATTGAAAGCCTGAAGAATTACAGAGAGAACACCTATTATATCTATTTGTGTTCTTCTGATAGTTCTTGGCCATAAGAAGCACCAGAATAGTTTAATAAGTAGCAGATGTGGACAAATGCAAGCCAGTATGAGAGACTAAGCACATTTGTACTATCAATAGCCCTCCAATGCATTTTTTATAGGAATGTAAAGAGAGTTAGAGCCTCTTATTCCACTCTTACTGTAGATCCTGGATATTTTTTATCTGTGCACCTCTAAATAGCCATTTGTCAGTTTTTGGAAATAAAATTAGAATAATAGTAAACAAATCATCTTATGTTATTAATACAAAATGCTATGTAGCTATTACAGTTTTTAAAATGAAATTAAGATATCCATAATATGTGAAATTTAAAACATGAGAAAAGTCTAAGATAATCTTACTGCATGATCTACTTAATAAATAATTACCAAAATAACAAAAAAGTACAAATTAAAACTAAGAAAATTTGGAGAAGAGAAAGTAAGGCAGTAGATAGAACAGTGTGAGTTAAAGACAGGAAATTAGAGATTTAACAATACTACTTAGTTTGAGATATCACCCCCTCAAAATGAATAAAACATTCAAAAGTCATTACTGCCAAAGACTTGGACTAAAAATGAGAGCAGATTGGAAGGCCACTAGTTTTCATTTTATAACCTTCCATGATGCTAATATTTATCCCCATGTGCATATATTATTCTGAATTAAAGATATCTCTATCTAGATTATATGTCTGAGTATGGTTGGTGTTGATAGTGAGTTTCCATGACATGATGGAAATTGTACTTGAGTACAGCTGGAGAAAGATGGATTTTAGTTGTGTCTCTCTCTTTAGCTCTAGGATTCTGGATACATTTCTTACTCTCCTTTTATGAAAATACAATAACTATAGAATAACTATGTATTTATTTTCCTAATTTACAAAGTGATATTAAACATCCATAAATGTGCTTTAAAAACCAGTAGTGTTATCTAAACAATCTGGGGATGCTTTGCTCAAAGTTTCAGTCTGTAATTTCACTTTTCTCATTCTTACAGCTCTATTATATTCAAAAATCTTGTGGTGTCAAGTAAGAGATTTACTGCCTAAATAAATTACTGATTTCATGTGAGAAAATGGGTGAGTGGCATTGTACTTTATACAGCATGGAAAGCTAGTAATGTTTAGAACACTGACTAAGTTCAATATACTATGTACCAAAATTAAAATGTTGCCATAATTCATAAGGCAATATTTAAAATAGGCAGGTATTTTGGGGAAGCATGTGTGAATGTTTCAGCAAAATTTATAAAGGAATAACTTAGATGCTGTAATTGGGCATTGGCAATGATATTTACAATAGTTACCTCAATGTTATGGGCAAAGAAAAGATTCATAATATTAGCAGCTACTATTTTATTGTCATTTAAATTAGAATAATTAGGTATTCTGAAATGATATGACATTGCCTTATAAAGGATCACAGTATCTTGATCCACTTTATTGTCAATTATAAATCTTAGTAAAAAACATGAACGTGTCATAATTACCACCTATTCTCAGGCATTCAACAATTATCATGTATAATATTATTTAATATATAACATAGTAGTGATGTATGTTAAAATATTTAAATAACAAGTATATGTTTATATTATATAATATAGTTAAGGCATTATATCACTATACAATATATATGTACATATATATTTGTCTGTTTGTATGTATACACACATACACACACAGGTTGATGACCATATGTCAAGCATTATTATGCCAGGATGTAGAAACAAGATTAATTCATAATCTAATGGGGACTACAAAAAAGTGAAGTAAGAACGGTGGCATTAGAGATAAGTACAGGTGCCCTAGGGTATAAATCAACTTTTAATAATAAGTGACATATATTTTAACCTCATCACTCACAGTTTTAATGAGATTAAAATTTGTCATTCAATAAATATTAAGATCTGTAGAGTGACATGGTATATTCATCTCCTTAACATCATGTATACACAGTTACTTAATAGTCATATTGAATATGTAGAACAAAATGCACAGAATTAACATTCCTGTTGTAACTAATGGATCTGAAGAAACACTTTGACCTCATGAAATATTGCAAACTTAACGATACAAGAAAAAATTTAGAGTCCGAACATAGATACTTCCCCTAATCTAGTGATTCACTGGGACATGTACAATTGTTCTGCTATTCTGGGTGAGGCTGTGGAATACAAGTGCTTTCAAATTAATGTATCCTTTATTCCTCTACCTGTGCTTTTCCTGATTCATGCTGCCAATAATTTAACTCTTCGTTGTCACAGAAGCCCCTTTAATAAGATGAACTTTTATGAAGGGAAAATATTGTTTAAAGCTTCACTTTTGTACAAATGCTTTTTCACTTTCCTCCAGTGTAACTATGTGTTATAATACTCTCTCAGCAGTATTTTCAAGGAAATTTGTTTTTGTTTTGTTCTCTATTACAAATAATATGTATCACTTTAAAATGTGTTGAGATTACCATCATGAATCAAAATTCAGTATTACCCCTATGAAAACTTTCTTTATATGCAATATAGTTTTGTCCAAATAGCTGACAAATTCCTGAATTTATATGATGCTTTTGTTCTCAGTTTGCAATAAGTGCCTAAAAACTTGAATTAGAAACCAAAACTACTTCTGTACTGAAGTGTTTGATATGCTTTTATATAAATGTGTAGCTGTAGCACTTTTTTATTCTAGAGGAGAAATATGTAGTTCATATATTTTCTTTTTTTTAAACTTTGGGTTTTTATTTATTTATTTATTTATTTATGGCTGTGTTGGGTCTTCGTTTCTGTGCGAGGGCTTTCTCTAGTTGCGGCAAGCAGGGGCCACTCTTCATCGCGGTGCGCGGGCCTCTCACTATTGCGGCCTCTCTTGTTGCGGAGCACAGGCTCCAGACGCGCAGGCTCAGTAATTGTGGCTCACGGGCCTTGTTGCTCCGTGGTATGTGGGATCTTCCCAGACTAGGACTCGAACCTGTGTCCCCTGAATTGGCAGGCAGATTCTCAACCACTGCGCCACCAGGGAAGCCCCATATATTTTCATATCCCAAGGCTGTTTTTAAATCCTAGTGTTGTTGTTGTTGGTACTGACAGTATTAAATGGAGGGATGGCCATTACTTAAGTAGTCACATAACTGGTTTTATATAGAATCCTACCCACTCTAGAATCTTAAGAGTCAGTTTTATTTGACATAAAACCAAAAATCATTTTGTATTTTTCTAGAATGTAAAAATCTATAGCTTTTTAAAAAAACACATTTATTAACTTTTTTCCTTGAATAAACCAGTCTTACAAACGACTGCAAAAATCATATTTTCTTATCCACTTTTAATCACCTAGAAGTGTAAAAGAAGTTACTACAAACAGTCCAGTCTAGATCAGGTGTTGCCAGGGCATAAAAAGTTAAGAAGTTGAGGAGAGATATAATTATTATGATAAACTTTGAAAAGTTCTAGGCTCAAGAAATGAAGAGGAAAATCTTCGTTTATAAAATACTACTACTACGACTACTACTACTAATGACAATAATGATAAATCAAATCAAAGGTAAAAAACCATGAAGCATTTTGTTGAAAAAGGAGCAAACTCCCTGGTTTCAAATACTGCAAAATGGAGAAAGATGTTTAGGTGGATGCAATGTCCAGAGCTTATTAATGAACATCAAGTTCAACAATATGGCCATACATGATCCAAATGCAGCAGGTTACTCCGGAGAGGATGGTTAGCTTAGTAGACTAGGAAACAGCTGCTATAGAATTCTCCTTTCCTGAGAAAGGGAATTGTCCTTCCTCTCCTTAAAAGCAAAGTGGAACTCCCCATATGAAGTGGCTGATATTCTGTAATACATGCCACACTGAATTGGCTTTATGACGATCAAATGTTCATCCAGGTCATGGTAAATGCTGTGATTAAGTGGGCACCTTTTTCATGAGCACGCCATGTAAACTTACTGCTGTAAAATTAAGCAACAGTCTGAACGGCCATGTCAGATTTGTTTTCTCAGCTTCCTCTTATGGGTATGTGTCTTACAGATGCTAAAAAAAATTAGAGTGATTCACAAGAGAATGGGAAAAGATAGGGGATAGATGTCTTTAAATGGTTATTAAGCAAAAAATTGATAAAGCAGACATGGATGGGATTGAAATGCAGCACTCTCAGAGGTGAGGTGGGCTGATAGACTCTGCTGGTTCCTCAACCTTTAAGGGCCTAAACAAATCCACACTATTTAATGCAGTTTGGAGGAATTTTTTTAAAAAAGCCTAAAGGGAAAAATGGAAATAAGAAACCTGACCTCAAATCACTTGGGACAAATTAAATCAGGAAAAGCATTGACAAAGGGGCCAAGGTCCTTTGGCCCAACCCCTGGCTGGGGACTCAACGCTATATACACACTTAGAGTAAAATGGCCAAGGGTCAGAGAAGAAACTTTTCTTAGGCTCCTCGACTTGGAAGCCCAATGAACTCTGATCCTGAACTTTCGGTGAAAGCCTAATGGGGCTACAATTAGATTGGAAGATATGTATGTGCCAAAGTTGATTAATTAAGATGAAAGTTTAGATGAAAATTGGCTTTAGGGGAGATAGGTGCCAGTATAGACATGGTGGGACAAGCTGAATTCACTTTTAATGAGGAGTGGTATTCAGTGGAAATTGACTTCTTTACTCGAATAGGCAGATTTGAAGGAATTCTTTCCCAGGAGGAAGGCACTACTATGATTCAAATTCCCCTGAAGCCTAAATGTTGTGTCCTTCCTTACAACACTTTCTGATTGTTTTCATTACTGTTCTTTACCCATTCTCAGAAGGATGGAGTAACCCTTCTCATCATGAGCCTTATACTTTTCAAGAATTACAGTGGTATCTAGTACCTTCTACCTTATTTTTTATATCAAGTTCTTTCACCCTCCTTCCTTGTTACTTGAGCTTGTCTCCTCTGCTTCCTCACCATCACACCACAGAGCAATGGAATATGCTGGTGGAATGCTGCTTCTGTCCCAGAAAATCCTATTCACCTGACAAGTAGACTAAAGTCATTTTTGACAAATTTATACAAAAGAATTCCCCTCTTAGTTTCTTTGCATCACTTAATTCCAAATTCCATCCTAGAAAAACATGTTTTCATTCTTATAATTGAATCTAATATTCCATGAACATTAGTTTTCTACTGCTGCTGTAACCAATTTGGTTAACCAACACAAATTGATTCACTTACAGTTATGGAGGTCAGAAGTCTAAAGTCAGTTATGTTGGGCCAAAAGGTATTCACAGGACTCGTGTCATCTAGAGGCTCTAGGGAAGAGCCCATTCCCTTGTCTTTTCATTTTTCTTTTTAGAACGAAGCAATTTTTAATTTACCTGCTAATAAAAATTAAAGTGGAAATCAATAAAATATATATTATAACTCCTGAAAGCCCAGGCTCCTTTGGGGTTTTCTTGTTTATTTTTGTTTTTTTGTTAATTTGTATTGGAGTACAGTTGCTTTACAATGTTGTGTTAGTTTCTGCTATACAGCAAAATGAATCAAATATATATATATATATATATTCATTCTTTTTTAGATTTCCCTCCCATTTAGGTCACCACAGAACACTGAGTAAAGTTCGCTGTGCTACACAGTGGGTTCTCATTAGTTATCTATTTTATATATGGTACTGTGTATATGTCAATCCCAATCTCCCAATTCACCACCTCCCCCCTTGGTAACCATAAGTTTGTTTTCTACATCTATGACTCTATTTCTGCTTTGCAAATAAGTTCATCTGTGCCATTCTTCTAGATTATACAATATTTGTCTTTCTCTTTCTGACTTATTTCACTCTGTATGACAATCTCTAGGTCCATCCATGTTGCTGCAAATGGCACAATTTCATTCCTTCTTATGGCTGAGTAATATTCCCTTGTATATATGTACCACATCTTCTTTATCCATGCATCTGTGGATGGACATTTAGGTTGATTCCATGACCTGGCTATTGTAAATAGTGCTGCAATGAACATAGAGGTGCATGCATTCTTTCTAATTATGGTTTTCTCTGGATATATGCCCAGGAGTGAGATTGCTGAGTCATATGATAGCTCTATTTTTAGTTTTTTAAGGAACTTCCATACTGTTCTCCATAGTACCTGTACCAATTTACATTCCCACCAACAGTGTAGGAGGGTTCCTTTTTCTCCACACCCTCTCCAGCTTTTATTGTTTGTAGATTTTTTTGATGATGGCCATTCTGACTGGGGTGAGGTGATACCTTGTTGTAGTTTTGATTTGCATTTCTCTAATAATTGGTGATGTTGAGCATACTTTCATGTGTTTTTTGGCCATCTGTATGTCTTCTTTGGAGAGGTGTCTATTTAGGTCTTCTGCCCATTGTTTGATTGGGTTGTTTGTTTTTTTGATATTGAGCTGCATGAACTGTTTGTATATTTTGGAAATTAATCCCTTTTTATTTGCTTCATTTGCAAATATTTTCTCCCATTCTGAGGGTTGTCTTTTCATTTTGTTTATGGTTTACTTTGCTGTGCAAAAGCTTTTAAGTTTCATTAGGTCCCATTTGTTTATGTATTTATTTTTAATTTTCATTACTCTAGGTGGTGTATTTAAAAAGATTTTACTGTGATTTATATCAAAGAGTGTTCTGCCTATGTTTTCCTCTAAGAGTTTTATAGTATCCAGCCTCACTTTTAGGTCTTTAATCCATTTTGAGTTTATTTTTGTGTATGGTGTTAGGAAGTGTTCTAGTTTCATTCTTTTACATGTAGTAGCAGTCCAGTTTTCCCAGCACCATTTATTGAAGAGACTGTCTTTTCTCCTTTGTATATTCTTGCCTCCTTTGTCATAGATTAGGTGGGCATAGGTGCGTGGGTTTATCTCTGGGCTCTCTATTCTGTTCCATTTTTCTATATTTCTGTGTTTCTGCCATTCCCTTGCATCTTAAAGCTTCTGTAGGCTGCCTGCACTCCTTGGTTCAAGTCTCTCTCCTCACATCATTCCAGCTTCTTGCTTCTGTTGTCATATCTTCTGCTTCTTCCTCTGCCCTCATTCTTTTGACATTCTTACAAGGACCCTTGTGATTACATTTAGGGCCAACCCAGATAATCTCCAGGGTAATTATCCAAGGTAATCTCCAAGATAATCCTAGAATTACCCAGGATAATTATCCAGGAAAATCTCCCCATCTCAAGACTCTTAATTTAGTCACATTCCCAAGTGTGTTGCCATATAAGGTAAGATTCACAGACTCTGGAGATTGTGATGTGGACATGTTAAGGGACCATCTTACCAATACCATAGTTTAAATATATTAACATCAGTATTTTGAACTACTTAAATGTTTATTTTTTTCCTTGCTTTGTAAAGGCAAAATGTACAGATGTTCCATGAATCTCTTTATTTGTTTCACAACATGGTTTTCAGTTTATGTGCAGTCCATGCATATCTGGTGGTTACCCCTGGTGGGGAAAAATATAGAGTAATGTAAACATTGGAACAGTGTCATCAGTCTTTCTCATATAATAATGAGATGCAAGTGACTTCTCCTTTTTGGCTGATTACCTAATTGGAATGTTAAAAAAATGTTTGTCTTCTTAAACTCTGGCCAACTTAGATCTTGAGGCTGCTGTTTATTTGACTCATTTCTTCCCCTGACTCATTAGTTGCCATCTATCCAACTCACATTACATGAAATTTATCATCAAATTAACATTAATTACTTATGTCTCCCAAATACTCCCTTTATTATTCATCCAGGCATTTTCCTGTCACCTGTTCAATACTATGGTGAATTAACATTTCTAGAGCAGCAAAGATTTCAGGAACACCTAATTTTAGTAATCAGAAGAAATGTCTGGAAGGGCTGCTCCCATGATTAAATAATTTTAATAAATGGCAAAACTTTGAAGCCGTCCTCTCCTAAATTAAGTGAATAAGTCTTCAACCTGTATCGCAGTGGATATAAGACACTAATTTGACTTTGTGGGACTGTTACCTGTGATATTTCCAGTTTTAGGAATAGTTGACACTAATATATTAATCTTAGGAATTAACTCTAGAAGGCAACCCTGGTGCAGCGGAAATGTCATGGGGTTCTGGAACTAGACACACAGGGGATCATTTACACATCTGTTACTCACTTTTTGGGTGATTTGGTAAAATTTCTACAGTCTTCATATCTCAGTTTTCTTTTCTGTAAAATGGAGTTAACACATGCTATCAAATTTTCTAAAGTAGTTTTGAAGTGTTGATGAAATAATGGCTATGACCACCCTGTCACAACTTAAACACTCAAAATAAGCTCATTTCTGCTGGCTTCATTATCAGTCTTTTATCCATATTTATATGCAAAATCCTAGGTACTTGATTTAAGTTCTTTCTAGTAGTTTACTATTTGTCTTTATTTAATTATAGTAAAAACTGCACTTGGGGAGAGTTATATGATGAGGTACGTGATCATGTAAACCCAGCTAACTTCCTTTAAGAATTCCTGTAGTATAGCTGTTCCCATGAAAAACTTTGAGTCACATGATTGTCCATTAGATCTGTAGTCTCAGAAACTGAATTTTTCCAGACAGAAAAATGGGTCTTTGAGGTCTTCTTCAAAACTTGATCCATACCAATATATCAGTATGTTTTTCTATAAAAACAAAAATACTAGAGAGAAACAGTTTCTTGGATTGGCAAATAAATACATATTCTTCCAAGAAGAGAGCTTTATGGTGAGCCAGTGTAATAATCAAAAGAAAACCATGTGTCAAAAGCCAGAATGAGTGTTGTTACCTGATTCACATTTTAGACACACCTTCAACTTCTCCTTCTGCTCAACCCAATTTTCTTTTCCTTCTTTCACAAATGTTGATCCCTAATCAATGCTGCACCACAGACTGCATCTTGGCATCTGCTTCCAGCGAACACAACCTGCAGAAGTTGATATCAGGGGTAGTCCCAGGAGCAGGTTATAAGATGAGTTTTTTGAGCTGATTATGCATGACTCAGCCAGCATTGAGAACCTCATCAACATCCTCTGGCACAAGGTGGAAGTTCAGTTGTTAAAACATTTATCACTCATGTATTTGGACAGTAGTAGTTGAATGGAAAATAAATAAGTGTATTATATCGGCCATTTCAAGCTTATTGGGGAAAATTAAACTGAAAGGACCATGGGATTTGATGCTTTTGCTAAACTGTACTAATTTAACAGAAAACAATACAATACTAAAGAAAACTAATAAGTAATTGAAAACTGAGAGTGAAGGCCAGAGGATTTCTTCAAAAAATAAATGAAACTCTCCTCTCCTGCAGAAGGAAGGCAAAGAAACCTGAGAACCAAGATGAAGACATAATAAGAGCTTAACTTTACAGAAAACTAATTGCCTCACGCGATTGCAACGTCACGCTGGCCTCTGCTGCCACAGGCTTGCTCCGCATTCCATACCCCTCCTTCTCCCTGACCTGAATGAGCCAGGGCCCCTAATCAGCTGCTACTTTAACCCTGTCCTGTCTGAGTGAAGAAGAGATGCTCTCAGGTGACCTATATGCAGAGGCAGGGCCAAATCCAAAGCAAACCCCAGGAGCTGTGTGAACACATAAGAGAAAGGGAAATTTCTCCCAGCAGCCTCAGGAGCAGTGGATTAAATCTCCACAATCAACTTGATGTCCCCTGTATCTCTGGAATACCTGAATAGACAATGAATCATCACAAAATTAAGGCAGTGGACTTTGGGAGCAACTGAAGACTTGGGGTTTGCTTTCTGCATCTAATTTGTTTCTGGTTTTATGTCTGTCTTAGTTTAGTATTTAGAGTTTATTATCATTGGTAGATTTGTTTATTGATTTGGTTGCTCTCTTCCTTTGTTTTATATATATAGATATATATATTTTTTCCTTTTTCTCTTTTTGTCAGTGTGTATGTGTATGCTTCTTTGTGTGATTTTGTCTGTATAGCTTTGCTTTTACCATTTGTCCTAGGGTTCTGTCTGACCATTTGTTTGTTTGTTTGTTTGTTTAGTATAGCTTTTAGCAATTGTTATAATTGGTGGATTTGTTTTTTGGTTTGGCTGCAGTCTTCTTTCTTTTTTTTTTAACTTTTCAATTTTTTCATTTTTAATAATTAATAAAAAAAATTTTCATAACATTATTTTTTTATATTTTTTTCTTCTTTATTTCTTTTTTCTCCCTTTTCTTCTGAGCTGTGTGGCTGACAGGGTCTTGGTGTTCCAGCCAAGTGTCAGGCCTGTGCCTCTGAGGTAGGAGAGCCGAGTTCAGGCCATTGGTCTACCACAGACCTCCCAGCTCCATGTAATATCAAATGGCAAAAGCTCTCCAAGAGATCTCCATCTCAAAGCTAAGACCCAGCTCCACTCAACCACCAGCAAGCTACAGTGCTGGACATCCTATGCCAAACAACTAGCAAGACAGGACACAACCTCACCCATTAGCAGAGAGGCTGCCTAAAATCATAATAAGGTCACAGACACCACAAAACACACCACTGGATGTGGTCCTGCCCACCAGAAAGACAAGATCCAGCTTCATTCACCAGAACACAGGCACCAGCCCCCTCCACCAGGAAGCCTACACAACCTACTGAACGAACCTTAGCCACTGGGGGCAGACACCAAAAACAACAGGAACTACGAACCTTCAGCCTGTGAAAAGGAGACTCCAAATCCAGTAAGTTAAGCAAAGTGAGAAGACAGAGAAACACACAGCAGATGAAGGAACAAGGCAAAAACCCACCAGACCAATCAAATGAAGAGGAAATAGGCAGTCTACCTGAAAAAGAATTCAGAGTAATGATAGTAAAGATGATCCAAAATCTTGGAAATAGAATGGAGAAAATACAAGAAACATTTAAGAAGGACCTAGAAGAACTAAAGAGCAAAGAAACAATGATGAACAACACAATAAAACACATTTAAAAATCTCTAGAAGGAATCATTAGCCGAATAACTGAGGCAGAAGAACGGATAAGTGACCTGGAAGATAAATTAGTGTAAACAATTACTGCAGAGCAGAATAAAGAAAAAACAAAGAAAAGAACTCAGGACAGTCTCAGAGACCTCTAGCAAAACATTAAATGCACCAACATTCAAATTATAGGGGTCCCAGAAGAAGAAGAGAAAAAGAAAGGAACTGAGAAAATATTTGAAGAGATTATAGTTGAAAACTTCCCTAATATGGGAAAGGAAATAACTAATCAAGTCCAGGAAGCACAGAGAATCCCATACAGGATAAATCCAAGGAGAAACACGCCAAGACACATATTAATCAAACTATCAACAATTAAATACTAAGAAAAAATATTAAAAGTAGCAAGGGAAAAACAACAAGTAACATACAAGGAAATCCCCATAAGGGTAACAGCTGTTCTTTCAGAAGAAACTCTGCAAGCCAGAAGGGAGTGGCAGGACATATTTAAAGTGATGAAAGGGAAAAACCTACAACCAAGATTACTCTACCCAGCAAATATCTCATTCAGATTTGACAGAGAAATTAAAACCTTTACAGACAAGCAAAAGCTAAGAGAATTCAGCACCACCAAACCAGCTTTACAATAAATGCTAAAGGAACTTCTCTAGGCAGGAAACACAACAGAAGGAAAAGACCTACAATAACAAGCCCAAAACAATTAAGAAAATGGTAATAGGAACATACATATCGATAACCACCTTGAATGTAAATGGATTAAATGCTCCAACCTAAAGACATAGACTGGCTGAATGGACACAAAAACAAGACCCATATATATGCTCTCTACAAGAGAGCCACTTCAGACCTAGGGACATATACAGACTGAAAGTGAGGGGATGGAAAAAGATAGTCCATGCAAATGGAAATCAAAAGAAAGCTGGAGTAGCAATTCTCATATCAGACAAAATAGACTTTAAAATAAAGACTATTACAAGAGAAAAAGAAGGACACTATATAATGATCAAGGGATCAATCCAAGAAGAAGATATAACAATGGTAAATATTTATGCACCCAACATAGGAGCACCTTGGTATATAAGGCAAATTCTAACAGCCATAAAAGGGGAAATCGACAGTAACACAATCATAGTAAGGGACTTTAACACCCCACTTTCACCAATGGACAGATCATCCAAATGAAAATAAATAAGGAAGCACAAGCTTTAAATGATACATTAAACAAGATGGACTTAATTGATATTTGTAAGACATTCCATCCAAAAACAACAGAATAAACTTTCTTCTCACATGCTCATGGAACATTCTCCATGTTAGACCATATCCTGGGTCACAAATCAAGACTTGATAAATATAAGAAAACTGAAATTGTATCAAGCGTCTTTTCTGACCACAACACTATGAGACTAGATATCAATTACAGGAAAAAATCTGTAAAAAATACAAACACATGGAGACTAAATAATACACTACTTAATAACCAAGAGATCACTGAAGAAATCAAAGAGGAAATAAAAAATAGCTAGAGGCAAATGACAATGAAAACACAATGACCCAAAACCTATGGGATTCAGCAAAAGCACTTCTAAGAAGGAAGTTTATAACAATGCAATCCTACCTCAAGAAACAGGAAACATCTCAAATAAACAACCTAACATTACACCTAAAGCAATTACAGAAAGAAGAACAAAAAAAGCCCAACGTTACCAGAAGAAAAGAAATCATAAAAATCAGATCTGAAATAAATGAAAAAGAAATGAAGGAAACAATAGCAAAGATCAATAAAACAAAAAGCTGGTTCTTTGAGAAGATAAACACATTGATAAACCTTTAGCCAGACTCATGAAGAAAAATAGGGAGAAGACACCAATCAATAGAATTAGAAATGAAGAAGGAGAAGTAACAACTGATACTCCAGAAATACACAGAATCATGACAGATTACTACAAGCGACTAGATGCCAATACAATGGACAACCTAGAAGAAATGGACAAATTCTTAGAAAAGCAAAACCTTCCGAGACTGAACCAGGAAGAAAGAGAAAATATAAACAGAACAATCACATACACTGAAGTTGAGACTGTGATTAAAAACTTTCCAACAAACAAAAGCCCAGGACCAGATGGCTTCACAGGCGAATTCTATCAAATATTTAGAGGAGAGGTAACACCTATCCTTCTCAAACTCTTCCAAAATATAGCAGAGGGAGGAACACTCCCAAAGTCATTCTGTGAGGTCACCATCACACTAATACCAAAACCAGAAAAAAAGATATCACAAAGCAAGAAAACTACAGGTCAATATCATTGATGAACATAGATGCAAAAATCCTCAACAAAATATTAGCAAACAGAATACAACAGCACATTAAAAGTATCATACACCATGATCAAGTGGGGTTTATCCCAGGAATGCAAGGATTCTTCAGTATAAGCAAATCAATCGATGTGATAAAACATATTAAAAAACTTTAAGAGAAAAACCATACGATCAATTCAATATGCAGAAAAAGCTTTCAACAAAATTCAACACCCATTTACGAAAAAAACCCTCCAGAATGTAGGCATAGAGGGAACTTACATCAATATAATAAAGGCCATATATGACAAACCTGGAGCCAACATCATTCTCAAAAAATGAAACCGTTTCCTCTAAGATCAGGAAAAAGACAAGTTTGTCCACTCTCACCGCTATTATTCAACATAGTTTTGGAAGTTTTAGCCACAGCAATCAGAGAAGAAAAAGAAGTAAAAGGAATCCAAATCAGAAAAGAAGAAATAAAGCTGTCATTGTTTACAGATGACATGATACTATACATATAGAATCCTAAAGATGCTACCACAAAACTAGTAGAACTAATCAATGAATTTGGTAAGGTAGCAGGATACAAAATTAATGCACAGAAATCTCTTGCATTCCTATACACTAATGATGAAAAATCTGAAAGATAAATTAAGGAATCACTCCCATTTACCATTGCAACTAAAAGAATAAAATACCTAGGAATAAACCTAACCAAGGAGACAAAAGACCTGTATGCAGAAAACTTAAGACACTGGTGAAAGAAATTAAAGATGATACAAACAGATGGAGAGATATACCATACTCTTGGATTGGAAGAATCAACATTGTGAAAATGACTCTACTACCCAAAGCAATCTACAGATTCAATGCAATCCCTATCAAACTACCACTGGCATTTTTCACAGAACTAGAACAAAAAATTTCACAATTTGTATGGAAACACAAAAGACCCTGAAGGCCTAAATGTAAGGCCAAATACTATACAAAAACAGAAATGTAGATCAATGGAACAGGATAGAAAGCCCAGAGATAAACCCATGCACAGATGGTCACCTTATCTTTGATAAAGGAGGCAAGAATATACAATGGAGAAAAGACAGCCTTTTCAGTAAGTGGGGCTGGGAAAACTGGACAGCTACATGTAAAAGAATGAAATTAGAACATTCCCTAACACCATACACAAAAATAAACTCAAAATGGATTAAAGACCTAAATGTAAGGCCAGACACTATCAAATTCTTAGAGGAAAACTTAGGCAGAACACTCTATGACATAAATCACAGGAAGGTCCTTTTTTGACCCACCTCCTAGAGAAATGGAAATAAAAACAAAAATAAACAAATGGGACCTAATGAAACTTCAAAGCTTTTGCACAGCAAAGGAAACCATAAACAAGACGAAAAGACAACCCTCAAAATGGGAGGAAGTATTTGCAAATGAAGCAACTGACAAAGGATTAATCTCCAAAATTTACAAGCAGCTCATGCAGCTCAAAATCAAAAAAACAAAACCTAATCCAAAAATGGGCTGAAAACCTAAATAGACATTTCTCCAAAGAAGTTATACAGATTGCCAACAAACACATGAAAGGATGCTCAACATCAGTAATCATTAGAGAAATGCAAATCAAAACTACAGTGAGGTATCACCTCACACCAGTCAGAATGGCCATCATCAAAACATCTACAAACAATAAATGCTGGAGAGGGTGTGGAGAAAAGGGAACCTTCTTGCACTGTTGGTGGGAATGTAAATTGATAGAGCCACTATGGAGAACCATATGGAGGTTCCTTAAAAACTAAAAATAGCACTACCGTATGACCCAGCAATCCCACTCCTGGGCATATACCCTGAGAAAACCATAATTCAAAAAGAGTCATGTACCAAAATGTTCATTGCAGCTCTATTTACAATAACCAGGACATGGAAGCAACCTAAGTGTCCATCGACAGATGAATGGATAAAGAAGATGTGGCACATATGTACAATGGAATATTACTAAGACATTAAAAGAAACGAAATTGAGTTATTTGTAGTGAGGTGGATGGACCTAGAGTCTGTCATACAGAGTGAAGTAAGTCAGAAACAAAAAAACAAACACCGTATGCTAACACATATATATGGAATCTACAAAAAAAAAAGGTTCTGAAGAACCTAGGGGCAGGACATGATTAAAGACGCAGAAGTAGAGAGTGGACTTGAGGACACGGGGAGGGGGAAGTGTAAGAAAGGCCATATCATCATAGAATTTACAATGGAAGGTGCCTTCCACTTCATTTATGCTTACTTCTTCATTGTTTAATTAAGAAATAGAGTCTCAGATAAATAAAGTGGATTGTTTAAGTTTGAAAAGTTAACATCAAATCTTTAAACTAGTCACTATATTTCTGTACTTTTTAAATGTTCTCCAACATCACTGAGGAATTATATCTCCTTAAAAAATTATATTGATCAAATTTCCCTTTTACATATGATCTAAATGTGAAAAACATATGTATTTTGATTACTAGGTTGTATACTATCTAGATGAAACTTAATGGATTAAATATAGTTAATATACCTGAATAATGGAATAGTTATAAGATTTATTATAAATTTAGTGTCTATTTTGTGCAAAACAATATGTATACATTTCATCTAATCTTTTCAACACCATACAAGGATGTGTATAATTCTCATTTGACAGCCTTAGAAACTGAAATCCAGAGAATTACATGACTTGATCACATCAAAAAATAAGTAGCAGAGGTGTCTTTTTTTCAAACAGTTATTTTAATTTTTAAAATTTATGTTTAAATTACACTAAAGTATTTATTCTTTAACAGTCATTAATAAAGTGCTCAATATTGGGAAAACGTTGCCCCAGTTTTGAGAAATACAAAATGATATAGGATGGATGTTCGCACTTCAAAGACACTGAGGTCTAACTCTGTGCTGTAAACTTGGTCTCTGGGTCTCTTGTATCAGAAGTACCTCGTGTACTTGTGAAATATGGAGACTCTGACTCCAAAGAGTCGGGATCTCAGAAAGCAAGTGTATGGATTTGTGTTTGTACCTTAAACCTCAGATGATCTGAATTCACATTAAAGTTTGAGAACCACTGGCAGTACTAGAAAATGGATGAAGATGTATGCTGTGTGAATACCAGAATGGAGCGTTGCTCTTGTACATTAGATTAAATGAAATATCTTTGCAACAACTCTGAACTATGAATATCGATATTTTTTTCATGATTTCCGATGAAGAAATGATCTAGAAAATCCAAATTATATCCTCAAAAATGATACAATTTCTGGGGCATCAGGATATAGCCTTGACTTTTCAGATGAATCTTCTTAAACTTTTCCTCAAATGACATTATAATTTTTGAAAATTCTGATGGGTATAAGTTCTTTTTTTTTTTGCCTATGTCAATATTTTCAAAAGAAAATATTTAAGGAATAAACTAGCCATGTTTTTTGGGTTTTTTTGTGCTCAGTTGATTTTCAGACTTTTGAAGATATTAATATCAATTGAATTTCCTAAGAATTTAGTCATGAAGAACTTCTTCAGAAAACTGGAACAGGATATGAGCTGGCATTTATTTTCATACAGGCTCTTTAGTTTTGAAGATTCTAAAGAAGCTGATATTTATTTTAAAAGATCCCTTTCCCCTTCTTCTGTGCAGCAGGTAGACCACATTTCCTAAGCTTTCTTGTTACTTGGTGTGACCTTGAAACTGAGTTCTAACCAATGAAATAGGAAAGGAAGGGATGTTTGCCACTTACAGGCCAGGAGTATGAAAACTGACCCCCATGCTTCTCCTTGCTCTTTCCTCTTCTCTTTGGCCAAGATGGAAACCCACAGAATTAATTTGTAAGACATGTATTGAAGATGGCATAGGTTGCCACCAACCATTTTTCTCTTCTATAAACTAAAAAAAAAAATTTTTTTTGCATTTAAGCTTTTACAATTTTAGGGATCTATCTGTCAGTGCAGCCTAGCCTTAATAATACAGAGAAGAAAACTAATTTAAGTCAATGTTTGGTTAAGACACCTAAATTTAACCATCAGTATTAAAAGTAAGAAAATGAATAAAGAATAATTAAAGTATATTTACACATTTTAAAGAAAAACTACATAGTTTCACTATCCTGAATCACAAGGTCTATTTATGCAGGAATGGCCATTATATTAAATGATATTAGACAAAACCTCTTATAGATCCAAATTCTCTGTTGCTGAATTGTTTGGACGATTTCAAAATGATGGGATATCATATAATTTTGTGAAATCTGTCTTCTTGATTTTAACTACTTCACTAAATCTCAAAGAATCATATGGCAATAGCCTGATAGAGTATTTGCTAAAGCTGAAATGCTGAATAGAACTCTCAGATGTCTGAACATCCTTTTCAAATATCCCTTGAGTCCCTTGACTAAAGGATATTTTGATTTTTGTGTGTCACCTTTACAAAACATTCATCTCTTCCCTTGGCATTTATGGTAGTTAATAATTCATCCTGGTCCCCATATGCAGGGATGATGGGCTAGGTGTCCTTCTTTAGTATTTCAGAAATAACCTTTCTAGAGAACCACATTACAGTTCTTCTTGTGTTGAGGCTTATCTACTGAATAGATAAAACATGATTTTAAAGAGCACAGCCAACTTTAGTTTTCAAAGAATGAAGTTCTATCTAATTTAAAAATACAGTTCTATCTTACTTTAACTAACATTTTTTCCCTTACCTAGTTTATATAAGAAAACATATAGCTTGATTCTTTTAAGTATGATGATCTAGTCACCTGCAATCTGGTGACCACAAACACCATGAGGGGAAATTATTGCAGCTAATCAGAAACTACCAGAGTACTGGAAAAAAGATCATGCATGTTTAGGGGGAAAAAAACTATATGCTTTTTTTTTTTAACTTTTTATATTATATTGGAGTATGGTTGATTAAAAGTGTTGTGTTAGTTTCAGGTATACAGCAAAGTGATTCAGTTAGACATATACATGTATCTATTCTTTTTCAAATTCTTTTCCCCTTTAGGTTGTTACATAATACTGAGCAGAGTTCCCTCTGCTATATAGTAGGTTCTTGTTGGTTATCCATTTTAAATATAGCAGTGTGTACATGTTTTAATATTATTTTAAAACATATGTATTGGATTAAGTACATTATGGTATATTTATATGCCAAAATAGCATGCAGATATTAATAAATATGTTTTAGAAGATCTTTCACTGCTACTGAAAAGGGTTCAGGGTATACTGGTGAAAATATTAGTATTTAAAACAATGCAAACTTATTATGTTAAAAAAAGGAAAAAGAAAAAGCATACAGAAAAATGAGTGATGAGAAATACAGCAAATATTCATTATCTTCTATTTGAGAATTATGGGCAAGCTTTGTTTCTTCTAGGTGATATTTATTTTTTATATTTTATGTGTTATGATTTTATTATTTTTATGATCACTAAAGGTTTGAAACAGACACCTACTTTTCATAAGTTAAAGAAAATTTGTTCGAAATATTAATGTCTTCCTTTTAACTTATAGGAATTTTTTATTGCTAATTGAAATTATTTTAGAAAAAATAGTATAATGTTTATTCAAAGCCTGAATTAATATCTTTCCCAGTGACCAGGCATATTTTTGTAAAATTTTAGACAAGCCAGTAAATTTTAGTTAACCAAATATTTTACTCTAAACTACCTGATTTTTTTATCTTTCAAAGTTGCATAAACCCAGTGTAGAAATAGAGACAAGTAATCCATTAAGTATGTAGTTGATTTTAATATTAGAATGCAAAATATCAATCTTTACAAAATCTTATAAAGTACTAATTGAACCTTGGTATTCTTTGCCTTCCAAATTAAAATCTTTAAAAATTTAAAGTTGCAATTCTCAATATTAAGAAAATAATCCAATTTTACTAGTATCTCTATAATCATGAATTCTTTTAAAGTTCATACTTTTAAATAGGTTCTCTTTGTTTCTATTAAAGCCACAATTCATCCTCTACTGATTGGTGTTACAATCATTGCAAGGTCACAAGAGTTTTGATTGCTATTTGATTGTCAAAGTTCAGCTATTAAGGTGCATTACATGAGTTGCTCAACTCCTGGTTTCCATCTTTATTTAAAGAAGCCATAATTGTAGTATCTTTCAAAGTGTAGTATTGAAAATGAGAAGACTGATGTAAGGAGAATGCATATATTGGAATAGAATTGCCTAAGGTCTCATATGGTGCTTTTCAAACATGTTAACAGAAAGCTCTCTACCACAACATGTGTTGGGTAATGGAATCTTGATTTAAAATACATGTAATCATTTATTAATATATTATGATTTTAAATGAAAAAATCTATCATCATTATTTAATTAATCTTCGTAATTTTATCAATAGTTACTGTTTCTATAAATGACATTTCACCAAATTGAATGTTCCTGTCATTTCAAAACTGTAAGAAACTTGTAAGTTTATAGATCACTTTTAACTTACTAATTTATTTGAAAATTATTTAGTGGGATCAAATATATATCATGTATGAGGTTGCTCTGGGAAACTTAAAGGATTCAAGGATAAGGAAGAGAAGCCAATAAATAAATTAGCAGCCAGAGTCAGGAGAAAACCACGACAATCCTCAGAGTTCTCTGTATCCAAAAAGAACAAATACAGTGAAACCAAGAGGAGTGCCTCATTGAGTTTTAGACTTAATGTGTATTTCTTGCATTTTAAAATCATTTTTGTTATTGCTAAACCAATAATAAATGGGAAGAGAAGTACAGGAAAAAATAAAATAAAATAAATAAAATAAAACTATGTCTGGATTTAGATAATAGTTTAGATTGCTTTTATAATGATTGTCTTTATCTTAAATAACAGGAAGCCCTCAGTAAGTAATCTGCCTTTCTCCTTTGAAATAAGTAAAGGTATATGTTGAAGTCATCAGAGCAAATCTTTTGTGTTAGGTAACTACTGGAAGTTTCTGCAGGCCCAGGCTGTTAAATATTCTGCAATGGCAAGACGCTACCACTGTCCCTAACTCCCAATCTAGACAGACTGAATGAAAAGAAAGTGATGAAAAGCAGGAATCGTTGATTCAGTGAATATATTCATAATAAATGGTTAGGTTTTTCTTTCTGTTGTTACATATTTATCTTTATCAACTTCTCTTTCTTAATCATTGTACTATGTATTTTATATGATTTTCTCTTTCCTCTTAAAATTTGTAATTTCCCATTTATTTCCTTTTTCTTTTCTCCTTTCATTCTTTTTCTACACTGAAGAGTAGGTAAATCCAACTTTGGCTAATAGAATTTCCAATCAGAATATCAAAACAAAAACAAATTATATGAAGTGATCACCAATATAATCATTTATTAATTAATATTTATGTAATAATATGCACTAGTTTAGGCAACAATGGCTGCAAAAGACTTTTCAGAATGCTAGTGTATCAGACTAATTTAAAGCTTGCCACAGGATGACTGCTTTGGAGGACAGTATCTTGGTCGTAGTTGGCAAATGGACCCATTTACCCATGGAAAATTTTAATGGATCCTTTCAGAAGTCTAGATGTATTCTAATTTGAGATTTATATACCTTACTGCCAAACCTATAATAAAGGTCACAATGAACAAATTGGAAAAACATGTATTCTATCAGTTTGTAGCAGTCATCTCTATTTCCTTGGATCAAGGTACCCATTTTAAAATGATTGCTGCTCAGCAATGGGCTGAATATCACCTTGTCATTTGGCCATTACCTATTATATTTAACTCTCAAGGTAATAATATAATATAAAAACAAAGTCTTTGATTAAATTATTTGTTTTAAAAAGCAGAGGGTGAAAAGAAGTTAGAGGTTGGCATTGATGAATATTTGCTACATTGCATGCAAGAAAATAAAGTGGGATCTCCTTTTTAAAGGTTCTTAGGCTACAAAGTTGGGAAGATGGTGTGGAGAATTATGCCATAACAAAACTCTGTTTTTCTCAACTGTATTATCTCTGTTGCTATGTAACTACTGCACAACTGAGCAGCTTAAATGAACACACATTTATCACCTCACAATTTCTATGGTCGAGAAATATGGGCAAAACTTAATTAGGTACTATGTTTCAGGGTCTCTCACACCACTGCAGTTAAGGTGTGGTTTAAGGCCAGGGTCTCATCTGAAGGCTTGACTGGGGAAGGTCATACTCATGTGGTTGTTAACAGAATTTAGTGCCTTGAGGGTTGTTGGACTGAAGGCCTCAGTTCTGAGCTGCCTCCAGCCAACCACAGTTTTTTGCCATATGGGCCTGTCAAACATGGCAGCAGCTTCATCAAAGCATGCAACCATGAAGGCAATAGAGTAGGCTAGCAATATGGAAGTCATATTCCTTGATAATCTAATCACAGAAGTGACATCCCATCAATGTTGCTGCATATTATTGGTTAGAAGCAAATTACAAAAATGTGGATATGAGGATGTGGGGATCATTGGAATTCATCTTAGAGGCTGCCTAGTACACTGACTCACAAAATTTTTCTCTGTGTTGTTGGAACTCATGTTTTCTTGTGTTATATTTGCGGGTTTCAGTCAAAAAGTCATCTTGGTACAAGACATTATTTCCATATCTTTAAATCTTTTTGTAGGTATCCCTAAAACTATCTTGTGTATGGCTATGCTAAGACTTAGGAGACCAGCTATAATTTTGTCCAGAGTAGACGAGGGAGAGCTTCTGAATTTCTAATACCTCTGAAATTAGACAATTCAATCCTGGGAACAGATACCAGGGAAAGAACTGATGCAGTTATACCCTTACTGGTTTTATAAGTAAGCTTCTGAATTGTATTCAGTGGGAGAGAGTATGGATTAATATGTGGATAATTTGAGAAAGGGAGAAGTAGTTACTGAAAGTGAAGGACTCAGAAAGTGAGAGATAATACTGGGAATAGTGCTGTTTACCTCTTCTATAAAGAACTTCTCAGAACAAGGGAATAGCTTCTTTGAGTTGTTTCTTTTGAGTGATGGGCACTAGTAGGAAAAATTATCAAAATAGTTTTTTCCTCTAAATGCAATTAGACTGAAACACATTTATGAGCTTTGAATGATAATTTGACAGATAATACAACTGAACAATGGGTTTTCAGTGACCTTTACTGATCAGAATGAATGTCACTAGATTGGAATTCTCATTTGCTTCCTGATTTATGAACTATAGTTAATACAGTAGTCATTTTTCAGAAAATCCGAAAATGATTTTACCTCTGGACCTCACAGGGCAGTGAGTATACAATAATGATGCACCTGTATCATGGGACTGAGCTACATATGGCACTGTGTTGAGGTGGTTATAAGACTGTGAGAGATAATGTTTTGCTACACTTTGCCTGGTATGATAATGCTTACCATGTATCTCAGATGTTACTCCAGAAGGGGTAATTGTGAGGACACTCTGAGGAGAAGAGTATTTTCTGGGGAAACACAGTTTTTATAGTTATACATTTAGTGTATCATTGAGACCAATCCACACTCATGTTTCCAGCATATGGTGGAAGCATGGAAGGAGGATGAGATAATATGTATATGGAACATTCATGTCACTAAATTGATAGGACAATATGCCTGAATGCAATTTTGAGAGAAATCATGTACCCTCATCCAAAATCAATAATATGCTATGTTAACACTATAGAATAGAATGTGTTCTGAAGACAGTGATGAGGGGATGAGGAAGATGAGGTGGAGTAGCCCTCTTAAGGGAACTGTCAGAGCTGCT
The DNA here is from genome assembly GCF_965194825.1 of Balaenoptera physalus. Taxonomy (NCBI): domain Eukaryota; kingdom Metazoa; phylum Chordata; class Mammalia; order Artiodactyla; family Balaenopteridae; genus Balaenoptera; species Balaenoptera physalus. The sequence goes on along the minus strand of NC_138883.1, from coordinate 58,608,027 downwards.
CATGTTATTGTAGTACAGCATTAGAAAATGTGTTCATAACTGTTCGTTCCTTACAGTTGGACCATGGAGTTAACTACTCAATGGTACAGTGATGATAGTACAGACAGACATGTGTGTGCCATGTCATTCCAGAGCTCTCCAAGGATACTTAGAAACTAATATTGGTGAAACTTTGCTTTTTGTTTGGATTTGTTTTATTTTCTGACTGAAGTATGGCTATAACCCCCAGAATCTCTGAATATGATATTTAATCTTCATTGGCTTTTCATGACTACTCCTGTTTATGAAAACATATGGTAAATGTGATAGGAACCCTTTTGCTGAGAAAGACAGATGTTTGGTATAGTAAGCATTTATTTAATGTTTGATTAATTACATTAATTGATTAACTTAATGCAGTATTAATAGCCTATATATAAAACAAGGTGATGATGTTTAGTGTAGTAAACATATATTTAATAGTTTATTTAGTGCCATCTATGTAATAAAGGAATTACTGACAGTTCCATGGAAATCAAGCTCAATATATTTGCTGATGAGCATACAAGAGATAGAAAGATGTTTAGGGAAATTAATGGGCCTAATTGAAGGCATACTATCACTACCCTGGATGTTCTAAATCATGTTAACCATTGACATACATGCATCATTTTAGTATTATAAATCTCTCCATAAAGAGAGATTCCATAGGACAATAGAACAATTTGCTCATCGATGTATTAATCCAGAGTCAGGGGGTGGACCAACAGATCTGAACTCTGTTCTCAGACCCAGGAGTGCCTAGGATACGTTTTAGAATTTACCTTCTGTAAACATTGTCCCCCCAAATGAACAGTGAGAAAAGATAAATGTAGAATGTTAACTGGCCTAGTTGTTCATGAATATCAGAAATGGTTAGTCTTTAATAATTGCAGTGACAACAGGAGTGTGGTGCACTTGGCAATACTCCCAGAGGGGCTATGTGACAGGCACATTAGAAGAATGGAAGGAATGGAGGATAAGTTTCTCAAGTTAATATGGGAAAGCAATGCATCTGAAATGTCATGATGATTCTCAATGTAATCATTGTTTGGCTGAGAACTATATTGCCTGCTTTATATATTTAAAGCTGGATAAATTGTCATGGGATAGAGTGTGTATTATATGTCATTTGAGGAAGTCCTACAGTTTCATGATATTTGGACAGTAGTCATGTAGTATGCAATGATGAAAGTCATTACCATTATAAGTTTTTTTCATTTCTACATAACCTTTTTTTATTCCAAAAGAACCCATGCTAATCGAAGAAAAAGAAGAAAACTGCCCCTACAATACAAACGAAGCAAAAGGCAACATATCTCTATAGAGTTTGGGGAAACAAAGAGTTTAGTTTAAATTTAAATGTATCAATGCTCTGATTGGCTCAAAGTGAAGCTAAGCTGGTCATTGACTAGATGGGCTTCCAGAGCAGGTCTATGGGAGCAAGGTTTACTGATTGTGGGTGATTTAGCACAGGATTGCTGTCAACCAGTCTTGCAGTGTCCTGTGGATATGCCTGGGGAAACTGTTCAGGTCCTTTAGGCAGGAGCAGAATTTTCCATTCTTCAGTAAATAACCATTGCTATTGCCTTTTTTTTTTTTTAACCCCTTTATTGGAGTATAATTGCTTTACAATGGTGCGTTAGTTTCTGCTTTATAACAAAGTGAATCAGTTATACATATACATATGTTCCCATATCTCTTCCCTCTTGCATCTCCCTCCCTCCCACCCTCCCTATCCCACCCCTCTAGGTGGTCACAAAGCACCGAGCTGATCTCCCTGTGCTATGCGGTTGCCTCCCACTAGCTATCTATTTTACATTTGGTAGTGTATATATGTCCATGCCAATCTCTCATTTGTCCCAGCTTACCCTTCCCCCTCCCCATATCCTCAAGTCCATCCTCTAGTAGGTCTCTGTCTTTATTCCCATCTTGCCACTAGGTTCTTCATGACCTTTTTTTTTTTTTTCTTAGATTCCATATATATGTGTTAGCATACTGTACTTGTTTTTCTCTTTCTGACTTACTTCACTCTGTATGACAGACTCTAACTCCATCCCCTCACTACAAATAACTCAATTTCGTTTCTTTTTATGGCTGAGTAATATTCCATTGTATATATGTGCCACATCTTCTTTATCCATTCATCCGATGATGGACACTTAGGTTGCTTCCATGTCCTGGCTATTGTAAATAGAGCTGCAATGAACATTTTGGTACATGACTCTTTTTGAATTATGGTTTTCTCAGGGTATATGCCCAGGAGTGGGATTGCTGGGTCGTATGGTAGTTCTATTTGTAGTTTTTTAAGGAACCTGCATACTGTTCTCCATAGTGGCTATATCAATTTACATTCCCACCAACAGTGCAAGAGTGTTCCCTTTTCTCCACACCCTCTCCAGCATTTATTGTTTCTAGATTTTTTGATGATGGCCATTCTGACCGGCGTGAGATGATATCTCATTGTAGTTTTGATTTGCATTTCTCTAATGATTAATGCTGTTGAGCATTCTTTCATGTGTCTGTTGGCCATCTGTATATCTTCTTTGGAGAAATGTCTGTTTAGGTCTTCTGCCCATTTTTGGATTGGGTTTTTTGTTTTTTTGTTATTGAGCTGCATGAGCTGCTTGTAAATTTTGGAGATTAATCCTTTGTCAGTTGCTTCATTTGCAAATATTTTCTCCCATTCTGAGGGTTGTCTTTTGGTCTTGTTTATGGTTTCCTTTGCTGTGCAAAAGCTTTGAAGTTTCATTAGGTCCCATTTGTTTATTTGTGTTTTTATTTCCATTTCTCTAGGAGCTGGGTCAAAAAGGATCTTGCTGTGATTTATGTCATAGAGTGTTCTGCCTATGTTTTCCTCTAAGAATTTGATAGTGTCTGGCCTTACATTTAGGTCTTTAATCCATTTTGCCTTTTTTTATATATAAAATATTTATAAAAATGAATTTTATTAAGTTTGTTGGAGATGAAGAAATGGGAAAATTTTGTCACTTTGCATGTTAGTTTTCTTACACAGAACACTTATATTTTTGTATTCCTTTAGAAAAGAGGAGGCCATACTGACTTGTTTTAATATTCAGATAATATAAATGTTTTACTTTCAAATATCTCAGTGATAATTATGCATTTTTCAACCCAATCTTGTCAAAAAGAAATCATTTTATTTGTATTAATGTAAAACTAATCAAGGTTAACTCATTTAAATAAATGAACTAATAGTAATTAAATTCTGAAGAAGAAGTATATGTCTGGAAAATAAGTCTTCTAATATTTACAGCTTTGTGGTAGTGATATCTCTGGCAAGCTGGCTGTGCTTTGATTGACAGGAGCTGGACAAAAAGTAATAAAGTGGCCCGAGTCTCCATCAGCAGTTGAGGCTGCTGTGGTACATACATAAATTTAAATGAGAATTTGAGACTAAGCTAAACCCATGTCTTCTAGCCATTTAAAAGGGAAGTAACCAATAATCAGGGACCTTTCCACTGACATTCACATCTCTCCTGAGGAAAAATGTCACAGACTGAGACTTTCCTTTTTTAAGACAGAGGATAGGTGATTAGTGTATTGGCCAAGTAGTGACATTTGCAGTTTCTATTACAGTTAAACCAATTAAGTCAACACATCATTATCTAATACCTACTACATTTCTGTCAGCATAGTGGGTCCTAGCGATATGATATTTACAAAATTAGGCATTGTCCCAGCCCTCGTGAACCTTACAGGAAAGGGCAAGATAACTAACAAAAGAAAATCATACAAATGAATGCAAAATTAAAACAAAAATAATTGCTATGAATACAGGTTCTCAATTTTATACCAATTACAACAGGGACCCTGTCAACATGGGAGTTCAGTTTTTATTTCTAAGAATATGATTTCTGAAGTGACTTTAGAAGAATATATAGGTGCTGACTCCTAGAGGGAGATGGATGTGGTAGAGCTCAAAATTGAGGGAACAGCTTGTGCAGATCCCCCAAAGAAGGTCTGTATAGTAAGAAGGTGGAGACTCAAAATCAGTGATGATAGTGGTGGAGCCTGAAGCTAGAGAAGTAACCATGGACAAGACTAGTGAGATTTTAAAGAAAATTCTAAAGATTTTTTTAATCTTGAAAGGAATACAAATCTTTAGAGGGTTTTAAGTCAAAGTAATTTGTGTTTGCATTTTGAAAAGTTCATTTGATTTGTACTATTGAACATAATTTGTAACTGGAATGGATGGTGCAAAATCAATAAGGAGATTATTACAGTAGTAGAGGTGGGAAATTAGGGTTGTTCTGACTGAAGGGACTGCATTTGAAAAAGAAAAATATAAAATTGATTCAACAGAAAATAATACACAGAATCCTTTGTGTTGTTGCCTGGTTATTAAAGAATGCTGATTTTTATTGAAACATGTAGATATTCTGGGAAGAATTTAAATTAGCTATGTATAATTGAAGCCATTTGTGCTGGTGACTATTCCTCCAGACTGTTTCTGAAATTTATTTCTATTATATGCTTTCTCTAAACTATAGCATTTACCTACTACAGAATGACTTAAATTCCTGAAGAGTATTTTCTAACTTAATCATCAAAAAACCTCTATGGTAACAATTATTATTCTTTTTATTATATGAGTGAGGAAGTTAAGTAATTAGCCAAAGATTGTTCAGAAAGTTTCAGAGTAAATAATTCAAATTTAGTATAAAGCTCAAGGCATGAATTCATCACTGTGTCAAATGTAGTAGGTGGATATTTACAAGTACTATATACCAAGAGAGTGTAATATTTCTTTATTTCCTGTCAGTGATTTGATTTTTCTCATAAGCGTCCATCTACTATCTGATGAAGTAGAAGTTGTTAAGCTGAAGCGGGTGTTGGGAGGTGATACCTAATCAAATGCAGCTTGTAGCCACTTCTTTCCCTTTCAACAGTCTTTCTTCAAAGTTTCTTACCTAAGCCTTGACCAGGATGGCATTAACATTCCCCTCAAATTGCCTAAACCTTACAAAGGTTTCTTCCTAACTATAGCCCCCTGGCCTCTGTTTTCTTAGAATATACTTAGCATTTTTTTTTAGAAGATTTATAATTGTAAATTCTTTCTGGCCCTTTTGAAATGTGTGTATATCTTCTCTCAGCCTCTTGCCAGTTTTACAACAGGAAAGGTATTTCTCAAAGTCCTGGAAACCAGTCTCCCAGTCTCTGTGGGAGGTAGGAGCCCAACCTCAATGGGCACAAATTAGGAAACACAGATTACTGAATCAAAGAGAAGAACTTTGGCAAACTCAGGAATAACTGCATGTGCTGGACACATCTAAAGATCAACTTCCCCTGAGAAGTCTTTCAGTACTTTTCCACAAGCTCAGCCCAGTACTTAAAAACGCTCCAGCTTTTTGTTTCAGCAGAGTTGAGTTCAGTCTGTAATAAAATCTTCCTTATCTGTTTAATTTTGTCTGGCACAATTTTTGCCTTGACATGCTTAATTTTTATTAGATACATATTTTTGTCCTATGAGTTACTATCGATGACATTTTACCCACATTTTTCAGCACTATATAATATATGGCACCATTTTTCCAACTTTCATAATAGTTTCCTCGCTGTTCACTGCCTGGATCCATAACAAATACCACATATTTCAGGATTCTTTCCACTTTGGCAGTGCCCCCTTTCTAGTACCAATTTCTGTAACAGTCAGCTATATCCATTATAATGCTGCATAACAAACTGCCCCCAAATTTAGTGGCATATACATATAATCTTTTATTTTTCCCATCACAGTTTTGCAAGTCAGCCGGAGAAGCTCAGGCTTTGGCTGTAGTCTGAAATACAGCTGGTATGACTCTGTTGCAGGATGTAGATTGGCCAGGCTTGGCTCCAGTTCCTGGGTCTGCTCCACGTGCCTCAGTCTGTGGTCCAGCCTGAGTGGCCCACGATTACTCAGGGTACGTTTTTCTCATGGTACTGCCAGAACCTCAAAAAAAGCCAAAGCCCCTTCTAAGCCTCTGCTTACATCATAACAACTAACATCATATCAGCCAAAGCAAGTCTCAGCCAAACCTGAAGTTAAGGGGTGGGGAAGTACACTCTGCCTACCATGAGGCCATGAAAACAGTGTGAGTAAATAAGGCTCTTCCAGTGAGGTAATGCTGAGGACTGTCCTGGTTTCAGAAAGGAGTTAGGAGGTGCCCACTATAGGATCTGAGCATGTGCTAAGTGATTCTGAGGAGAGTTAGGGAAATGAGAGACAGTTTTAGAGTGGGTACTAATAGTAGAAACAAGCAATGGAAAGATAGCATATCTGGATCATTTTTCATCTAGTTGGCGAGTACAACAAGTTTAGAGTTTTCACTGATAAATGTAGTCCTGGAAGTGCAGGATATTTAGTTGTTTGCATCGTTGTAGTGGGTTTTATGCCACTGCCTCAGGGACAGAGAGCTTCTGCTTCCTAAGATAGGTTTGAAATGATTCAGAAAGCAGGTAGGGTTTTGGATCTGTATATTAACAACAGGGTTGCTCTTTCAGACCTTCTGCCCTGCCTCCATCCTGCCCTGTGAGCACCAGATGGAGACTCACCAGCAGCTGGTGAGTAAGTGAGGACTCCTTTTGTGTCTGGGATACCAGATAACTCTAAACTGGTATTCTGAGCCATATTAGGTCTTTAAAAGTCCATTAAAATTTTACTTGCTTTTCTCATATACATGTTTATTGCTGCCACCTCTTTCTCCAATGTTGTGCTAAAGGTAAAATAGTTTTTCCTAGAAAGGGCTTATTTAACTTCTCTGATAACTGCGAGAATATTTATGACTTTGGAGCTTGCGTACTTTTTTTTCATCAGAGGAGTGCATTCTCTTGTGACTTTCTGCATCCTCAACCTCTAAACTATAAGCTCTTATTTTCAGGAAAATGAGTGTTTTAACATTCAATATATTACTTGTCCTCACCACAATCCATGAGTTAGTTATTATTTTCTCTTTTTCAAAACGAGAGAGCCGAGTCTCAGGAAGATTAAGTCATTTGCCTCAGGTCAAACCACTAATATTTGTTATGGTTAGAATGCACATCTTGCTACAATGTCCATGTAAATTGCACTGTACTGTGCTGGCCCCAAATGATCTTTCCATGCCCTACGTCCTCCTTTCCTAAGTACCAGACTAATCTTTGCACACATAAATTACATTCCCCCATGGCTTTCTTCGTATTGTCCTTTCCGCCCTATAATAGTATCCAAGTTTTACAATTTTACATGTACTAAACATATGTTTATATTGCAATTTTGCATTCTTTTTCTTAAAGACAGTCCCCCAAGCTGAGTAAGAATCAGCCTTCACAAAATCTAGATCCACCTCTCTCAGTGGGTGCTAATTGGGAATTAATCTGAATTTAAAATTGGTAATACTCATGCAATCCCTATTATATATCCATAGCAGAATTATATTCAATAGCACATGCATACATGAATAAGAGACTAGTTAGGAGGAGTAATGATAACAGATATCTTTGGTATTTATTTTAGAAGAAAAGATCTTTCCATGTTAAAGGGCATACTAATTTAAACCCAGGAAGTGGAATCATTGAAGCACAAAACTACTTCGACATAAAAATATGTCTAGAATTTTGTTTTAACTATGATCAAATTGTGTTTTAAGTGATGGATCTTTTAATACTGTTAGTCAAATTTACTCAATGGAACGGTCACAGCCTACTGTAAAAAATGTCTTGTGACAGTATAGATATTATGAGAATATTTTGTAAAAGGAATTGAAGTAAAGTGATCCATCTTGGATCTCCCTTTCAGCTAGGTAATTCTATTATAGTCCTGTCTCTTTATAATAGAGACGCTTTCTCTAAAGGAGAAATAGCATCACAGAGAAGTAAGATGTTCTGCGTGATCCCTACCAATGACTCTGCCTCATTCTATGTGTTTAATGATGCCTGTAGGAAAGCTTACTTACTCTGACAAGATATTTCCATCAGAGTCCTTGAGTTGAGCAGAATAAAAATGATGTGAAAATCATGTCTGCTCTTTATTTAGGGGAAGATCATGCCTTTAATTGGTTGCTTTTTTGGTGACATTTTAAAAATACATATTTCCATGATATAATTTTCAGTAGATAGTGCATACACATAGAAAGATAGTAAAATAATTCCTTCACAACCACAGATTAATCTATCAGTAGACCCTGTTTTATTTCAAATTCACATTTTTATGTTTTCTATATGTTGACATATCAATACATTTAATCACCAGGTACTGAGAAATACCTAAAATGTCTTTATAAAATAGTAAAGACCTTGCACTCTTAATCTCTGAATTTATTGACTTAAGAGTTTTGGACTAAAACAGATGTTTAGATGAGGATCTTAGCTATAAAAACATCAACATTTTCACTGTCAAGAAAATTGTCCTGTGTCCAAAATGTGTTATCTTTATTATTATAATGATAATAATAACAATCGATTCAAGATTATTCACTACAGAATTAGAGTCCTCCATAAATGTATTGCTTATTAACAAACTTATATGAAGGATCTAGACAAAATTACCTTGTAAAAGTTACTAATTTTCCCCTTTAATTAATAAATGTTATAAATATGGAGATATACAGTTCCTCAACAAATTTTTATTCACTAGCTATAGCATCAATGATTATTGCTAGAATAAATATTGTCTGAATTAATTATTTTTATGTTAGTTGACAATCAGTGATTATCTAATTCCACCAGTATGTCTACATTTATATAGTGTGCATTCTATTTTAGGGAATAACTTTCCTTATTTATTTATTTATTTATTTATTTATTTATTTATTTATATTGTCGTGGACTCATGGATTCCTCTTTTGTTCATTGGTTCATTGTTTTTTTTTTTTTTCAAGTTTGTGCAAATGTACTTTTTTTTTTTTTTTTACATCTTTATGGGAGTATAATTGCTTTAAAATGTTGTGTTAGTTTCTGCTGTACAACAAGGTGAATCAGCTATATGTATACATATATCCCCATATCCCCTCCCTCTTGAGCCTCCCTCCCACCCTCCCTATCCCACCTCTCTAAGTGGCCACAAAGCACCGAGCTGATCTCCCTGTGCTATGCGGCTGCTTCCCACTAGCTATCTATTTTACATTTGGTAGTGTATATATGTCAGTGCTACTCTATCACTTCGTCCCAGCTTCCCCTTTCCCACCGGGTCCACAAGTCTGTTCTCTACGTCTGCGTCTTTATTCCTGCCCTGCCGCTAAGTTCATCTGTACCGTTTTTTTTTTTAGTTTCCATATATATGCATTAGCATATGGTATTTGTTTTTCTCTTTCTGACTTACTTCACTCTGTATGACAGTATGTGTAATTCATTACTAACATTATTTTGGACCATTTGGGTAAAGCACATCATCTTAATGTTTGTTACAAATTTGGGCAATAGGAGTCCCATTTCTTTTTGATGTACTCCTATTCTTTGAACAATTTCTTACTTTCTAGCCAAACATATTGTTTCAGGTTTCTTCATATTTTCCCTTCCTGAGACCTGGAATCAGCTATTTCTCTAAGGAATCTTAATTCCTGTAAGTAGGGAATAATATTTAGATACTGATTCTAGACACTAGATATGCTCATTTCTAATGAGTAGCATTATGTAGCATACTTCAGAGAACATACCTGGGAAAATATTTTTTATAAAATATTGCAAGTTTATACTGATACTGCACATTTAATCCAGCACCACATGATTTTTCCCTTTTCTTCCCGCATTTCACATTTTCATCAGCCTTCTCCCACAATGAAAATGCTGTGTCCCAAACATAATATATTTACTCATTTGCCCTATGTAAAAGGAAATTTCTGATATAGGTCACTTCTTGCATCACACAAATTCACATTTGCTCTCCCATTACATTTAGCTCCCATATTAGAGTAGGATGCCTCTACTAATGGAAACAAGATGCCCATTTCCTACCCAAGAGGGAGGTAAAAGTACAAGTAATTACCTTCAAAGAGTTAGTCTCAATTTATAAAAAAAAGTTAAGACAGGAGATTTGGTAACCATAGCTTATCCTCCACTCCATATCTTCTTTGCTATGAGTTAGCACCATGTGGTATTCCATGCTGATAGATCAATCATTTTGCAAGTAATGAGAAGATAATGCTGTAGGAGGCCTCTGGACAAGAAAGATAAACACATATCCAGAGTAGGTATCTAGTCTGGTGAGGATGAATCAATGTCCTTCAAAGACCATCTTTATAATCTCCATGCCACCTAATGGCTGACTAGCCTCCTTGAGCAGGGTTGCCATATAAAAGGCGCAGCATGTTCTCTGCTACCAGCAGATTGAGCATTCATACTGACAGTAGTTAGATAATTATTGAAGATAACTATTCCACATTTTTAGTTCCACATAGAGTCTCATCATTGACTCATTTTGCTCATTAACACAGGGAGGCTAAGGAAAGAGGTTTCTTAACATTCAAAGGATGAAAGACATCTACCTAATCTTTGAGAATTTGCAATTTATTTCCTATGGCTGCTGTAATAAATTACCACAAACTTAGAAGCTTAAAACAATGTGCATTTATTCTCTTACAATTCTGGAGGCCAGTGTAGGCTAGAAGCCTTCCTTGCCTCTTCCAGCTTCTGGCGGCTGTTTGCGTTCCTTGGCTTCCTCGGATTGTGGTCATATCACTCAAATCTTCACATTGTCTCCTCCTCTTCCTCTATGTGTCTTCTGTAGAGACAACTACCATTGGATTCAGGGCTGACCTGTATAATCCAGAATGATCTCATCATCTCAACAACCTTAATTTATTGCCATCTGCGAGTACGTCTTTTCCAAATACAGTTACATTCACAGGTTCCAGGAATTTGGCATGGACCTATTTGGGAGGCTACCATTTAAACCACTACATGTGACAAATGCAAAACCTTCCTAGATGAAAGTATTGATTTCACTCACATGTCATCCATCTTTTATCAAATCTAAGTTAATTGCATACTGATAACAGGATTTCAGTGAGGATATTTTTTTAAAAAAATCAACAACAAAAAATTCCAGATAATGCTATAGTCCCTATTCTGCATCCTCACTATTACACATTCTATGATGTTTTATTCTAAGATTTGCCATATTTGATATATAGCACAAAATTAAAGCCTTAAAGTTCTTAGTGGTGCTTCCTTTCTAGGCTCTGCATCAGAACTGCTGTGAGCAGGACAGCTGGAAATAGGAAGATGGTCTGGTGGGTGCGGGTGGTCCCTGTCCACACAGGCCTAAAGTGCCTGGATGCATGACAGGTGTGTGGGAGCGAACTGTACATGCACATGCCCCAGGCCAGGGCATCCAGGAACCCTGGGATGGGTCCCAGTGTCTGTGCCTAGTAGGAATAGGACCCTGAGCCACAGACAGGGACTTCTAGGGAACACACCATGCTGCCCAGGTCCAGCCTGCTGCAAAACAGGGATGCCAAAATATATTGTAAACTCACTAAGAAATTTTTCTCTTACTTGAAAATAGTACTATTTTACCAACAAAAATGAGTAATGGCAAACTTCAGTGTAATTTATAATCCACTCATATAACCACTAGAAGATTTATAAGGAAATATTGTGACAATATCACAAATATTTCATGTTTTAATATAAACGTTTAAATATAATTTATTTATAAGGGGTCATCTAATTTTCATCAAGCATATTTATGTCCTAGTTCTCAATTGTCATTATTATTAGATGCAGTTCCCCACCAACTTTAAATCATAATATAATTTTGTAACCTGCCTCAGACTGGAACACATTGTATTTTGTCCATCCATTAATAGATACTTGGTCATGTTCCTAACATACTGATGGAAAATTTGCATTTTAAAGTGATTAGCTGTGAAATAAGCCTGGGGGTAAATATCAACCTTCCAACATTTCTGGCTTAAACTTCCTCAATCAGTGACCGATTGGGTCCTCACAGTCCAGAAAAGGGAAAAAAAAAAGATTTTACAACTTTCAAATTGAGTCATTCAGAATGTGTGGATCGATTTTTAGGGAAGGATAAATAGTCTCATTTCACAACCTTGGCTCTTCCCCCAAACAGTCACAGGTGAAGAAGCAAAGAACATGATAATGAGAACTGGAAAGAAGGCAAATATTCAAAGCCTTTCAGAAGTTGTTTGTTTGTTTGTTTGTTTTTATGAGGTACTGTGGTGCCTCATAAAGAATAAAGCCAGAGAAATTTCAAGGCAGAGCTGAGGACATTTCTCAAAGAGATAATGGTACATACACTGGAAATACATAAAAACTGCATTTTTCCCTGAGTTTTCAACATAGACTTTCATGTATGAGACGTTGAGGAAGTTTTATGATGTTTAAGTCTTATTCACTTATAGAAGTGCACTATAGTTGTTAGGGACAAAGATTTCCGGTCCAATAATCTTAGATTTAAATTCCAACTTGACAACAGACTAGCTCTGTGACCTAGGGCAAATTAATTAACTTTTTTAACCTAATTTGTGAAAATGAGGTTTGTGTAAAGATTAACTAAGGGACTGCAGGTAACTTGCATAGCACAACACCAGGTACATGAAAACCATTCAGTAAACTGCTAAAAAACAGCTAAAGGTATTATTACTATTATTAGTGTTATTATTGGCGAGATATTTCACCTCTTCCAGGTCTTTTCTCCATTGCCACTTCTGTGAGAATATTCTGGTGTGTTTATTTGTATGTATAAGCCCTTTTCAACTTTTTCCCTCATCTATTTTACCTCATATCATTTAACAGCATTGGAGAAACTCTATTTTATTATTTAATAATTCATTATTTAATCATTTAATTTTCTATATATGCCTCCCCTCATCCCCATTAAAATTTAATTAAGTTCCTTGAGAAAGGAATTTTATCTGCTTTGTCAAGGACACTTTTTCCAGTGACTAGGTTCTAGCCCCTAGAACAATGCCTGGCTTAGAGTATATACATAATATTTTTGAATTAATTAATCAATATTATTAAACTGTTGTGAACTTCAGCCTATAAGAAGTGTTTTAGAGCCCAAGAGAACACTCATTTCATAGATAAAAATTAAATCTTAGTTCCCATCTGAATAAGTGTCTTATCCAAAATCAAAATGCAATTTAGTAGTAGACTGTAGCCTGTTCCGCTGATTCCCAGCAATATTTTGCTCACTGAGTGATCATAATCCTTTACAGTTATGGTTTGTTGAGATATGACTGCTACTGTAATTGAGGTATTATGTATTGTAGATAATCATAATTCTCACAGTGAAGTTAAAACATGGGTATCATTTTCCTCATTTTTAATATAATTTTGGAGGCTCACATTCTATGTGGTGCCTCTCCCCTGGCCTCTCATTTTTTCCCTCCTAACTATCACAGCGGGACAATTCTTCAGTTTTCTTGGCTACCAGCCTTCATTGTTTGAAGAGCTATCACCATTTAAGCACAGAATCTACTTTGATGTCTTCCCTCAGATTCCCATAGCTGACAACAAATAACCTGATTTTAAAGACTGCCAAAGAAGACAGTGCTTCCTCTTGTGTGACAGTGTCTTTTACCTTTGAAATACTCTCCAAAATAAACTCTGGTAGATGGAAATTTTAACTTTTTATTACTGCTGTACAGGATCATAGGTAAACATGAACATACTGATCCTTGAGTGACAGTGGCTCTTTGAGGACTTAGGAAAACTTACTCCCCTCTGTTAAATAAAACTCTGCTTTAAACAGGACTGGTAGTTTCTAAGTTGGCCAATGAAGCTGTTCAAATTGTGCCAGATTTGCTCCTTTGACTTTACCTAATTTTTATGTCCTGTCAATTGCATTTCTCTTGACAAGATATTTAAAGAAATTCTTTTCATCTCAAAAACAAATGAAAATAGAGAAATATTAATTTTTTTTAAATGACTGTTTACTGAGTATGTGCCAAGACTCTCTTAGTCACCTTACATGCACTATTTCTGAAAGGTAGTCCCATTCCATTTCTTCATTGGAGAAAATAATGCTCACAATGTATACGTAACTTGGAAAAGTTTTCAAGTGGTGAATTTTCATATCTTCTTACATGCGAAAATCAAACCAATGTTATTTCAATCATGCTATACGGTCACTTCATCAGGGCAGAAAATAGTAGAAGTAATAATATACAGAGCATTACTGCTATTAGAACTCCACATTCCCTCTCACCCACCCCCTTTACTGGATAAGGGAAAAAATAAAGGACGCTTGATGGATTATTTGTTTTACCTTTTGTGTTTGCCGGTATTATGAGACTAGGACATACTGTATCTCCAGCACAGCTTAAATCAATAAATTTCTACAAGGTTTTATGGAAGTTGCAACATATTGAACAGTTTTCCCCTCTACTTATCTCTCTCCAGTGATCATAGAAATCCACATTCCAGTGTGAATGCTATGGAAGCGTTATCACGGGAGTTAAATGTAGTGAAGTGCAAGGTAGTTCAGAGCCATTTTTCCTTGACAGTTGTTCAATAATCCTAATTTGTCCTTACACATATTTGGTATCTTCTATTAAATTATACCCACTACATTATATTCATTACACTCTAATGCATTGTATCTTAAATGAATATATCAATAGATAAATTCAGCATACGATGTACCCCCAAGAACTGAAGAAAAATAAAAGTTATTCCCCAAATTTTGATCCACAAATATTGCTTAGAGCAATGTGTACCCATGCCAGCACCTATAAATATGTTAAACACCAAAACTATATAAAAATTTAAAAATTATAAACAAGAAAATTCTCAGTCCCACTGTTTCTGGCATTCTGAGATATAAGCAAAGGCAGATGATCAATTATCTGATGTTTGAGTTCTTGGACATGAAACTATGGGATGTTATAGAATTCTGGGAATAGTGTATCCCTCAGTAATACTAGGGAATAGGCCAAGGAGGACTGAATGCAGGTATATACTCTTTAATTGCAGTAAACATATTTCAATGCATTTTATTTCTATAATACAGGGAATTGACTCATGTGACTATAGAGGCTGCATAAGCAATTCTGAAATGTGTAGGTTGGAACCTCTCAATCAGAAGCTGACGTTGCACTGCACAGGGGGAATTTCTTCTTCCTTTTTCCTCAGGAAAACCTTAGCTCTGCTCTTAAGACCTTTCAATTAGTTTGATCAGATCCACACCAATTAATCTCCTTTACATAAAATCAATTAATTGTAGATGTGGCTCACATCTACAAAGTACTTTCACAGAAACTCCTAGATTAGTGTTTGATTGAGTAACTGGGGACTAGAGCCTAGCCATGTGGACGTAAAAAATTGATGATCGCAGCTCACTTCTTGTCCGTTCAGGACCCATGCACATCTCCTTAATTCACACCCAATCTACAAAGAGAGACAACAACAAATCCATACTTCCACTGAACATGATACAACTGCTCTACAGATAGCCAAAAACATGCTACTAAACTCTTCCCCAGAGAGTAATTCAAAATACTTTTTCTTAAGTGACTCTTCTTGATAGCACATACGTAAGTACTGAGATATAAACTATTATTATTCTTTTTTAATTATTTTGCTTTATTTATTTTTTTAAATTTTTATTTATTTATTTTTGGCTGTGTTGGGTCTTCGTTTCTGTGCGAGGGCTTTCTCTAGTTGCGGCAAGTGGGGGCCACTCTTCGTCGCGGTGCGCAGGCCTCTCACTATCACTGCCTCTCTTGTTGCGGAGCACAGGCTCCAGACGTGCAGGCTCAGTAGTTGTAGCTCACGGGCCCAGTTGCTCCACGGCATGTGGGATCTTCCCAGACCAGGGCTCGAACCCGTGTCCCCCGCATTGGCAGGCAGATTCTCAACCGCTGCGCCACCAGGGAAGCCCTAAACTATGATTAATATACCTCATGGTACACTATAAAGGGATAAGGAAAGAAAGATATAAATATATTATATATATTATAAATATACACACACACTCACACAAACACATTTATAACAATAATAAAGAAGAAATGCTCATGACAGTTACGGTCCTTGTTGTTGCAACTAGTCACATGGTTATAGTTGTTATTTATAACTACCTTCTTCAACTACCCATTCCGTATACCTTGGTCCTTGGCCAGCACCTCAGCTGGTTGTGGTTCATTGCCTGGTGGGGTGAGGTGAACTTTCATTCCTAAAGAGTTTTTGCCATTAACAATACTTTCTGAGCTGAGTTGTTATAGTTTTCCGTTGACTTTAATCGTAGGACATCGTAGTACCAAGAGATGCCCTGAAGGATCTCCTGTGTTCCAGACATACACTTTGTAGTAGCAGTACAATTGTCCTTGGTAAGCAGGATTAATCACCGCATTCAGCACGGTAGCTCCCTTCTTTGTCTTTTCATTCAGAGGCATGAGGGGTCCAAAATGCTACAGAGCAGTCATAGCTTCCAGTTCAATGGAAACATTGTGTCTCTCTTTGGAAGCATTTCTCCCTTTGGAACTAAGACCTCTATATCAGTACAACTTAAGGTTGATGGGTACAGGATGCAAATATTTTGCTCATGGCTCAATCACTAGAGGTAATACTTAGGGTGCTACTCCTTAGTTCCTGGACTTGTGAATCCTAATTATGTGGTGATGAGCCCCATACAGTAGAGGTTGGTTTAGAGCATACGCAGCCTCCTTGAGCATATTGTTCCTGCCCTTAAGGTATTGAGACGTAGCTGGCATTGTAAATGAGTCTTCAGAAGGCCATTTTGCCATTCATTCAAGCCACCTGTTTAAGGATAATGGGAAACCTGGTAAAACCAGTGAATTCCAAGAGCATGAGCATATTGCCACGTTTCATTTACTGTGAATTGAGTTCCCTGATCAGAAACAATGCTATGTGGAAAGCCATGACAATGACCAAGACTGTAAGTCCACAGATGGCAGTTAGCCTAAGCATTATTTGCAGGGAAGCAAATCCATATCCAGAGTGTCAATTCAGTAAGAAAAAACAAACACTGCCCTTTTTAAGATAGACGCAGTCTTAAGTAGTCAACCTTCCAACATGTAACTGGCTGATCACCCTAAGGAATGGTGCCTTACCAGAAACGCAGTGTTCTGTACTGATGGCAGATCAGACACTCAGCAGTGGCTGTAGTCAGGTAGGCCTGGGTGAGTGGAAGTCTAAATTGCTAAACCTAGGCATAATCTCTAGCCTTGCCACCATGGTCACTTTGTTCATGAGCTCACTGGACGATGACAGGGCTGGCTGGGGAAAGGGACTAATTGGCATCCATACAATGGATCATCATATACACTTGAGGATTAAAATTCTCCTTAAGTTCACATTCACGTGGGGCACAAATACCTTTATTTCACTGCCCATTCTAAAAGTTCTATTCACATAGCTCTTCCCCAAACTTCCTTGTCACCAATTTTTTGATAGTATTCTTTCCAATTCCCTAATGATCCAGCTAAATCATTGGGCATTGTACATAAATCAATATTGACTTGTACCTCTGACCATTTCTCCTTTCAGTACAAACCAAACAATCGAGTCCAATACTCAAAGTTCTGCCCACAGGGAGGATTTTCCTTCTCCACTTTCCTTCAGGAATGCCCCCAAAAGAGGCTGTGGTGTTATAGCTATCTACTTTTGGGTGGTGCCAGCATATCATCCAGAATTAACTATAAACCAGACCAAGTTTTCTCTTTATTAGTCAGCTGTTCATAGGGAACTCTCCATGAGGCCACAGTGTCACTGAGAGAAAGAAGGTAGTGTAGCAAGAGTAGGGGTCACAGGCATTTGGGCCACTTGCCTCATGTAACTTACTTGTGCCTTCACGGCCTCTTAAACTCATTATCATTTGGTAATAGAGTGCTGGTGTTCACAGCAAACTTTACGACTTGGTGGGATGTAAATGATGGGCAACTCAGGTGACACGGTATCTTAGTGGCCCATGGTTCAGTCTCCACTAAGGTCCAGTAGCTAGCTAAAAGTTGTTTCTCAAAAGAAGAGTAGCTATTCTCAAAAGATGGTAAAGCTTTGATCCCAAACTCTAAGAGACTGGGGCCTATGGGGGGGCCTGCCAAAGGCAACACAGTCTCTCATTCTGCCACTGACACTTCAAGCACCATTGGATCTGCTAGATTATATGGTCCAAGTGGCAGAGCAGTGTGCATGGCAGTCTAGATCTGTTGCAGAGCCTTCTTTTGTTCTGAGCCCCACTCAAAACTAGCAGCTCTTTGGGTCACTTGGCAAATGGGATGGGATTGCACACCCAAGTGAAGAATATGTTGTCTCCAAAATCCAAGTAGGTCCACTCTGTGTTATGCCTCATTTTTTATTATGAGGAGTCAGATATTTCTCTTCCACCTTAGATCTCTACATGTGTTACACCACTGACCTCCCAGAAATTTCACTGAGGCTAGAGGCTTCTGAAGTTTTGTCAGATTGGTTTCCCGCCCTCTGATATGCAAATGTCTTACCAATATGTCTAGAGTCATAGACTTCTTGCTCAATATGTCTTACCAATATGTCTAGAGTCATAGACTTCTTGCTCACTAGTTGCAATCTGCATAGTATTATCAACAAAATGGACCAACAACATGTCATATGAGATTGAAAGGTGAGCAAGATTCCTGCAGACTACATTACTAAATAAGGCTAGAGAGTTTATATGCCTAAGGTAGTAAGTGAAGGTTCATTGTTGGTCTTAACAGCTGAAAGTAAACTGCTTCTGACGATTTTTACTAATACATATCCAGAAAAAAATATTTTCCAGATCCATTGCTGCTTACCACATACAAGCACATATATTAATTTGTTTAAGCAAATTAGGATCATTTTACATTTTGATTCAGCAGGAATCTTTACTGTTAATCCAAATAAGGCACTTTGAAGAGAGATATATCTCTCTATCACAGTTTGGAGGTTTGTGGTTCTTTTTTAAAAACTAATCAATCTCTAGTAGCACTGAGGTTGTACTTACATGTTAAGTTGAATGGATTGCTCTATTTAAAAAAAAGAACTAGGTTATTAACAACTAGTTTATTAACTGTCAGAATTGTTGGAATTAGTTTTTTTTTACTTTAAGACTTAACACATTTTATTAACGTATAAAATAAATACATTGTAGTAGTAGGATTATATACTCCTTGGCTGAGAATACCAAGTACTGTATTTCTGTTTAGTGGAAAACTCTGGAAGTTAAAATATAAAATATGAGAAAAGGCTTTTTATAGTGAGCATAGTTGTGTGGGAAATGACCCATGTGAATAAAAATACTTCATAGTTCCAAAGATTTTAGTTATATCTGGTATTGGATATTCTGAATCTAGGTTGATACAAGATTCCTGCTGAATCAAAATGTAAAATAATCTTAATTTACATACAGTTTTTCAGGGTACAACTTAGGAAAGTTTAAATTAGCATAGAGCAATTTTTCAATAACTATTAGTTTGCTTTCCCTTAGGTTGACCTTAAAGCACACCAAGAATTTTTTTTTAAAGTAAAGAAGAAAACTTTACAAGCTGAAAAAACTGTTATTCAATGATAGATTCATAAAATACATTGCATGAAGAGACTAAGTTTTTGAAACAATTATTTCGTCCTTGCAATACAGATGTTATTATAAGACTCAAATTGGGATATTAGCCTAGGAAAATGGCATTTCCGCTAGGAAATGGCAACTTATACATGACTGAGCATAATGGGATTCCATTAAAGTCTGTCATTATTATTATCCTTTTCCATTCACTGATAAATTTGATAAGGTATCATGTTAGTAACTTGAAATTAAAAATAGGAAGCATTTTCTCTTCCTTAATGTAATTGTTTTATGATAGCTGTCCTTGGCAATTTTTTTAGCTATTGAAAAATATCTTTAAAAAAAATAGTCCATCAAGTGGACACTCAGTTCTCTTAGACTAAATGTCTGAGAAAGCAACTTATTGTATTGTTGACCTTAAACAAGTAGGCTTCCAGTTATTTCTCTAGCAAAAATGGGTCTACTAGGGATCAGCCAAGAATAACAATTTGGGATTTGCAACCATAGTGAGCAATGTGCAAGTGACAAGGAGAGAACTCTTTTATAGAGAGGAAAAGGAAGTTGGGAGGGCTATTGTGAACAAAGAGTCCAATGGAGAAATTGAGAGTTCTAAATACAGTGACTTTTCATTGGCTGAGTTGTGATAGTCTTTCATTGGCTGAACTCTTGCCAGGCAAAAAGAGGAAGCCTTCCTTTTTCCTGTTGGGCTCTGCTATTGTTTTAGGGCATGAGAGCTCCCCCTTGTGGCCTCCTGACTCTATTTTAATTGAGGTTTCTGTTTATTAATTTTTATAATATCCAGAGATTCAACAGATATACACCATTTATTTCCAACATTATAATCTAGTATTTTCTGTAGTAATATTGTTTTTAAAACTTAGAGTGAGATTTTAATTATAAAATTATTTCACTTTATTGACAAAATAATTTGGTGATGGTTGACAGAATATCCAAGCAGTTGATTTCATCCCTTAACTCCCACTTGTATCAAAGAATTAGAAGGTTGCATGTGGTTAAACTCAACTCAAGCAGGCTGAGAATTTAATCTGAGCTCAAATTCTCCAGTGAAATTTGAAACAACAAAGTCCACTATATTCCTTATTATAGTTAAAGTCTTCTATGGCAGCAGCTACTTTATCATATGGAAACTTAGTTTCTATAGAATTTTTATTACTGTTATTAATTTAGAACTCTTTTTTTTTATTGCATGCTATGCATTTACTAGTGTCCTCCTTACTCCTGGCAACATCCTTTTATAGTAGACTTGAAAGGATAATGTATGTGATTGTCACTTACAGATAAATAAGTAGGGCTTGGAACTCCCTGGTGAGGTGGAATAAAGGCCTAGGTAAGCATGTACTTGTCCTTTAAGATTAATATATACCCTGTATGGTAATCAAATTATTTTTTATTAAATCTAATCAGATTTGAGAACCAATTGCAGATTCCCATTCTTAATGTTCTGCTTTAATGATTGACCCCTGACTGATGCTTGAACTGGTATCTGAATTGGATCCAGGAGAACATTCTGTGGTTCTATAGCCAAGCATCTCATATAAGCATTTGGGCCACAGGTTGTAGTGCAGCAGTTGAGAAAAACTAGGCATAGTAGAGGTGAGTGAAGTCAATCTGGAATTTACCCAGTACCTCTACATCTTTCTGACTCCATAGAAACCAGAGTGAGTCAGAAAGTGAGGACCACTGGTTTACTTCTCTTTCCCAAATCTCATTTGGGTCTCTCCTTTGGCCAACTCTAACTTGAAACAATTACAAGAATAACAAAGTTGACAATGGAATCGTATAGCACTTTAAATTTTTAGCATAGAAAAAAGGTGAATATAGCTTGATGGAAATCGTGTAAGAAAGTGTTGAGGCTGCTAACTAAAGGAAATATTAAAAATGTAAAAAACAACAAAAAGTTATAAAAACAGGTAATAAGCAATACTAAAAAGAATAGGCATGTATCAATACTCAGGTTTTTTTGTAGCTTTCTCTATTCAGCTGTGTTAGTGCATTTTGGGTTCAACTGTCATTACCTGGTGGCATAACATATAAGTGCACTGGAAACAATCCAACTTCTGACATATACTGATGTCATTTACCTATATTTTTCAGTCATCCATGAGCTAATTCATGTTATAAAGTTGCTCATTGCAGCAGACTAAGATTTACTTTCCAAGTATGTGGACACCTCATTCCTAAAATACAGGTTAAGATTAGCTTTCATCATTGGGTATGATGTTAGTTGTGGGTTTTCCATATATGCCCTTTATCAGGCTTAGGAAGTTCCATTTTATTTCTAGTTAGATATTTTCTTTTTAGTAAATTGGAGTTACATTTTGTCAATTTTTTTTCTGCATCTCAATATGATACTATATTCTAACATTATTTTTAATATGTTCTAACATTGAGTGATTTTCAAGTGATAAATCATCATTTCATTCCTGTGATAAATCTTACTTTTTCAAAATTATCATTTTTATATATTGGAGTCTAGACACTAATATTTTGTGAATAATTCAGATCTATGTTTATGAGGAAAAAAATTTTTCCTATTTCTTATGGGGATTTGACAGTGCAATCCTGTCCTCACAAAATGAGTTTGGAAGCACCTCATCTACCTCTTTTTCTGAGATATTTTGTTTAGATTTGATAGTATTTCTTTTAAAGATGACTTACAGTATAATTTCACAATTCAAATTTCAGTGATTATTCAAAGATTATTCAAAGAATAGGTGAAACGTGATGATGTGGGCTCACAGCAATTTATCTTTTTTAAAAAGAGACTTATTTGAGAAGGAAAATTATCATACACCTATGTAAAGGGAAGTCATCAAAAATTTACTTAGGTTAAAAACTGCTATAATGATATATATGGTTAAGTTGTGACTTCTATTTTAAGGACATTTTTCAACTTGTGAAATAAATGTTTAATGAAAATATGTTAAACCATATTATTACAATTTCATGATAGCAAATACACACATACACATATAAAATTTGTTGCTGTTGTTTAAGAAATATATTCAGTTAAATATACCAAGTATACTATTTATGTTATTTTATAATTGTTATCTCATAGTTTTTCTATGATAATTTGTGATTTTACATTAATACAATTTAAATCTCCTTCAAAATAATAATAATGTTAACTTTCTTATGTTACAACCACTCACATTAAAGCTATATCCTAAATATACCACAATTACTCTGGAGAAAAATTAAATCGACTTTTTATGATAATTCCACTACATCTTAGAAAATGATCTATTTTGTGATTCAGATCAACAACAAAGTAAGTCAATATTTAGTCCTTCTCTTCACAATGAGTTACATATCATTTTGACCTAGTTGAATTTATTATAAAATTCATGCTGGAAGATATTTATTTTCCTCATTCTGCTTTGCTACTGAAATATTTTTTTTCTACCACAGTAAGATCCATTTGAAATTATCTGGAACCAAATATATTTTTGTAATTTTATATTTTTAATTATAAATTCTTAGATAGTTAAGGAACTTTTCATGATGCAGTTTTTCAAATAAAAGTAACAAGCCAGTTCAATGAAAAGCCTGACTTTGTATTATTTTCCATACCTCGAAAGTGTAAATGCATCCTTTGTAATGAGAATGCTGAAAATATACTGTCATTTGCTGAGGCAGACACTGAAGTAACAAATTTTGGAAAGAAGGCATAAATCAGAAATCAATATTTTTTAGTTAAAAGTTGTTTCTGATAAACATATCTATGGTTTAAAACAAGGACCCATATTATTTAATCTCCATGAATAGTTAAAACCACTTGTCAATATTAAAATGTCAAGCACTACCCAGATTCTAAACATTGTAATGATCATAGACAATCTGATATCCCATTTGATCCTCTCATATGTCATATATGGTCAGTTACACACACATACACACAAATCATTTCTTATTCCTTTTATCTTATCAACAACATGGAAAGAAATAGGGAGCAAATAAATAAATATTTTTGTAGCTTCCAAAACTATAAATATAGGTGATTCCCAATATATCATGGTACTGTGTTCCTAAAATTGTATTGAATTATATGAAATAATTTTTATTGCTCTATAAACAAATTTTGTTTAATCCCCTGGAATTTTGTTAGTTCATCAACAATCCAGCTTCTTTAAAAAAATCTCTTTTGTTGATTTTTATGATGTTAAAAATCTCCTGTTTGTTCTCCCTCTTGATCTCCAGTATTAGCCCAGTTTTATCTGTTAGACAGCTAAATCTTAGCTCTATTTTAGAATCTCTTCTGATTCTGCACCTTTACATTAGAAGCTCATATTAGGTCATACGACTTTGCATAACATCTCTAAATGACAATGCCCAAAGTGCTGTCTTCAACTCTAGAGCCCTTCTGTGGGCACAGATTAATATATCTAACTGTGTATTTGAAGTTGCAACCCTGTTTCCCAAGTCAGCACTCTGGGAGTCATCTTTGAGTCAGCTACCGTTCTCTCTTATGAATTCTTGCAGAGTTTGACTTCTACATATTTTTCTAATCAAGTCACTTCATCTCCACTGCTGCCATTCTGGTTCAAGCCACCAGTATGTCTGAAACTTATTGTTACAATTTCTAGTTCCACTTTTAATAATGACTTCTGCCAGTACATTCTCTATACAATATAGTGTTGCATCTGTAAAAATATTACACTGTGTCCCTCCCCTGCTTCAATTTATGCTTTCACTTCCAATTACTCTAAGGACAAAATTCAAACTTCCATATTACTCATTTATTTATCTACTTAACGTTAGATAATTATCCTAGTAGTAGACTATACATAGATAATTATGCTCTCTAGTGCTTTTAAAATATATATATATAATGAATAAATTGACAAATTATAAAGCTAAACTACAATATTAGGAATAGTAACCAAAATATGGGACTAAAAAATAGGGATCATAAGAGGCAGGGTAAAAGAGGAAGCAAGAATTAAAGTAGAGTGCTGTATAATTTTCTGGGACCAGAGACACTTCAAGGACAAGGATGCATCTGTATTTCAGAAAGGAACTGGAAAACCATTTACATTAACTCTCTATAGACACTGCTTTTGGGTGTGTGTGTGTGTGTGTGTGTCCCCATGTCATTTATGCCCTCTCTGAGAAGATTTCTCTTCTTATTAGATATTGAGGGATAGATAAAATTCATAAAGTGATCTATGAAGACATGTTTCCACAACCTTTTTCATTCTTCTCCTGAGGCCTGCCACTGGGAAATATGATTTACTTCTTCCATAATACATAAATATATGCCATGCTTCTTAATTATCTGCCTTCCAATTAAATCCCTTATTCCCCATAGAAATTTGTCTCAGCTAGTTTTTAAGGAGAAAACTAATGTGCTAAATAATAAGATCTGAATAGAATGAAATGTTTTCATGACATAGAAGTTGATGTTGATTAGGTAAATAGAGAGGATTAGAATCAAATACATGTTTTTATACTACAAAGTGAGGTTTTGAGAATTTCAAGAGCAGTAAGTTCTAGTTCACTCTAAGCTTCTAAAAAGAGTTCGATAGCTTAGACTGTATCATTCAAAGTATAGACTCCAAAACAATATTCCCCAAAAGATTATATTAATTTCTTATTAATATGCTTTAAGAGGAAATGACAAACTGCTATATGTCTAGTAGCATGAATTTGATGATGAAAGGATTTGAAATCATGTGATAAACAAAATGATTGCAGGCATTAGAGATATTTGAGTTTGACACTTGGTTTTTTAGGGCCTACAGTGTTTGTAACAGATATTTTTACATATTTAAGGGTGCTAAGGAAGAATAATTTGAAACCTCGCCTCTTGATTGAGAGGCATATCATTAGAGTCATCAAGAAGTTATTTAAGGAACAAAGGTGAAAATGCTAATCATCATTATAACATTAAATTTTCTATGTAGGTAGAAATCCAGATATCACATATTCGGATTCTTAAAATAAGAATTTTTAAATCTGTTTGCTTTCAATGTCAATGAATAAACTGAAATCACAGAGAATTGCGAATACCTCACTGACCTTACTAGAAAAGGAATCAGAGTATACATTTATTTAACACTCATTAGAACCATTCCCATTTCTTCTTGTACTTTTGAGAGCAAACCTAATTGTTCCTGCTGCCTTCACATTTTTACTACTTTATATGCCTCATCAATTTAAAACATTTACTTCTGTGACTGCTGAATCATTGAGCAAATTGGTTCTTCAGATCAATATTCTTGCTCCAAAAAGGAAAACGTAATACACAGGTGTCTGGCAATGTTTATTTACTGAAAGCAGTTCATCTTCTACTGTTGATAGTTGGCAAAGTGACACTCCATTTTTGGTCTTTAATCACTTAAACCATTTCCTAAGAAAACTACAACTTGAAAAAAAACAGAGAGAAAGCTCAATGTACTATTAAATAAAAATGGCCAATCAGTCAACACAGACACCCTCTCTTCACAGCAATCAGCAACAGCTGTATCCCAATTAAGACTATGATTTTGCAGGTGTTCACAGAAGCCTATGTCAAAATAAATCCACTTATTTAAAATGTTTTGAAGCATTATAAAGTCTTTACAGCTAAGTTCAGGCAAAAAAATTTGTAGGGATATTCAGACAACTTATTTATGAATATCAAAATTCTTGGATAAAAGAAGAAAATGAGATCAAAACAAGGAGATATCTTTGGAAAAATATCATTCTCTTATTAGCTGTAAAGATAGAAAAGGAGAGTTTCAATAGCACTACATATAATTGATAGAAACAGATGCCACCCTATTCAATATACTTCTCAATTGCTAATAGGAAAATATTCATTTGCAATTATCCAGTTCAATCTATGTGTGTATGTCGTATACACCTAAGGTCAAGCTTCTTGATTCACTTTAAGTAGATTTTAATAAATGTTATTTAATACATATAAACTCTAAAACAATTGTCTTAAAATTTACTTTACATAAAAATTATAAGATGATGTTATAAATTCCAATTCCCTCAGTAGGGATTCTGATTTTGTAGGTGTAGAGTTAATTTTGTCCAAGCTATCTATATTTTTATCAAATACACCTAGTAATTATGATATTGATATCCCACTCAGCATTTTGAGAAAACCTACTCTAAATTTTTGCAAATAGTCACAGTTTTAAATTTTCTTTTAAGTATTTGTATTTGAATAACACTGACTTCCAAAGAAACACACATTCTTTTCCTTACATACACCAAGTAGTTTCTGAGAATAGATAGCTTTTTCTCTCTCTGAGTCCACTCACCAGTATAATGATACAGCTTTTTAAAAAATAAACAAACATCATCATGAATCTTTACTTATCTACAGCACTAGGAAGTGGTAAAGTTTAATTATTTAATGTTTGCATGGTGCTTCAAAGATGAGATATTCTGTTAAGGGCTAAATATTGTTGTAACTATTAAACATCTGTCGTATTCTAGAGTTAATGACATTTGACAGCAGCATATGAAATTATTCCCATAGGAATTCATAAGTTGTCTGAGTTGAACATACCACACAAGGCGACAAGATTTATTGATTTATTTTAAGAGAAGAGTTTTAATTGTCCTTACCACTTTTTAAAGGTATTGAGAAAATTATCAGATAAATTCAATTAGAAATCAGAGGAGTAACACCTTGACCTACAGCTCACTTCTCAACAGAAATGATGAAAGACAGAAGGCAATAGAATTATTCCAATTAAAGTGCTGAGAAGAAATAACTGTCAATCTAGAATTCTTTATGTAGAGAAAAAATTCAAAAATTATTTTTTAAAGTATTCCATAGTTTTTTCAGGTGGAAAATTAAATTACTATAACTACTTATTTATCTTACATTTTAACTGAATTATAACATATAATTTTTATTGAAGTGTAAAGTACACCAATTGTAAGTATAAAGCCTGATGACTTTACAGTGTTAACATAGCCATTAAGGAAGACCCAGATCAAAGTGTCGAGTATGTTTAGTACTTCAGAAACCTCCCTCCTGCCCTGTCCAAATCATTACCTTCCTTGAAGGTATTCAATAACTGTTTTTATGACTTTTAACACTTTGATCTTGGACTAGTTTTACTTGATCTTGAAATTTGTGTGAATGGAATCAAACACTATTTTTTAAGATTCATCCATGTTTTGCATGTAGTGTACAATTCACTATTTTTATTGTTTTGCACTATTCCATTTTACCAATATCCTACAACTTATTGTACAATTCTATTACTGTTGATAACTATTTTGGTTGTTTCCAGATTAGAATTATGAATAATGATGCTGAGATGCTATATTATATGACATTTCTCTGGATGAATACATAGAAGTGGACTTCTTAGGTAATAGCTTATGTATTTTGTTATGACATTTTATTATTAATCAGTTTAAATATTTTCTAATATCCATTTTGACTTATATTTTGAATTTTATTTCTCTTAAAATAACTCAGATTATTTCAAAGTGTATTGTTTCATTTCAAATCATTTGGGCATACTCTATCTTTCTATCAGTAATTTTCATTTTGTTCAGAACATATCACATGTTCTTTAACTTTGTTGACACTTTCTGCATAACCCATAATATGTTTTCTTTTGGTAAGAATCATATGTGTACTTGAAAAGAATGTGTGTTTTTACAGTTGATGGAGCTATATGAGTGCATGCATGTGTTCTGTGTGTGTCTATCTGTGTGTGTGTCTCTGTACATATAATTCATAGATTATATGTATTTCAAATCTATAATTTATATATATGGGGACATACACACACATAACCCCATCAACTGTAATAATATACATTCTTTTCAAGTAAACAAGTGACATAATTTCAAGTACCTATAATGTATAACATTATATATAATACTATATATTATACATGGTTCTAACCATCTGTAATTCACTAGTTTTTTAATGATTGTTTTTCACTTACTCTAAGAGTTATGCCAAAATTTTTCATTATGATATGGATTTGCATATTTCATTTTTTAGTTATGTGAGATTTTACTTTATATTATGAGATGATATTATGTCTTCCTGCTGGATTGACATTTTAACACTGTGGAATAGAATAGACTTCTTCACTTTAGTACTAATTCTAGCATTAAAACCTAATTCATATGACTCATAAAACTACATTAGCTTTCTTTTGGTTTTGCATGGAATAATTTTTATATCCTTCAGTAATCAGTATTTATGTTTTCTTATGTCTAAGTTATAAGTAATGAACTGTTGCATTTAATTTAGGGTCACAGTATTTGTATTTTCTTGACTATTTAGTCTACTTAACAGTTAGTATAATTATAGGTATAGTTTACTTTAAATTGATCTTCTGATTTGTTTTTTATTTGTATCACCTTTTCTTTTGTCCTTGTTTTTCCATTATAATCTACCTTATAATTAAAGGGTATTTGGTAATATTCAGTCTTTCCCCTCTTAGGCATATCTTTAATTCATGTATTTATTTTTTGCTACAGTAAGTACAATACTCATTAACTATTATTAATTGAATCATTAGCATCTCCCTAGAACTTTGGCACTCTGTGACATATACAAGGACCTTGCAAATCCATTTACACTCTTATGCTTCTTGTGCAGTTGTCATGAAGTTTACTTTCATGTATTTTAAATCTGGCATGACATTATTCATATGTTTTAAGTATCACAAGAATTATTTAAAGAATCAATATTATTTTAAATTTTACTCCATGCATACCCCTTGCTGTATTCTTCATTTACTCTAGAATTAATCTATTTATCTCTGCCTGAAATATTATTCAGTCTGAAAAAAGTGATCTCCATTTGGAGTATCTTTTTATGTACTGCTCTTCACAGTGGATTTTCTCAGTATTTATATTTTACCATTGTCTTTTCTCTCTCCTTCATCTTTGAAAGATATTTTCTCTGCATATGTAATTTTTAATTGGCACTTATTTTCCTTCCACATTTTATATATCTTCATCCACAGTTTTCTGGATTATATATACTTAGAAATCAGCTGTAAGTCTTCGTTTTCCTTCTCCAAAGGGAAGGTGTCTATTTTCCTCTGGCTGGTTTTAAAATAGTCATTTTGTCTTTAGTTTGCAGCAATTTTACTACATTTTTGGGTGTGAGTTTTTTCTTGTGTTTTTATCCCTCTTCTTTGGCAAAAATCTGAAATCCATAGTTTAATGTCTGTTCTTTTAAACAACAACAAAAAATTTCTTGGCCAGATTTTCCTTTATTTCTTCCTCCTTCAATTCATACTTTTTTTCCTTCCCTCTTGGGGCTATGATTGCATATATGTTAAATCATCCTACCACGTTCTATACAATGCTAACACTGTTTTCATTCCTCTCTTTTTCAAAACCTCCTTGTTTCAATGTGGTTAATTTATACTGACATATATTCAAATTCACTAATCTCAATTCTGCTATTTATAATTTTCTTTCAAATGTATTTCTTGAATTATTAGTTTCAGATGTTAAGAATGTCTCAGTTCAAATATTATTTTGATTCCTCTTAATAGATTTTTTGATTTCATGAGAAATTTTTAATATTTCCATGTATTTTCTTTAAACATTAGAGTTATTTAATATCCTTGTTGATAATTTCAAAATCTGTACCACCTATGGATATACTTCCTTTGTCCCTTTTAGCTCTTGAATTTAAGTCATTGGGATTTGTTTTTATTATGTCTTTTAATTTTTAACTACATTTCAGATATTTGTATTTTAAAAACACTGGGGGGTGGGGGGTGGTCTCTGGGCTGATGATATCTTCCTTCAAAGAAGTTAAACTTTTAGCATGTAGATGGAGTAAAGGCAGATCATCTTGAGAGTGATTTTTTTTAAACTTTTATTGGAGTAGAGTTGATTTACAATATTGTGTTAGTTTCAGTTGGAAAGCAAAGTGAATCAATTATACATATACAAATATCCACTCTTTTTTAGATTCTTTTCCCATATAGGCCATTACAGAGTATTGAGTAGGGTTCCCTGTGCTATACAGTAGGTCCTTATTAGTTACCTATTTTATATATAGTAGTGTGTATATGTCAATCCCAATCTCCCAATTTATCCCTCCCCACCATACCTGCTGGTAGCTATAAAGTTGTTTTCTACATCTGTGACTATTTCTATTTTGTAAATAAGTTCATTTGTACCCTTTTTTTAGATTCCATATATAAGTGGTATCATATGATATTTGTCTTTCTCTGCCTGACTTACTTCCCTCAGTATGACAATCTCTAGGTTCACCCATGTTGCTGCAAATGGCATTATTTTGTTCTTTTTTATGGCTGAGTAATAT
This sequence comes from Balaenoptera physalus, assembly GCF_965194825.1. Classification (NCBI taxonomy): domain Eukaryota; kingdom Metazoa; phylum Chordata; class Mammalia; order Artiodactyla; family Balaenopteridae; genus Balaenoptera; species Balaenoptera physalus. Next base: position 58,577,248 of record NC_138883.1, on the reverse strand, counting down.
TCCATTGTATATATCTACCACATCTTCTTTATCCATTCCCCTGTTGATGGACATTTAGGTTTCTTCTATGTCCTGGCTATTGTAAATAGTGCTGCAATGAACATTGGGGTGCATATACCTTTTCAAATTATGGTTTTCTTGAGAGTGATTTCATTCCATTTTGCTCTCCTTCATAGGTAAAACCTTTCAAGAGTCTCAGATGAGGGTCTGTAGTGCCTGTTGTGTCCCTTTACCTTTGTGGCTCTGACTCCAGTTTTTGTGTTTACATTTTATGTGGCTGCCAACATTTATCTTTAGCATTTTTAGTCTCATGACATCTGTTTTCTGCTTGGTTTCTGGGAATCTTGCTTCACACATATGGAGTCACCAAATACCTTGAATGGTAGTTACATACAGTATGGCTTCATTTTTAGTGCTTCCCTTTTCTTCTTTATTTCAGAAGATGTGTCTTTCTTTCCAGTTTCAGTAAATTTTGGCCATCTTTCCTTCAATACTGCTTCTTGTCCATACTTTTCCTTCCCATCTGGAATTACAAGTGTGTGTGTGTGTTTGTTTGTGTGTTTTGTGTGTGTGTGTGTGCACAAGCACAATTTTCACCTGTATTAGAATTCTAGTTTCTGTAATAAATAACTGCAAGTTTTCAGTAGCTTAACAAAACATGTGCTTATTTAACAATTATGTAACAATATAATGCATGTCTTCCTGGTTAATGAGAAATTTTCCTTCACGTGGCCAAAATAAAAGCTCTAAAAGATTTAAGATAAAAGTAATGTTTGTGCATCCTTTTAACTCATGTTAAAGACTTAATTCATATGCCATTTCCTTTCCGATACATCTATTCTGAAACTTATAAGGCAGTGTATATGGATATGTCTGACAGCCTATATTTTTTGTAATGCCTTTAGGAAAGGTGTATGTAATTTAATGTTTATACGCCCTTAGCATTTTGTCATTTTGTCGATAGTGAAAGAAAATATTGAAACTTTTATTGTAACTTTCAACACTTGATAGGAATAATGATTATGTCTCTGTAAATTTTACGCTGTCACTCAAAATGCACTATATACAAATACATGTAACTTTGCCCTTCGACAAATAAGAATGACATGTAATATTTTCTTTTGCTGCTTACAAAGGACAGTCAAGCTTACTATTCTGCTTTTTTAATTAAAAAATCTTTATTTTACAAACAAAACCTTAGATTTACACAATGATTTTTAGATTTGCACAATGATTTTTAGATTATACTCAAGAAGTCTATTTTTGGAAATAATTCTGCATCTGTAGTAGATCTCTTCTCAACACTGAAGTTCTTTAATAACTCTCAATAATAAATGTTTGTCCTAGCGAAATTGGAATGGATGGCAATTGTTAATAATAAAATAAACTATTGGTTGTCAGGTTACTATTAGTGAAATATAGCCCATACAACTTGAAATTTGACAGTAATTCAACAATATAAATGACTTCCGGCAAAGCTTGATATTTTGGGATTTTATTATAAACTTTCTATTTTCTCCTATAAATCTCATTGAAATATAAAAAGCTAAATACAGGAGTAATTGACATGACATTATTTTAATAATACTTATTGAAAAATAAATGTTTTATATCTCTCCACTGATGTCTTTGGGAGAGATCAAATGCAGATACGTGTATCTTTACAGCAAAATCTTTAGTATATTATTGTTTTCAAGGGGAAGGAAAATCAATAGGAATATCAACAACAAGAAATAACGTACTTCAATGTAGAAAAAGACCTATCACAGGAGCATTTATGAACTTCAAGGCGAAAATAATCAGGGTTGAATCACACAAGTGGATAAAGTTTTTAAAAACTGAGTCAAATATTTATAGAGTCATGACTTACCTATCCAATATAAATATCTGTCCTTATTTTTTCAGACACTGAAAGGTTACAGATTTCCAATTTTTTCCTAATATTTTAGTCTCAGTAACAGGATTATACCTAAACCATTTTATTTTATAAAAATAATTTAAAAATCATATCCAATTGCCTAAGTTTAGCACATTTTACTCTGTTTTCTGAAAAAATAGATATAAAACCACCAATCCACTGAAAACAACATTATGAGTTTGATCAACATTATTTCAAAGGAAATATTATTTTTCTATTCCAAACATTTGGATTATCTGATACTTAATTAAAATTATTTTTCAAAGTACATGAAAAACATTTTTAAGTTGTTGGTATATTTCTAAATTGCTTTCCCAAAGAATCATGTTAACATTCTATTCCACCTATAGTGTACAAGATCATTTATTTCATTGAATTTTAATGTACTTTAGTATTTTTGTTACCTCTAATTTTTCTTCACCAATGACCAAAAATAAATAAATAAATAAACACACACAACATATTTTTAGTGTAATTAATAGGGAAGTTAAAAATATGCCCATGAAGTTTTGATATTTTTACCTTTATTTTTATAAAAATTATCTGTATAAGACATGTTCATTTTTAATGAATGAACTCCCACCACCACCAATACACATCTATGAGTCTATTCACTCAACAAGTACTGATTAACATCTATTGCATGTACAAGGCACTATTCTAGGAGGTATAAATAAAGCAGTGAACAAAAGAGGTGAAAATGTCCATCCATATAGGACTTACCAATAATAAATAAACTAAATAAGCCAGTGTTAATTATGTTAGATGTTAGTAAGTGCTACGGAATAAAATGTTTTCTTAAGGAAAGCCAGTCTCAGAAGGTGATTTTAAGTATGAGGGAGTGAGCCTGTGGGTTTTTAGGGAAAGAAAGTTCTAAACAGAGTGGAGAGCATTCTGTGCAAAGAAACTTAGGAACAATTACCTAGTGTAATATATGGGGAGCAAAGATTCCAGTGAATTGGAGTGAATTGAATGAAGTATAAGATATTACGGAATGAGATCAGAAAAGTCATGTATGACCAGATGTTGTGGTTACCCCATGTAAGTGGGATAACCCCCCTACCCAAAATTTGCTTCAGATGTTGAACTGATGATGACATACACACAGGCCAACTAAGATGAACTTATTACTCACTAGTGTAGATTTCTGGGGAGAGCAGGGCATGCTCCCAAGTGGGCCTGAAAATGGCTTGAGAGATCAAGAAGGAGCAACTGGCTTGGGTATTATATTGGTTAAGGGGCAGGGCTGAGGCAAGAGTTTCTGTGCATGAAGGCGGGGCTTGTATGGTTTGAACCTCCTTCTTCTGCTGGGGAGAGAGCATGCCTGCTTTCTTATCAGTTTGCACATACGTATATGGAGCAATTAGGTAAAAAGGAGAGTAGAAATTTAAATTTGTCAACAAACATCAAAAATGAGTTACACCAAACCCTACTGGTTTTAACTCACAGAAGGGAAGCTATTTGAAGGTATTGAGCAAGCAGAGTCACGACATAAATCTAATTTAGTTCTACATGGAACACTGTGAGTGCTGTGTTGAGAATGGAAAGGTGAGGAAAGGAAGATTCATGGAAGCCAGATGTAAGAATTTGCCTTAATTTAGCGAAAGATGGTAGTGGCTCAGAACAAGAAATTAGCAATGGGTTTGACAGGAACTGATTGGGTTAAGGAATAGCAGGAATTGTTCATGAAATGGTTATGCTGAGAGAAAAAAGTTTAACCCTGAAAAATTGGGAAGATGAGATTGATGACAATTGATAGAGGGAAACTCTGATACAAACAGTTTTGAGGGAAAACAAATAAGAAGCTACATTTGGCTCCAAAATTAATAAGGGCTTGGATATATAAACCTGGGGGTTAGAGCAAAGGTAAGAGAGTGATATACAACTGAAAGATATTAGCAGAGATAATATTCAAAGCCATGGAACTGGATGAGAACCTAAGTAAATGACTGCATATAGAAAAAAAAAATAATGCAGTACAGGGGCTGATCTATACAACACTGTAAAGTTCAGAGATCAGGTACATGTTGATGAAATAGCAGTGTAAGCTAAGAAGGTGACAGGGTTGGGAGTAAAGGAGATATCCATGATATTGAGAAGATAAAGTATGTCGAGGAGGGAATAATAAACTGTAGTTTCCAGTTTCCCAGTTTCCAGAGGAGTGATGAGAATGAAATCTGCTTGAAATTCATGAGAGAGTGGGAAGAGAAAACTTAAAGACAAGTAAACACAACTTATTTTGAGGAATAACTTTGCTCTAAAAGAAGGAATACATGGATGGCAATTTTTAAAGTTTTTTTTTTTTTAAGTCAGTGGGAGAAATAACAGCATGCTTGTATGCCAATATGAAATATTTAGTAAAGTGGGAAAGTGTCTGATGCATGAGAGAGCAGGATTAGTTGGATGGGATCTAGACACAAATGACAGTTTGGCCTTTACTAAAAACACAGGGATTAAAACCATCTTAATAATAAAATAAATCAAAGAATATTAGCACAAATTCAGGAGATGGGGTCATAGATTTTGTGGGAACTTGTGAAAGTTTTCCTCTGAATTTTTTCTATTCTCTGTGAAATAAGCATCAAAAACACTAACTAAATGATGATGGGGAAGAATTGTTAGAAGTTTGAGAAGAGAGAGAATGATACAGTGTAGTCTTGAAATTCTAACACTGTGCACCAAAGAACATCCAGGCACTGCAATGAACTTACATCGAAAACAATCTTTTTTAAAGGCATCTCAGTGATACCTGATAACCAATGGATGCTATGCTAACTACTGGGTTGACGTGTTAACAATTCCAATATTAGATTGTGCTGCATTCCTTTAGATAATGTCATTCTTTTGCAAAGCTGGTTTTGGTTGTTGCTTTGGTTGTTGCCTTGTGATGAAAAACAAGCAGTGCATGAAAATCAGTGTGGAGCTGGAAATGAAGGTGGTGGCATCCAATGTAATTCCAAGGGTTGAGAAATTGTACCACGCCCAACAAGGTGCCCATATCTCCTTAGTAAGTGATTGTGGTCATTTAAAATTGAAATTACAATGTTTTATTCCAATTTATATGTATATATTTTGTCATTTTGACATAAATTTTTATATATTTCCTAACCTAATAACCTAATAAATAGAACTGTTCAGTATTTCTTTTTATCTAAGGGTGCCATATGAAAATTAGCAAGACACTAAGGGCTCCATGAACTGAGAAAGCTTGGATAATTATTGTATCTCCAGCACAGTAGAAGGGCATGTGGACCAGGTGAATCACGATATGGTGGCTAGATGGCATTATAAGTGCACTTCATGTTCCCAGCCAGAATGTTAAAGTGAGATGAGACGTCATGATTTTGTGTTTTTCTTCAGCCCTATTCAGCTACACAAATGCAGTGTGTAATTCAAGGGGATTTAGCTTAACAAGGTTTGTGATTTTTTTCAACCGGTTAAATGTGAATCACGGAGAAATGACAAGAAGTTGAAAATATATTAAAGGGAATGATTGCAATGATTGATAGTGTTATTTAAGATGGATTGGAGGAAAATAAAAATGTGAGGTAGGTGGAGTCCAGTAAATAATATGTCATAGGATCAGAAGGGTTTAAGGTTCCACTGAGGTCAAGGAGTTGTATTCCGTGCATGAGAAGCAATGGAAATGAGAATAAGAAGAGCCTGACATTATCAGTTATAAACAATTATAAGGTCTGTGTATGAAAATAAATATCTTAGGCAGAGTGAAGAACAAAAATAGATTTATTGGATGTCAAACTTGACTGAAGTTGGTTCAATAAAATGTGGGAGTAGAAAATTGAAAATAGCAAGTATACACAACTGTTTTGAAGAAAAGATTCATTCTAATAGGAAAGAAAGACAAGATCATAGAGATAGAAAGTTAAGAATATAAAAAATCTCTTTTCACTATGACTTTTGCAAAGTACTTGCATTTCAAATATGAGCACTTATCACAGTTATAAAAACACATGTAATGGATTAAAAGATATATAATAGGGTTCTTTTGATAATCATATTTGTGGCTAGAAAGGATGATTATTTAAGTACATTCTGGCATATTATTATTTAGTACATTCTGGCATATTACTATTAAAAATTTTTCATTGTGTGTATAATTTAATACTATTAATCTGTATTTATAATCAGATGATGGACAAATATGTCTGCCTCGTTCATGTAGACGATTTTCTGTCTATATGTCTACCATTTTTACTTAAGTTCTTTATTTAAAGGACAATATGTCTCTGTCTAAAACAGTCTATTAGAATCAATATTTTAAAAGACTAGAAAAAATAAGAAGAGGGAAGAAAAAGAAACTCTGCTATGTTTTTCTTTTGTATTTAGCATTCTCTTTAATATATTTTAATTGCAGTCTTAATTTTACTTGAAGATTATGATAAAACTTGCCAAACAGAAAATATTACATGTTTCAATATTCTTTGGACTTAGAAACACATACAGAAATATTGGTAGAGTAACAAATTTAACTTTAGAGAAAAGTTACACTGATTTCACACAGATTATTTTATCTTTAAATGTTTGAAGAATTTTCAATTTCAGAGTTATCAAAATCCTTTGCAAAATTACTAATTGCCCATAAATAAAATTAGTATACTAAACAATTGGTTTATATGTTAGAAAATATAGCATTATTTCCATACATTTTGTACATTAATAAAAATTAGGTGAACATACACACACATATAAATAAATATCCTGCTATGCAATTTTAAAAGAATACGTACATCCAGTGATTTTTCTTTTCCAAAGTTCACCTTTTAATTGAAATCTAAAACAACTTCAAAATTTTTCTTCCTTTGGATGTAAAATCTTTCAGAGAGTTGTAAACTATTACTCATTTTCCCATCTTTCTAATTGACATTTGTATACTTTCATTTACAAAAAATGTTTATTTTAATTCACTATATTTAGGTTTTTCTTTTCCAAACTAGTAGAGTAGGTTTATTTACATTGTTTTAGTGTTCTTTCCAGATAAAAATATAGCTTCCAAAATATCAAAAAATGTTTGCACTTCTCATCAAGGAAAATAATTAAGTAAAATAAATTTCATCCTCAACCGGTAATTGCACTACAGAAATTCTAATACACTAGTAACTGAATCCATAGCATGAACAGGAGGAACTATGAAGTAAAGCATTGCAACATCATAATTTGGCTCTTTGATATATGTTTTAAGATCTATAAAATAGAAACTGCTATAATGAATGAGGTGAATGAAATTAAATGAATTCATAATATAAATACAAGAAGACAATACAAGACAATACAATACAAGAGTTAAAGTTATTCTGGAGAAGTGCTAAATTAGCACAGGAAAAAAAACTTCATTTTTAATAGTTTACTTAGTGTATAAATTGAACAGAAAATTATATATAATAAATATTTTTAAAGCTCTTCTGCTAAAAACATAGACTGCAAGGCCTATTATCTTACCACTTTATCTCTGATTACAGGCATTTATGCATGGTATTTAATATAAGAATCATCTGCAAATATATTTGGTCCCAAATATTTTCCCATTAGGAGAATTTTTGAATTCTTTTTTAGATAGTTAAAATCGGATTTTTGTAAAGTTTGGGTGAATAACACACAGAATTGAGAAGTACATTGAGTATGGTCTGAGATAATTTGAGCAGCTGGGAAAGCATCGAGGGTGGGTCAGAGTTTCCAGGGTTTAATGTGTGGCAAGAAAGAGTAATTTAAGATGATAATTATTGAAATTGGACAGATATAGTTTGTGAAATAAAAACATATGGACACTAGGCCCAAGACAGAGTGGTAATTAAGAAGAATACAGAAAGAGAGGAAAGATCAAGTTAAAAATAAATTGCTGTGCTTCATAATTTTGCCTGAGCATGCAGGAATACTAATCTCTTACAAGATAACTTTTTTAAAATAAACCACTGATCAGGGTGTGTCTATTTTAGGAACTTTCTCATTTGATCAGGATTCTGGATCTAGAAATAATTTTAAATGGTCAAAATGATAATATCATGTAACTTTAAAAAGCGGACCATAAATTCCAAGATTGTATTAATGATTACATAAAGATTAAGGATTTAAATTTTACAATGAGAAGATATATAAATGACTGACTAAATGCAAACAAATTTTAGAAGATTTGTATACGGAGAAGGTATCAGTAATATCTGAAATAGTGAAAATAAAATGTTCAGATTGGTAGTGAGTAGAAGTAATTGCTATTTTAATGAAGACAAAGTCAGGTAATTTCTATTGTAGTACTCTATTTCACATGTATTATAGAATTCAATTCCAGGAAGAATCTAATTATTCTCTTGACTCTCCATGCCTTAGGAAAATAAATGAAAACAAATTGTATTTTCTTGCTTAGGGAAGCCAGTATGCATAGTATTTATTTAAAATTTTGCAAAGGCTTTTAATATGTGTATAATATTTCACTCACCCATAGATATAATAATGAATGCATTTAAATAGCCTTTTTTAAACCACTTTCTCAATTAAGCTGTCATTTACCAACTTACAAAATTTCATCTAATAATAGAATATTAGAGTAGAAGAAGGTAGATAACTTTTATAATGTTATATTCTTGCAGAATTTTAATGCTAAGACAGGCATCTAAAATTTATTAAAGCAAGTTCCCACTGGTAAAAGAGGAAGGATAGGAAGACTTCATTGAAACTTATGTCATAATCTGTTTAGCATTTTCATTCATATGGCCCCAAAGATGGAAAGTAACATAATCATTTTTTTCTTAATGCATTTTACCATGGAATTCACTGTCTGAGAGATTTCTGGGGAACCTATGAATTCTTTTAAATCCTTCCCAAAATCTGAATTTCTTTTATGCCCTATTTTATTTGAAAATTACTTTCTATATATCCTTACCACAGCCTTGAGATTTTCAATTCTAGCAAGTGAGACAATTAAGAAAATATTTCCTCACTGTATAATTTGTAAAGTAAGAGAATGGAATTAGCTAGAGAAAAAAAGATATAAAATAGAAATATTGGTAGGACTAGAAATTTCTGCAGTGAAGCTCTGGAAAGGTAAAGGAAATTGAGGGAAATTAATATTGAATTTTGGGATTGCACTCTTTTATCTTTTGATCTGGATAGCTGTGATGTTGGGACAAGAGGCTGTTCCAGGGTGCAGTCATATTCTGAGGTTTTCTAAAAAAAAATATATTAAATATACTGTTGCCATAGAAACAAGTAGTTTGTTAAAACATATACACTTGCACGTGTGAATTTCCCTCAGTTTGATTAATAATTAAAATAAATTACACTTTCACAGTATTTACAGAATACAACTATTTTTATAGTCTTGGGACCATGTGAATAAATAAATACAGCACTGTAATGGATATGGAGCCCCCCCCCCCCAGTACTGCTCAGTGCAGGGTCTGCACAAACATATGGTAGCTCTGAATGTAGAACATTTATATGAAAGGAAAATCAATGGATAAATTAGGAAGAAAGCAGAATGTGTATTTACAAACTTATCTTTAAAATTACATTTGCTAACCATGTGGCAACATTAAGGAAACCAAAATAGAGGGACATCCTACAAAAAATCTAACTAGTACTCTTTAAAAGTATCAAAGTCCTGGTGAACAAGGAGAGCCTGAGAACTGTCAGAGATTAGAGAAGATCTAAGAGATGTGATTGAAAGCAACGTGATACCACGGATTGTGTCCTGAAACAGAAAAAGGACATTTAGTTGGAAAATCAAATCAAAATCTGTAGTTTAGTTAGTATTATATCAAATTAATGTCTTTGTTTTGAAATATACCATGGTTATGTAAGATTTTAAGATTAGGAGAAGCTGATTGAAGGGTATATGGGAATTCTTAGTATTACATATGTGAGTTTCTGTAAATCTAAAATTATTTCCAAATAAATTTTTAAAAATACACCAGAATAAGACATTAACATATTTCTAGGAAAGAAGCAATGTTACATTCTTAACGTCACATAAAATCACAGTTTACTCTCCTTTTTTCTCCTAAGGTATATGTTGCTCAGTTATGACTTATTTTATCATGTCTTTGATTAATGGGTTATATCGATACATTTGAGAGAATATTGACTGGAGAGTATTGACTATAAAGAAGATATAGAAATATTATTTCAAATCTTAATACTGTTTCTCCTACATTTTTTCTACTTTTTTTAACATTAAAACCTTTAGCATATTAATCATAATCATTTACAATTTTGTCTGATATTTCATACATCTGTGATTCTGAAAATTGCTTTGTCCTTTTGATCTGCTTTCTTACTTTTTAGTATGCGTCATAACTTTTGTTGAAATTCAGCAGTATTGCACTGCTATACACTACTCACTCTCCGTAGCCTGGTGGGGAGAGGCTGGGTAGTGGTGAAGGGGAGGTAGGGGGAGGAGGAAGGTGGAAATCTTTTCTGTTTTGATCAAACCTCACTCTCAAGCAGTCACCATAATCCTGGGTTTGATGCTGTGGCCTCCTGGTTCTCCTGTCACTTTCCCAGCTATGACTCTGCACCCAGCATGTATTCCTGCCCCTCCTCCTTTTCCATTACAGCGATCAAAAGTGCTACTCAGACTCACAGATAAATCTTCCACATCCGCGAATGTCCCTAAGAAAGAGCAGCTCCAAACACCAACCACACCTCTCTCAACTTCTGTTTTCCCACAGATGTTAGCCAGGAAAGGCGTATATAAGGTACGTATAGAAAGTTCTTCAGTTAAAATTGTTCTTCCAGGTATTTTATTTTCTTCTGTCCTCCATTACTGGAAGTGAAAGTCTGTGTAAATAGATAAATGAACAGATTGGTACAAAAAAAAAGAAATATATATATATATATATATAGAGAGAGAGAGAGAGAGAGATGTTAGACCCAGAGGATATGGTTTACAATGTTGAAGGTGACAAAAGCAAACAAACAAACAATACAATCATGTATTTATTGCTATAGTGAAGTTCACCTCACCAAAATGAGATTAAATATACTTTAACAGTAGTACATAAACCAAAGGAGATGGTATTCCTATTCCATATGGCTATATTCACGTGCTTACATGTGTGCATGTGCTTTTTTACACACGACAAAAGTTGCGTGTGGTTCTGTGGTCAATTTTGGATTGGTTATACTAACAAGGACTAAGTAAACATGTTTTTGAATATATTTGTTGATGAATAGTAGAAAGAGACTGGAATGACTGAATGGAAACACTAATGGGAAATGCATGACCAAATGTAACAGATAAGTTTCATAACTCTTGAAGGTTATTTGTAAGCTAGATATTTTGGCTGAGGAAATCGCACTTACCAAGCTTTCACTGAATGGAATATGGCCTTTAGACACATTAATTCTGCAAATTCAAGTTAATTTGAGAGTTGAGCAGGAGGACAATGAAATATAGGTTTGGTGGATTCCATAAGAAAGCTACACAAAGAGAAACAATTTTTCTTTCAAAGATTAATTAAATAATTAGATTAAATTTTAATATTTTAGTTAATGAATACATATTTTTAATGTCTTACTCATATAAATTATAATTAGAACACAGGTAGATCATATAGTCATTTACTATTATTTTTTTTTTAACATCTTTATTGGAATATAATTGCTTTACAATGGTGTGTTAGTTTCTGCTGTATAATGAAGTGAATCAGCTATACGTATACATATATCCCCATATCTCCTCCCTCTTGCGTCTCCTTCCCACCCTGCCTAACCCACCCCTCTAGGTGGACACAAAGCACCGAGCTGATCTCCCTGTGCGATGCGGCTGCTTCCCACTAGCTATCTATTTTATGTTTGGTAGTATATATATGTCCATGCCACTTCTCACTTCGTCCTAGCTTCCCCTTCCCCTTCCCCGTGTCCTCAAGTCCATTCTCTATGTCTGTGTCTTTATTCCTGTCCTGCCCCTAGGTTCTTCAGAACCATTTTTTTTTTTTAATTTTTAGATTCCATATATATGTGTTAGCATACGGTATTTGTTTTTCTCTTTCTGACTTACTTCACTCTGTAAGTCTCTAGGTTCATCCACCTCACTACAAATAACTCAATTTCGTTTCGTTTTATGGCTGAGTAATATTCCATTGTATATATGTTCCACATCTTCTTTATCCATTCATCTGTCAATGGGCACTTAGATTGCTTCCATGTCCTGGCTATTGTAAATAGAGCTGCAATGAACATTGGGGTGCATGTGTCTTTGAATTATGGTTTTCTCAGGGTATATGCCCAGTAGTGGGATTGCTGGGTCATATGGTAGTTCTATTTTTAGTTTTCTGAGGAACCTCCATACTGTTCTCCATAGTGGCTGTATCAATTTACATTCCCACCAACAGTGCAAGTGGGTTCCCTTTTTTCCACACCCTCTCCAGCATTTATTGTTTGTAGATTTTTTGATGATGGCCATTCTGACTGGTGTGAGGTGATACCTCATTGTAGTTTTGATTTGCATTTCTGTAATGATTAGTGATGTTGAGCATCCTTCCATGTGTTTGTTGGCAATCTGTATATCTTCTTTGGAGAAATGTCTATTTAGGTCTTCCGCCCCTTTTTGGGTTAGGTTGTTTGTTTTTTTGACATTGAGCTGTATGAGTTGCTTGTATATTTTGGAGATTAATCCTTTGTCAGTTGCTTCATTTGAAAATATTTTCTCCCATTCTGAGGGTTGTCTTTTTGTCTTGTTTATGGTTTCCTTTGCTGTGTAAAACTTTACTTATTATTTTTAATGAAAGATCTTTTTTAGTCCTCATTTAAATAGTATAGGCAGAGTGAAAGGATTTTTATAACCAGTTATCTTATTAGCTTATATATCTTTAATATAAGCTAAAATAAATAAAAAATGATTTATGGCCTTTATTGACATCTATTATTATTATAAACTTTTAAATGTCTCATTAGTCTCTCTGGGTACTGACTTAGGAGCTTATAAACATAGAGCCTTGTCTTGTAGGTATCAAAATACAGTACAAGGTGACAGTCCCAGACACTGTCCTAGCATCATGGTAGGTCCAGTTGTATAGGTGTGAAGGAAATGCTATAGGAGCAAGATAAGGGAGTCCCATAATTTACTTCATGCAGTTACTTGAGGATTTATTTGAAAAAGGTAAATTTTGAGCTGGATCTTTAAGAACTAAACAAAAATTTTGACAAAAAAGTATAGAGAAGAGACTCCAGGCAATGGTAAGAGTAGTAGCTTTGAGACACTAAATTGCATGATCCACTTGTGAGGTGATAAGGGATTTATCAAGTTTAAGCTATGGTAACTGAAGAGAGAGAGATAAACCATATTTTTCTGGGGCATATATATTATGCTAAGGGGTAAAACTGAGCTTCATGAAGTATATGGGTGGCTTCAAGTATTTGGGAGCAGATTTTTATTTTCAGAAGATAGTCCTAACAGCCGTGTGAAGCATATTGTGATATAGGAAGAGAATCATGGTGTCCATATAACTGCCTCCAAAAGTAAAGTATTTCTCCAGAGACAAATATCAGCTCCAATCCTTAGAGCCACAGGAGGATATATCTGGAATCTTCAACTATCACTTTGTCCACATTAGTGGATTAGAAATATAAATGTCTAGCTTCAGAGTACCCAGTTACTAATATATCAACATCAAACTTGTATGAAAGCTTACATGAATATTCCCTTAGCCATCCTAGATTCACTTTCTCTTTGAGGTAATCAAATGGTTTATGCCTGAAATATCCCTCTAATTCCCATTGCCCATAAGGAATTAAGCCATTTAATTTATAACATTATGTATCATCAACAACAAGTTTTAAAAAATTCACTTTTGTTACACTGGTATTGATGGTACAGTCAATTGTTTATTCAATTTATTAAAAAAAAGTACTTGTGCTTCTAACATAGTCTGGGCACTGTGTTATTTCAAATAAGTGTTTGGTTTACAAATAAAGCTTTTTTTTAACTTAAGGAATTTAGAAAGTAATAGATGAGGTACATGAATAAACAGGAAATTACAATACTGTGAAAAATGCCTCATCGGGAATAGGAATCACATGTCTTTCTAATAGTAATTTATGACACTTTCAAACTATCTTTTTAATTTTGATTTCTCTAAACCAGTCTATTATTAAAACCAGCTATACAATTAAAAATACTTTATATTCCCTTAACATATGTACTTTGATCTATTGAAATGTGACTTTCTTTAGCATTCAAAATATGTCATTGATTTAGAAATAGCGAGAATAATGAACATTTACTTAATGATACTATGGAAAGAATAGGATTTATTAAAACATTAAGGCACAAGTAATTATTGATGAGCAAAGGTGGACATGCACATAAAATGCTGATTATCTGACTGAGAAAAATAATATACGGATTTAAAATATGTAAGATATTTATTGAACTCTGACCATTGGGTACATTTAAATTCTTTTGAGTAGGATATGAAAGAGACTTATAGTAATGAATATATCAGTTCCTGCTTTTTAACTGAAGTATAAACTTCTTAAATTATCTCTATTTAGGCAAGAAACTGTTAATAAAATCAAGTTCTGAAATAGTTTGCTACAAAAATATCTTCAGACAACGAATAGTCAAGAGAATATCCTGTTGGGAATATCGAAGCCTGATACTGCTTTGTACAATGGCTATATTTTAAAAAAGTAGTTTTGACCAACAATAAACAATGCTTGTGAAATGATTGGTTACATTTTAATTTGCTAGCTAGTACTTTGTTTACAGTATGCAAAATGGTAGGTTCCAAAGCTTCTTTTCAAAATGTGCCTAATGATCTGAGAGAACACAGATTTGGCTACTGTAACAAGCTGTGTAGCTCTGTGATAATTGGAGGCAAGAGTGATCTTGTGATAATCTGCTATTTACTGTAGACCAAAATATGTCTTTGAGGAAAACAGCCATTATTGCCTTTACTTACTTCACAGATGAAGTTCAGTATCCTTGAAGCAAAAGTTATATCTGAAGAAGCTATATGTGGACCCCATTCAAAGCAAGTAGACAAATAAGATGCCAGAAATCAAACACTGGCACTACGAGACAATTACTTAGTTTTCTAACATTTTTCTTGTGGTTTATGAATTTACAAATAGATTGAGGCAGTATGTATGCATATGTCATCTAATTAAAAATAAAGATATATGCCTTAGGTAATAACATGGCTTATTTCAGAAAAACACTTTCAACAGGGTTGAATAGAACTGAAGCAAAATAACTTATAGGGAAGAAAGAAAGAACATGGGCTAAAAGAAAAAAAAGACAAAACACAAAACAAATAAAACCAAAATCAAAACAAACAAACCTACCAAAGGAAACTAAGACAAAGAAAAGATAAAGCAATCCTAGGAGTAGTAAATTTACTAGAACATTATAGATTAGGAAAATTAGATTACAGAGATTAAGCAGAAACAAATACACAAAATAACAAAGCAGGATTAAACATGAACTTCTTATGGATCTTGGGAGCCCAGTTATTTCTGCTACTCTATACCATAATGGCATTGATGGGTGTGCTGGGATGTGGTAGGGAACTGAGATGTTACCACCACCATATTAAAAAGATGATTAATTTTCATCACCAAAGCATTGAACTGAGGACCCACATTATTGAAAAGGAAACAAATGAGGAAAAAAACTGGCTTTTAATTCTTTGCATGTATGAGTGGAACAAAGGTAGACTAATACCCTAATTTAGTCTATCTAAACTGGGAGTTCTGCCCAGGGGTGGTCTTTCCTGTGTTCCTGGCCAGGAAAGCAACTGAAGGAGGAGTCTTTCCTCAGCCTGGACAGCAATCAGCCTCTAGTAAGTAAAGCTTTTATCCTGACCTTCCAAACAGATTGTTTTTCCTAAGGAAACAACTGGAAATATAGAATACAGTGTCAATTTTAAGAAATTATTTCAGTCTTTAATTTGCTATATTAACATATTCAGTAAATTTTGAAAATGAGTAATAATTTATACTAAACATATCTTTTCATTTGAATAATTCTACTTGCTTGGTTGTTATTTATAACAGTACAAGAAACTGTATAATGCACTTGATTAAAAAAAAAAAAGTACAGTAAAAATCACAATAAATGAGCTCCCTAAGGCTAAAACAATGTTTCAACACAAGAATATTCAGCATGGAAATATTGCTTCTGGCAGATGTGATGGAGCAAAAGTATGTTTTAAACTAGATTTAATAATCTGCTTACTAAACTTGTTACATGGTACAAACAGCATTTTCCCATTTTGTTTAAAAACCGGGATATTTTGAATAAAAGCTTCTAATTTTATTCCCTGTTTTCAAATTATTTCTTTTTTGCTGTTAAGAAGTGTCACATTGAACTGTGTTTATCTTCTAGCATTTTTTTCAGTAATGTAGTTTTAGATACATTTACTGAAATGACTTGGTATATTTTATAATATTGCTTGTATTGAAAAAATTATTTTCACTATTCTTTTTCTTCAGTTACATCATAAGACTTTGTATTATAATATATGAAACTTGGTGGTAAAAACTTTTTCTTTTTCTTGAAAAACAATCATTGTGTATTTTTTTTTCAATGCATGGGCTTTTAATTTGATCATTATCACATATTACGTTTTTTTTCCTGAATTTTATTTTATTTTTTTATACAGCAGGTTCTTATTAGTCATCAGTTTTATACACATCAGTGTATACATGTCAATCCCAATTGCCCAATTCATCACACCACCACCCCCACCCCCTGCCGCTTTCCCCCCCTGGTGTCCATACATTTGTTCTCTACATCTGTCTCTCAATTTCTGCCCTGCAAGCTGGTTCATCTGTACCATATTTCTAGGTTCCACATATAGGTGTTAATATACAATATTTGTTTTTCTCTTTCTGACTTACTTCACTCTGTATGACAGTCTCTAGATCCATCCACGTCTCAACAAATGACCCAATTTTGTTCCTTTTTATGGCTGAGTAATATTCCATTGTATATATGTACCACCTCTTCTTTATCCATTCGTCTGTCGATGGACATTTAGGTTGCTTCCATGACCTGGCTATTGTAAATAGTGCTGCAATGAACATTGGGGTGCATGTGTCTTTTTGAATTATGGTTTTCTCTGGGTATATGCCCAGTAGTGGGATTGCTGGATCATATGGTAATTCTATTTTTAGTTTTTTAAGGAACCTCCATACTGTTCTCCATAGTGGCTGTATCAATTTACATTCCCACCAACAGTGCAAGAGGGTTCCCTTTTCTCCACACCCTCTTCATCATTTGTTGTTTGTAGATTTTCTGATGATGCCCATTCTAACTGGTGTGAGGTGATAGCTCATTGTAGTTTTGATTTGCATTCCTCTAATAATTAGTGATGTTGAGCAGCTTTTCATGTGCTTCTTGGCCATCTGTATGTCTTCTTTGGAGAAATGTCTATTTAGGTCTTCTGCCCATTATTGGATTGGGTTGTTTATTTTTTTAACATTGAGCTCCATGAGCTGTTTATATATTTTGGAGATTAATCCTTTGTCCGTTGATTCATTTGCAAATATTTTCTCCCATTCTGAGGGTTGTCTTTTTTGTCTTGTTTATGGTTTCCTTTGCTGTGCAAAAGCTTTTAAGTTTCATTAGGTCCCATTTGCTTATATTTGTTTTTATTTCCATTACTCTAGGAGGTGGATCAAAAAAGATCTTGCTCTGATTTATGTCAAAGGGTGTTCTTCCTATGTTTTCCTCTAAGAGTTTTATAGTGTCCGGTCTAACATTTAGCTCTCTAATCCATTTTGAGTTTATTTTTCTGTATGGTGTTAGGGAGTGTTCTAATTTCATTCTTTTACATGTAGCTGTCCAGTTTTCCCAGCACCACTTATTAAAGAGACTGTCTTTTCTCCACTGTATATCCTTGCCTCCTTTGTCATAGATTAGTTGACCATAGGTGCATGGGTTTATCTCTGGGCTTTCCATCTTGTTCCACTGCTCTATGTTTTTGTTTTTGTGCCAGTACCATATTGTCTTGATTACTGTAGCTTTGGAGTATAGTCTAAAGTCAGGGAATCTGATTCCTCCAGCTCCGTTTTTTTCCCTCAAGACTGCTTTGGTTATTCAGGGTCTTTTGTGTCTACATACAAATTTTAAGATTTTTTTGTTCTAGTTCTGTAAAAAATGCCATTGGTAATTTGATAGGGATTGCATTGAATCTGTAGATTGCTTTGGGTAGTATAGTCATTTTCACAATGTTGATTCTTGCAATCCAAGAACATGGTATATCTCTCCATCTGTTGGTATCATCTTTAATTTCTTTCATCAGTGTCTTATAGTTTTCTGCATACAGGTCTTTTGTCTCCCTAGGTAGGTTTATTCCTAGGTATTTTATTCTTTTTGTTGCAATGGTAGATGGGAGTGTTTCCTTAATTTCTCTTTCAGATTTTTCATCATTAGTGTATAGGCATGCAAGAGATTTCTGTGCATGAATTTTGTATCCTGCAACTTTATCAAATTCAATGATTAGCTCTAGTAGTTTTCTGGTGGCATCTTTAGGATTCTCTATGTATAGTATCATATCATCCGCAAATAGTGACAGTTGTACTTCTTCTTTTCCAATTTGTATTCCTTTTATTTCTTTTTCTTCTCTGATTGCCACGGCTAAGACTTCCAAAACTATGTTGAATAATAGTGATGAGAGTGGGCATCCTTCTCTTGTTCCTGATCTTAGAGGAAATGCTTTCAATTTTTCACCATTGAGAATGATGTTTGCTGTGGGTTTGTCATATATGGCCTTTATTATGTTGAGGTCGGTTCCCTCTATGCCCACTTTCTGGAGAGTTTTTATCATAAATTTGTGTTGAATTTTGTCAAAAGCTTTTTCTGCATTTATTGAGATGATCATATGGTTTTTATTCATCAGTTTGTTAATACGGTGTATCACATTGATTGATTTGCGTATATTGAAGAATCCTTGCATTCCTGGGATAAATCCCACTTGATCATGGTGTATGATCGTTTTAATGTGTTGTTGGATTCTGTTTGCTAGTATTTTGTTGAGGATTATTGCATCTATATTCATCAGTGATATTGGTCTGTAATTTTCTGTTTTTGTAGTATCTTTGTCTGGTTTTGGTATCAGGGTGAAGGTGACCTCATAGAATGAGTTTAAGTGTGTTCCTTCCACTGCAATTTTTTGGCAGAGTTTGAGAAGGATGGGTGTTAGCTCTTCTCTAAATGTTTGATAGAATTCACCTGTGAAGCCATCTGGTCCTGGACTTTTGTTTGTTGGAAGATTTTTAATCACAGTTTCAATTTAATTACTTGTGATTGGTTTGTTCATATTTTCTATTTCTTCCTGGTTCCGTCTTGTAAGGTTATACCTTTCTAAGAATTTGTCCATTTCTTCCAGGTTGTCTATTTTATTGGCATACAGTTGCTTGTAGTAGTCTCTTAGGATGCTTTGTATTTCTGCTGTGTCTCTTGTAACTTCTCCTATTTCATTTCTAATTTTATTGATTTGAGTCCTCTCCCTCTTTTTCTTGATGAGTCTGGCTCAGTATCAATTTTGTTTATCTTCTCAAAGAACCAGCTTTTAGTTTTATTGATCTTTGCTATTGTTTTCTTTGTTTCTATTTCATTTATTTATGCTCTGATCTTTATGATTTCTTTCCTTCTGCTAACTTTGGGTTTTGTTTGTTCTTCTTTCTCTAGTTCCTTTTGGTGTAAGGTTAGATTGTTTATTTGAGATTTTTCTTGTTCCTTGAAGTAGACTTGTATAGCTATAAACTTCCCTCTTAGAACTGCTTTTGCTGCATCCCATAGGTTTTGGATTGTCGTGTTTTCATTGTCATTTGTCTCTAGGTATTTTTTGACTTCCTCTTTGATTTCTTCAGTGATCTCTTGGTTATTTAGTAACGTACTGGTTTGCCTCCATGTGTTTGTGTGTTTTACATTTTTTCCCCTGCAATTCATTTCTAATCTCATAGCATTGTGGTCAGAAAAGATGCTTGATATGATTTCAGTTTTCTTAAAGTTACTGAGGCTTGATTTGTGACCCAAGATGTGATCTATCCTGGAGAACGTTCCGTGCACACCTGAGAAGAAAGTGTAATCTGCTGTTTTTGGATGGAATGTCCTATAAATATCAATTAAATCTATCTGGTCTATTGTGTCATTTAATGCTTCTCTTTCCTTATTTATTTGCATTTTGGATGATCTGTCCATTGGTGTAAGTGAGTTGTTAAAGTCCCCCACTATTATTGTTTTACTGTTGATTTCCTCTTTTATAGTTGTTAGCAGTTGCCTTATGTATTGAGGTGCTCCTATGTTGGGTGCATATATATTTATAATTGTTATATCTTCTTCTTGGATTGATCCCTTGATCATTATGTAATGGCCTTCCTTGTCTCTTGTAACATTCTTTAAAGTCTATTTTATCTGATATGAGTATTGCTAATCCAGCTTTCTTTTGATTTCCATGTTCATGGAATATCGTTTTCCAATCTCTCACTTTCAGTCTGTATGTGTCCTTAGGTCTGAAGTGGGTCTCTTGTAGACAGCATATATATGGGTCTTGTTTTTGTATCCGTTCAGCAAGCCTGTGTCTTTTGGTTGGAGCATTTAATCCATTCACGTTTAAGGTAATTATTGATATGTATGTTCCTATGACCATTTTCTTAATTGTTTTGTTTTTGTTTTTGTAGGTCCTTTTCTTCTCTTGCGTTTCCCAGTTAGAGAATTTCCTTTAGCATTTGTTGTATAGCTGGTTTGGTGGTGCTGAATTCTCTTAGCTTTTTCTTGTCTGTAAAGCTTTTGATTTCTCCATCGAATCTGAATGAGATCCTTGCCGGGTAAAGTAATCTTGGTTGTAGGTTCTTCCCTTTCATCACTTTAAGTATATCATGCCACTCCCTTCTGGCTCGTAGAGTTTCTGCTGAGAAATCAGCTGTTAACCTTATGGGAGTTCCCTTGTATATTATTTGTCATTTTTCCCTTGCAGCTTTCAATAATTTTTCTTTGTCTTTAATTTTTGCCAATTTGATTACTATGTGTCTCAGCATGTTTCTCCCTGGGTTTATCCTGTGTGGGACTCACTGTGCTTCCTGGACTTGGGTGGCTATTTCCTTTCCCATGTTAGGGAAGTTTTCGACTATAATCTCTTCAAATAGTTTCTCGGGTCCTTTCTCTCTCTCTTCTCCTTCTGGGACCCCTATAATGCGAATGTTGTTGCATTTAATGTTATCCCAGAGGTCTCTTAGGCTGTCTTCATTTCTTTTCATTCTTTTTTCTTTATTCTGTTCTGCAGCAGTGAATTCCACCATTCTGTCTTCCAGGTCACTTATCCGTTCTTCTGCCTTAGTTATTCTGCTATTGATTCCTTCTAGTGTAGTGTTCATTTCAGTTAATGTATTCTTCATCTCTGTTTGATTGTTCTTTAATTCTTCTAGGTCTTTGTTAAACATTTCTTGCATCTTCTCGATCTTTGCCTCCATTCTTTTTCCAAGGTCCTGGATCATCTTCACTATCATTATTCTGAATTCCTTTTCTGGAAGGTTGTCTATCTCCACTTCATTTAGTTGTTTTTCTGGGGGGTTATCTTGTTCCTTCATCTGGTACATAGCCCTCTGCCTTTTCATCTTGTCTATCTTTCTGTGAATGTGGTTTTTGTTCCACAGGATGCAGGATTTTAGTTCTTCTTGCTTCTGCTGTCTGCCCTCTGGTGGATGAGGCTATGTTAGGGGCTTGTGCAAGTTTCCTGATGGGAGGGATTGGTGGTGGGTAGAGCTGATTGTAGCTCTGGTGGGCAGAGCTCAGTAAAACTTTAATCCACTTGACTGCTGATGGGTGGGGCTGGGTTCCCTCCCTGTTGGTTGTTTGGCCTGAGGCAACCCAACACTGAAGACTACCTGGGCTCTTTGGTGGGGCTAATGGCAGACTCTGGGAGGGCTCACACCAAGGAATACTTCCCAGAACTTCTTCTGCCAGTGTCCTTGTCCCCACGGTGAGCCACAGCCACCCCCGCATCTGCAGGAGACCCTCCAACACTAGCAGGTAGGTCTTGTTTAGTCTCCTATGAGGTCACTGCTCCTTCCCCTGGGTCCCGATGCACACACTACTTTGTGTGTGCCCTCCAAGAGTGGAGTCTCTGTTTCCCCCAATCCTGTCAAAGTCCTGCAATCAAATCCCACTAGCCTTCCAAGTCTGATTCTCTAGGAATTCCTCCTCCTGTTGCCAGACCCCCTGGTTGGGAAGCCTGACATGGGGCTCAGAACCTTCACTCCAGTGGGTGGACTTCTGTGGTATAAGTGTTCTCCAGTCTGTGAGTCACCCACCCAGCAGTTATGGGATTTGATTTTACTGTGATTGCACCCCTCCTACCGTCTCATTGTGCCTTCTCCTTTCTCGTTGGATGTGGGGTATCCTTTTTGGTGAGTTCCAGTGTCTTCCTGTCAATGACTGTCCAGCAGCTAGTTGTGATTCTGGTGTTCTTGCAAGAGGGAGTGAGAACCTGTCCTTCTACTCCGCCATCTTGGTTCAGGGCCTGGTCCACATATTCGGTGGTAAAAACTTTTCACTCACACTTTGTCATGTCCTAATAGCTGAAGAGACTGTAATCTTACAGTTTTTAAGTTAAGTTTCAGCAGTGAATGGAGGTATATATGTGGGAGATGGGAGAATTACTGAGTGTGATGAGAGGGGCAAATCAGAGATTCTGGAACAAATAAATCCTCTAATGAATGTCAAGATGTATAAAGAGTCTCATGGCTGTCCTCAATATCTTCTAGAAAGTTTATTGTTCAACATCAATTACCTTTGAGATGATTTGGACTTGTGTATACATGACTTAACTCCATCCAAATTTTGCTTCTGAAGCATACCCTCTAGGAAAAGTATTGCACCCATATAATCTTAAAGGGGCAAACTAAAACATGGAGATAAATAATTCCACTCGTTCTCTTTTCCCATTTACAAATGTTACAGCAGCTTTTCATGTGCAATACAAATGGGTGATAAGAGACCCCACCCCCACCCTCAATATATGTTTTGATTTATCCGAGATACTGACTCATTCAGCCTATCCTCTCAAAGCTCTCCCTGACTCCTAGCTCCCTGATGTGCACCCTGTTTCAAGTTAACCTGTCTTAGGGTAGGGTTATGCAAAAGTGCAGGAACGCTCAGTTCTTATAGGCTAACAGCCTTTTATATTCCATGTTTAACCTGTTGATGAGGAATAACTTTTATGAACAAGCTGTGTTCTTCTTGGTAAGGAAACAATTTTTCCTGTTTTGACCATCACAATCAATGGGTGTAAATCTTCAGGGCTGCACCCTGCAGGCCTGTAAGCTTTATAATTGCCCAGCCCTGAAGGGCCCAGAGGCAGCAACAGAGACATCAATGATTTACTGGGTAGGGGATCTTATAAGTTTGAAAAACTTTCCTGGTCAGTTACCAGGAAAACCAGAGGCTGGGGCAGGGGGCAAGTATGTAGACAGTTACTAATTAAGCCCTATCATTAAGAGGATTGGATAGTCATGTGAGTGAAGCAGGGAGTGCTCAAGCAGGAGATGTACAGAGAGCAGAAGAGCAGCCATCTTGAATGATCTGACCATACAGTAACAAAGGGGCATCCAAATCCCGGTATTTCTTTATCTCTTACTCTAGGTTTTAAACAATCTCAAAATGCCATTTAACTTTAGTTCTTTATGGAAACTGTTGTGTAGATTTCTTTGCAGCTAAATAATCTTCTCTCTAAATCTAGCTTCTCCACTGACTTCCCTTGTGTAAATTTGGTGAATTGTATCATTGAATTCATAAAATTTATTCCATCTAAGGGCAAGCTCTCTAGTGCCCATAGTTGCATAGAGCTCTCACTTTGTTTCTGAATTGAATCACCAAGCTCTGTGCTAGGAATCTTGGCTTCAGGAGAGCTCAGAGCAGAAATTCCCAGCAGGGGTTTTATGCCCTTCTAATCTCATAGGCAAGTCAGGCTATCTAAACTGTTACGCTAGATAAAAATCATTAATAAATAAAGTGACCTTGGGGGTTGCCATGGGAATTTCTGATTTCAGAAAGAACACCTTATATCCCACCGTCCTTATGCTGGCCAAGAGTCAAAACCAGACATCCAGCCCTTCCCAGTGAAGACAGAGCTTTTTTTCAGTTCAGCTGTAAATCACCTCTATGCTACACAAGTGTTTGTTAGTTTATATGTTAAGATTTCACCAAATACACTTTATACTTTCTAAAGAAACCTTAGTGTTCTGTCCTACATTATCAATTTGACAGGGTTACAATTACTGCTATGAGATTATAACATACAGTCTTACTCTGAGAAAACAAAATTTTATATATATATATATACATATATATATGTATATATATATATATATATATTCAATTACATAGTAATATCCTACCCATAGAACTTAGTTTAGGTTTAAAACGTTTCAGTCGGCTCTTATTTTTCTCTAAATTTTATGAGTTATTAATATAAAGTTAATAATTTAATAATAGAAATAAAATTAGGTCTGTGCTAATTGAAAAAGTGCCAAATGTACAGTAATTTTGCTTTGAAGAGTTTAAATGCCTCATCCAATTTCTTCTTCCTAATTTTTCTGATGGAAAGATGCCAGACTAGATCTGAACATGGTCAAAACGATTTAACTGCACTGAAATTCTCAGCTTTTTCTTACTATATTATTTTTGCCTTTCTCTCTGAAGAAACCACCCACCATCACATAATGTCATTGGTAAGCTCAAAAATACATAAACTGTGGTAAATGCACCCCATATGCAATGCCAAATACTCATTAAACTCAAAATCCATTAAACTCAACTGTGGTGGGAAGCTGTGGAAGTAAAGGTGAAATTTTAGCTATTTCAGTGGAATAAAACTGAAATGCTGAAAACACAGGAGTCCTTTTATTACTGATGAACTGCCACAAGAGATAATTGGACCTACTCTTATTTAATTGAAAGGCTTTGGAGGTGAGTTTCTTTAAAAGCAAACTGATGACACTGAAAACTGCAGTCTGTGGAGTTGATTGAAGTTTATCAGAAAGTTTATCAGTTGGCCCATTTATTAAGTTACACTGGATCACCTTCCAGGGTTTTGTGTGTGATAGATGATTTTTATGAAAGAAATCTTACTATTTGAATTAATATGTTTGAAAATTCACGTATGTCTGCTTAAAGTGATAAATAAGAATGAAAAAAGTGAATTTTGAATTGAACTTCTTTACAAAAATAATGTAGCTAAATTCCATCAATCTGAGATGTTAGATGCCAACATGCAGTGTTTTACCTCTTCCTATAAAGAGAATAAAATTTTGTATAAATTAAAAAAATACTTTACTTTCAATGATGACATTTTATTGCTCAGTCTCCAAAGAATGCTTTGAAATGCATAATTATTTTTAAAACCGAGCTTAATGCCAACCATTTTATTTCCTTTCCATGGAAAGTGAAAGGCCCAAATCTCAAAAGAGTTTTGGAACATTTGAAATGGTTTTGTCCATTTATAATTCTATCGCTACGATGCCTATGGAAATGTATTTCAAGTTTAAATAACAAGCCACATGAATGAGTCAGATGCTAAGTGAGGATTACTGCTTGCTCTGACTGTATTTTAACCTAAGAAGAAAAAGTGTCTCTAGAGGAGACTGATGTGGGAAAGCAGGAGTAGGGGTTTTAAATTTATTATTCTACCAATTTGTTTACTGATATTCAACACATCTGTTAATCTGCTTTATGACATTTTCATGTGGTAAAATTTTAACAGTTAAGATATTAATTGATTCAATGAGCATTGAAATGTGGAAATTACAGTTGTGTTCCTTTATTTCTTTTTAAGTAAATATATCTTTTTATTCTTCAATTATAAGATGAAGTAAGTGACTCTCCCAAGAGAGAGGCCAAAGTATATATCAAACTATAGTTTTTGTATTTGCTACTTGATTTTACAATTATTTGTGTAATTGCATGTTTTTCAAGCTAATATGTACTTGATTTGGCTTTAAAAACTCGTCATTTGTTCAATCTTCTCCTATGAATGATTTTTTCATACACAGATTGCATTCTTAATGTTTATTTATGTACTTTTTTAGCATGATAAGACAAGTAATAATACAAAAAACTTAAAGGTTTATATTTGTTTTGACAAGGAAATGAATCATGTAAAGGTGTTTCTTATATGGGCAAATGCTGCTTTTGATATAAATTTTACATGAGAGCTTCCCTTGTCTCCACAAACTCTGCCCTGCCATGTAATCAAATCATTCCTGGGTGCGTGATCGCAGACACTGGTGGCTTTGCATATAGACGTAGCAGGGTCCTGATGCGGGGGTTCCGAGCCTGGGGTCCTCTCTTCCTCTGTGGTCCTGGCTTTTGTGCCTTATGTGGTCACTGGGCCTTGCTCCATCTACTTCAGAAGCAATAAAAAAATGGGCAAGATTTGCAGATGCTTCCAAGTTTCCAAGGACCAGCAAAGATAGCAGTCTGTTTAGAAATTTGAATTTTATTCATATGTCTATCATAGGACTATAGTTATCATTTTCTGGGTTTTTTGTTTTGTTTTGTTTTCATTTTGTTTTTTATTGGAGTATAGTTGCTTTACAGTTGTGTTCCTTTAAACAGATTTTCCTTTGCTTTTTTTGAAATTGAGTTTTATTATTCCTCCCAAAAGACGTAAATGAAGAATATTTTTAAAAAGTGAACTAAATTGAGAGAAAGAGACCTGCTTTTTTACCCTAAGTATCCTCACAAACTCTCTTATTGTTATTACACCCATAAGAAGGAACCCCAGAACTGTGAAGACAACATCCAAATGTGGTGAATAAAATAGATTTGTAGTCATATGTGATAATAATATGTGCACTGTGCTCAAAACATTACCTCAGTCTTCACAACACCCTGTTTAAAAACGCAAAACAAAACAACGCAGAACAGTTGCTTTTTTATCCCCACTTCAAATGTCAATAAACTGACATTTAGAAAAGTTTTGATATTTTGTCCTATGAGGCATCTCCAGTAAATGATGTTGCATTAGTATTCTGACAACTATTTCAGTGATTTTTAAGTTTCATAATCGCTAAATTTAAAAAAAAATACATAAAAATATAAAAATTAAATTTTAAAATTATAAAAATATTAAAAATTAAAATTATAAATTATATATAGGGAGAGGAAGGCTGGGGTTAAGACTTTTGTTATATACACTTTCAATAGAATGGTTTAATTTTAAAATGATTTTTTAAGAGTGAAAAATTAGGAAGTAGCTAATCACTAAATTAAAATTCATCTCTCAAGCCAGAACTATCCCCTGAATTCAGGGTTTCGAGGTTATATATCTCCCTGAAAATTTAGCACATATAAAATGATTTGTTATAAATGTTGCACAGAAAATAAAACTAGATAATGTGAAAAAGAGTAACGGGAATGGTTTGCGATTTGAGGTAAGGTGTTCAAGAAAGACCTTTCTATGATGTGATTTGAGCCAACACCTGAAGGTGGTGATGGAGCAACCTCTAACGAAAATCTAAAAGAGCATTCCAGAAAGAGTACTTAGCAGGTTCTGAAGCCTGGGGTCAAGAATATGCTCAGCATTATTTAGAAAAAGCAGAGCAGTCAGTGTGGCTGGACACAGCAAATGAGAATTTGTAAGAGTTAGAACTGAAACCTCATGGGAACAGTGTTGTGGTAAGAACCACACGTATGTTGTGGTTAAAAATTTGGGTAATATTCTCAGTGTAATGAAATATTTGGAGGGGAGGTTGTTGTGCTGAGAAGAAAAATAACGACTTGATTATTCCAACTGATTGTGAAGAATAAGATATAGAGGAACCAAGAGTGGAAGCAGGAAGGGGAGTTTGGAGGCTCCTGTGGTGGTCGCATTGAGAGATGATGGTGACAAAGTCATTAGCAGTGAATGCGGTGATACATGATCCAGGATATATTTTGGGATTAAAGCCAAAGGATAATTCTTGATGATGGTTGAGATGTGATAAAAAGAAAGAATTTAAGGATGATTATAAGATTTTTAGCTCAAGCAACTGGTACAGTTTACTTACATAACGAAGCTGGCAGAGCAGCAGATAGAAGTGGAGTTCAAAAATAAAGACATTGATTTTGGAAATGTTGGGTGTTCATTTGACATACAAATAGAGATGTTAACTAGTCAGTGGGAGGTATGCTTCTAGAATTAAAGAAATATAACTTTGAATTCCTGATTATAGATGGCAGTGAGGCCATGGGTATAGATGAAAGCAAGGAAATTATTATAAGTAGGGAAGAGAAGAGGTCATAAAACTGACCTCTGGGACGTTTCAATAATTTGATATCAAAGATGGGATAAATCGAGCAAAAGACAGTGAAAAGCAGGAGACCAATGAGGTAGCAGAAAACCAGAGTGTGTCGACTCTGAAGCCAAGCGAAGAAAGGTTTCAAGAAACGGGGTAATACACTATGTCAAATGATGCCGCTAACTCAGGTGAGATAATGACTTAGTGACCACTGGATTTAGGGTTTTAGTTTGTTTTCAGAGTTGCCAAGAGGATTACATAAAATGCAAAGATAATTAAAAAATAAATAAGATACTTAATTTTACTCTTTTCAATGTGAGAATAAAATCTAAGATACATGGGGAAGCCATCATTTCTAAGATACTTATGGGAGCCATCATATAAAATTTAATGTGTGAGAGAGTATTTGAAACACCCCTTGAGAGACAAGTAAGATTTTAGCAGATAGAGTTAGTGTGGAACAAAAGCAAAGGGACAGGAAATAATGAACAGTTTGTGTGGAATAGAGTATAGGAGATAGTGGTTGTGATAGATTGTCTACAAAGACAGCTACCAATAATTCCTTCCTTCTCTAGATCCACTATAGAGAGGTGATTCTGTTACCTTCTCCCCTGACTTCCTTTGCTCGTCTTGTGACTTGCTTTAAGCTTTTAGTAATAGAATGTCTGTGTCCCCTGGGAACCCCAAATCACCATGGAAAAAAGTCTCACACCCCACTCCCCACCACACACCTACTAGAGAGAGAAGACACATGGACATGTCTTAGAAGATGTGAGATTACAAAGAAATAGAGGACTAGTCAGTGTCCAGACTTTTTGTCACCTCTTACCAACAACCATGCATGTGAGGAAGGCCATCTTGGATTCCTAGTCCCAGTTAAGCTGCCCTAGCTAACACCACAAGGAGAGACAAGGCAACTCAGAGGAAGCCTGCTTTGCTCCTGACCCACAGAATCATGAGCAGTAAAATGGTTGGTTTAAGCTACTAACTTTTGAGCAGTTTGTTTTGCAGAAGGAGATAATTGATCCAGTAGTTGATTCTAAATTAGATTAAAATATTAATTGTATCATATTTTGTGAGTGTATGAATGAGGCCTAAACTCAAGGTTTATTTCTTATCAAGATGAACTTTGAAGATATTTTTAATGAAAAATGAGAAAATTAGTCAAGGGAATCAGCTTATACTATATATCTCTGCTTATAAAATAGTGAGTTAAAAAATATCCTTAAAGATTTTGAAGATAGAAAGGAGGAAAAATCACAATAAAAGTCAGCACAACTGGGGATGCCCAATTATTTTAAATTTGTGTTAAGTATAATCAGACTTAATTAGGACAATAACATTAAAAAATAGTCCACAAAATTTTGGAAATTGAGGGTGAAGGGTAATCCCTACTTAGCTTGTGACAATAAAACTAATTGAAATTTTTAGTATCTGTGAAGTGTTTTAGGTTTCCCATATAAAATAAACTCATTTTATTATGGTCAAATACAGTTATTGCATCTTAAAAAGCAGAAAATCTATTGAAGATGATTACCTATACAAAAAATGCAAAAATGAGACTTTTATGAAAATTTTAGTGTAAATAAATCCGAATTTTTAAAAAATTTAAGCAGATTTTATTGAACTACATTTGTTGAATGTCACCCTATGAGTAAATTTCACAGAGGATTTCTCTTATTTTCACTTTTCTTCATACAAAATGGCTCTTCTCCAAAACTGAAAACAATATTGTTTTCCTACACAGCATGTTGGACTGATATGCAGCCTTTGCTTCCTGAAAGTATATTACTTCCTACAGTTGTACTACTCTAAAATCTGCAAATTTTATGTGTTATTAAGTCATGCATCTTATAGAACAGCAAGATTAAGCATAATCACAACTTAGGCTTTCGTTATTTTTGTAAAGAATCCCAATATGCTATCTCAAAAAAAAGCTTTTATAAAAATAATGTGAAAACTTACACTGAAGTGATCATCTAACCAGAGGGAAGAAATCAATGAGATATGATGAAAACATCATGTTTCATTTTTCCCCCAGACTCAATGCTCCTAACATGTTCTGACAATTGGATTTTTATTTTGAACAAATAATTCAGAGTCTTCATAAAGAAAACAACTCAACTGAATAAGAATAAAAGCTAACTTCAGTGCAATTTTTAAGAACCAATATGATCCTTCTGGCAAAGAGGGAACAACCCACTCACTCTAGCAAGGTGCATCAAACTAGGGCACTTTTAAATAAATTGCCCTTGTCGCTAAGGAAATGGCAACAAAATGATGTCAGGATCTATGGAATCATGGCATTGGCAAGGAGAACAAAATTAGGAGGGTAATTTTTCTTTGATTATCTGTAAATGGGCTTAGAGCTGGGTAAAATTGGAGTATTTGAGGGTAAGGGAAAGAGCAGAGGTGTTCTGTCCCCTAAATCATGGCTTTCATTTTCCAGAACAAGAATGATGTCTTCTATGAATGTCCTCCATAGCATCTTCTTCAAATAGAAAGTTGTTTTGTCTACGTTGAAAAATCTGTTGTTTAGTTTAGCCACCTTCATTAATGATCTTAGCTAGATCTTCTGGACAACTTACTGCAGCTTCCATATCAGCAGTTGCTGCTTCACCATGCATTTTTATGTTATGGAGATGCTTCTTTCCATAAACTTTATGAACCAACATCTGCTACCTTCACACTTTTCATCATCTGCAGCTTCCTTACCTCTTTCAGCCTTCACAAAATTGAGAGAGAATTAGGGTTTTGCTCTGGATTAGACTTTGGCTTAAGGGAATGTTGTGGTTGCTTTGATCTTCTATCCAGACCACTAAAACTTTCTCCACATCAACAGTAAGAATGTTTTTCTTTCTTATCATTCCTCTGTTCACTCACACCCTCATCTGTCATTTGAATCTTGAGCAAAGTGTTTTCTCTTTTCTTATACTTTCAAATGACACAACCTATTCACTGTGAATTATAGATGACAAAGTGATTATATAAAATTAGCAACTCACAAAATGAACTCATTTAATGATTTGTAACGGTACCATTTGGATATTTCCCTTTGGTGCATAGCTCATCTACTTTTAAAAATGCCAATCATAGCTTTTTATATATTATCTGAAATCCTCCATGGGTTGATGTAGAATTTGGATTAAGTCCAAACTGCCAGCTCCCAGGCACTACAAGTCATAATGCCTGCCTCATCCTTCATCCTCAAGTCACTGTCGTCTTGCTCACTATGGTCCAACTATACCAGACTTTATGTTTCTTCAGCATACTATGTGTATTTCTAATCAGGACCTTTTGCTCCATAGATCTTTCTGTGGTGAATGCCTCAATTCAAATATTATTTCCTCAGAGATGAATTCCTACAGAGAGGATTTCCTACAAATTAATTTGCCTCCTCAGACACTTCATTACCATCTTTTATTTTCTACTTCTAACTTATTCCTAACTGAAATTATCTTCATCACTTATTTGATTATATATTTACTATATGTTTCTCTTACAATAAATTGCAGTCTTCATTGGAGCATGGATCTTGTCTGTGTTGTTTCCCTTGCAGTATCAGCAAACTTAATGGTTCCAGACATACAGTTAATGCTAAAAATATGAGTTAAGTGAATTATGCAGAAAGTCAAAATAAGATGATCATTAAGACACAGAGGAGTTAAAAAGTGAAACTGAAACACTGAAAGGTACCAAAAGAAATCTCCCACTATTTATAATTTTTGATGAGCCACTCTATGCTACTGGATTTATTTTCTGAGCTTTATAAGATATTATAAGAAATTACATGCTTTCAGATGCTAACAGCGAGTACCACTGAGAGATAAGGATTAATTGTATATAATAATATCTTATAAGTTTAATTATGATAAAGTTCTGAGGCTCAAAACTAGAATGAGTTCTATCAAAATAATAGACAATTTAGGACATTGGTCCACTAAGCCTATTGCCCCAAGGATCTCTTGGACTAAACTCATGGGTGACAGATATGATACATCATAATTATTCAGAATAGATATTCTCATGTGTTTATAATTTTAAGAGTATCCGAGTAGATTACCCTATCAATATTTGGCCCTACATGAACTGACAGAGGTCTACTATTAGATATTAACCCCTTATACTTAAAATATTTTCGTCTTTAGCAGTAATATTGGAAAACTGTCAGTATTTGTGGATATAGAAACACATTACATTTAGATCTAATATTAATATCATAAGATATGATGAAGAGCACCAGGCTAGCTGAGAGAAGAGCTCCAAGAGAATGAGAACTTGGCAAGGGTAACTGAAAGTAATTTGAGAGTATTGATATTTGGCTTCCTGGTATGGGTGGCTCCAAAAATAAGGTGGTAGCATAAAGGTTCCTGAAAGGTGAGCACACATCTGCTCAAAGATGAGTAGGTTATCAGCAGGAGGAGATGAATATTAAAATATTCAAAATAAGTGATTGCATAATTCTAATAGGAACAAAATAGGATACATTTAGGGCCAAAAGAGAGAGCATATAATTAATCTTCTGATTTTAGAAGTGAACACATTAAATATATTTATGGAAACTCATAGTTCACAAAATAGTCTATTGTGAATTATAATTATTTCATTGCAGACTCACAATATTCTGTCAAATAGGTAAATAATATTATATCCCTGTTATAGAGTTAAACATATTTAGATTCCTAGATATTAAACACTTGGCCCAATTTACACCATTAATGTCTCTAAACCATATGTTCTAAACTACTCAATTTAGTTTTTAGTTTTAGAAAACTATATCTGATGTAACTACAGAAAGAAGAGAAGGAAGCTTTTAGTTCGATTGAGGGAGATAAGGATAATTCCGAATTGTGACTTTTGTCTTTGTATTGGTGCTTACTATCTCTACTTACTACTTTGAAGAATAATATTCAAAGTAGTTACACTGTAAAAATAAAGATAAGAAATCAATACATATAAGTTTTAAAAAATGAAAGCCTTTTCAAAGGAAATTCCATGAAAGTGGTTCATTTATTGAGTAACTCCTAGTTCTGTAGGCACACAGAGACAAACTTCATCGGAGAGGCGTCTCTTTTCTTATAAAATAAAGGCATCTTAGTGGCGCTTTGGGGCCTACCCTCTCATTTGGGATATAGCGATCAAACTAATCATTGTTTTTAAATTATAATATTAAATAATTTCTAGGTGATCTACCTTTATTATTTAAGAGATACATTTCAATTATGTAAATGTATTATTAATATGCTATGTTTGATTATGATATATGTTCTTATTTAGGATATATTAATTTTATATAAAGAAAAATGCATAAGGGTATGGAAACAGGAGATAAATCAGCTTGAAAACAGTAAATTAGGACAATTTAAGACCCTTTTAACAAAAAAGATCCAAATGTAAGATAGATTATGCTTAAGAGTTGGTCATTTATTTTCTTCATTTCTTTAGGGAAGAGGGAAAACTGTAAGGAATTACACATTAACTGTAAAATTAAGATACAACCACAATTAAGTAAATTAAAACAAGGTAAGATATTGGTAAGAATGATTGGTTTATAGACCTTACAGTGTCATAAATAGTGAAAGAGTTGTCACCATATTAAAAGCCTATTTGAAAAGGTGTGTGTTGTGAGGAGTATTCATTTGACAATGTATTTTGCAAATACACATTTATGGTAATGTCCTGTAACCATCCTGGGATGGATTTAATTATTGAGCCATTAAGGCTTACTGTTAATACTATGTGTTGATATTATTAACAAAAGTCTGGTTGTATCATTACAAGATGTTTTTTAACAATTTGAAATGTTTCCTAAACAGTGTATGGTAAATTAAGTTAAAACTGCAGTCTTTTTTCTGCTTTAAGTCAAAGTTTATAATAAGGAGAGTTGCCTAATATTTTGTAATATTGCTTAATAGAAAAATCATACTACATGACCTAGAAACTTCTGAGAAAACACCTGTAAATTTAGCTGCAATATATTAGTCTCAATAAGAAATAAAAACATGACATGAGTTACTATGTGTCTCCTTGTTTTTAAAACTTTAAGATGGCATGTGTACATTATGTGTTAGTCCTACAATATGTTGGCTACTAGGAGAAAGAAATCTAAATTTACTTTTGGATAATTAAGATGTTAACAACTTTAATCAACATATAAATTCACAATAGTAAAAGGGAATGAGGGGATTATTATGTTCAGAAATAAAATTCTAAATAAATAAATCCCAATTAATCATTTTGCACATACCTCTTTTTTGCTAGAGGTATTAAAATTGTTTTTAAATTTAACAATGTAACTTTTATATTAAATATATAATACTTATATGTCCCTTGATGTATCCCCAATACACCCCAACTGTTGTTATTATCATTATTCAATGGCAAAATCATTTTTAGAATATATTAGTGTTAAATCACTTTTGATTATGTGGATTTTTTTCTTATTGAAACTGCATCTCCAGTATGATATCACTCTATGCCAAGGTTTTGTAAAATGACTAAGCTAGACTTATTGGGTCAAACTTATCAATAGAAACATTTAGTAAATAACTCAATATCAGAAAAAAGAAGCCCCTTATTGGCGTGTTAAGGCTGAAGGAGTTTTCATCTTTTTCTATATTTGTATTTGATTAAGTGTTGATGCTGCTAAATCTGGCTCTATCTGATTTTTGCTCTTTTCTTCAGTCTCATTCTGTACTGGACACAACTCCTCATCTGTGGGACTGTATAACCCATGGTTTCACAGCTATCTAATTCATAAAAAAGCTCCATATATAGTTTTCTTCAGAAAGAAGTCTTGCATTAAATACTAAGTGGTCATGTAATATAATCCTACCACACCCTTTCATCACTTATTGAAATCCTTAAATGCTTTTTTAGAGTTAAAGTTGTACCTCCTCTGAATTGTCCATGACTCTTGTCTGTCCAAAAAATGTTTCTAACTTGTACGTTGCCATTTTATTTTCTTAGCAGTTTCTTTTTGTGAGCAACAGTTTTTTAAAAACCTGACATTGTATTAATTATCATTGAAACTCTCAATTCTGTTGCCACTTTGTTGAAAATCAATTGATCGTATTCATATTTCCTTCTAGATTCCATGATCAATTTTCCTATTCTTCCACAAATACCACACTCTGTTTTTATCGTTAATTCTTAGTCCCCTCCTCCCCCTCCCTTCTCTTACTTTTTACTTCCCCTCCCCCTCCTTCTCTTTTTCCTTCTTTCTTCCTGTAACTTCTAACTTTTCTTTTGGAGAGAACTAAACAAAGTAACATAGCAATTCATCATAAGGTATTTTCCTACAAATATCTTAATGGGACAAACATTATCAATTCCTCTACATGAGAAATAATATAAAATATAAATTCTAAGTTTGTGCTGGAATTAGGTTGCCTGGATTTGAATTCCAGCTTCAACACTTGCTAGTTGTAAATTCTGCCTTACTACTTTTTTCTGTATTTTTTTTTTTTTTTTTACTATTTATAAGGTAAATTATTATAGTAACCACCTTATAGGGTTGCTTTGAGGGTAAATAATGTATTTAAAGACAGTACAATTCCCGACACAGAAAAAGTTCTCAGTGAATGCTAGCTATTTTTATTTAATACTCTTAGAGTCTTCTGTTTCTTTAGTGTTATTAAGCATATGTAGAAATAGAAAAGGCCTGCTTGTCAAAGCCCATTAGTTATTGGTGGATTATTTATTATGGTACTGAAAATAAGCAGCAGTTAATTTTTAGATGGAAATTCTCTTTTCCTGCTTCTTTCCTGAACTCCCATGATATTGTGTCAGACTTCTTTCTGTGCTTTCTAAAGCAATTGGGGAGTTTATTTAAAGAACAACACATGAAAATAAGGCAACCAGTTCATGGATATTTGATTTTTTTCCCACAGGATGCCAGGACCAAAACAAATACCATTGTTTTCCTAAGCAAATGGACTCTAGGACAGCTGCTAACAATGGAAAGAAACATTGAAGTTATTCAAATTACTAGAGTTCTCTGGTGATCAGATTCTCTTGCTTTTCAGAAACAGCAGAGGATTTTTAAAATTTCCATCTAATGCTGTGAAGTGTCTGCTCTTTCTGTTTTTGTTGCAGACTTTCAACTTCTTTCTACAAAACAGCTAAGAGACCCATTGCATCATATCCAAACACTCCATGTCACAGTATCATATTATCATATTTGTTCAACTGTAATGACTTATCTTCTATGTTCAGAGCTTTCCCCTCAGAGACTGCTGGCTTGTTTATAGTTTAGCTGCAATTGGGTCAGGTGATGACTCTTAAAACAATGACAGCACAGCCATGTGGTACCAGCATGATGCCTTACAGATGGGACTGTAGTCAGGATGCTTGTCAATTTTTATGGAAAGTATCAAGGCCAACCTTATAGTCCAATAATTTTAGAAACAATATAGTATAAAGTTTAAGGATGTATGTAGTGTGACTGGGTTAGAATCTTAACTCTGCCATCTTCTAGTTGCTGAAATTCTCTGATCATTGATTTTTCTCATCATTATAAATAGGCATAATGACAGTACTTATAACAATAAACGTACTTTTAAAAATAGTTCTCAGTAAGCATTAGCTATTATTACTATCTGTCTTATGCCTACTGTTAGATGCAAATGCTAAGTTCTGATGCCTGATTTTCCTACCAGGTGGAGAAACACCCATAGAGTAAAGCTCTTGACCCTTCTAAACCTACTCACGCACTCCTCCAGAGAGCAGGAGTGAGTTGATTGGGGAGTTTAAGAGCAAGAGCTAGTCATGAAAAACAAAACTCCTGCCTTGTTTTCTCACATGGAATCTGGATGCCTTCAAGAAGCAGGTATCATACTCTGTTACTCTATTCTGCAAATTTTTTTGAGAGAAGGCCACTCTAAGCAAAGCCTGCAATTTTTCAGAACTGCCTAATGACTAGACAAATTAGTCAGTATTTATTAGATCAGTGAATCTGTCTAATTTTTTGAATCATTCCTAAAATCTCAGTGTTGCCAGTGTGTCACCTAAGTCACTTGTTCCAATATCAGCTAATCTCTTCATTTTGAAATTGGCTAGAGGGAAAATAAAAGAGTGTGAATTTTAGACTCCTCAAAGCTCAATATCTCCTACTCTACAGTATACTTTTAGAGGACCAGGTTTTGATTATCTTTGATTTCCAGTTATCTTTGAATGACAGCTAAGTTTCCTGGTATATAATATATTTTGTAGTTTATATATAATATTTTGCATAATAAGATCCTATATCCAGGTAGGATACACCCATTTAGCTTCAATTAGCACTCTCTTTTTTTCATATGACCTAACTGTATTGTGATCTGTCACTTCATACCTTGTAATCAGAAAATAGCACCACCTAGATACATTGAACTAAATATCTGCTCTGTCTTCAGCTCATTCTTAGAGACACTGCTCCGAATTCAATTTCTCTTTGAAGTTTCCCTGAGCAGTGGAGTCAGCAAATATTTATTGAGCATTATATGTCTCCTGCACTGTACTAAACATTGGGTAAAAAAAAAAAGTTGATAAATACGACAATGTATTTCAAGCATAATGGGGTAGACAAGCCCATTAGAAACATACTTATGATCTAAACCAATACGTATTTGTAATATGCCGATGTAAGTTGAAGGAGAAAATGATAAATCCTTAGTGGTTCAAGTATAAATGACGGAGGTTGGAAAATATTCAGAATAAATATAATGCCATTTTTGGTTTTGAAAGATATTTTAGAGACAAAAGAGATGTATGGTTGTGAAACAGTGTCATTTTCAAGATGCCCAAGTGATTGTTAATGGCAGAATATAAACAAGATTAAGTCTGAAGAGACTTCCTGAGATCTGGAGTTTTAAAGGTTCACTGAAAACAGTATTGGAGGGATAGGGTAATGACAGGAAAGGAACAGAGCAAGAACTGAGTGCTCTGAGAAGTGAGTGGCAGATGAATAAGAGGAGACTTGAAGAATTTTGAATAAAAAAGCGAAGACAGATTTGTTAGAGGGAGATGTTGGAAAAAATATTTTTAGGATGGGCAAATTTGAACATATTTATTGACTGAGAGAAAATTAAAAATTAGAAAAGTGTGTAGTAAATAATTTAATCGTATCCAAAGAGAAGGCTGGCTTTTGCCCTAAGCTTCTGAGTGTTACTCTCTAAACTCTTGAAATCTCCTGTCTTACAGGATTGTCTTTGTTGGCCTGGGGCATTGTTATAGTCTAACAATGTGATTTAGGATAGGGCTTTGAGTCACACATTATCACTTTGACCTCCAGACGTATTGTAGAGTGAGGTTGCCATATAGGTAGTTGACCAGGTAGCCCCAATAAGAATCTTTGAACATCAAAGCTCAGATAGGCTTCCCTGGTTGGCAATATTCCACATGTTTTGTCACACGTAGATGTCAGGAAAGGAATACTCTTCCACAGACGGAGGACAATGGAAGCTCTGTGTTTGACACTTTCCTGGACTCTGCCATTTGTGCTTCCTCCCTTGGCTGATTTTGATTGTATCCTTTCCCAGTAATAATTCATAACTTTGAATATAACAGCTCTCAGTAAGTTCTATGAGTCCTTCTAGTGAATTTTGAAACCTGAGGGTGGTTTTGGGAACCCTCCATCCCTGAACTTACAGTTGTTGTCAGAAGTGAGGATAGTCTTATAGACTGTGTGTGCTCCTTCTATCTTTGTAAAAAGGATGTTGAAAGCTAATAAGAATGATGATATAGCAGATCAAGGTGGTGAAAAGAATGCAATAAGGATAAGAATTACAGGGCTTATATATGTCCAGATGAGGGGCACCACATCTTGACACCTTGAGGGTAAGGGAACATGGCATGGGTGTAGATGTGTGTCGGTGCAGAAATAAAGGAATGGAAAGCTCTGGTTGATTCATACTAGAGGGACCCATTGTTCTTCATGAATGGAAGAGAATTTGTCTAATAAGTGGTTTTAAATAAAGATTTAAATAAGTGTGACTTTTTCAAAAACCTACAAAAGGAACTAAGAAGTGTTGTGGTCAGCCAGAAGAGCTAAGAAATAAACAACCAAAAAACTGTAAATCAAGCAAATCTAGAAAATGTGAATATTTACCCACAGCATAGCTTTATTCCTCCTTTTCCATTTCTGCATAGTCAGCTGTGAGCTTTATCAAGGTCTTCTGCCGCAGCAGGAAATCATGGCAACAGTGGGAAGGAAGAAGGCACTCTGTGAGCAGAGTGCTCATTGAGAGACACTTCTTCAGAGGAGTAGAGAGGCATCTAGATAAGAAGCACTTGGGCCTTGTTTTCAGATAGTTACAGTTACTGTGTTGATACCACTCAAAGGGAAAAAAAACTAGATAATTGATTCTAACTATTTACGGGCAATAATATGGCTACTACACAATGGACAGGGAAGAGGATGTCTGGACTTAGTGGATTTTCTGCACTTCATCCAGAATTAGAAGTAAAAAGAAAACTATAACAAACCAAAATAAGAATAACCATTAATGACACAGCCTTCTTAAGAGTGCATGTTTAGGTCTGTCTGCCAAATAAATATGTCCAGCTTAAGTGCTGGATGAGGGCAAAGCAAACATTGAGTTGGAATTGGAGAAAGGAAGTTATGACTCCTAACTCCAGCCACATAACCAGTTGCAGGCAGGAGGACTATAGTAACTATACGTATTTTTCTTCCTTGCCTTGATATTTAACTATATGAAATATTTTCTTTTTCCATTCCCCACTATCTGATAATAGATATAAGTTGTGTAAATAACATTCAGCTCTATAATTCAGCATTTAAGTTATAGTACATAAACTATTGTGACTAGGCAAAGAAGGAAAGAAGTTACCCCTTTTAGGAAGAATGTAAGCATGTGTGTGGTTGTACAAAGAACGAATACATCACATCAGGCAGGCATGGTGCTGGTATCATCTTCATTCAGAAGCAAACTGTGTGTCAATGGGTCGCATATAAATACAGAGTTGAGATGGTGTAGACTATGCTGGGTTGTCTGTCGCCAATTTATTCCCTACTCAGGTCTCCTCTGCCTCACAGAAAATAGCACAGAGCTTAATTTTGCTACGTTCCCTTCCACATATGGTTTCAGGCTAGAGTTTGACATTGCACGACATTCATGAGTGATTTACAAAGTGAAAGACAAAACTATTCCCCAGGGACAGTTGAATTGAAGTGGCTTCCTGGCAGGCTTTTGAGAAGAGACAGCTGCCACAGACTGAGGTAGATGGTGAGAGCTTAGCAAAGATTCTTAAAAATTGCAGTAACTTTATTTTGAGCTCTTGAGAACCACACTCTTCAGGACTTGAGGTGGAGATATTTATTAGATGCTTCTATGTTCATCACTCCTCAGCTGTTCCCAGTTGTGTGAGCTCGTAATTCCCATATTAAACTCTTTATTTCTGGAATACATGTCCTTGCTTTTATTTTCCTAACCAAACCGGGGCAGAAACAGCAGATAATCTCATTATGTAGATGTGGAAATGTGCTAGAATCTTCTTTAGTGGGTTTTTGTATGAATTGAACCATGTGAAATTTGTCCCAGTGTTTATTTGAGATTACTTAAAAATATTTATGTTGGTCATTCACTTGGCTTAATATTGAATTCTCCTGTGATGGCACAGAATTATTGGCAAGCTGATTGCCTTTATGAGTGTTAAAAAAAGCAAATTTCAAGAGAAATCCAGAAAAAAATAGGTAGTGTTTATATAATATATATGCATATAGGACATATATATTTAGTATATGAAATCCTCTCAAAGTGTAAAAATAATGACTCTGGGAGAATGGATTCTTAAAAGTTGGAAAGCTTCTATGGTTGTTTTTAAAGTGGGTGAAGTTACTGTGCCTTAAAGATCAGCACTTCTTGCTCATACATATGTCCTGCCTGAAATACAGGCGGGGCCAGCAATTCTTAGGGATGCTCAACCAGTACCTCTTTCTCTTCCAACTCCTCTGCAGCTCCCACAGGTTGAAGAAGCAAAGTGGGCACCTGCTCTGCAAACCTAGACTTAACTTGTTCCTCCTCCTCCCATGAATGCTGGAATGTTCTGATGCTAAGTGTTTTGTTAGACTTGGGGTGAGTAATATAAAGACCCTTCAAATTGTTAATATTAGCTGTGTGCTTCATTTCAATATTTAATGGAAAATCTTGCACTGAGGTGTGTCTGCTACTAGCCTAGTTATTAAGAAAGTAAGGCATTTTAAGAAATTGAATAACAGGTTAATTTTTAAGTGGAAAAAAATAGAATCTATAGCATGGATAAACTTTTTGATTGTCTATACCATCAGAAAAAAAAATACTGGAGCAGTCTTAACTGTCATCAATAGCAATGTGGTTAAACAGAATAAAGAAGACTCATGGTATAAAATCCTACTCAGAGGCCAACCATAAGGAAAGGATTCATTTGAACCAATATGACAAAAGCATAAAAAAACACTGCTAAGTTGAAGGAGTTTATTATGCTTCATTAAGCACAATATCATACAATTTTAATAAAATCATACAGCACAATGATTTATGAATATGTATGTTTATGTGTCTATGTATAGAAAAAGAATGGACGCATACAGAGCATAATGTTAATAGTTGTATTCTCTGAAGCTATCGAATGAGTCATGTATTTGGGGAGGTGTTGTTGCATTACCTGAAATGTAGAGGTTTTTGAAACAGAAAATGTGTATATGATATAGTTGTGCAAATAAGTGTAGTTTCTGATTAAAAGAAAGAGACAACAGCATGAAATTATGTAAACTCTTAACAATCATCATCTCCAGCTACTGAGATTATGGATAATTTATCATTCCTCTTTGTATTCTCTGATTCTACACCCATTTCCAGGGGGAGGGGAGTTCCCACAACAAGTAATTTTTGACAGCATCTGGGTGTCCTAAAATTTAATGCAATTCTGGTATTATTTACCTGGAGGTAGCATCAGATCCCACAGGTTAAGAACTCGGTCCTAAAAGAATGCCCCCCCACCCCCCTTCAGCCAGCCAGTTGCAAGTCCAGGTTATCACCTGTGCTTCTGACTAACTGGCTATAAATAAGGGTTTCCAATGACCCCCGCTAGAGCAGTTCACAGAACTCAGAGAAATATTTTACTTACCAGATGACTGGTGTATTATAAAAGGATATAACTCAGATACAGCCAGATGGAAGAGACGCATAGGCGAGACATGTGGGAAGGAGCTCAGAGTGTCCATGCCCTCTCCCAGTGCACCACTCTCCCTGAATCTCCACATGTTCACCCACCCAGAAGTTCTCTGAACCCTCTCCTTTGGGGATTTTATGAGGCTTCATTACATAAGCACTATTGTTTAAATCATAGGCCATAGGTGACTGAACTCAATTTCTTCTCCCTCTCCCCACTCAGTAGGTGGGTTGGAGGGCTGGGGAAAGAAAGTTCCAAGGCTCTAGTCACGTGGTTGTCTCTTCTGGTGACTAGCCTCCATGCTTAGGTGACCTAGGGGCTTTCTAAACTAAATCTCATCAACAGAAGAAAACACACCTTCATTGCTCTCCTCACGGGGAATTCCAAGGGTTTTAGGAGCTCTGTGCCAGAAACAGGATGAAAACAAAATATATATTTCTTACTATAAATCACAATATAACATATCCTTTTAGAGATTACCTGGAAGTTTTCTTTGTGTGGTCAGTGCATAACACACACACACATCTCCTATTCTTTATCATTTATATATTTACCATTCACGCTTTGAGTTGAAAATATTTAAGCACTAAATTTGACATGTCTATTTACTCTTTCAAATGATTAATTATATGTTTTCTTTGTTCAGAAAGCAAAATTCTTATCTATTTCAAGGCTTGAATAGATTGGGTACCTTTCTGATACAAACCAATGTTCTTAAAAATGTACTTTTATTTACTCTTAAATGTACTTAAGAATTCTGGTTTCATCTCTGACATGTCAAGAGCTTGGAAGTGGTCATTCCAGTCAGTAACATTTTTCTTCCTTACAATAAGAAAAACCTGAACAAACTCAAAGGTAATGACTTTTATTGGACCCATCAAACCATTGAGAACATAGAGCAAACTGTCACCTTGAAATCTGGGGAGATAGGTACATCCAGGGAGTCACGGCCGAGATCAGCTTACCTGGAAGAGAAGCTGCTGGAGTCATAATCCGGTAGAACACTGAAGTGATAATGACAAATTTCTGGATGCTGAATGTGGACTGTCTTAATCTTGAGAAACTCTCAGGGGAGTGCGGTCTTAGGGGTCCCTAACACATTTGGGGGTTCTCCCAGTGAAGAGTGAAAATACCCTATTGTTTCTGGCAGGAGAGGGTGGGGGAAGTAACTATTTTCCAGATATGATCTATTGTCTATAAGAACCACTTTATATATAAAGACACAGGTTAAAAGCAAAGGAATACAGAAAGATGAGAATGTTAACTTTTTTTTTTTAAGGCAATAAATAGTAAAAAAAAAAAATGTTGTTGCAGGGATAAATTAGACAAAAGTCAAACAGGACAAAATAACTACATCCCAAGATTTTCTCCAGTCAGAACTTTCTTATAAGGCCTTAATAGTTTTATTTAAATCTGCAGAATATAAAATGATATGTTTAAATTACTATGTGATCATATCCTGTGTTTGCTTACTCCATAATTACTTGACTTTAATGGACTATTAACTCCTATAAATTTTCAGAAAAGGTAATTACTTGAAGATCATAATGTAAATAAATATTCAAATTTACCAAGTCTCAAATGAATTAATGCTTTCCTATGCACTAGATATTTAAAATACATATAAATAAACAATGTGATGGTAACATAATTGTGTCATAGCATAATAATAATATGAGACATGGCTTGTAAAATAATTTCCTGTACCCATGTACATGACAACCGGTAAGACATCCCAATTGTTCCTGTCTTCAGGCACATTGGATTTTGATTATGACCCCTAAAGTCACAAAAATAATTTTCTATCTCATAACGTGTAATTCATTTGTAAAATGTTAATATAATCTATTGGGTTTTGCCACTGTTGCTAAGTTTATTCAAAAGAGTTATCAAATTATAATTAAATGAACAGGGATCTGCTTGGCCTGTGTAAATATTGTAATTGGTTCATAAATATGTAATGCCATTAATTAATGTGCAGTACCAGGTAATTTTGAAATAAGTATTGTTGTCTCCGATGGCCATCTTATACATAAAATATTTTATCTCCCAAGAATATATTTTGAAAAGAAATCCAAAGTTTATTTGAATAGAACTTTCCTTGAAAAGTAAATACTAGGAAAATACTAGAAATTATATTTCATAATGTGGATGAAAATTGCCAACGACTTTGATGCATCACTCCTAATAGAACTGCTCTCCTTTACCACCATAGTTGATGAGGAGGTGCTGCCAGACTTTCCACTCCTGTGAAATGGCTACAACCATACCCCATTAGAAATACCCATGGGAAAAAAAAAAAAGAAATACCCATGGAATGTGGCAAGTTGTACCAACTCT
The DNA here is from genome assembly GCF_965194825.1 of Balaenoptera physalus. NCBI lineage: Eukaryota > Metazoa > Chordata > Mammalia > Artiodactyla > Balaenopteridae > Balaenoptera > Balaenoptera physalus. Next base: position 58,532,598 of record NC_138883.1, on the reverse strand, counting down.
CTGTCAATTACATTTCTTTACGTCAATTTAAAAAATTTCTCTTCACGAAGACAGTTGATTGGTCTTCATTTAGAAACACATAATACACATTTTTCAACTTAGAACTAGACTACATAAAATAAGACCTCACATTAACTATAAACTTATAATTCACATTTACCCCCTCTCCTTTTTACATCTTGATTTTTATCAAGTTTACTGCTAAAATGTTACATTGTCATCATTTACCTTTTCATTTCTATATGTTCTAAAAGTTCTTTAATGAGCAAATTAACTTTCAATTTAAAACGATTTAAGAATGGGATGTTTTATTAATTGACATCTATTGTCTGTTCTCTTGGTACAGATGTTAAGAGAGCAAAGTGACAGACGGATGCATATTTTCTTCTTTAGTGGAATCACTAAAGATTTTATCATAAAAGGTAACCCCTTCATACACTGTTAAAGCCATTTGACTTTCAGCAAGCCTGCTCATTCATGACTCTTCATCTATTTTTATCCAATATTTCAGTTAGTCCAACAGAATAATAATCCAGTGATTTCAAAAATAATGAATTGTGTCCTCATTAAATTGTCTGACTAAGAGTATAAAGTGAAAAGGGGGTGAACAAATAAATATGTTAAATTCAATCATTAAATAGATGAGGTAACAGAAACTTTGGGGATTGAAGATTAATTTTCCTTTAAGATCGTATCTTGGCAATTTAGAATAAGCAAATCTAACCAGGAAACTTCTGACATTAATATAGTACCTATAAATTATTCATTCATTTGCAGATTTCATTTATGTCAAATCTTGTTAGAACAGTTAATTTTACATGAAAGTTTTTCTCCGAGGAAGTTCTTAACAGTTGGACATTAGCATTTTTGAATGAGTCAGCATTTTTCATGTAACAAGATTCCTGTCTTGTTATATTTGCATAATTTAATCATTGCACAGTATAGCATAGATCTAAGAATGTCATTTTTCTTGGATTAAATATTAAAATTATGTGCATAGTAGGGTGGTCACTTATAAGAGAATAAAGAACAGGATATTAGTAAGCATATATAATCAATTTGTTTTATTAGAAAATTAACAGGACTGAAATATGGCCTTAATTAAGCCACTGGTTTGTAATCAAAATGTTAAATCAGTCATAGGAAGTGAGAATTCTATCATCTAAGCATACAGGTGAATAGCATATATTATTTAAAATACTTTGTTGACTATAGTGACATTTTATAGTTAGTATTGTAAATTAGTATAATAATTTACCATGCAAGATTACTCTTTCATTAAGTTTAGATCTATGTCCTCTGGTAATACAAATGTTTGTCTTAGTTCAAGAATCTTTTATATTTAGCACCTAATAAAAATCTAAAGATTTCCTTTGGTTTCTTAAAAAAAAAAAAACAAAGATAATGAGGGTTAATGCTCAAGAGTTTTAGCAAATGGCACTGTGAGTCTGTCTTCCACCTCTTCTTTTACTAGCTCCAAACGTTATCCTCTTCTCAGATGCTTGTTTGATATTAGATGGGAATTCAGTGCTGATAAAGACAGCCTTAACATTTCCCACAGCTTGACTGAACTTTAGACAGACTTCTTCTTGCCTTTAGACCCCTGACCTTCCGCTTGCCAGGGCTTTACAAAATTCAGATGGCCTAACCACAGGGGCCCCTCCCCTCCCTTTTCTTAGAGTATTTACTTAGAAAACTTGTAAATTTTCTCTCTCTCTCTCTCCATATATATATATAATATATATTATATTATATATATTTAAATATATAACTAAATCATTTTTAAAATCTTCTTGTCATTTTACAACCCAGGACCTGGGACTTTCTCAAGGACCTCAGAACCATCCCTTTGAAATGTAATCATCAAATAAGAAAGTGTCTGTATCTCCTGTTCTCAGTAGAAAGGTAGGAACCTGTCTTAGGTGGGCACCTCTCTCAAACTTGTAAAACTACATCCTGTCATGAAGAGATGAGAAAGTTTACTTTTCCTTTGGGTAAAGCCAATGAGAAAACAGATGGCTTAGTATCTCCACCCCAGCTCTTATAGACTCCCCTACCTTTTGTTTCAGGGAAGTTGAGTTCATCCTGTGTTCTAGTTTCTCATCCTTATTTCCGTAGCCTTGAATAAGGTCTTCCTGACAATATCTGGTATGATTTTTGCTTTGACCATCACAAATAACTGTCTTTGCTCCCCTTGGAACCACACATGACAAGACTTGCAGATTGGATGTGCTAAATCACTCTTGTACCTGAGTGTTGGAGAGCACAGTGATTAGAGAAGAATGAAGTTTACTGCAAGAGACTTCAGCCAGAGACTGGAGGCCTTTTTACTCTACACAGTTGGCTCACGGTGGGGAGAGACTGATTTCCTTTCTCCACTTGAGGGACTGAAGATACCTAGAGTGATCCATAATAAAGACCCGAGCCTTAATGTATAAATAAATACATGAATAATTAAACAAACATACAAATAAATAACTGCCCTCTCACAGGGACTTGCAGCACAATAAAGGGATATCAGATGGACAAAAACAGCCACAAAAATCTGTAAAGTAGAGCTACAGTACAGAAGCAGATGGTAACATGATTTCTTAGGAAAACAATTTAATGAGTAAATTGATGCTACCTTTAAGTAGTACTTAATAGTAGTAATATTTAGTACATTAAATACTGTACTACAGTTAATGATCTGAAGTAGTAGACTAGAATATCAAATGGGAGAATTTTGCTGAAATAAGAAAAAAAATTGAAAGAGAAGGAATATATGTGAGAAAATCTTAGCAACTTATCTGAAAAATACAAGAGAACTAACATGGAAATGAAAAAGTTTAAGAAATGAAAATGTAATATATGAGAAAAGGAATTTAGTTAATAGAAAAATATTCTTTTCATCTGGAGAAAGATTCATGTCTAAGCTTAAAAGTTTCATGGAGTTCCTGGAAAAAAAGCAATTCTAAGGTAAAAAGAAAACATCATGTTTCCAAAACTGAAATAGGTAAATAAGAAGGAAGAAGATATTAAAGTATCATCACCAGACATTCTGAAACACTTGAAGCAGAAGACATTAGAATATTATCTACACCCTATTAAGAGAAATTTGATGAGTATAACTCAACAATCCTACACCCAATGAAGACATCTTTTCATTGTTAGTGTGCAAGATAGATATTTCTGAATATGCAAGAATTTAGAGTACACCACAAGTTTTCCAAGACAGAATGCTCATCAAACAATGACTCCAAACAAGAACAGAAAGGAATTGAAATATAAATTCATCAAAGTGAGAAAAATTTAGAAGGAGAATTGTGTTGAATTATATTGGGTTGGCCAAAAAGTTCTTTTAGATTTTTCGGTAAGCTCTTACAGAAAAACCCGAATGAACTTTTCGGCCAACCCAGATAAAATTTTCACATTACTGGAAGAAATGTGAAGTGTTACATCCTCCTTGAAAGCAGCCTTGTGACAGAAGAAGTGACGGGATACTATATACAACTCTACACACATGAATTTGGCAACTTAGATAAAATTAACTATTTTCTTATAAATAGGAAAATATCACAACCCATCCAATATGAAAAGATGATTTAAGTAAATTGATTTTTAAAAGACTTTATTTTTTTAGAGTGGTTTTAGGTTTACAACAAAATTGAGAGGAAGTTACAAAGATTTCCCATATACCTCTTGCCCCCACACATGCATAGCCCCCTCCATTAGCAACATCACTTATCAGAGTGGTACATTTTTTAACAAGGATGAACCTACACTGACACATCATAATCACCCAAAGTCTATAGTTTACCTAACAATTCACTCTTGGTGTTGTACATTTTATAGATTTGGACAATTGAATAATAGCATATACATCATTAGACTACCACAGAGAGTATTTTGAATTCCCTAAAAATCAGTTGTGTTCTGCCTGTTCATCTCTCTCCCACTACAACCCTGGCAACAACTGATCTTTTATTGTCTCCATAGTTTTGTCTTTTGATCATGTCAAAACAGTTGGAATCATACAATATATAGTCTTTTCACACTGGCGTCTATCACTTAGTAATATGCATCTAAGGTTCTACTATGTCTTTTCATGGCTTGATAGCTCATTTCTTTTTAACACTGAAAAATATGCCATTTTCTGGACATACCATAGTTTCTCCATTCACCTACTGAAGGACATCTTGGTGTTTTCAGTTTTGGCAATTTTGAATAAGGCTGCTGTGAATATCTTTGTGCAGGTTTTTGTGTGGACATATGTTTCCAGCTCCTTTGGGTAAATACCAAGAAGGGTGATTGCTGGACAGTATGGTAAAAGTATGTTTAGTTTTGTAAGAAACTGCCAAATGGTCTTCCAAAGTTGCTATGTTGTTCAGCACTCCTACCAGAAATGAATGAGAGTTTCTGTTGCTCCACATTCTTACCAGCATTTGGTGTTTTCAGTGCTTTGGATTTCGGCCATTCTAATAGATCTGTAGTGGTATCCAATAAGTGTGTAGTGGTAGTTGGTTTAATTTTTATTTCCCTGATACATATAATGTGGAGCATCTTTGCATATGCTTATTTGCCATCTATATATCTTCTTTGGTGAGGTGTTTGTGAAGGTCTTTGGCCCATTTATCATCTAGGCATTTGTTTTCTTATTCTTCAGTTTTAAGAGTTTTTTGGTATATTTTGGGTAAGAGTCCTTTATCAGATGTGTCTTTTTCAAATATTTTCTTCCAGTCTATGGCTTATCTTCTCCTTCTTTTGACATTACCTTTCACAAAGCAGAAGTTTTTAATTTTGATTAAGTCTAGATCATCACTTATTCCTTTCATGGATCATACCTTTGATGTTGTATCTAAAAAGGCATCACCATATCCAAGGTCATATAGTTTTTCTCTTATGCTATATTCTAGGATTTTTATAGTTTTGCATTTTACATTTAGAGCTTTGATCCATTTTGAGTTACTTTTGAGGAAGTGTGTGTCTACACTCATTTTTTTGCATGTGGATGTCTAGTTGTTCTAGCAGCATTTGTTGAAAGGACTATCTTTGCTCTATTGTATTGCCTTTGATCCTTTGTCAAAGATTAGTTGACTGGTATTTATAGGGGGATATTTATGGGCTCTTTATTCTATTACACTGATCTATTTATCTATTCTTTTGCCAATACTACACTGTTTTGATTACTGTAGCTTTGTAGTGAGCCTAGAAATTGGGCAAAGTCGGACCTCCCGCTTTGTTCTTCTCTTTCAATACTGTGTTGGCTATTCTGCATCTTTTGTCCTGCCATATAAGCATTAGAATCAGTTTCCTGATACCCGTAAAGTAATTACTGGGATTTTGATTAGGATCACATATAATTTACAGAGTTGGGAAGAACTGACGTCTTAACAATATTGAGTCTTCCTATCCATGAATATAGAATATCACTATATTTATTACTTCTTTAATTTCATTCATCAGAGTTTTGTAGTTTTCTTCATAAAGATTTTGTGTATATTTTGTTAGATTTATGCATAAGTATTTCTTTTTTGGGGTGCTAAGGTAAATGGTTTTGTGTTTTTAATTTCAAATTCCTCATTCATTTTTGGTCTATAGAAAAGCAATTGACTTTTGTATATTAATTTTTTATTCTGAAACCTTGCTTTAATCTCTTATTAGTTCCAGGATTATTTTTGTTTCTCATATTTTCTGCATATATGATCATGTTATCTGCAAAAAAAGACAGTTTTATCTCTTCTTTTCCAATCTGTGTATCTTTTATTGCTTTTTCTTGTCATATAGCATTAGCTGGGAGTTTCAGCATGATATTGAAAAGATGAGAAGTTAGCCTGGCTGAAACCTTGAATTTGACCTTGTAAGATCCTCAGCACAGAATCCAGCTCAGCCAACTCAAACTGCTGATCAACAGAATAATAAATAATGAATATATAATGGAATAATAATTGGGTATGGTTTTAAGTTGATTAGTTTGTGGTAATTTTTTATGCAGCAAAGAAAACTAATACACTGATAATAAATCAGCTTTTACTTACAGAAATGGCAGTTTCATATGGTTAATCAAATAGATTTGCCTGTTAATCCCAATATTGAGCAAGGCAATAAAGTATTTCATGTATTATCCCAGGATATTCTTTATGAATATCCTTAATTCATTAAACTGAATTATGCGGTTGCTTTTTTGACTCTTAACTACTAATTTAAAATTATTTCCAAAATGTCATGATAGACTTTTTAACAGTTTCTTAATGTCAGGTGGCTACAGTATTGCAGAATATTTTTTAATGTAGGAAAAATTCTTATAAGTGATGAGGTAAATAAAATGTCAGTAATGTTATTGCTCAGCCTACAAATTCATCATAAGTCTTGTCTTGAAAAGTAGGATAAAACTGATCAATTAAAACTGGGTAAAAAGGGGGAATGACTCAAGAGATATGAAAAATGTGAAATTTTCTATACTTTCTTGTTCAATTTACTTATAACCCTCTAGCAGTATAGTCACTAAAACTACCTAATGGTAAGATAAACTAAAGGGAAAGCTGAACCTGTGCCTTATGATGAAACTTGGTTTTGCCTGGTAAAAGCAAAAGGAAAACCTGCTGCACTCTGGACAGTTGGGTCCCACAGGTTCACATTTCTAGGGAATTTTTTAAAAGTAGCTCTTCAAAATTTATTCTTCATTGGTTCAGCACTGATAATAAAAATGTGTTTCTTTGATATTCTTAATATTCACTCTGATAACTGGTATTTGTCAGTTTAATAACTTTCATTGTCCTAATGTTTCCATAAGTATAAACAGAATGAGTGGATACAATTGTATTGTAAAACAGGTGGTTAAAACATAATCTTGATACAATGAAAGACTTCATATGCACAAGAACTAGCCCTTTAAGGAAAGAATTTTAAGTAATAAAAATATTACTTCCCATAGAAATTATTTGATTTGAAAATAAATAGTAAAAACTAAGGCACTTATACACACTTTATGACTTTGCCACTCTTACATGGCAATATGGCTGAATTTTCAATCCCAAGTGTTATTCTCTTTTGCTCAGAGGATAGATGGAGAAAACCCCTTTGAAAAGATCAGTTTTCTTTGCTTCTTCAATAGCATTTGTTGATTACATTTTCCATCAATCATTCACTGCTCTATGGAATGTTTTATCGTCCAATAAGTAAAACATCTTTGTCTCTAAAATGTAATTTCTGGAAAATGCTCTCAAGATTTGGCTTCCCCATAGCTGACAAAAACTGAAGAGATAGAACACAAGTGTAGTCTCTTTTTCCCAAGTGGATTTCAATACAATTTATTTTAATCATCCCCTGTAGGCTTGCTCATTTATCTTGTTGATTAGTGCAGTTGACACTTCTATTCTGGAATATATTTTATGGTATACTATACCTTCAGGCTTCACTCCAATTTGTAGGATATCTATTTCATCAAGACAGTGATTATAAATAAAACAAATAGTGCTATATGAATTTTAAAATAGTCTCAGTCTAATGTCAGGTCAAAGCAAAATGATTACATTCCCAAAACCATAAAATATATTTTAGAAGTTCTCAATAACTATTTGTTAAGATAGTTTTAAGCTATTTTACTGTAGACTTTTAAATAAGATTCTAGCTGCCAACATAAATGAGAGAATAAAAAAAAAAAAAAAGAGGTAATTGATTTTTTTGCAAAGCATGGACATATTTTCCATCCAGAGGGAACACACAGACAACTCCCAGAGATACCAATTCAAGAACAGAACCAGCAGCAGGTAGTGAGGATGTCAGCCAACAACGCTGAAACTAAAATTGACATGTCTAAAAAACCCTAAATATCAAGTAGTATCAAAAATGATATTATACATTGCATTTTACCCTCTGAAGTAAAAATAAAATATTTTTCTGACCTGAGCAATTTGCTGATAGAGCAGAGTATGTTTGAAGGAATTTTTTTGTTGATATATATTTTTCATTACTTTTTTGATTAAGAGTTAGCTGCACAAACAGTTACTGAATACCCAGCATCTAAAGAGGGAAGCAGGGAACAGATGTTTAATAATTTATTCTTATAATTCTCTATCATGAAAAATTTTGGTTACTTTTCTAGCATTAAAAAAAAAAAAAAAAAAAAGAATGTACCAAATGCCACTGAATGGCATTTTTAAATTGGCTAAAATGGTGAATTTTCACTCTTTACTGGTGAATGTTATATGTGTTTTGCCACAGTAAAAATAAGTTAATTCATATGCCTTTAGTGAAAACATGTTTTTCCCAAGTTCAATAAGAAAAAACTCACAAGTTATACATATAGGCCTCTCTTAGGACTGAAACCTGCACTGTCAAAGACATTTCCACCAGTGGCCACATGTGAATATTAAGCACTTAATATGTGGCTACTTCAACTAGGCAAGTTAATTTTTTAATTTTATTTATTTGTTTATTTATTTATTCATTTATTGTTATTATTGTTTGTTAATTGTCTGCTCTGGTACATATCTACTCTCTTAACTATTCAACTGGAACATGTAGTGGGTTGGTTAATGGAAAAAAATCAGTTAAAGAAGAGAATTATAAAAAATGAAGTATACAAGCACAATTTTAATAATTTATTTAAACTTAAAACATAAACATATACTCGTCCATTGGTTGGTTGTTGGTTGTTGTTTGTAGGAACTAGGCCTTTTCACCATAATGCACTTTCTACCACTACTAATTTCAGTTTCTTTAAAGTGAAGTGACAGGTTTTTGAACAAATCCGAGAGCAGGATCTTTAGAGATTTGTATGTTTTCCTCAGTTCTTCCCTGTTTTCTCATCCATACCTAATTCCACTTTTAAAACTCAAGTGTTTCCAAAGCATTTGGCCTTTTTTTCTTCTCTTGAACTATCAGTTAACCTAGTTTTTAATGAATCACACAGCTACGAGTAACAGTGGCATGAATGTTTTGGTGACACACCTGATTAACTCTTGGTGTGCCCACAACCCAGTGAGGAGATAAATGTGAGCCACAGCACTGAACAGGAATAGGCCAGGTCCATAGGCATCAGTACTCTTCCGAGTGCTGGCGAAGAGATGGTTAAGTGGACGCTGGCTAAGATAATTTCTCTGTCCTAACAAGGAATGACAGGCATTGGCATTTGGACTTCAGAAGGTAGGAGGAAAGATTCTGAAGCAGGAATGCCTGGATGAGGTACTGCCGTGGCCAGTAAAAGGGTACCATGATCAGAGAGTTTGTCCCAGCAAGGAGTGAAGGGGCACAGAAAAGTTCTGTTTATTAAGCACTTCTCTTGTGCCCACCCCTTTACAGGCATTATTTCATAGAATGGTCATTGTGTCCCTCATTTTCAGATGAAGTCATTGAGCATTTTCCAGAAACATGTAGATCTGGAATTAGGAAACTATTCTGTCAAATGTCAAAACCAGTCTGTTCAACCAGTATTGGTTGAATGTGGCTATGCTCACCAGGTGATTCTGATGCAGAAGGTTCATGAAAACACAATGTCACCTTCACAAGGAACTACCGAGATGGCCAGCCAGAAAGGGAGGAAGCACTGCTGAGTAGGGAATGGCGTGGTTTGAGAGGGATGGAGTGGTTTGCTGGAGCCAGCTCATACCACCTTGCAAGAGCCAATTGTTAAATCAAAGAAATTTTATGAGTTGCTTCTTAAATACAGTCATTATTTACAAAAAAATTATATAAACCTGCAATTAAATATATTATACAATGAACAAAGGCAATAAACACTCAAAATTCATCACTTCTTAATTATGTTAATTTTTCCACATAATTATCTTCTATGTTCTTAAGGTTATTTGTGTCTATTGCATCTGTATGGGCGAGATGCTATATGCATTAGTTATCTGGTGTTGCAAAACAAATTACAGTGGCAGCTCAATTATGAAACCTGTCTGATGGTTTCAGGTATAAATCGATTATTTCTTTTCATCAGAGTTTTTCACCAGTCAGTTTTTCCTCCCTACTAACTGCACCCCAGATTGTAGTTGTTAAGGATTTGTTGCAATTTGCTTTTCTAGTTAGAACACTGGAATTAGTAACAGAGTATTAAAAATGCATTAAACAGAACAGTAATTTTCATTTACCCTTTGCATATTTCCATCTTGCACAGTACGCAACAGTTTTGTTTCATAACAGAATTCTTACTGAGCAGATACAATAGCTAGCAGGGAAGTAGGACTAAGAATTCACAGTTGAAATGACACTATTGTAATAATGTTTACTGAGTTTTGTTGAAATAGGGAATAATTTGTCTTAGAACATGCAATACGTATTTTCCTTTGGGGGGAAGAAATTGAGGAGTGATTTTTATAGTATGTTTTTTTTATTAGCATAGTTAGTAATCATTGAAATGGCTATGATAGTCAAAGTAGGCAAAGAAAAAAGTTAAATCAATTTTCTGACTCCCCTCTACATAATGAGATCAAGACTGTATTCACATTGATTTACTCTCCAGGATTAACTAAAAGCCCCAAAACAGGTCTCTATGTATACCTGGATCGGAAAGTCACTTTCTCTTATAAGTGCAGGATAATTTCCTCATTAAAACTTCAAAAGAACAAGTTGTAGAATTATGTCTGCTCGAGAGATGTTTTTTCTCTTTGTGCACAAAATAATTTTCCATGTACTGTCAGAGGTTCAGTGATACTGCAGTAACATGGAAATGACCAGGATTATTCCAGGGCTTTTCATTTTACTCTTTCTTAAAAGAAAAAGTCTGCCAAATGTCAAGTACTGTTTCTGCTGCTAGGATGGCTTTGTAAAATTTTAACAAAATTATTTTCTCATAAATATAAACCCTGGACACACACAAGCAAAAACTACTGGAGGGATTTGGAGAACAAAACAAAGTAGACACATTTTGGACGGCAGTTGAATCTCAGGGGAAAGGTTTGCTGAGTGACTAATGGTGGCTAATGACCCAAGAGGGAAAAAGTCCATCATCTTTCTGGCCTGAAAAGAGTGGGAGAAAATTTTGGGGACTCCTTGGCCCGTGCAGAGTGAGAGGGGTTACTGATCAAAAACAAACAACAAACAAAAAACCTAAACTATGGTAATCCCAAATTCTGTATATTAACTTTACCTGTCTCTGGCTGACCACAAGCCAAGCATGTGCAGACAGACTCAAAGCACTGAGTATAAAAGGATTAATGAGTTGCCCCTGCACCATCACCACCAACGTAAAACAGATTTTGCCTTGAAAACAGTTTGAATATAACCAGGTTAATGGCTTGCTTAAATAAAAATGCGACAATCTTCACAAGAATATATCAGAATGTTGATTCTCCATGACATAATATTGACAATGTCAGTGTTACAACCTAAAATCAATAGACATACAAGAAAAAAAAAATGACCCATTCTGAAGGAAAAATAATATCAACAGAGGCCAATGCAAGATGATTTGATGTTGAAATTATCAGAAAGCAGCTACTATACTTATGCTTAATGAGGTAAAAAAAGAAAATACACAATGAAGAATGAAAAGACAAGAAATTTCAGCAGAGGAATACAAAAAACAAAAGAGACCTGAATGCAAATTTTAGAACTGAAAATTATAATATTTAAATTTAAAAATATCTGGCTGGGAAAATGGAGATATACATGCTGAACAACCACTAGGGTGACCACCAAAATATAACTGCAAAGTGACTTCTAAATTTTAAAAAAAATTCTAAAAAACTTAAAACATAGAAAGAGAAGAAAAAAAAAAAGGGGGAGAATGCAGAAACCAAAAATGTCATTTCACACCATCCAACATACATTCTACAGTTTTTACTTTAAATTTTATCGCTATTCTAACCCTCCACTGGAATGTAACATGTGAAAGCAAGGATCTTTTTCTGTTTTAATGTATTTATTTATACATTTTTAAACTAATTTCAATCTTAGATTCCCTGAATACCTGACACACATTAGCTTCTTAACAACTATTGGTTGGATAAATGAATAAGTTCCAGATTTAATGTAATTTTTATCTATTAAGGTAGAATTAATAATCTAATGTGAGCCAAATATACCCATTTAAGATAATAAAGGACAATCATTTATATTCTTCACCTGAGTGCTAAATTCAATTGCATGTTTTCTGAAGCTTCCTATTATTATAATCATATATTCTTAATTTTTGAATTGTAATATGATTTCTGGATGGTTGGCAGCTCAAGTTATCATTTTAAATCTTATCAAGAAAAGCCTGAGTAGAGTTGAGTGACCCTCAGTGGAGTCTGGTAGAACTCGGATTAGCAAGGGTTCCAGATGCTTTATGCTGGTACAAATGCTGTATTAATTTCTTAAGCTTATTCAATTGAGCTACACAGTTCTTGAGGGACCCTTGTTATAACATTTTGATATTCTAACATGTGGTCCCAGAAGCAAAAATTCAATTGCAGGAGTATCTTAAGAAGTTGGGTAGGAGGGTTACTTGAAGTTAGTGATTTTGTGCATATTCATAATTACTGGTTTTATTATTCTGATATTTGGAATTGATGCATATGTTTTACATTAAATAGTATAAGTATATAAAGTACTTTTCAAGGTATCTGTCACGTTATTTGTCTTAAAATATAAGTAGATAGATAGTACTAGATGAAGTTAAAACAGTGCTTTAATTACTTCAGACTAGCCTTATCTGTTTATGTGGACAAGCAAGCCTTAAGATTACCTCTGGGTTTGCTAAGGTCTTGATTGGAGAGAGAGAGAGAAGTCAGAGAGAGAGACAGAGAGACACAGAGACAGAGACAGAGAGTTTGAGTGAAAATGGTTTCCAATATTTATTTCCATGTTCCAACAGATTACCACAGTGCAAGAACACTTATGACTAAACTATTACAAGGTGTGCAGTCAAGCCACCAGCTGTAGCTTCTGGGTATCTGGAAAAATTAGAATAGATAAGAGAATGAGAATGACCCAAGAGAAATGGATTATTCCTACAACCAATCATATATTAAGCAGTTCCCTGAAATGACTAGTTTTCACTTTTTTAAAAAATTAATTAATTTATTTATTTTTGGCTGTGTTGGGTCTTCATTGCTGTGGGTGGGCTTTCTCTAGTTGCAGTGAGCGAGGGCTACTCTTCATTGCGGTGTGCAGGCTTCTCCTTGCAGTGGCCTCTCTTGTTGCGGAGCACGGGCTATAGGCGCGCAGGCTTCAGTAGTTGTGGCTCATGGGCTCTAGAGCTCAGGCTCAGTAGTTGTGGCGCACAGGCTTAGCTGCTCCGCGGCACGTGGGATCTCCCCAGACCAGGGCTTGAACCCGTGTTCCCTGCACTGGCAGTCAGATTCTCAACCACTGTGCCACCAGGGAAGCCCTAGTTTTCACTTTTATGTAAGACAAATTTTAATAAGTTAAGAAATGGAGGAAACATCATGGGAGCTCAACCATCTCACTGGATCTTTACCAAAACCTTTGTGGGGGGTCCAGGGGACAGAAACAAAACAATAAAAGTCTATCACACATGGCCTAAGTCTTAAGAAACTCAAATGAAAATTTTTACATTAAAAAATAAGAGACAACCATTCATTTAGTAAAGAAACATTAACAGGGCCACTTGGGAGGTTTCATTACACAAGTCAGAAATATTCCTTAAAAAAATAAACTACTTTAATAAGTTAGTTCTGAAAAACTTATTCATTAATTTAAACATGGGTCTGGTGGAAACTGCTCATCTCTCTCAAAAGTTCAACTGTATGCCTCACCTGGGTACCAGAGAACTCACTTTCAGGATTGATCATTGGCATGGCCGCCATGTGCTGCCTGCTATGGGCACGATGTTCAGCAGGGCACTTCCACTGTTCTCCAGGGTGTCTCTGCAGGCTACTTGGGTTTCTGCAAAATCGGGTGGCTTGGTTACAATCACAGGAAGGCTGAAGGACATATCATTTTTGTGACATTGCTTCAGAATCACATGGAATCATTTCTGCTGCACTTTCTTGGTTGACCTAGTTAGAAAATTCTGCCCAGTTTCAAGGGAAGAAGATGTTATCAACCCCTAATGACTCAGGAGTGGTAAAATTCTGGAAATGTGGTGGTTGCCATCTTTGGAAAATCCAAACTTCCACACTTGGCCCCTTTATGATCTACCCACAATATTTCTGACAAAATAAGCTCTTTAGCCTTCAGTGAAAAATGTTAAAAGCTCATGTTTCCACACTTATATTATTCGAGCAATTTTAGATGCTTAAGTTCAACATTGATGAAGTAAGTTTTAATGTTTCAGTTGTTCTGCTAAATTTATTCACAAATATTTATAATTGCTGGCTTATATTTACCACTTTACATAAATCTAGGACATGTCTTCATGCAAGTATGATAATTTTTATTATGCTGAATAAACAATGTATTTAATTACTCCTAAAAATTATAAAAATCTTTATCAAACTACAGCATAATTAACCAAACTATTGACAATGATTTTTTACTTCTCTTCCTTTTGACTTTATTTTTTTACTTCTATACCTTTTAATTTCAAATTGCTCTATTCTAAATTATATTTAAATTAGAATATTTTTAGAAGTTCATTTTTTGGTTATATTTTAAAGAGATAGAGAATATCAGTTTGTTACAACATAATATCTCTTTCTTAGGCATTTCTTGGACTTTTCTTTGAAAATAAATGAGGAAAATATGGAATTGTTTATAAAAGTGTTTTTCTTTGTCTATTTATATTAAGTTAGTGGCAGTTTCTGATAGTTTTCCAGATACATAAATATATTTTGATAATTATTCCTAACCATAGTCAGAAAAATTCCAATGAATATTGTGAATATAGTAAAATGAAACATACACAAATCTTCCAATATGTACAGACATTAGAAATCTATCTCAGCACAGATGTTGGCCATCACTATCAATTGACAGATAAATTGTTGGTTTAGGGCTACCTTTTGGCTGAGACAACTAAATGAGGCACCTGAATTCTAGTCTACTGTATAAGATATACATGGTCCTCAAAAGTAAGGTCATATATCAATAAATACAAGTATTAAGAATTATATTGATAACAAAAGCAATCCTTTTCATATATAAAGTCTATTTTTCTGGCACAAACACTATTTTTCTAGTCATTTCTATGTTTACCTCAACATTAGTAATGAAGCAAGTCATGAATATAAGCAGTGATTAGAAAGAAAGCCTAAAATAATTGTCTTAATTCCTTTCATTTTCCAATTAAAACTAATAGGATAATGTATGATGACAGTGCAAGCCAAAAGGAAAGGTGCAATTGTTTTTCTAAATGTATCAGATAAAACTTGTGATCAGGTGAAGACTTTTTACTTGGTTTGCTTCAGTTTTGCCTTTTACTGCTTTCATTTCAGCAACTAAAAGTTTGTGGTTGTCAGCCAAAACAAATTTATCTTCTGTTGAATTTCATTTTATGGAATTTCTGGATGAGGGTTGGTTTCCAGTGTGCAGAGAAGTGATTATAATAGAAATATTTAACCTATGAAAGTGTTCTTTGAAATTACAAATTATAGGAAACCGATTAAATTGACCACCATTTGTTGTCTTCCACAAATAATAAATTTTTATCCAATGAAGCTTCAATTGCTTAAATATTTTTGGTAATCTCTCCTCAAAAAATGTTACCCAAATATATGAATAAAGCACGGGAACTTACTGGTATTTTCATATCTCTTGTGGAGAAAATTATTTTTCCTCATTGTTAATTTAATTTTCTAAAAAATTAAATGTATCTTCAATAAATGGAAAACATTGTCCTTGAGATAATGGGACTGTTAAAATTAAAGTAATTGATTCATATTTAACCCATTTATAGAAAAATATCCTAAAAAACAATTTCAATATATGTTTTCACCAGTTGATTTTACAAGGTATTTTATACTGACTATTGAAAAATTAGGATATTTAGTTCTCTTGATTTTCTATACTTAATTCAAATGTTAAAAGTAATTTTATCTTTGAGAATAGCTCTCACTTTTCTTCTCTATTTCATCGTTTTGTGTCAACTTTCTCCAGAATGTTTCAAACAATAAAGCATGTAACTTAGCCTAAAATTTATGAAAGTACTCTTTACAAATTATATCACTGATATCCTAAAATTGCTGAGAAAATGTATATTAAGCAATTATTTTATTATAAATTTTAAAAACACATTTTTCTTCTATTTTGTATCTTATTATACAGTTGAATAAAATAGTGTACTATGAAACCCTAATTCAATAACAATTTCTGTTAGCATTTTATGCTAAAAATAAATCCAGATTATTCAAGTATCCATTTGGTATGGTAAGTATTTAAAATTATACCAGATTCTTCTACCAGATAACATGCCTTGAGGCTTTCTTAACAGACTATAAATTCTGGAGCCAGCCTACTTGGGTTTAAATCCTTGCTCTACCATTTCCTGTCACCTTAGGAGCAACATTTTACCAGTCTCCTTCAGGTACTATCCGTAAAATGGTGAAAGTGAAAATGGTACATCACTTATGATATTGGCCTGGGAATTAAATATTTTATCTAAATGTTTAGCATATGATCTGTCTTTTAAAAAGTATATATGTTACTTTTTAAATGATTTTTCTGCCCAGGACCATTAGGACCATCTGTTCAGGTGATGCAAATGATTTTAGAGTTGGTCTTATCAAAAATAATTGCTAGCGATGTAAACACTAATTATCTACAAAAATTAATTCTCTCAAAAGCAAATAAAAATGACATTTAAATTTTCCTTTTCTTAATGTTTGTTCTGTAACTTTCCTATATTAACTTGAAAGAGGAAAAGCATCACTTTATCTCATTGTTTCTGCCTCAAGAGCACTGACTTTAATACAGAAAAATGATAATGATTGCAGATTTTCTAGCGATTCATTTTACTGATTCAGCACACTTATTTGATAATAAGCACATATGTATTTTCTGTTTGCAAATTTTACAGTGCAGTTCTCTAAGTACTCTACGTGAGACATCTCAATATTATAAATGGCTTTTAAGCAAGCACATCAAAGCACAACTGACTTTTTTCCTTGTATTTATTCATTTACTTATCCACTAGAGGGAAGTAAAGCACACAATACCTGTCCATGGTGCATTTCAATGGTTGGGTTACTAGACCTTATCAAGACTCTTTACTATCGCATTATTCTAGTAGCTATGTTCTTCTCTCAGACTCAGAGTAAAGCCAAGAGATAATATTCCTTCAATTACATGGTTTTCAGTATGCTGATAACTTTTAATCTCAGCTAGATTGTTGATAACTAAAAAAAGAAAAATTAAATCCAGGGCATAGACTCACTTTACAAATGTCCATTTTGGAAAATGAGGGAGACAACTCATATACTGTACTTTGAAATAGTCTCAATTATTTTAAACTAAAGTAGTTTTATACGATTACTGATTTATATAAATTAGTCTAAAAAGTATGAGAATAATAATAATTTCCAAGTATTTATAATTCTTTATTAATTTATTTAGTCTACACATCGTATTGTGTATTAATTATGTTCAGATGACTCTGCTACCCGAATGCTGTGAAATAGGAGAAAAATAATATTAGCGAAATAATAATAACATAGTTTAGATAAATAAAGGACCAAATTAGTAATAGCTTTTTTTCCTTACTTTTTTGTTTCTTAAAAGGAAAGATTGAAAAGGATTTAGATGATTCAGTGTATACCAGATAAGTCAGGCCTTAAGAAATTACTGTGCTGTCCTCAGTAAAACAAGGTTGCAAAACGTCATAACAATGGGAATGATTAACTCTCTTTTTCAGTTTTGGATGTGTAAGTTTAGAGTAGGACAAAATCAAACAAATGAAAATAATTGGCAAATAAATATACCACACTGGAGTGTATTTTGTAGAATCTATATTCCTTTTATAATATATGTTTATTATTGAAATTTTAAATGACAATATCACTTTTCAAATGACAATATCACTTCCACTTTACCAAATAACTTGACTTTTTGAGTCTTTTTTTTTTTTTTTTTAACATCTTTATTGAAGTATAATTGCCTTACAATGGTGTGATAGCTTCTGCTTTATAACAAAGTGAATCAGTTATACATATACAATATGTTCCCATTTCTCTTCCCTCTTGCATCTCCTTCCCTCCCACCCTCCCCATCCCATCCCTCTAGGTGGTCACAAAGCACTGAGCTGATCTCCCTGTGCTATGCGGCTGCTTCCCACTAGTTATCTATTTTACATTTGGTAGTGTATATATGTCCATGACACTCTCTTATCCTGTCACATCTCACCCCACCCCCTCCCCATATCCTCAAGTCCATTCTCTAGTAGGTCTGTGTCTTTATTCCCGTCTTGCCACTAGGTTCTTCATGGCCTTTTTTTTTTTTTTTTTTCCCTTAGATTCCGTATATATGTGTTAGCATACGGTATTTGTTTTTCTCTTTCTGACTTACTTCACTCTGTATGACAGACTCTAACTCCATCCACCTCATTAAAATACCTCCATTTCATTTCTTTTTATGGCTGAGTAATATTCCATTGTATATATGTGCCACATCTTCTTTATCCATTCATCTGTCGATGGACATTTAGGTTGCTTCCATGTCCTGGCTATTGTAAATAGAGCTGCAATGAACATTTTGGTACATGACTCTTTTTGAACTATGGTTTTCTCAGGGTATATGCCCAGTAGTGGGATTGCTGGGTCGTATGGTAGTTCTATTTGTAGTTTTTTAAGGAACCTCCATACTGTTCTCCATAGTGGCTGTATCAATTTACATTCCCACCAACAGTGCAAGAGTGTTCCCTTTCCTCCACACCCTCTCCAGCATTTATTGTTTCTAGATTTTTTGATGATGGCCATCCTGACCGGTGTGAGATGATATCTCATTGTAGTTTTGATTTGCATTTCTCTAATGATTAATGATGTTGAGCATTCTTTCATGTGTCTGTAGGCCATCTGTATATCTTCTTTGGAGAAATGTCTATTTAGGTCTTCGGCCCATTTTTGGATTGGGTTGTTCGTTTTTTTGATATTGAGCTGCATGAGCTGCTTGTAAATTTTGGAGATTAATCCTTTGTCAGTTGCTTCATTTGCAAATATTTTCTCCCATTCTGAGGGTTGTCTTTTGGTCTTGTTTATGGTTTCCTTTGCTGTGCAAAAGCTTTTAAGTTTCATTAGGTCCCATTTGTTTATTTGTGTTCTTATTTCCATTTCTCTGGGAGCTGGGTCAAAAAGAATCTTGCTGTGATGTATGTCATAGAGTGTTCTGCCTATGTTTTCCTCTAAGAGTTTGATAGTGTCTGCCCTTACACTTAGGTCTTTAATCCATTTTGAGTTTATTTTTGTGCATGGTGTCAGGGAGTGTTCTAATTTCATACTTTTACATGTACCTGTCCAATTTATCCAGCACCACTTATTGAAGAGGCTGTCTTTTCTCCACTGTATATGCTTGCCTCCTTTATCAAAAATAAGGTGCCCATATGTGTGTGGGTTTATCTCTGGGCTTTCTATCCTGTTCCATTGATCTATATTTCTATTTTTGTGCCAGTACCAAACTGTCTTGATTACTGAAGCTTTGTAATATAGTCTGAAGTCAGGGAGCCTGATTCCCCCAGCTCCATTTTTCGTTCTCAAGATTGCTTTGGCTATTCGGGGTCTTTTGTGTTTCCATACAAATTGTGAAATTTTTTGTTCTAGTTCTGTGAAAAATGCCAGTGGTAGTTTGATAGGGATTGCATTGAATCTGTAGATTGCTTTGGGTAGTAGAGTCATTTTCACAATGTTGATTCTTCCAATCCAGGAACATGGTATATCTCTCCATCTATTTGTATCATCTTTCATTTCTTTCATCAGTGTCTTATAATTTTCTGCATACAGGTCTTTTGTCTCCTTATGTGGGTTTATTCCTAGATATTTTATTCTTTTTGTTGCAATGGTAAATGGGAGTGTTTTCTTAATTTCACTTTCAGATTTTTCGTCATTAGTGTATAGAAATGCAAGAGATTTCTGTGCATTAATTTTGTATCCTGCTACTTTACCAAATTCATTGATTAGCTCTAGGAGTTTTCTGGTAGCATCTTTAGGATTCTCTATGTATAGTATCATGTCATCTGCAAATAGTGACAGCTTTACTTCTTCTTTTCCGATTTGGATTCCTTTTATTTCTTTGTCTTCTCTGATTGCTGTGGCTAACACTTCCAAAACTATGTTGAATAATAGTGGTGAGAGTGGGCAACCTTGTCTTGTTCCTGATCTTAGTGGAAATGGTTTCAGTTTTTCACCATTGAGGACAATGTTGGCTGTGGGTTTGTCATCTATGGCCTTTATTATGTTGAGGAAAGTTCCCTCTATGCCTACTTTCTGCAGGGCTTTTATCATAAATGGGTGTTGAATTTTGTCGAAAGCTTTCTCTGCATCTATTGAGATGATCATATGGTTTTTCTCCTTCAATTTGTTAATATGATGTATCACATTGATTGATTTGCGTATATTGAAGAATCCTTGCATTCCTGGGATAAACCCCACTTGATCATGGTGTATGATCCTTTTAATGTGCTGTTGGATTCTCTTTGCTAGTATTTTGTTGAGGATTTTTGCATCTATGTTCATCAGTGATATTGGCCTGTAGTTTTCTTTCTTTGTGACATCTTTGTCTGGTTTTGGTATCAGGGTGATGGTGGCCTCGTAGAATGAGTTTGGGAGTGTTCCTCCCTCTGCAATATTTTGGAAGAGTTTGAGAAGGATAGGTGTTAGCTCTTCTCTAAATGTTTGATAGAATTCACCTGTGAAGCCATCTGGTCCTGGGCTTTTGTTTGTTGGAAGGTTTTTAATCACAGTTTCAATTTCAGTGCTTGTGATTGGTCTGTTCATATTTTCTATTTCTTCCTGGTTCAGTCTCGGCAGTTTGTGCATTTCTAAGAATCTGTCCATTTCTTCCAGGTTGTCCATTTTATTGGCATAGAGTTGCTTGTAGTAATCTCTCATGATCTTTTGTATTTCTGCAGTGTCAGTGGTTACTTCTCCTTTTTCATTTCTAATTCTATTGATTTGAGTCTTTTCCCTTTTTCTCTTGATGAGTCTGGCTAATGGTTTATCAATTTTGTTTATCTTCTCAAAGAGCCAGCTTTTAGTTTCATTGATTTTTGCTATTGTTTCCTTCATTTCTTTTTCATTTATTTCTGACCTGATCTTTATAATTTCTTTCCTTCTGCTGGCTTTGGGGTTTTTTTGTTCTTCTTTCTCTAATTGCTTTAGGTGCAAGGTTAGGTTGTTTATTCGAGATGTTTCCTGTTTCTTGAGGTAGGCTTGTATTGCTATAAACTTCCCTCTTAGCACTGCTTTTGCTGCGTCCCATAGGTTTTGGGTCGTCGTATCTCCATTGTCATTTGTTTCTAGGTATTTTTTGATTTCCCCTTTGATTTCTTCAGTGATCACTTCGTTATTAAGTAATGTATTGTGTAGCCTCCATGTGTTTGTATTTTTGACAGATCTTTTCCTGTAATTGATATCTAGTCTCATAGCGTTGTGGTCGGAAAAGATACTTGATACGATTTCAATTTTCTTAAATTTACCAAGGCTTGATTTGTGACCCAAGATATGATCTATCCTGGAGAATGTTCCATGAGCACTTGAGAAAAATGTGTATTCTGTTGTTTTTGGGTGGAATGTCCTATAAATGTCAATTAAGTCCATCTTGTTTAATGTATCATTTAAAGCTTGTGTTTCCTTATTTATTTTCATTTTGGATGATCTGTCCATTGGTGAAAGTGGGGTGTTAAAGTCCCCTACTATGATTGTGTTGCTGTCGATTTCCCCTTTTATGGCTGTTAGTATTTGCCTTATGTATTGAGGTGCTCCTATGTTGGGTGCATAAATATTTACAATTGTTATACCTTCCTCTTGGATCGATCCCTTGATCATTATATAGTGTCCTTCTTTGTCTCTTGTAATAGTCTTTATTTTAAAGTCTATTTTGTCTGATATGAGAATTGCTACTCCAGCTTTCTTTTGATTTCCATTTGCGTGGAATATCTTTTTCCATCCCCTCACTTTCAGTCTGTATGTGTCCCTAGGTCTGAAGTGGGTCTCTTGTAGACAGCATATATATGGGTCTTGTTTTTGTATCCATTCAGCCAGCCTGTGTCTTTTGGAGGGAGCATTTAATCCATTTACATTCAAGGTAGTTATCAATATGTATGTTCCTATTCCCATTTTCTTAAATGTTTTGGGTTTGTTATTGTAGGTGTTTTCCTTCTCTTGTGTTTCTTGCCTAGAGAAGTTCCTTTAGCATTTGTTGTAAAGCTGGTTTGGTGGTGCTGAACTCTCTCAGCTTTTGCTTGTCTGTAAAGGTTTTAATTTCTCCATCGAATCTGAATGAGATCCTTGCTGGGTAGTGTAATCTTGGTTGTAGGTTTTTCTCCTTCATCACTTTAAGTATATCCTGCCACTCCCTTCTGGCTTGCAGAGTTTCTGCTGAAAGATCAGATGTTAACCTTATGGGGATTCCCTTGTGTGTTATTTGTTTTTTTTCTCTTGCTGCCTTTAATATGTTTTCCTTATATTTAATTTTTGACAGTTTGATTAATATGTGTCTTGGTGTGTTTCTCCTTGGGTTTATCCTGTATGGGACTCTCTGTGCTTCCAGGACTTGATTAACTATTTCCTTTCCCATATTAGGGAAGTTTTCAACTATAATCTCTTCAAATATCTTCTCAGTCCCTTTCTTTTTCTCTTCTTCTTCTGGGACCCCTATAATTCGAATGTTGGTGCGTTTAATGTTGTCCCAGAGGTCTCTGAGACTGTCCTCAGTTCTTTTCATTCTTTTTTCTTTATCCTGCTCTGCAGTAGTTATTTCCACCATTTTATCTTCCAGGTCACTTATCCTTTCTTCTGCCTCAGTTATTCTGCTATTGATTCCATCTAGAGTATTTTTAATTTCATTTATTGTGGTTTTCATCATTGCTTGGTTCCTCTTTAGTTCTTCTACGTCCTTGTTAAATGTTTCTTGCATTTTGTCTATTCTATTTCCAAGATTTTGGATCATACTTACTATCATTATTCTGAATTCTTTTTCAGGTAGACTACCTATTTCCTCTTCATTTGTTAAGTCTGGTATGTTCTGACGCTGCTCCTTCATCTGCTGTGTGTTTTTCTGTCGTCTCATTTTGCTTATCTTACTGTGTTTGGGGTCTCCTTTTCACAGGCTGCAGGTTCGTAGTTCCTGTTGTTTTTGGCATCTGTCCCCAGTGGCTAAGGTTGGTTCAGTGGGTTGTGTAGGCTTCCTGGTGGAGGGAACTAGTGCCTGAACTCTGGTGGATGAGGTTGGATCTTGTCTTTCTGGTGGGCACGTCCACGTCTGGTGGTGTATTTTAGGGTGTCTGTGGCCTTATTATGATTTTAGGCAACCTCTCTTCTAATGGATGGGGCTGTGTTCCTGTCTTGCTAGTTGTTTGGCATAGGGTGTCCAGCACTGTAGCTTGCTGGTCGTTGAGTGAAGCTGGGTCTTGATGTTGAGATGGAGATCTCTGAGAGATTTTTGCCGTTTGGTATTACGTGGAGCTGGGAGGTCTCTTGTGGACCAGTGTCCTGAAGTTGGCTCTCCCACCTCAGAGGCACGGCCCTGATGCCTGGCTGGAGCACCAAGAGCCTTTCGTCCACACGGCTCAGAGTAAAAGGGAGAAAAAATAGAAAGAAAGAAAGAAAGAGGCTATAATATAGTGAAGTAAAATAAAGCTATTGTAAAGCAAAGCTATACAGACAAAATCGCACCCAGAAGCATATACATATACACTCACAAATAAAAGGAAAAGGGGAAAAATTAATATATCCTGCTCCCAAAGTCCACCTCCTGAATTTGGGATGATTCGTTGTCTATTCAGGTATTCAACAGATGCAGGCACATCAAGTTGTTTGTGGAGTTTTAATCCGCTGCTTCTAAGGCTGCTGGGAGAGATTTCCCCTTATCTTCCCTGTTCGAACAGCTCCTGGGGTTCAGCTTTGGATTTGGACCCGCCTCTGCGTGTAGGTCGCCTGAGGGCATCTATTCCCCGCCCAGACAGGACGGGGTTAAAGGAGCAGCTGCTTCGGGGGCTCTGGCTCCCTCAGGCCGCGGGGAGGGAGGTGTACAGAGGAGGCGGGGTGAGCCTGCGGCGGCCGAGGCCGGCGTGACGTTGCACCAGCCTGAGGCGGGCAGTGCGTTCTCCCGGGGAACTTGTCCCCGGATCACGGGACCCTGGCAGTGGCGGGCTGCACAGGCTCCCGGGAGGGGCGATGTGGAGAGTGACCTGTGCTCACACACAGGCTTTTTGGAGGCGGCAGCAGCAGCCCCAGCGTCTCATGCCCGTCTCTGGGGTCCGTGCTGATCGCCGCGGCTCGCGCCTTTCTCTGGAGTTCGTTTAGGCGGCACTCTGAATCCCCTCTCCTTGCGCGCAGCGAAACAAAGAGGCAAGAAAAAGTCTCTTGCCTCTTCGGCAGCTGCAGACCTTTTCCCGGACTCCCTACCAGCCAGCTGTGGTGCGCTAACCCCTTCAGGCTGTGTTCACGCCGCCAGCCCCAGTCCTCTCCCTGCGATCCGACCGAAGCTGGAGCCTCAGCTCCCAGCCCCGCCCGCCCCGGCGGGTGAGCAGACAAGCCTCTCGGGCTGGTGAGCGCTGCTCGGCGCCGAGCCTCTGTGCGGGAGTCTCTCCGTTTTTCCCTCTGTGCCCCTGTTGCTGTGGGGTTTGCGCTGATCGCCGCGGCTCGCGCCCTTCTCTGGAGTTCGTTTAGGCGGCGCTCTGAATCCCCTCTCCTTGCGCCGCCGCGAAACAAAGAGGCAAGAAAAAGTCTCTTGCCTCTTCGGCAGCTGCAGACTTTTTCCCGGTCTCCCTCCCAGCCAGCTGTTGTGCACTAATCCCTTCAGGCTGTGTTCACGCTGCCAGCCTCAGTCCTCTCCCTGCGATCCGACCGAAGCCGAGCCTCAGCTCCCAGCCCCGCCCGCCCCGGCGGGGGAGCAGACAAGCCTCTCGGGCTGGAGAGTGCTGCTCGGCGCCGAGCCTCCGTGCGGGAACCTCTCCGCTTTGCCCTCCGCACCCCTGTGGCTGCGCTCTCCTCCGTGGCTCCGAAGCTTCCCCCCTCTGCCACCCGCAGTCTCTGCCCGGGAAGGGGCTTCCTAGTGCGTGGAAATCTTTCCTCCTTCACGGCTCCCTCCCACTGGTGCAGGTGCCGTCCCTATTCTTTTGTCTCTGTTATTTCTTTTTTCTTTTGCCCTACCCAAGTACGGGGGGAGTTTCTTGCCTTTTTGGAGGTCGGACGTTTTCTGCCAGCGTTCAGTGGGTGTTCTGTAGGAGCAGTTCCACGTGTAGATGTATTTCTACTGTATCTGTGGGAAGGAAGGTGATCTCCGTGTCTTACTCTTCCGCCATCTTCCCGAGGCCCCCCTGAAGTATCTTGAGTCTTATAAGAATAATAATTCCTAAATCAATTAGATGTACTCAAACTTGTTGCTATGCTAATAGCAAATGTACATTTTCCTTTAATAAGTACACATACACTTAGATTTGAAATGTATTAATTCACTGTGTTGCTTCTCTTATCTAATCCACCAGCCCACTAGTTTCAGCTCAAATATATGTGCCCCAAATGGTTTTTCATTTGTATTTGGAGATATATGTTGTTGTCACTTTTGTGTTACAAATGATGTCTTTTATACGAAATTCTATCATCACATAATATTACAAATATGACTTAAAACTGTTAGCAAGGGTTTAATTTTAATCACTTTGTCCATATTGCTATTATCCCCCTGCAGAATTATTGTTACTACAGTTAACAGTATAAGAATATTATTTCCAAAATGCTTCTGCTCATAAGCGTCACTTTGTGTGCTGATTAAAATAATTGTTTTTATAAGCTTTCTAATATTTTAATTTTTCATTGTGATGTTTCAAACATAGAAAAAACAGCAGAAATAGATATTACATATACCTATCAGTTCATTATTATGATTAAACACACATTATATTACCTGTAGATGATTTTATTTTTCTTTTAGAAAAAAAAAACTTGCAGACATAGACTATAAGTCCACATACTATTCTTTTCCTCTTTCTCATTCCCCAGAGTTAATCAAATTCCTGAAACTGGTGAATATCATTTCCATATTTCTTACTATTCTTTTATTGTGTATGTTTAATATATAATATACACATGACATACAGAATTGCTTTGCTTTGCTTTTCTTCTTGAAATGTTACAAAGCAATGGACTCAAGAAGCTATCTTATGTAGGATTTTATATATCAGTGTTGAAGAAGTGAAATTGGTCAGTACTATTCTGTCCATGTATTTCCCTTTTTGGTGTTAGTAAAATAAAACTACACTAAAAATATATATTTGGGGTTCAGGTTCTGGATAAGATGTATATACACACTATGTGTCCTAATGAATACTGAGAACCCTCATAAGCAAATAGAACAGGCAGTATAGAGGAGAAGATTAGAATCCAAAATACTATCAAAGCTGCAGTGAATCTACTATTTTTTTCTCTTCTGATATCTCATGGTTTGAAACTTAAGCACCAGAATATGCCACTGGGGCACAAACAGAGAGAGCTCAAAGAGAAAGCCTCTAGTTTGGCTCAAGGAGTGTGAAAAGGAACCCCTAACACTCAGAGAGAGTATATAATTTTATCTCTTTTGTTTTCTTTCTTCCATTCTCCTTCGCTCTAGCCCTTAAGCAATCCCATTGTGAGAGCAGCAGCTGGCAGCAATAAAAGCCTGAAGGAGCCAAAATTCTAATGGAGAGGAGCCTTCTTTTTCCTTCTATGGGACTGTATTTCCAAAAGAATGGGTGGAAATCCATTTGTTTGTTTGTTTGGTTGGTTTTTTTCTCTGTCCTTGTTTTGCTTGGCTCTGCATGCAGGAGCAGCTTTGGGAGTGCCCAGCAAGGCAGAGTATATAACACACCAGATTTCTGAATAGAGTTCCAGAGACGAACCCAAAGAAACCAGGAAGTACAAGGGACATTGTGGAGAGGAAAGTGCTGAGGAAGGAGATACACTAAGCTATTTATGACTTTCTGAGCTCATCCTCAAACTCCACATGTGTGCATCTGATCCCATTCAGTGCACCAAACACTTTGAGAATTGAACAGAGAGACCATCACCCAGGTCTGGATGTTGACTGGTGCACACATGGAACAGTTCTGAATAGTGCAAAAAGGGTTGGAATCAGAATTGACTTTAAAACAGTAGCCCATGGAAGGCTATCAACGTTCGCCACAGGATTTAATCAAGACCCAGAGTCTCATTGTATAACATTTAATATGTCTAGGGTAAAATTCAGAAATCCTTGGAATTTGAAAAACCAGGAAAATCTCATTTCATATGGAAAAAAAATCAAGACACACCCGTGATGAGATGACACATATATTGGAATTATTTGTCAAAGACTTGAAAGAAACTATTAATTTCACAAAGCTCCAGAAAACAATTTAAAAGATATTTGAAACCAAAAGGAAAATTTGTTTCAGCAAAGAAATATAAGATACACATTACTTGGGAAAAAAAAAAAAAAAAACCTCACTATATACAGGGACTATAATTGGTAGAATAGAGATAACAGAGGAAATAGTCAGTGAAATTGAAGATAAAGATACATTATCTAATCTGAACAAAAGAGGGGAAAAAAAATTAATGACAGGAGCCTTATGTCATGTAACAAAATATTTATATTATTTGTGTATTTGGAGTATCAGGAGAGGAGATAGAGCAAAGTGTGGAAAAATTTTTGAAAAAAATCACAAACAGAAACTTCCCAAACTTGGTGCCAAGATATAAACTTACCAGTTGAAGAAACTTAGTGAATCCCAAATAGGGTAAATACAAAGGACTCCATGACAAGACACTACTGAAAATGAAAGATAAAGAAAAAAGTCTTTAAAAAATTCTTAAAGAAAACAAACAAACAGAAAACAACAACACTGTAGGGAACAATAATTTCAATGACTGCAGATTTCTCACTAGATACCATGGACTCCAGAGAGTAAGGGTACCACAGTGCTAAGTGCCGAAAGAAAAAAGCTTTAAACACAGTTTCAGTATTCAGGGCAAATATTATTTAAGGAAAGGTAAAATAAGAGCTTTCTCAGCTGAAGCAAAACTAAAATAACTCATTGCAGCAGAACTGCTCTAAAAAAATTACTTAAAGGAATTTCTTCAAAAAGAGGATGTTATGGGTTGATGTGTCCCCCCCTCCCAAAAAGCGGTATATAGAAGCCCCCAGATTTCTTACAGAGAGAATCAAGTGAAAATGTGGTCATTGGGGTGGGCTGTAATCCAATGTGACTGGTGTCCTTATACAAAGAAGAATTTTGGACCCAAAGACAAGGATAGAGGGAAGACAATGTGAAGACCCAGAGAGGCATGGAACAGATGTTTCCTTATAGACCTCAGAAGGAACAAACCCTACCAACAACTTGATCTTGGACATCTAGCAACTAGAACTGTGAAACAGTAAATTTCTGTTTTTGTAGGCCAACCACCAAGTTTATGGTACTTTGTTATGGCAGTCCTAGGAAACTAATACAAAGGGGAAATGATAACAGAAATTTGGAACATCAGAAATGAAGAAAAAAAGCCATTGCTTAAAAATGTTAAGAGTGACAGGGAGTATAATGACATTCTGAAATGATGGAAAAGAGAGAATTTATTGTCAGCACACCTGCCCTAAATGAATAGCTAAAAGAGGTTCTCTAAAAGAAGGAAACTTGGAACATCAGGAAGGAAGAAAGAACATGGAAATGGCAAATATGTGGGCAAATTCAATTTCCTTCTCAAGTTTTCTATTTGATGGTTGAAGTAAAAATTGGAACACTGATACATGTAAAGGGAGTAATTAAGATAATTATAGAGTGTGATCAGGCAGCAGGCAGCAGGAGAGCAAGTGGGAGGAAGGAACTGGGGGTGGGAATCAGCAAGCTGTGTGTGAGCCAACAAGGGCAGCCACCTCCAGGGAGCGCTGAGATTCCTCTAGTTCCTCTGACGCTACCCACCATTCAAAGGTTGATTCTTTCGGAGAGCAGATCACAACTGAGGCAGAAGACTTGGTGGAAAACATTTTCTCAAAAAGTTGTTAGAACTTGACAGTTTTTTTTTTTTTTAATTTTCTTTCTTTCTTTCTTTCTTTCTTTTTGGCTGTGTTGGGTCTTCGTTTCTGTGCTAGGGCTTTCTCTAGTTGCGGAGAGCGGAGGCCACTCTTCATCATGGTGCACGGGCCTCTCACTATCGTGGCCTCTCTTGTTGCGGAGCACAAGCTCCAGACGCACAGGCTCAGTAGTTGTGGCTCACGGGCCCAGTTGCTCCGTGGCACGTGGGATCTTCCCAGACCAGGGCTCGAACCCGTGTCCCCTGCATTGGCAGGCAGACTCCCAACCACTGCGCCACCAGGGAAGCCCAGAACTTGACAGTTTTTTGAAAGGACCAATCCTAAACATATATAACCTAACTCAGATCCACTCAGACATGAGTCTGCTGGCCCCTGACTATTCTTCTCACCAATAGCCACAATGGACTGCAAGATCCCACTTCCAAGAAGCGAAGATTGGGTGAGTGTGAAGAGGCCTTCCAAGGAACCACGGTATTTGTGATGCCCAATGTGATGCTAAAAAGCAACCAGGAGTTAGTGGAGAGTTTTGAGACAGTGAAACCTGAGATCTGGCTGCTGATCCTGAAATGAAGCACCATAAAAATGTGGGTACAACTCCTAATTCCTATGTTAGAAGATGGGAACAACTTTGGGGTGTGCATGTAGGAGAAGACAATTGCAGAACTAAGAATGTTGAGAGCTGCATCTCATCTGGATCAGATTTCTAGATATTATGTTACAAGAGCCAAATCGATTTCTAAAGTAGCTAAATATCCCCATGTGAAGGACTGTCCTGCACCCTGACAGGTATTGATGAGAAAGAACATAACAGCTTTTAGGTCATCATATCAGAGCTAAAGAATCAAAATGTCATTCTACATGACATGATCCTGAAAAATATCAAAAAGATCAAATGCAGAAACGCTGTACAGAGGCCAAGGCCAGGGGACTCTGTGAGTCTGGCTCAAGACCCACATCACCTTAGTTTGTTACATGACTACGGTGATGGGGAAACTGGCTGGAAATAGTAATCACACTTCTCTGTGTTTTTAGTTAGAGTTTAATGAAACTGTCACGTAGTTCTGTGACAGATTTACCTCTTTTTTACAGGTCTTTTATTTCCTTCCCTAATACCTCATAATAAAGTAAAATCAATAAACCTGTCCTAATTTCTGGAGAACTCCAGGTTTGTGTGCCCAATATGTTAGAACAAGAATACATATGCTTTCTCTCTTCCACTTTTCCTTCCTTTGGGGGAGACAAGCTAATATCTTGGGCTTCGTGTTTTCTTCCTTTCGATGGTTAGTTGGTTAGGAACTGAGGGAACTAGAAGAAAAGGCTAGGTATTTTTTAGGAATTGGAGTCAAATGGATCAACTCCTCTCTTCCTGAGGAAAGATTAGCGTCTCTTGCCGCTGTGGGACGTTGGATCCTGCCTGCCACAGTTGCCCTGATGATGACTTAGGGTTTCGCATCTACATACATTCCACTTTGAACCTGAACCTGATCATGACAAAAATCACCTTGGACCTTCAGCCAAATCCCTAGCTCCTGCAGATGTTTTTATAACTAGGATTTTTACATACACATATATCCGTAATACACCTACACATAGTCATGCACGCACATGCCTTCCTACTCTGTTACCTGTCACCTGCACCCCCCTGCCCTGGTAAATTGGAGTCGGGGGTGTCTGCAGCTGTGAAGGTCAGCTGCTGCCATTGTTGCTGCTCCTTCTGGGCTTTCTTTTTGGAATTTTACTTCTAGGGAAAGCAGTCACTTGTGTGCATATGTGTAAATGCCCACACGGGCATGTACATATTGTGTGTATATAGAAATCTGTCAGGCAAGTCAAAACCATAGAAAAGTTGCCTCTATATCTCAAATCTTCCGGAGATATCCCTTGTTACAGCTTTTGTACTAACCCATAACACCCCCAGTTTTTTATTCTACCACTACTGGAGAGTCAATATCTGCTGTTAATCTGCTGGTGACTATCTCAGTGTCTATTTCTGACTTTTATTCTTTCCTTGTCTCGTCTTCCAACCCCCAATTATATTTCCACCTGGATGCATCATTTTTTTACTCCCAGTATGATGTAGATAAAGAGTTAGGATGCTGTTTTCCCATGAAGAGTACTCAGTAACAAAGCAATTGCATTTTAGTTGTGCCCCTACCCACTCTCCAGACCCCTTCCAGCTAAAACCCTTCCCTCCTCCTACCATGTGTCTCTCAATTTCTTTTTTGTTTGTTGGATTGTTCCACTGCCCCTCCTCCTCACCCTACCACCTTTGGATTGTAACGTAAAATTATTTTACCATGTCTAGAAATTATCAAAATTACAGGTACTTTTACCTCTTTCTTAAAAAAAAAAAAATTATATTATAAAGCAAAATAAACCAAAACAAGCAGCAAGATGGCAATAAAAATGTAAGTGCAGAAATAAATGAAACAGATGCAGAAAAACAACAAGGAAAATTAAAAAGCTACTTTTTGAAAAGATCAATAAAATTAATAAACCTCAAATATTGACAAAGAAGTAGAGAAAAGACACAAATTACCAGTGTCAGGAATGGAACCAAATGGGATATCACTAAAGAGCTTGTAGATGTCAAAAGGATAATAAGGGAACACTAGAAACAACTTGATACTCATAACTTTAGCTTTTGGTGTAGTAGACCAATTCCTTGGAAAGCACAATCTTCCACAACTCATCTAATATGAAATAATAATTTTTGTAGCTTTATAACTATTACGGAAATTGAATTCATTCATTTAAAACTCTCCCAAATAAATCTCTAGGCCCATGTGTTTTCACTGAAGAATTCTACCAAATTTATAAAGAAGAATGAATATTGATTCTAGACAATTTCTTCCACAAAATAGGAGGGAAACATTTCAACTCATTTTATGAGGCCATCATTACCCTGATACCAAAATAAGAGATATTACAAAAAAAAGGAAACTATAGACCAATATCCCTCATGAATATAGATGCAAAAATTAGCAAAATATTTGCAAATATAATTCAGCAATATATTAAAAGAAATATATACCATGACCAAATTTATTTATTCCATGGATACTAGGCTGGTTCGTTATTTGACGATCAGTCACTAAACTCCACCATATTACTAGGCTAAAAAAGAAAAGTCACAAGAGCATATAATTTTATTCAGAAAATTCAATACCCACTCATGATAATAACTGAGCAGATTTAGAGGGAGGATTCTGATTTGATAAAAGGCTTATACAAGCAAACCTCATTTTATTGTGCTTCACGATATTGCATTTTTTACAAACTGAAGGTTTGTGGCAACCTTGCATCCAGCAAGTTATTGGTGCCATTTCCCCAACATTTTCATGTCTCTGTGTCACATTTTGGTAATTCTTGAAGAATTAGACGTGGAGCCTGAAGTTGTGACTGAATTGCTGCAATCTCATGATAAAACTTTAACGGATAAGGAGTTTCTTCTTAGGGATGAACAAAGAAAGTGGTTTCTTGAGCAGGAATCTACTCGTGGTGAAGATGCTGTGCAGATTGTTGAAATGACAACAAAGGATTTAGAATATTACATAAACTTAGTTGATAAAGCAGCAGCAGAATTTGAGAGGATTGACTGATTTTGAAAGAAGTTCAACTATGGGTAAAATGTTATCAAATATCTCCAAGCTATGCCTGTATTAAAACAGTACAGCAAGTATCATACCTAAAAATTACTAGTTTTCCCCTTGAGGTTGGGAACATGGCAAAAGAATTTCTGTTCTCCACATTCCTTTTCAGCATAGTACTGCAATTTCTAGCCAATGGAATAAGGCAAAAAGGAATGACTGAGTGAATGAAATAAAAGGTAAGCAGATTAGAAAGGAAGAAAAGAAACTTATTTACAGACAACATAATTTTCCATGGAGAAAATACCAAGAAAACTAAGAAACAAGAACAACAACAACAACAACAACAGCAAAAAGAACTTCTAGAACTAAGTGAGTTCAGTATGGTCACAAGATACAAAATAAACAAACAAAATCTATTGTATTTCTACATAGGAGCAGTAAACTTTTGGACAAAAAATAAAAAGGTTACAACACCATTTACAGTTGTTCTAAAAATAAAATACTTAGATGTAAATCTAACAAAACATGTAAAGGACTAGTATGCTTAAAACTACAAAATCATAACTAAAGAAATAAAAGATTTAAGTAAATTATGCTGTGTTTAAATAGAACATACAGTGTTCATGGATTGAAAGATTCAACAAAGTAAAGATACAATTCTATCCAAATTGATATATAGATTTAATTCAATTCCTATAAAAAATCCTAGAAGATTCATTATAGAGATAGGCATGATGTCCTAAAATTTATGTGGAAAGGCAAAGGAAATGGAAACTTAAAATAGCTGAAACAATGTTTAAAAAGAAGAAAATGAATGGATCAGCATACCTAGAATTAAGGTTTACTATATAACTGCGGTTATCAGTTGCCATTGGCAGAATATTGCCAGAATCGATCAATGGAACAGAATAGAGACTCTAGAAATAACCCCCCACAAATATCTGCAAATGAATAGAGAAGGAGCAAAATCAACTCAATGATGGAAGGATAGACTTCAACAAATTGTGCTGGAGCAATAAGATTCCCATAGTCCCCCCTGCCCTCCAAAAGTCTTAACCTAAATGTCACATTTGATACAAAAATTAGCTCATAACACAGTACTATGCAAAATACAATACGATAAAAACAAAAACTATAAAGCTTTTGGGAAAAAAATAGGTGATAATCGTCAGTACCTAAGAAGGGTACGTTAAGCATTCTTAGACCTAACAATAGAACAGGATCCATAAAAGAAACTATATATATATAAATCATACTTAATAAAAATTAAAAATTTTGCCCTGTGAAAGATTTAGTTAAGAGGATGAAAAGACAAGTTCTGACTGGGAAAGAACATTTGCAAGCCACTTATCAGACAAAGTAGTAGTACCCAAAATATATAAATATATAAAAGAACTCTCAATCTTATAAGAAAAAGGACAAAAGACATAAACTGACATTTCACTGAAAAGGCTAGTTAGGTAGGAAAATCTAATCTAGTAGGAAAATAAGCATATGAAAAACCATTCAATATATTCAGCCATTAGGGAAATGCAAATTAAACTGTTATGAGTTATAAATACATGTTTATTAGAATACCTATAATCAAAAGTAATTACAACACTAAAGGCTGGCAAGGATGTGGAGAAACTGGATTGCTCACACGTTGCTGGAAGGAATATAAAATGGTTCAGTGGCTCTGTAAAGCAGATTGACAATTTCTTAAAAACCTAAACAAGCAATTACCATCTGAACCAGCTATTGCACTCCTGGGCATTTATCCCAGAGAAATGAAAATTTATGTTCACACTAACACCTGGGGAT
Source organism: Balaenoptera physalus (assembly GCF_965194825.1). Lineage (NCBI taxonomy): Eukaryota > Metazoa > Chordata > Mammalia > Artiodactyla > Balaenopteridae > Balaenoptera > Balaenoptera physalus. The sequence continues at coordinate 58,498,141 of NC_138883.1, read as the reverse complement.
GGATGTTTGTTCAAGGCAGCTTTGTTTGTAATAGCCAAACCAGGAAACAACCCAAATGTCACTTAGGGGTGAATGGTTAAACAAACTGTGGTATATACCTATCATGGAATACTACTCAATGATAAAAAGGAGTAACAATGATAATAACACCTTGAATGAATCTCCAGAATATCATGTTGCGTGAAAAAAACCCAATCCCCAAATGTTACATGCTTTATGACTCCTTTTATGTTACATTATCACAACTTTATTATTATGTAACAGATGGAGAAGATTAGTGGTTGTCAGGGGACAAGAACAAGGATACAAGCAGTAGGTGTAGTTATAAAAGGACATGAGAGATTCTTGCAGTAATAGAATTGTTCTATATCTTGACTATATCAATGCACATATTCTGGTTGTGATATACTATAATTTTGCAAGAGATTACCAGAAGGATATTAGGTAAAGTGTACACAGGGTGTCTCTGTACTACTTCTTGCAATTTCTTGTGAATCTATAATTATCTCAAATAAAAATTGTTAAAAATAATAATTTTGCTCACTATACTCAACAAAATAAAAGTCAGGTTTAGAATTTCAGTGGAGAAATGGAAACTGAAACATGACAGATTTAAAAAATAGAAATTGTAGACCTGAAAAAAAAACAATAAGTAATATTAACAAGTAAGTTGATAGGTTTAACAACATAACAGACAGAGATGATGAGAGAATTAGTAAGAGGTTGAGTAAAATAGCCAAAGTGACACTTGGAGAAATCACAGGATAGAAAAGACAGATGTGCAAATAGGAAGTAAAGAATATGAGTAAGAAATCCTCACATATCTTTAACTGGAACACTCGAGAAACTAGTAAGGAATAATGGAGCAGAAGTAATATTAGAAATGCTGATGAATAAAAAATCTCCAAATCTGATAAAATATATCAAGCTACAGATTTAAAGCTCTTTACATTGAAAGATGGAATAATAAAAAGTCATCTACATTATAGGAGATCATAGTTTAACAAAAAGACAGAGAAAAAATCTCAAAACAGCTACAAGAAAAAAGAAAGTTTACATTCAAAGAAGTCATGATTAGAAATGATCATTTTGTTTCTCAACAGAAACAATTCAAATAACTATAAAAAATGAACCAAAACCTAGCAATAGTAAGTAAATGTATTAAGAATCAAATTTAAATTGTCATTTTCAGACTTATTAAAAATAAGGGAATTGCTACCAGCACACCTGCAGCAAAAAGAAATTCTGTCGATATGCCAGACAGAAGAAGAATAATTTACGCTAGAGGATCAGAGATACAGGAAGTATTGATATTTAAAAGCAAGAACAATTTCAAGTATGTGAGTAAATCCCTACATTAATTTAAATTTAAATGTGTAACATAATGATTTTATGTAACAATATAGTAATATTTATAATTATAAAATCATTATTTTGGTAGATATACAAACACATGCTACTACTTATATAGTTGAATTATGTCCTCTCAAAATTCATGCATTGAAGTCCTAACCCCCAGTTCCTCAGGAGTGACCTTATTTGTAAATAGGATTGCTGTGGACGCATTTAATAAAGATGAGGTTATACTGGAGTTAGATGGGCCCATAATCTAATATGACTAGTGTCCTTATAATTAGAATGTCATGTGAAGATGAAGGCACAGATTGGGGTGATGCAGCAGAAACCAAGGAGCACCAAAGATTGCCAGCAAACCACTAGAAGCTATGAGAGAGACATGTTTGAGCTGACAACATCTCACTTCAACTACTCTTGTTTTTTTCCCTCGGGACACTTCTGCATCTCTCAGAGTTCCTCAGGATGCACACAGATGCAACTCAGAAGTGTGAGTATTTAACACCCCAGGGAAAACCCTCAAGTTTTGGGAAGAGTGGTGGACTGAACAGCTGAGTAAAATGCTCCCACCTCCTATCCTTTAGGTTGAGAATGATGGCAGGCATTTGGACTCTTGTCCGGTATTCCTAATGGAATCAAGCACTGTTGCCCAGAGCAACAATTTTGGTAATGTAAACCTAAATTGGCTTTTCCTCTTCTGCATCTTCAAATAAACTACAACTCTATAAGTCCTTGGCACACGTTTTGCATTTGTAGAAACCTAAGATAAGTCAATACTAGAATCTGTAGATCTTTCTTTTGCTCTTGAAGAAATGCTGCAAAATACACAGCATACCCTTAACTTCAGGAAGTGCTAGTTCAACAAAGACCCTCTCTGCACACAAGTGGAAAATACCTAACACTGCTAGCTTTGATATAACAACATTCTTTGAAACTGAACTACTTATAAAGCTACCTTTTGAAGGACAAATTTTTCTTATGAGGTAACAAACGTGATTGTAATTAAATGAGTGCACCAAAAAGAATATTGTGGCTACATGTATATGGATAACACAATATGATTTACAAATCTTTAAAACTAGAATCCTAAGATCATCAGTAAAGTGTCCACCTAACTTGGTAATTTTATACCAGAAAAAAAAAATCTATGTTTAAATTCATATCAATAAGCCACCATATAGAATATTGTGTAGGTGATTTTCCCCAACCTTTGCTGCAACGTTCCCAAATAGGTATTATTCCCATCTTATAGGTGATATAATGGCCTCAAAGACATTCAGTAATTTTCCTGGCAAGTGGCAAAGCCATGAGTTTGTCACTGTTCTCACAGTCTCAAACTGTACACTCTTTCAGCTATGCATGGTCTTACAAATAAACCTCTGTATCTGTATTGCAACCTTGGCTTCCATTCCCTGTGGTCCAGGTCTCTTTCAGGACTGAAGATTTCTCAGCTCATTTACTGGTAGTAATGTTCTCCTCCATTTACCTAGGGATTTATTTAGGTTTTATTTTTTCTCCTATAACCAATAACTCCAGCTGTGACTCTCCACTCTTCTGTATTTTCCATATCTGTGCACTACTCAGTAGGTTTGAAACCTCAGTGTTGACAAGTTGAATATCATCACTTTTGCATCTCAGGAGAGCCTTTGGTGTTCAGCTCCTTGAAGCTGTTTAGTGCAACCACCCACTTCCTCTCCGCATGAGATGTTTGTTGTAATGGGCTGATTCTGTTCTCCTCTTCACCAGCTTAGTTCACTGAGAGAAGATCATATAAAGCTGTAATTATGAGAATACATGCAAATGGGTTTGTTGATAAATCTTTGAGGAGAAAAACTGAAATGAACCTTTAAAAAGAAAAAAAAAATCTGCCAGAATCTTAGCAAATGGATTTAAAACAACTAAAAATTGAGGGTTTTTTTTTTTTTAAAAAACCTCTTTATTCAAGAAACTAAAAAGAAATAAAAACCTGTCAACAGACATCCTGGACACCCCAAAAAATGGCAGGTCACTCTGATCTCAATGGGAAATGACCTAATGATTAATTAGGTGTAATCTTATAATTTGTATCTAAACATAACTACTGTAATTCAAATGTAAGTGGTAAGAAACTGGCTTGGATTATTTAAGTGACTAACAGATTTCTAAAACAACATCTGATTGACATTTGAAAATAAGTTATGATTAGGAGTCCAATAGTTGTTAAAGATGGTAAGGAAGACTTCATTCAAGAAGGGACTACCCCACTGAGGCTTTGCAGTAGAGGAGAGGCATTTGGGCTCCACTCTGACCACAGCAAAAAAAAAGTGGGGATTTAGAGCCAAAAGCAAGGGGGGGATGAGTGGATAGACACTAACTAATGGGAAACATGAAGATGTTTCTAGCCAGATTCTGGCTAAACAGACCTAACAGATTTCTTGCTGAAGGCAGGTCAGGATTTTCAGATATTACCTGGGGTTGGTGAGGTGAGGAATTTGATCAGATATGGAGAGTAGTCAGATATCAAAGATGAGGGTTCTGGCTAAACCGACTTAGTAGGACTCTTGGGAATGCAAAGATTGACATGGAAGTTCAAATGTGGAAGCCTAGTTGAGAACATGGCGTAGAGGAGACTGGCTGAAGTTCGGTCAGAAAGAGAGTCTTTGTGATACTTTACAATGGACTTCCTGCTAACCTCCGTTAGCTACAATATTATCATTACATTTGTGATTTGTAATAACATTATACTATCTTTTATGTGTTTACAAATACAAAATGCTAGAGTAGGAAGGAAACAAAGTATGACTAAACACAATCTTTTAATTATATATAATGAAAATTATAGTGCAGGAATATGATAGAGGCAAAGTCAGACTATAGATTTTTGGCATAACTAAGTTTCTTGGTTTCAGTTTTATATTCTTTTTGTTATGTAATATTGAGATATGAACCCACAATTTTAATGTTCAAGAGCTTTTTCCCTTTTAGCAAAAGAATATTACATATTCTTAAATGAAATTGCTCAATAACTGCATCCAAATGGAATAACATTGACTTCATTTATAATTCATCAGTTTCTCAAAAAATAAATGTGGAAGCCTATTAACAATGTTTTATATCTAGGTAGTTCTACTTTTGTGAATTTCTTTGTTTGATTCTAGTTATGTGAATCATTTCCTTTTCATGAAGTTTTAGGTATACATGATTGATATTAGCTGATATTTGACAAAGTCATACTGCATTTTCATAAAAAGATTCCACCAACATCAGATGTGTGAACCTTGTTCCTCTGAAGTGTGATGGTAAATCAACTATGATGGCAGTGGCCATTTTGAAATAAAATTGTGGAGGTTCTTTTTGAATAACAACCACCATTGACTTACATCTTCTACTTATGGCCAAGAAAATATAATGATATAATTGTGAATTTACCCTTATATAGATTTCCAGGTTCACCTGAATGCAAAATGTACATATTAAGAATATTCATATTCTTGTTCAGGAAGAAAGGAGGGAGGGAGGAAGGGGAAAGAAGGGATGGGAAGTAAATATTATATTTTTGAAAAGTGATAGCTAATTCCCTTACACTGTATATTTCTTGCATACAGTAATGCTCTACTTATTATAAAGAAGTCGCAGAAGATACTGATTTCTCCTCCTCAAAGCTAAGTGAAATGAAATGAGTTAGGATTAAAGAAAAGTGGAAAATATGATGATTTGGGGATTCTGTATAGGTTTTTATGATGCTGGTGAAAGCTATTGCCCTTTATCAAATGCCTGATATGTTTAAGGTACATCACATACATTGCTTATTACATTCAAACACATTCTCTTCCTATGTTTTCCCTTTCCAATCACTTTATATTGAGGTAATTAGTGTCTTTTTCCTTGTCTGTCATTCATAGTTCTTGTTTTCAGGAAAGACATAAAGAGATTAATGAAAAAGAAGAAAAATCTTTTAGTTTCACTTCTACTATTAGATAACGTATGCTTGTTAGTGAAGGAAAGGTTCTATACTTAAATTTTTATTTTTATTTTTTAATTAATTAATTAATTTCTTATTTTTGGCTGCATTAGGTCTTTGTTGCTGTGAGCAGGCTTTCTCTAGTTGCAGCGAGCGGTAGATACTCTTCGATGTGGTGTGCGGGCTTCTAGTTGCGGTGGCTTCTCTTGTTGCAGAGCACGGGCTCTAGGTGTGTGAGCTTCAGTAGCTGTGGCACACAGGCTCAGTAGTTGTGGTGCATGGGCTTAGTTGCTCCGCAGCATGTGGGATCTTCCTGGATCAGGGATCGAACCCGTGTCCCCTGCATTGGCAGGTGGATTCTTAACCACTGCGCCTCCAGGGAAGTCCCTAAATTTTTATTTCTTACCTTCATGTTTAATGTCTTTTTCTATTTACAGATTTCTTTAATGTATTTATCCCCTTGTCCCTGGCAGTCTCAACTTGATCTTGTCTCCTTTGCTCTATGAGTGGAGTTGTGTCAGGTGCAAGTCATCAAGGCCCTTTGTCCTTGTCACCTTTTCTTTCAATGTCATAAGAATTGACAGCATGTCCCTGATACCACCTCCCTGTGCATGTTCACAATACAGGTGTCACCTTCCTGAGTGACACCTCTGAAAATTGCTTATTTTGAAAAACAAGAAAGGGTTTGACTTATGGAAAGTACAGTGATTTTTTTTTTTTTTTTACTTGCTGTCTGAGCCAACTAAATGTCCTACAAGTGTCTGCAGAATTCAACTTCCTGGTAGTTATAACTGGGTTTAAGTAACCTAAACAGAATCTGTATGCTTACTTATCAGCTGGAGAAGAGGCCAAGTGATTAACTGAATCTAGTAGTATGTTACAAATGCTTAAGTTAACAAAGTTCAGTGCATGTTTTAAACACTTTACTAGCATTCCTTCATTTAACCATTAAAAATGCACTATGAAATAAGTAAAATTGTTATACCTGTTTGTTTCATGGGAGAAGAAACTGAGGCACAGAGAAATTAACTAACTTCTCTAGGCTCATACAGCTAACCAATTGTGGATGCATTCTAAGGCAGGTCTTTCTGACTCTAAAATTTGCATTCTTAACACCATGCTTTCTACTCCCTTTTGGGAAAAATACATTACCTTTTTTCTTTCCTCTGGCAGATGAATCTTTGTGGTTAATGATAATCAGTCTCTCTCTATAAGATAACAGCGTAATTAGTTTGTGTTTTGTAAGATTTTCACTGTGACCTCTTAGTTTTGTCTTTAAAAGGAGAGCAGGAGAAAATGTCGCATAAAATCTTGGCGATTATTTTCAAAGCTATTGGAAAACAAAGGCTAGAAAACAAAGGCTGAAAATATACTCAGAATAAGGCTGAGAAAGAGAATTGAGTGAAAATTAATTAGTTTCTAGGTCACTTCAGTATTCCTGACAACATGGAAACCTATGATTTTACAGATCTTAGACTTTATTTTATAATTCATAACTGATCTAAACATTTACATAATTATTTTGACTTTTTTCTGACTTATTTAAGGACTGAAGGAGTCTTCTCACTGTGTATGGCAAGTTAATATTTTGAAATGTTTCAAAATGTTTCAAAATAAGACTGATGGAGCATAGGAGCCCTTAAAACACCTGCATTTGTGCTAAGACAACAGATTTGTGAATTCTATTAACAGTCATGATAATTAAAACAGAAGTTTATATAAAATCATTCATTTGCTTAAAAGGTCTCTAGGTGGCAGTTATTATTAGCCTGATCTTATGAACAAGTATACTGAGGTTTAGACTGATGCGACTTGTGTTTTAGTTAGATAAAAATAAGCAGCAATTTGGGATGCAGAAAAGCTGAAGGCAGAACGTATGTTCCTAGCAATTTACTTACCTTATGCATCTTTTACTGATGTGAGGACAAAAATATCTTATCCATTGGTATGATTAGTGTTTGAGGACAGAGACCATGAACTATAGTCACTATTACTGTGGTATGGACTAAATATCAAACAGTTGTTAAATATATCTATTTAAATTGTGAATATATTAATGAATAAATAATTGAATTAATAAATGTACTTAGATATTTTTGCTTAATCTCAGAATATCTGTTGGAGTTTGTCTCATTTTGGTATATCAATGTATCCAATATGGTGAAGATTTGTTTTTTCATTTATTTTTAACACTTGTCCTAGTTGAGTAATTAACAGCTTTAAAGTAATATTTGCTTTGGTCTTCTGAAGATATTAGAAATGATTAATTTTTCTCCCTATTTAATCAACTCATTAAGATGATTGTATATTAACCAACAATATAATCAACAAAAACAAAAGGTAAGCTAGGAGTAGAATAATGCCAGATATAATACTTTTGAGAAAAGGTGAGGAAAATAGACTGGTTTTTCTACTAACAGTTCAATAAAATATTAAAAGAGTGATAGCTAATATCAATACTTATATAAACTTGTCTTCTAATATGTATCAATAGATATTGCTAACACCCTTCAATTCTTTTTGTGGGAGTCGAACAACTTTAGAAGGCTGTCCCTTAGTATGACAGCTCATTAGTTTGAGGGAGCTGCCGAGAGAAATGAATGTTCTGCACCACCAGATTTTATGTGAATTAATTTAGATATATTTTCTCTCCTTATTCTCTATCTGGGAGGAGTAGCCATAGAAAAGCTCTTAAACTATAAGTTTTCTTAAATAACAAAATAAAAATAAAATATATTAATTACAGTTTGTGATCTCAGCATCTGTCAATGACTTTATTTCAGTGCTGTCTCCATTTTTTATAAATAAAATTTCCATTTAAAATTCAGTCTTAAAACCTAGAAGTCAGTTAACAGAACAACAATCTCTATGATTATTCTGTAACAAATAATGGGTCACTGATCACAGTCTAATCTAACTGTGGTAAGAAATGAAGACATAGTCTTGTTACATTTTAATTGAAAGTCCCCTCCTTTCTTCTTTAACCTATATCCTATATATGAGTTAATCTGAGCAAATTGAAGAACAATTTTGCATTTTGTTAGATTAGATCAAAGAGCACTACTTGAAGATGATCAAAAATGTACTGTGTGGAATTGAAATTGCAAGTTATTCCTCAAAGGAAGTCCTGAGTATCAAGTCTCAATGATTTATTCTATACGTATTTGTAGTTTCAAACCACACTTAGTGTTCTCTTAGAATAGCATTCTAAATAAAATAGTTAATCTCAAAGGCAATTTGTGATAATGAATAAATATTCAAGCTTAATTTATTTTGATAGATTTGGTAGAGCTCAAATAGGGGATTTAATCTCTTGTTACACTAGAGGACTAAATTATTTGACATGCAAATACATACTTTGAATTAAAATTTAAAGGATTTATACAGCATTGAGTTTTTTGAAAAGTAAAGTGGAAATTCTGGATTAGAAGTCTAAGGCTTTATTTTTCTTTTTTTCTATGACATGAATTAAAAATGGCTTTCAAATAATACATCTTTGAAATATTTTTCAAAGTCTTCTAGAGAACAAAAGCAGCAAATATTTCCAGCTTGTTTATGATTCCAGCTACCAAAAATAGAAAGGAATTGGTATCAAAAAAGACAAAATACATGATGAGAAGGCAACTAGAAGAGCATTTTTCTCATAGATCTAGATGTGACCATTTAAAAGCAAATATTGCCAATTCAAATGCAGCATCTACTGAACAATGTACTACACCATGACAAAGTGGTTTTATTAAAGACTGCCTGAATATTAGAAAATATGTAAATATAATTACCATAATACCAGAAAAATTATGTCATGCAATCATTTCTCTAAGATGTGAATTCACCACTAACTCACCTATACATTCAATGTAATTCCAATAAAAATTCCAACAAAGTTTTACATGAAAATTGTTAGGTTGATTTTCAAATTTACATGGAAGATTAAAGGGCTAAAGAAGTTCACATACTATTTTCAGAAAAAGAAGAATATGAAGGGTGGAATTATCCTACCCGTTATGAAACATTATTATAAAGACATTGTAAATAAGATGTTGTAATACTATTTTTTCTTTTAGTGGGGGTTCAGTCCACTGAAATGTAAAAAAAAAAACAAAAGTAGAGCTGAGATATATATGGACCTTTGTTTTGATATCTGCTGGATTTCACACAGAGCTTTGGGTCAAGGAAGAATGAGCCAACTTTACTAAGGTATACTTAATATACAAAAAGTTACACATATTTAATATATACATTTTTATGAGGTTGTACATATGTGTACACCTGTGACACCATCACAACAAAAAAGATAATAAACATATACATCACCTCCACAAGAGTCCCTTTGCTATTTTGTCTTTTCTTTCTTTTTTTTCTTTTCTTCTGTGTGGAGTATGAGAGCTATCCTCTTAAGTTTTTAAGGGCACAACACCATATTGTTAACTGTAGGAACTGCAACTCAGTAGCAAAAAAAGAACCTGATTAGAAAATGGGCAAACGACTTGATGAGACATTTTGCTAAAGAATATATACAAACAGCCAACAGGTACATGAAAGGTGTTCAGCATCTCTAATCAGAGAAATGCAAATCAAAACCACAATATGATAGATGTATTTGTTTTTATAGAGCAAAAATTTCAGGCTCAGTGACGTTCATGATTTTCAGCATGACACACATGACAGAGCGATGGCTAAGATCTAAGACTCCCAAGAGGGTAAAGGGAAATGGTGAGGAAATAGTGTTTTTTGAGCTCCTTAAAGTTGCAGCTGCCTCAAGAGTGTGGTGGTTAATCTTTCCTTGATACCCATAGTAGTGGAAGGAGGCAGTGATTTCTAGAACAAAAGTGCTGGTGTGTGAAGAATCATTCTCATTCTTTCTTTTCTGATTTTTGTCACTAACTCCCAGTGGCTTAACTGACTCATAAAACAATTAGAAAGGAAGCCTGAGCAATGCCACATTGTAGAAGTAAACCTTCCAGGATGCAGAGTAAAGCAGGGATTGGACCTAGAACAGTGGTAGAAAAATGGGAAAAGCAACACATCTATTTTAACTACACAATCCCAGGAAATCATGACTACAAGCATCCCACTTGCCCTGTCCTTCCTTTAATTTGGCTCATTAAAGTTTTCATTGCTGTCTTTAGTTTTATATCCCCCCAGAGGAACAAGGATCTTGACTGATGTATCCCAAGTGCCTAGAGTATTGCCTGGCATGTAGTGGGCATTCAGTAAATATTTGTTAAATAAATAAACAACATAAAATATTTCTCCATTTAAATTGCTCATTATTTATAAAACATTCTGCAAGTTATAAAAAAAATTAATTTCAAGCAGGCTCAATCCTTGATATAATGAACTATTCCTAATTGATAATACTATTATGAGAAAATAGAAATTTAATTCAACTTTTTTTTTTTTTGCAAATCTATGATATGTGCTGACCAGTTATAATTTCCAAATTACCTCATTTAGCCCTTCCATAGCTTTGTGAAGTATGCTTTATTATTTCCATTTATCTAGAGAATGTTGTATCTAAGAACTCATAATGATTAAATAACCAGTCCAAAACACACAGCTGATATAACAGAGACTGGAATTAAAATTGTTAATTTTTTTCCTCTTTTTATTTTTCCAAACCCAGGTTAGATATCACCTCCTGCTAGAATCCATTTCTGACCAATATTCAATTATGGTAATCAACTCCTTGGTACTGTCTCTAATTTTTATACATATAACCTTTACTATTTAATATATGGTAGACCCAGGCAGAAATAATTCTTGTTTAAGCAATAGTTTCTATAGGGTACTTCTTTAATTGTTGTGGCCGAAGTAGGCCCTAGAAACTTAACTATTTTGCAGGGGCAGGGAATAGTGATTACAGATAACCTAACTGTAATAATGTCTGTCTGGATTTTTACAAATAATAATGAGCAAACCATGTATACATTAGTAAATGTATGATTTGCCGCCAATTGTGTGTAAATATTTTCAATAAATTATAAAGAAATAATATATAGGTTTGATATAGATTTCTACTCTCTTCATCATGTATCTGATGAAAATTCTTGGGCAAAGACATAAATAGAATGTAGTTTTCCTTGTCCAGTTCAGAGTTCCTCTTTTTTTGCATTATTCACATTTTCCTATCTTTTTCTTTTGGCTAAATATGTTTCTAATTTCACAATGGTCTTCTCTAATAAAAAATGCTCTTTTATTTAGGCCTTTTAAACTCTTGGCAGAATATCTTTATTCTCTACTCAGGCAATTGGATAAAGTTCACAGGAGATTTTCAGTACTGTTATCAGAATAGTTTGCTTATAGTGCAGGATCCCATGTTGTGCAAACATGCATTATTTACCTTTTACTGTAACAGAACACAATGCAATGCAATGGTGTTTAATACAGGTGGGCAGTAAGGTGGAGGTAGTAATTCCAATGCACCAGAAGGTCTATGTAACTAATTAATCTGTTCTATAGAGATGATATATGGATCCACTTGTTTTTCTTTTTAAAGATTATTTTTTTTAGAGAGGTTTTATGTTTACAACAGAATTGAGAGGGAGGTACAGAGATTTCCCGTATACCCCTTGCCCCCACACATGCAGAGCCTCCTTCATTATCAACATCCCTCACCAGAATGGTACATTTTTTTTTTTTAACCAGGTTAGAATCCATACTGACACACCATAATCACCCAAAGTTCACAGTTTACCTAGATTTCACTTTGGTGTTGCACATTCTGTGAGTTTGGACAAATGTATAATGACATATATCTATAATTAAAATTTCATACAGAGTATTTTCACTGCTCTAAAAATCCTCGGTGCTCTGCCTGTTAATCCCTCCCCCATCAACAACCACTGATCTTTTTTACTATCTCTATAGATTTGACTTTTCCAGAACGTCAAATAACTGGAATCATACAGTATGTTGCCTTTTCAGATTGGTTTCTTTCACTTAGTAATATGCATTTAAGTTTCCTCATGTCTTTTCATGTCTTGATAGTTCAAGACTGGATGTTTGTTCATGCACAACAATAAATAGAACCACAGTTTATTTATCTATTCACCTTCTGAAAAACATCTTGGTTGCTTCCAAGTTTTGGAAATTATTAATAAAAAAGCTGTAAAATCTATATGCAAGTTTTTATTTATACATAAGTTTTCAAGTCCTTTGGGTTAATACCGTGGAGTGCAGTTGCTGATCACATGTTAAGAGCATATTTGGTTTTGTAAGAAACCACCAAACTATCTTCCAAAGTGGTTGTACCATTTCACATTCCCACCAGGAATGTATGAGAATTCCCGTTGCTCCATGTCTTTACAGACATTTGATGTTGTCAGTGTCTGAGATTTTGTTCATTCTAATAGGTGTCTAGTATTATATTATGGTTGTTTTAAGTTGCATTACCCTGATGACATGTGATGTGGAGCATATCTTCATATGTTTATTTCTCATCTGTATATCTTCTTTAGTGAGGTGTCTGTTAACATCTTTTTCAATTTACTTTTACGTCCTTATTCTCCTTTTATCAAACTTTTATTTTTTTCTATGTTTTTTCTGCATTTTTTGAGTCACCAGGGAAAATCATCTTTAGAGATAGGAACCAGATGACTTACATGTGTGACAGAGGAGATTACAGTTCTTTTAATCACCTTGACTAAGGGCTTAAATTGAGGTTTAGTTGGAAAAAGTAGAAAAGAAATATAAAAGTAATAATTATAATAAAATAACAGACATTTATTGAATGCTTTCTAGGTTTATTTAGTCCTCAAAATAAACATATGGTAGGTGATATTATTAATTCCAATTTGTAGAGGTGTCACTAAAGTATTAAGAGGGAAATAACTTGCCCCAAAGCATGCAGATGGCATATGATGGAGCTGCAGCACTTCAATTTAACACGATGTCACAATTCTATGGTATCAGCCCTAAAGAATTTTTATACCACTTGTTTTGTCTGCAAATCATTTGCTCATACGCCTTGAGAGTAGGGATATGCTTTATTCATATCAGTATCCTCAGCTTCTGATAGAGTGTCTGACCCAGAGTTAAACACTCAATAAATTTGTTCATTCATGTATTAAACAAATATTTAGTTTCTAGACACAAAGATTCATGTCCTCATGGAACTAATGTCTAAATGGGAGAAATAGCCAATAGAAAACAACAAAAAGTCAAGCATGTTAAGGCTCCTGGGTGGCATAGGCTCCTTTGATTGAAGAACAGCATACGGGTTGACGTGGCTGGAGGGAAGTCAGAATGGTAAGAGAAGTGGTCATCGAGATTGAGTGAGGACACATAATCTTTATCTTTGAAAACCATGCTAGGAATTTGGATTTTATTCACACTTGTTTAAGCCACTAAAGGAATTTAACAAGTGAATGATAGGATAACATGTTTTTAAAAGGATGTCTATGACTGCTAGGTGGAGAATTAACTATATAAGATTAAAGTAAATTCACTTCAATGCTCATTGAATTACATATGTCTTTAAAATTAGGATGTAATGTTCATAAAAACTTCCCCCAAAGTGGCAGATGCCTACTATATAATAAAAGCAAATGTAAACAAAAAAACATATTTTAGATTATTTTTAGATTCATAAAGGGAGGAAATGTTAGCTCTAATATTTAAAAAATGCACATTAACAATTAAGACTATTAACAGGGATTAGTAAAACAAAATATATTGATTAAGAGATACATTTGTAACAATAGAGAAAAATATTTATGAAATAACCAATTATATTCAGTAGATATGTTGAGATTTTGGTAATTTTAATTTAAGATGAATATTTCACAGTCTGGAAGATGAACCCTGTTGTATTATTATTTTTAACTTAACCCAATATGCAATTTTTCTGTCAATGGTTACTGAACAAATGAAATGATAACTTTCAATATCTGTCAGTGTCACTTTGACAATGTCTATGAAAGCATGGAAGTGTTTAAACAAGACATTTATATTTCAGAAAAGTTTTTCATACTGAATGCGAAAAGAGATGAATAAATTCACAACTTTGACTCACATTTATATGCCCAGGATTAATTTTGTTTTATATTATTCATTAATATGATTTATATGACATTGAGGCAATCTTAAATACTTTATAGTCACCAGGAAATGTAAGAATTCAACTTATTTTTTAATGATGAGTTTCTGAGAAAACATTAGCTACAATTGAAACTTAATTAGATAAAGTCCACAAATTATTTTAAAAATCTATAAAGTTATTACAGGTTATTATTTCAAGTTATGAATATCTAAGGGCTTTAATGCAAATGGAATGCCTGCAGAAAATCTTCTTGAGAATACAGATGTATTGTGTAATGGATAGACTAGGTTTGTGGAGTTTGACAAAGTTGGCTGTGTAGCTGTGCTTCTTCACTTACTAATTGTGTGGACTTGGGCAAGTAACTTAACTTCTCATTCTCAGTACCTTTGTTTGTGGAAAACAAACAATACAAAAAAATTTAAAAGAAAGAAAGAACATAACAACAATAACAAAAGTATTTAAAGATTTGTAGGTGTATTAGTCTGGGTTTTCCAGTAAAACAGAGCCAAGAGGATATGTATACACGCACATATATAAAGAGATTAATATAAGAAATTGGCTTATGTTATTATGGAGGCTGACAGGTACCAAAATATGCAGTTGGCAAACTGGAGGCCCCAGAGAGGTGATGGTGTAGGTCCAGTCTGAAGGCTGGCTGCCTGAGACCCAGGAAAAGCCAATTTTTCAGTGTGAGTCAGAAGCCAGAGAAAAAGAAAAAAATGATGCCCCAGCCAGAAGGCAGTCAGACGGGAGGAATTCCTTCTTAACTCATAGGAGGGTCAGCTTATTTGCTCTATTCAGGTATTCAGCTGATTGCAGGAGGCCCACACATTGTGGAGCCTAATCAGCTTTAGACTTTAAATGTTAATTTCATCCAGACATTTCACAGTAACATCTGGAATAATGTTTGACCAAATATCTGGACACCTCATGGCTCAGTCAAGTTGACACATAAAATTAACCATCACAGTAGAGTTAATAAGAAATAATGTAGCTGTACAGCCTTGAACAGTGTCTGGCACATAGTAAATGCTAAATAAATGGCATTTATTAATATTAGCAGTCATTAACTGTAAAATAACAATTTATTAAACAATTATTTATTAAATATTCCTTGCAATAAGCATAGGGGTGGTGAGCATTGTATGCATTTTTTAGAAGGGCTATGATTGAAATTGATATGATAGTCTCAACTCTCTGCTTATATTATACTGGTCAAGGGCCAAGGTCATCCTACTTAATTCTCTGGAGTTTTCATTTCCAAATATATTGAACAGAGCCACTCTTAGTCTTGGGATATAATGCTTCAACTTTTACATAGTTTTTTCTTTTTTAATATCTTTATTGGAGTATAATTGCTTTACAATGGTGTGTTAGTTTCTGCTTTATAACAAAGTGAATCAACTATACATATACATATATCCCCATATCTCCTCCCTCTTGCATACATAGTTGAAACATATTCCTGGACATGTGCTGGGGACCCAACTATTACATTTAGTCTCCAAATAACCAGTAAAGCCTGAACCATTGAGTAGTAATTTATGCTGTGACCTGAATTGAAGAGCTCACAGAAAGAAGCTAGAAGGGTCCTTCCAAAACAAATACCTTTGCCAAGGCAGAGTGACCAGTGTAAATTGATGCTGGTTGTGTATTGCTGGAGGAGAATGAAAGTCCAAGATTGCCTTGACGTATTCTCATGGAGGAATATGTTTTCGTTTTTCTCATCCTGATTTGGTCTTATTGGAGTCTGGCGGGAGATAACCATTGACTTGGCTACTATGACATCCAGCTGGAGTTTTTATATGTAAGATACAGTTTTATTTTCTTTAATTTACTTCAAAAATTCAAATAGCCATAGCTAATTTCTAGGGAGTAGAATAAGGTGTGGTGAATGGATCCCAGCTCATGAAATTATAACAAGTCCAGTGATTGTATCATGATGTGTGTTTTATTGTGCCTGGCAAAAAACAAAAAACAAAATACAAAAGTAACAAAAAAACAAAAAAAAAACACCCCATGTGCATACAAAATCAGTATTTAGTATATAGAAAATTCTTTTAATTATCATACATGTGAAATTTGAGGATTTAGCCCTTTGCTACTACTGAAATACCCTCACTCATGTAGTATGTAATATATATTTTTGATGGGCATCATACAAAAGTAGAATTATCAAATTTCCTGTGCTTATGGGACACAACTGTGTAACAGTCTTATAAATAACCTTGGTTTAAGTCAAAATGATTTTACATCTCAAAATATCAGATCATTCCTAGAATATCTGAGGTATGGTGTTGGTGAAGCTTGAAAATTACAGAAAAATCTCTGTCATTATTTGTAATTCATTCTACTCCTCACCGTAATCATCATCTAACTAACTCTTACAAACTTCCTACACGTAAGCATATGGATTTACATAGTACACTCCAAAGGGATTCCCCTGTTCTCAGTTTGGATTTTTAAATGCTGACATAAATTAATCTGAGATATTCAGTTCTCTTCATCTACATGAAATCTCCTTCTATGAGCTCGAGGCCAAAGGTTGGCCTCCTGAAACAACTGTATGAGGAATACTCAGTTGTTAAAATTGCAAAGGATAATCTGGGGGCAAGTGCTTCCAGAGTAAGCTGACAGCAAAATGAAACAGACAACTGAAAGACCTAGGATGTCTTGAGATAGTTTAGTTAGAAACCTATGACTTGAGAAAGATTGCTTTGCTTTCCCTAGGCCAGTAGAGCAAAACTTCCAATTTTTCCATCACATCTTATGGAAAAACCCAAACGAACTTTTTGGCCAACCCAATACATTGGAATGGGTGAAACCCTAAAGGAAATTTGATTTGTATTTGTTTATCTGAGAATATTCTTATTACTATTTTCAGTGTTCTATTTTCTAATGCTTAATAAAACTCATACTCTTTTGTTCCCTGTTTACCTATCTTTAACCCTCCTTTTTTGAGGTATACTTAAATAACCTAGAATGAACACTCCTTCTTAAAAAACATGTTTTAAGGAGTCATTAACTTAAATACTTCAGCTGTGGGCTTTTTTTTTTTCTTTTTTTTTGGCCACACCATGCGTCATGTGGCAGGCAGGATCTTAGTTCCCAGACCAGGGATAGAATCCACGCCCCCTGCATTGGAAGCATGGAGTCTTAACCACTGGACCGCCAGGGAAGTCTCTGCTATTGGCTTTTTATAATTTATTTTTTCATTGTTTTATTGTTGTAGCAGATACCTCAGAATCCACTTAAAAAATATCTGTGTCTTAGCCCATCAGAATCAAAGAAATACATAGGTTTCCTTAGGTGGGATCATTAAAAAGGAAATTATCATGTAATAAGCTTTAAAGTGAAAAATTGCTAACACAAGCAAATGTCTCTCAGGAGAACTGAAGCACAATGCAGGTAATAATTGGAATTCATAAGGGTGTTTTATTGCTCAGATCAAGCTTAGAAAAATCACAGCCACCTTGAAAAAAAGACATTGTGTTAAATTTCACTATTTTTAACCACTCCACATTTGAAAACAATTAAACATATTTGTAGGTTGTGTCTCTGTCAGGGTCTAAAATTATTGTGTAAAACCTATGGCTTTGTTACATACATAAATAGAACAAATATTTGAAATCTCTTTACTGGTTCATTTCATTCCTCATTGAAATATAGTTGTGTTCATAGCTTCAATAAGAGTGAATCTCCCATCATACCTATAGTTGTTTTTTTTTAAGTTTGTGGAGGAACTCCACAGTTACAGATAAATTCCATTTTATTAGATATGTCAAGCTACTACTATGGAACAAGATCAACCCTTCATATGTGCCTAAAATATCCTATCAGGACCAGGATATTTATCCAGTATTTACTCAGTGATTTAGTTCACTTCTAGTTCTAGTGATGTGACTTCACATTAAGAAACATATGGGAAAACTTTGAGAAGAAACACTGGATTTTAAGCTCTGTCTTTTAAATATAGGAGGTCGTAATAGGGCAGTAAAATAATATTGTTATAATTTCTAAGAAAATTGAAATAATCAGAAATATATCTCTGTATTCTTATTTTTAGGAATTGTCTTGGCAGAAGATAATTCTCTTATCTTAGTTTGTATGAATCACCTATGTTAGAACCAAACCAGACCAGGATGTTTATGTGTGTTAATGCTTCTCATTGCACTTACAAAAGAGACAGAAGGAGGAAAGAGGAGTAAAGAAGAAGGCAAATAAATTCAAACATATAAAATATAACATTCCATGTCCAAATGTCTACCTGAACTAAAATCTTTACAGCTCATGCAATATGACAGGACCTATTTCAACCTTTTGTGTGTTTTATTGATCCATTCATCCTCAAAAATTCCACACATAAAAGTGCTGCTATTCTCATTTTACAAGTAAGAATTCTGAAATACGATGAGATTAAGAAATGTGATCAGGTCCTCACAAAGGTAAGAATTACCTGATATGTTGTGTTTTATATATTTGATTAATTTCAAGCAAGCACAGAAATAATAAATTACTAGTGATAATAATCATAGCCATTAAGTCGTACCATTTTAAAATTGACAATTTGTTTAATCACCAAAGACAAATAATAATTTCTTATTTATGGAATCTCCTTTAATAAAAAGATTTTAATGTGATAAGACATACAGAAGCATTTTAGAGAAAAAATTCTCTCTTCAGTGGATATAGTAAAGCAATTTATTCAGCTTTTCCAAATATTATACATTGGTTAAAATGTTTCAGGGATCTGACATTACTGAGCTGTGTTTCAAAATTTTAATTTTAATGACTTACATATCTCAATTATGAAAATATAAAGTTATTTGTATAGTTGGGTTTCATATAAACTTCCATATTAATATATTTATTTTTTTCTTCAAAAATAGTAAGAATTCTAGGAAGGTAAATTGGTGCAGCCACTGTGGAAAAGTGTGGGAAAAAACTAAAAATAGAACTATCATATGATCTAGCAATTCCACTCCTGGGTATATATACAAAGAAAATGAAAACACTAATTTGAAGAGATACATATACACCAATGTTCATAGCAGCATTACTTACAATAGCCAAAATGTGGTGGCAACCTAAGTGTCCATGAACAGATGAATGGATAAAGAAGATGTGGTGTATATATATATACACTGTGTTATATATATATATAACATGCAATGGCATATTAGCCATAAAAAAGAATGAAATTCTGCCATTTGCAATAATGTGGGATGGACCTAGAGAGTATTATGCTTAGTGAAATAAGTCAGAAAAAGACAAATACTCTGTGTTAACATTTATATGTGGAATCTAAAAAATAAAAAAACAAATGTATGTAACAAGACAAAAACACACACAGATAAAGAGAACAAACTAGTTGTTACCAGTGAGGAGAGGGGAGGGGGAGGGACAAAATAGGGATATGGGATTAAGTGATACAAACTACTATGTATAAAATATAATAGATAAGCAAGCAACAGGGATAAATTACAGAGCACAAGGAAATATGGCCATTAATAACTTTAACTGGAATATAATCTATAAAAATATTGAATCATTATGTTGTACACCTAAAACTAATATAATCTTGTAAATCAACTATACTTCAAAAAAAAAAAAAGAACAGATAAATCTAACCTACCATGATGCAAATAATAAATGATGTATACTAGGCATCTGGGAACTTATTGAGGTGATGGAAGTGGCTATATCATTTTGGGAATTTTAGCTACAAGGATGCAAATATTTGTCACAATTCATTGAGTAGAACATTTAAGATATCTGAACATTTTACTCTGTGTGATTTTTCTTTAAAAAATACTAACAATAGTACTTGTGGAAGGAACAAGGTTTTGTATGTTTTCTTCCTTTGAAGTATTAGTACTATACCTTAATGAAATGCAGTTTTAGGAGAAAGATTACTTAGTTTTGATTCTTGGATCAACCCTTTCCACTGTGGAAGTCAGTTTTTAAAAATTATTTCCCTGTGTTGCAAAGTAAGAATATTTATAGTACTGATAATGGATTGTTGTAAGAATTAAATGCAATAATATGTTTAAAACACTTAGTTGACTGCAATCATTGCTTACATTCTTATTTTATGTAGTCTCTTTTACACATATTCTTGTGTGTCCCTATGAATCTGATGCTGCTTTGAAATATTCCTGTTTTCTTCTATCAAAACCTCTTACTTCATTGATTTAAAGTGGAAAAAGGTAGTTGATCTGACAACTTCAATTTTTACTTTCTTACTTTGAGAAGAGACTGTCACTAATGGAAGGGAGATGGGGACAGTAAAAGAGATAAAATAATGATTGCTAATTGCAATAGCCAAAACTATGCCAATTTTGTAATGATCAGCTCATCTTTCTCTTAACTGTAATCACACACAAAGAGGACTTGTGGGGGAAAAAGCTACTTTCATAGTATAATATATAATGAGTCAGTTTAGTTGAGCATATTCTCAAGTGCCATGAGATGCACCTACTCTTCATCTTCAGTGTAAGGCCTGCTGTGTTTTCCTGTCATGTCTTTGCTCAACTTTCACCATGCCCACCATCAGCACTGCAAGGAAAATTTTTTCTGTACTCCCTTTTGTCTATCCACAGCCTTCTGTTTTTTCCAAGGCCATGAGCAAACTCCATCTGCTTCATAAGTTTCCCTCTGGGTATTCTAGATAACTTCAATGTTTCCTTTTTAAACTTTATTTGAAATTACTGCATAATGTCTCACTATATTTTTTATTTATTTCAAGAGTTATCTCTCCCCACCTTAAAAAAATAAGCACCTTAAAAATGGAGAAACCAAAAAGTAACAACTTCTTTAGAAATAAGCACAAGGATACACTTTTAGAATATGAAATGGACCTGAAAGATATCTGGCTAAGCTACTTGGTTTTTTTAGACGAAGAAGGTAAAGTCTTGGAAAACCTAAAGGACCTGTATGTACAAGGCTCTTAGTGAAACAATATATTATCTGCTTGAATGAAGAGAACTTGGCATACTGGTTGCAAGTCTTAATCTGCCACAGTTTTAGCCTGAACCTTGGGCAAGTTTATTCAAATAATTTCTTCATCTATAAAATGCCCTCAACATTTTCTCTGAATAAACTGAACCTGATCTTATAAAATGAATATTTTGAAAGGACACATTTTAAAGAAACATTCAGTACTTTAATATTTAACATTCTATTTATTTATTAAATCAAGAAAGTTATGCATGTTTTTATAAATATGTTATATTCAGTTATATTTAATTTATGATAATTTTTCTCCATTGACACATATCAGTCTATTTATTCTGACATTTTTCTATAATGAATATCATTATCTGAGACAGAAATGATAGCAAAAATTCATCCATTGTCATGACATCTAATTAAAACATAATATGTGTGCAATCTTAATTTAAAATTGCATATATGTAAATATAGATGTATTTTTAAAGCAAATGGAGGCCTAGGAACTATTTAAAAATAATGAGGCCATGCAAGTTATGCCCTTATTACTAAATTATAAATCAATTCTGTCAGTGAAGGAGATTAAATAATAATTGCATTAGGTGTTAGCATTATTGCATAGAGATTGAGGATATCAGGTGCACATTTAAATCTGCAACAGAGTACAATTTTTGTATTGCTAATTACTTGATATTTTGCCTTTCAAGATAAAGCCCTTGTTTCTCATCTACGCAGAAGCATTTCAGAAGATTAAGACTTCATTAATAAATAATTAAGCATTTTGTCTCTACATTGCCTGAAAGCAAGTATAAATTACATCTTGCCCATGTTGCTAATTTGATGTCCAGCAAACAGCCTTGCCTGTGGAAATTTTATAAATCAAACTTATGATATATTATACATTGTTTTCTTGGCTTCCAATTCCTCTTAGTTGTTGGTAATGCAGATCAAGCCACATGAATGATAACCTGCCAGAAGACGCTGCTTTGGAAAGCCATACTCACATTAATACTAACTGTTCAGAGTTGTCATACAGAACATTTCTCTCTATAATTAAGAAGACAAACATGGCAAAGAATATGCTGCTTCATCAAGTTTTGCATGTGAATCATTCCCAAAGTGAACTTTTAAAAAGGGCCCCATGAATTCTGTCAGGAAAGAATAAAATATAAAACATCATGGTACTTTAACATAGCTAAATCAGCAAATAGACATCAAATATGAAAAATAAATGTGATGTTTAATTATGTATACTATAAAGTTTTAAACCAAACTCTACTTAGAAGTACAGAAGTGCATATGATTTTATCAAGACAATATTTGAGTCTATTACATGACTCTACAATATTGAATTCTAGACACAGTTTTCTTAAAGATCAGTTTCTCTCTGAGGTAAATCAACTCACTGAGACTGTGTATTATTCTTCATTGAACTACTAACCACTAGACCAGATCCTCACACATAGAAAGCACTCAGTAAAAATTGTATTTAAGTAAAATTACTATAGGAAAATAAGAAAAGAATTGGATCTTACAAGTGAGCTTATTAAGCTTTATCATTTATTCTAAGTCACTCATTTCTGTTTGGAAAAGCTAGCTGTGTCCTGGAGAGGTCACTTAAGTAAAAAAAGGAACATGAAGGAATGTCCAAATAAGCAAGGCTCTACCTCGGGTAGAACCGATGGTGGAAAAGGAAGATGGAAAGTGTGATAGTTTAATCTGATAGACTACTGACTTCAGAATGGACAACACAGAGAAACAATATATGCCATTCTTTGGTTGAAGCCACCTGGCTGCTAAAACTAAGTGCAGATCTTACTTTGGATCTGTATGTAGAAAGTGAGTTTCCTACTCAGCATTGTCAACTACTACCTGCATCCTGAGTATATTGTATAAGGCAGATTCTGAATGAAATTTCGTATCATTAACTTAGTTGAAGAAAGGAAGCTTAAAGAAGGGTAGAAATCCTTGCCACTGGAGTAATGGAAAGTTTTTTAAAATTTTTCTTCCAGTTTAATTGAGATATAATTGACATACAACACTCTATACGTTTAAGGTATACAGCAAAATGATTTGATTTATATACATCATGAAGTGATTATCACAAGTTTAGTGAACATCTATCATCTCATATAGGCAGAAAATTAAAGAAATAGAAAAAAATATTTTTTCTTGTGATGAGAACTCTTACGATTTACTCTCTTAACAGCCTTCATATATAACGCACAGTGGTAATTATATTTATCATGTTGTACATTACATCCCTAGTACTTATTTATCTTATAAGTGGAAGTTTGGAAATTTTTCACATACATAATTTTCCAGAAAAATCACCTTTGTATAGAGGTCATAGTACATAATAACACCTTATGACTCAAAATAGAAATTATATTTAAGGCTATACTTTTACCATACAGTAAAGTCAGCTACTGGTTTATATTGCTCTGTACTACTGTTCTAGAATCATTTTGCACCTGTCTCTTATATTCACAAAAGTAAATCAAGTAATACACTATAAACTGATCAATATTTTATTCTTTTCCTTAAAGCTTTTTATTTTACCATGAGGGGTTTCAGTACATTAAGGCAGTGCTTTATAATGTAAAATGAATTTAATAACATGCAAATAAGACACTATTAAAAACAAATCACATGTTTTTGGCAAAGCATTTGTTTGTTTATTTTTATATAAATGAAAATATTTAACATTCATGCACTGAATGAGTTTGCATTTAATAATGTCTATGAAGTTGAAATGTAGACTCTAACTTCTTAAAGGTAGGAACAAAAGTTATGTTCTGAAAAGGGCAATTTCAAAAGACAAAGCTTAATACTTATATTATTAAAAGTTTGAATAGATATGTTGTACATACTTAGCCACTTGCATAAGTATGGGTGTCTGAGACAAAAATTGAATGTCCCAGGCAGAAGTAAGTCAATCTCAGGAGAATGACAACAGGTAAAGTAACATAGTGATGGGCACTCAATGCACTCTCCACCGCTGTTCTTCCACTTACGACACAGAAGGCAGCATGGGACAGAGGAAAAGACTGACACACTGACTGGTTCTGCCATTTCCTTAATATTGTGGGCCATGTCACTTTTTGAGGTTCTTAGATAAGATCCAATTGCTCCTTAGTCCTTTTTAATTGCCTATCAGGATTCCTTTGTTAGAGGATTTGTTACCATGAATCCGAGAGACCTTGTCTTGTCACTCTGACAGAAAGGATTGGACTATTTAACCAGAACTAATGAACATCTTCTATTTCCTTCATGAAAAAAAGTAATAAAAGTTATGCTGTTTCCTGGATTGCATATGTAATTGACAGCAAGTAACACCCTTGGAATAATAATAATAAAATCTTCTTTGTTAACCCCAAAGCATAACAGCAGAAATGTGTGGAAATATAATCTGAACTTCTCCCATTTTTCTTTCTCAAACAAAATATGCTGAGAAAGTACTTATGAATATTGTGACATTCTAATTTTATAATGAAAAAATTATCTATTCATTTTTTAGTTTTAATCACAATTGACCAAGTGGTTCAGGTTTTACATCAGCCAATGCTTATCACATGACATATAACATGATAATAAAGAAAATGTTGTTAATTACTAACCAAAAATTATTGTTTATATTCTCTAGCCACTAATGACACATTTCAGAGTATGAGGGTGTTGTTAAATAATTTTTATTTGTTGTTTTCTGTTTTCCTGGTTATGTGATTTGTCCTTGCCATGTTTATGGTTCTTTTCTGTGCAATAAATACACCCCAAAACAACAAGTGCAAACAGTCTAATAGTAATGCAACAGCCAGATTGAAATTTCCATCCTTTGATCACTGATAAGAGATTCATTTCTGTAATAGATTACTTGGTGTCAATATATGCTAAAATTGATATTATCTATCAATATATTGTTCCAATTTATAACATATTGATATACTAAAATCAATTATATTTAAATGAACAGTTCTGAAATTCAGTCATATATTTCTTCACTTGAATATAATTATCTATCAAATTTCAAGATTAAAATAATTTTATAAAATTTTATCTTTGTAAATAAAAATTTTAGCCTACTTTATTAAATGTGGAAACAAACCTTCCATATTTTCTTATGTGTGCTAAAATAGCTGGGGTTTTAGATGCAGAATATTATTATTCAATTAATATATTTTACATAATATATCTTCTGTGCCTAACTGGTTTAAATGATTCCAATCAATTATCTTACATCCCATCTTTTGCATTCCCATAGTCTAATCTTTGTTTCCTTTTTGAGTCAGAAAGGTG
Source organism: Balaenoptera physalus (assembly GCF_965194825.1). Taxonomy (NCBI): domain Eukaryota; kingdom Metazoa; phylum Chordata; class Mammalia; order Artiodactyla; family Balaenopteridae; genus Balaenoptera; species Balaenoptera physalus. Next base: position 58,472,558 of record NC_138883.1, on the reverse strand, counting down.
GTATAGTTTCTGACTTTATGCATATTTTAAAACATCTTATTTTTTGCTTTTTCTTATATAAATGTTAAAATTATTTGGTCCTACGTTTTAGAATAGGAAACACAGAACAGCACAATAGTCCTGTTATAAAGCCTGAGGTCCCAGTTGTAATTCCTATGTCAATCACTTTATAAGATCTATCCTTAGATAAGAATTTTAATCCATCATTTCCTCACTTCTTAGAGATAACACTAGTTCTTACCTGATAGGGCTTTTGCTGTGGATAAACTGTGCCGGACACATAGTAAACCCCCAATAAATAGTTATCATTGCTAACCCTGGTACTTGACAATGCTGACTTCTGGAATTTATTGCTGAATAGAAAACAGAAATCCAAGGCAATTCTGAATTTCATTACATAATAGGTAATATTTTCCCTAATACATATTTTTATGCATGCAACATTTACTTTATCTTATAATGTTAAAAGACAATTATTTCTTACATTTTGGATCTTGTTTCATTGATTTTTTTCTGGAATATGTTGAATTATTTTGAACTACTTTCTTAGATTATCCTTCAGCTGAGAAGATAGCTTGAACCCGTGTTCGTAATAGGCTGAGAGGTACACGACACTTATTCCCTGTCTTTCTTTACTTGGTTATTAATCAAATCTCCCCTCAGAGCCACAGTCACAGCAAGAAGTCAGGTATACGTGGAAGATCCTAGTCAATTCCCTGTGATGAATGCAGTTCTGCTGTCTTGAGATAACATTATTCCTCGCCCAATTTCCTGGTCCTCTGACACAGAATAGAGTAGAAACGTCTTGATTCTGTCATCATATGCTGCTACTGAAGTGTTTTTTAAAAAGTTTCACCCTATCAATTGTCTAACCCCAGTCCAACCCTGCTCCCACTTTCTCCAACTAGTTCCAGGAATGTGTAGCCTGCAAAACAATGTGTAATAAAAGAGGGTGGATTCCTCAGAAAACAGTATCTACACAGAAGAGGAATAGCTCAGGTTTCTCACTGGTACAAGACTTGCGTTTGTGAGCGAGGTGCTCAGAAAATGATTCCAGAATCATACTCTTTTTTTAATTGCAGTAAGAAAACTTAGTAAGAGATGGACCCCCTTAACAGAGTTTTAAGTGTACAATACCCTACTGCTATTTGTAGTTACAATGCTGTACAGCAGATCTCTAGAATTTATTCATCTTGCATAACTGAAATTTTATACACGTTAATTAGAAATTCCCCATTTCTCCCTCCCCCCAGCTCCTGACAACCACCATCTTATTCTCTGCTTCTGTGAATGTCACTGTTTTATATACCTCATGTAAGTGGTATCATGCAGTATTTGTCCTTCTTAGATTGGCTTATTCCACTTACTATAATGTCCTACAGTTTCATCCACACTGTCACAAATGACATGATTTCCTTCTTTTCTTTCTTTTTCTTTGAGGCTAATAATATTCCATTGCATGTACAGTTGACCCTTGAACAACATGGGTTTGAACTGCATGGGTCCACTTATACCCGATTTTTTTTTTTTTCAATAAATATGTACCACACTATCTGTGGTTGGTTGAATCTGAGGATGCAAAACCATGGATATGGACCGCTGACTGTAAAGTTATATGGGATTTTACATTGCTAGCTGGGTCAGCACCTTAACCCCCATGTTGTTTAAGGGTCAACTGTGTATATACCATTTTCTCTATTCATTCACACATTGTAGGACATTTAGGTTGTTTCCACATCTTGGCTATTGTGAATAACACTGCAATGAATAGTGCTAATATCTTTTTGAGATCCTGATTTCAATTTTTTTGGATAGATAGCCAGAAGTGGGGTTGCTGGATCATATGATAGTTCTATTTTTTTGATTAGCATTTTCTGATGATTAGTGAGATTGAGACATTTGTATATCTTCTTTGGAGAAATGTCTATGCAGGTCTTTAGTCCATTTTTTATTGGGTTATTAGTTTTTTTTCTACTGAGTAGGAGGAGTTACTTATGCATTTTGGAAATAAACTATCAGATATAAGGTTTGCAAATATTTTCTCCTATTCCATAGGATGCCTTTTCACTCTGTTATTTCCTTTGCTGTGCAGAAGATTTTTAATTTGATGAAATCTCACTTATTTATTTTTGATTTTGTTGCCTGTGTTTTGATGTCATTTCCAAAACCAGTGTCATTAAGCTTTCCCCCTGTTTTCTTCTAGAGGTTTTAGAGTTTCAGGGTTATGTTGAAGTCTTTAATAGACATTGAGTTTATTTTTGTGTATTGTATAAGATAGGGGTTCAGTTCATTCTCTTACATGTGGATTTTCAGTTTTCCCAATACCATTTGTTGAAGAGATTATCATTTCCCATTGTTTTCTTGGCACCCTTGTCAAAGATCAACTGACAATTTATGTTTGAATTTATTTTTAAGATGCACACTCTTAAAAGCTCTACCTTAACTTAGCTTGGGATGTTCTAGGTTGAAGAGGTATCTTAGCTGAAACGTTACTCAGAGCATCTAGTAAACTTTCGTACGGTCCATTATATGCTGAGGGTCACCTCTCTCCTCAACATCAGATGCCATTTTTCTATGCCTAGAAACAAACAGATTACATTCTTTAAGTGGCTTTTTTCAGTATTTATGTTCATATATCTAAGAAATATGCTTGTACTGCACTTCTTAAATTTTCAGCTTCTGCCATTAGCTATTGACCAATTATCTTGGGAAATGAGTATTTAACTAACTTTTACTCATCTATCTATTCACCATCCTCCACATATAACTTTCCTGTTCCCCAAGTTCCCTATATATACATATACATGTAACATACATATAAATATATATACATGAATTCTTATTAGGTAATTTTATTTTCATATCTATATAAATGTAACCCACAGCTAATCAATACATTATGATATGATTACTTTATGTTCCTTTCGGAAATTTTAATTTTCCCTTTTTATTAAGAAATTCCTATCATTGTCTGTTATTAGTTTTGTTTTCTCTATTCTTATAGCTAATTCATCGCCAAACCATGCCCTAATTGTCTATATATTTTTCAGTAAAGCATATCAAGTATTCTATCAATTTTATCTTCTTGAAATCATGTCTACCAGAACTTCTGACTTGCTTCAATACAGACATGTTGCTCGAGAGGTCTGCTGCATAGTTATCATTTAGGGACTGTGCTTACTTAACCTTAACCCTGAAGGTTTCTTTCACTTCCCTTGTAGGTTGGACAACTGCTTCTTGGATCCCAAGCCTTCCCTCTTGTTTTATTCCCTCATCTTAGGGTAGCATTAACTCTAGTAGTTTCTTGAAAAGGAGATGGGGATGGAAGACAAAATCCATTGAAATCTTGCATGTCCGCAAAGCCTTAATGTTCTTTTATACTTACATAACAATTAAGTTTGGTATAGAATTCTAAGTGGAAAATCCTTTTTCACAGAGTTTTAGGGCATCCTCTATTTGCATTTGCTAAATATTGCAATCCTATTTAACATATGACTTCCCTGAGTTGCTCAGTCAGCTAGCACCTACCTTCTAGTTTACAGTTTCCAACATTTGTGGCTACTATTATATCTCCTGTTCTCTTTGTACTTGTGCATTTTCACCTTAAAAATTCTTTTACTGTCATTTAAGTGTGGCTTGAAGAAGCTAAACTTCTGTTCTATCTACTATCTTGATCAAAAGAAGTTGTTTTCAATGCAAATGATAAGTTTTCTTCTTAGTTACCGAAAGAGAACCTGAATCCTCTTGATTTAACTATGCTTAGAAATACATTAACTGTCCAAAATATACATGAATTTGCTTTTAAACTGATATCATCAATGGAATTACTATGCCTCCAAGTCCAAAGGAAACACATTTTATGAGCTATGAATGTGAATTTTTGGACATGGAAGTTGAGACATACTTCTCATATTTACTACTGTACTTAAAGGAATAGTCTCATAAAACAGGAAAGACAAAAATATAAAGTTCCTCAGGAATTATTTTTAATTCATGTTCTGACTGACATTTTTAACAGAGTGTTATGTGAATTTGGGCATAATAAGGAGATTATTTTCAGGTTCATTTTATAAAATTCATGCCAAGTTTAATCAATAATCCTGCCCATAAAATAACATATAGGAGAAAGGTTGAAATTTCTCTGGGACTAAAATATGAAAGCTGGTGGAGATCTTAAAGATTATTTTTCCTCTGTCTCCTGATGGCTCTTTATATGATTCTTGTCTCCTTCACAAGTTCCGACTTTTTGCTGACTTATTAAAACATGTACATTTTAAAATATATTCTTAAAAATAGCATAATGTACAACATAACAGTTGAGATTCTTTGAATTCTGAGAATATATTTAAGTTTAAAATAACCTGATTTTAGATAAAATCTTAATCCCTTGATTTTCATACCCGTAATACTTATTCTCTCCCTTGTGTGATATAGTACACACAAGGTTTTATTCTCTTTCTTAGGACAGCTTTAGTGAATCCCGGTTAAGGAAAGTTAAACATATATTAACAGTGTCTGTAAGTTTTGTGAAATTGTTGTTACAACAATTTCTACTACCCTAAAATCACCTTGGGTACCATTATGAAAAGTTATCATCTTTTTTAGGGCAGCCTCTGGGATATAGTTTATGATCCAGTGTCCTTTATCTATAAGTCTTAAGGCTGATATTTGGCTTCTATCACATGAACTTCTTATCTGTAGTTCAGTGCAGAGTGTGTGTGTGTGTGTGTGTGTGTGTCTGTGTGTGTGTAAAACAAGGATCTCTGATGTGTTTGTTTCTCATTTCTGACAGTTAACATTATTGCACTCTGACAATTGGGTCTGTGTTACCATCTGTCAGTAGAGGAATGAGTCTGTCAATTAACACTTTGACAATACTATCTGTAGACCCACAAAAGTTACCAGGAAAGTAATTTGAAAGCTACTGTCGGGAGGAAATTGAGCTAGGTATCAAGTTCTTTGGAAGTACATTTATTTCACAGCTTCTGTGTGTCAAGTAGTGATGAATGCCCTTTTTAACTAGGTGAGAAAGTGAAATTTGTCTCTTTAAAGAAACTTCTATAAAGTAGGCTATGCTCTTTCAGCAATACCAATCGATCTATAAAATGATTTCCAAATTTATTCATTTATTTACATACAATTTTAAAGTATACTCAGGAAAAACCTCATCATAATTTTAAAAAACTAGATTTAAGAAATGACTAGTACCTATATTTAAGAAGTGACTAACACAAAAATGTCTGATATTCCATTTATTCTGCTATAATCTAAATGCATAATATCTTGAAGTTGAACTATTGAGGGTGAACATTCTTTCCAAAAATTACCACCTTGTATTATGACCACATGTTTTTCTAAAGTTTTGTACAGTCAAGCTACTCAAGATGGCTGTTCTCTTGCTCTCTTCACCTACACCCTATGCACATGACTGACCTTCCTAAGTACTTGCCCCAGGCCCCTGCTAGTGATTGTTCTTATCAAAGGGGCAGTAAAGGGTGCGCCCCTCTGCTGGTTTCCCTGGTAACGGATGAGCCAACCTGATGTCAATTCCCCCTATAACTGGTAACCTCCCCTCCCCTGGGAGCAAGGACTGCTGCCGTGTCCGCACACAGTGGGGTGTCGTTCCAGGACCTTGCTTCAGACATGTAAGCTCCTCCATCCATTAAACCATTGATGTCTCCAGGCTCTCTCTTCTGTCTTGAAGCCGGGCAAGTGCTGGCCTTGTAGGCCTGTGCAATGCAGCCCAACTAGTTTATTTTAGAAGATTATCCATGAACTCTTTGGTCAGTAACAACATTATGCCTATTCTAAGGATAGATTTCTAAAACCTAACGCACTGGAGAACAGTTGTGAAGGTATAAGAGAAAAGACTTGTCAGTTGCCTTTTGTTCTGCTTGTTCAAATACATCCTCTAACTATACATTTTAGAGCTCAAAAATAAAAAGTCTCCTTAGTCCAAGAGGCTCATCAACAAGCTTTGTTATTTACCTTTCCAACATTAAACAGAATGAATGGATTTATATACAACTGTATATAAATTTATATACAACTGGGTGTGTGTGTGTGTGTGTATAGTACACATACTAACTAGTGTGCAAATATATGCACATTACTGTATTTACAGTTCTCATGCTAAATGGACTTTATTGTCCTTTAAAAGTAATTTCATACATTTTTATAATTTTTAATTTTTTCTAACTTATTATACTGTAAGTGAAAAAACATATATACACGTGTGAAAACACATGTATACAAACACATTTATACACACGCCCATATATATATATATGTATATATATACACACACACAGACACATGCTTTTATATGTGTATATATATGTGACTGTGTATATGTGTGTATATAAATACATCCATGTGTATAAATACACATATGTGTATATATATGTATTTATCTGCAGTATAATAGGTTAGAAAAATATGAAAATAGATTAAATTACTAGATTTTTACTAGTAATAGATTAAAAAGACAAGAGTCCATTTAGCATGACAATTGTATATATACTAGTTAGTGTGCAGAAGTTTTGGAATCAAACAATGGCTCAGATCCACCATATATGAGCAGTGCAATAGCAATCTTTTTTCACACTTCTCAGCTTGAGGTCTCTAATTTATAAAATGAGAATGAGAATATTCTAATGAGTATTCAATAAAGTAATAAACATAATGCATCTAGCTAGAAAATGATACATGGTAAGAACTCAGTAAATGTTAGCTAAAAATGATAAAATTGTTTTATAGATTTCAGATACCTCCAAAGGTATAACTGTATTGTAAGACAGTAAAATAATTCCATAATAATAACATTGAGTTATCTGAGCCATACATAAGATTTTATAAAAAAAGAAGACAAATATTTTCTGTTCTCCTCATGTTATACAATGAATCTGAATCCCTAAAATTCTTGATGAAGAAAAATGTAATTATTTTCAGTTTCCTGTGTTAACTGAGTTATAGAAAAGTACAGTTGGTCCTTGAACAATACCAGGGTTAAGAGCACTGACCCTCCATGCAGTTGAAAATCTACATATAACTTTACAGTAAGCCCTCTGTATCTGTCACTCTACATCCATGAATTCCATCAACCACAGATAACATAGCATTTAGTGAAAAAAATCTGTGTGTAAGTGGACCTGTGCAGTTCAAACTCATGCTGTTCAAGGATCAACTGTATAATGAATTTTTGAAAACTCCTCACATCATATTGAATATTTTTATCATTGTTGTCATCTAGCTTCAGGGTTATTTAAATTCTTGATATCTGCCATTCAAATCACTAGGATGGTATGTTTTAGCACACCCTCTAAATAACTGACTCTGCATGCTACAAACTGTTCATCATTATACACCTGCAAAAGCAGTGCTTGTAACCATAAAAAGGTCATACTTATGCTGGAGTTCAGGTAATGTCTTTGGGGAGTATGAGAGTTGTGATAAGCCCCAACTTGGGGCCTTCCAAATTCTGATATCATTGCCACTAACCCAAGTGTTTTTCCCATGAAAACCTATGTTGGAGGAAGAAATTTTCCTCTACCTTTCTAGGTTCTTCTGACTGATCTAAGAACTAAATTGACATGAGACAGAGGAACAGGAGAAAATCAAACAAAGGTTTAATAACATGTATACGTAAGAGAGACCCAGGAAAACCAAGTAACTTGCCAAAATCCTCACCTTAAATACCATCTTCAGCTAAAGACAAAAGAGAATGGGAGTAGTAGTTTAGGACTCCGAAAGGGAGGAAGACAATTCACATGGAGATGGAAAAGCAAATGTTTGATAAACAAACATTTGCTGGACCATGCACAGACAATGGGACACAGAGATGAATTTTCACAAACAGACTTTGCTGGGTGTCTCCCTGTCTATACACCTAGTTCATACTATAGTTATCTATGTTGATAGCTCCCTTCCTAGAACATGGAGGAATGTTGTCTGTCCACAACATTCTTTCAGGCAGTTAGGGGGAAGGTTGAAGGTTCTTCCTGAGTCTTCTGGCCCTTGATTATTTTCTGCTAGAAATAATCCACATGCCAAAGAGAAACACTTTATGGTGGCAAATCTTGTTCCTTACACCTTCTGAGATAATGAGGCAAGCTTTTAGGCAGTTATATTTGATATACTTTGCTGAGGTTTCCTTCAAATTTTTGAAAGTAATTTGTAGTTTCTTTAAGGTTCATACTTTAGAGGGCTCCTATTTTAGAGGACTCATTAGATATTTATGTCAAACCTCCAGCCTTATCCTCTTATTTAGTAGGCAGAGGGGACTTTGGTGAGAATCTTTTTTCCAACAAAGTAAATTAATGGAATGCCACTGAAAAATGTTATTTAACTACTTGATGGTACATTTGGGAGTCCTCAGAAATGGACTCCTTTGTTTATATTAGGCATAGAGACATTTTAAATCCAAGACCTGCATTGAGGATTTACACATATTCTCTCTTACTGTGGCTAATAAATGCATTTTGCTCTCTTCTATCATTTTAATTATGTGTTTTCTTCCTTTGGCCTCCTCTACGGATTCCATTACTTTATATGATTGGCTCCAATTGACATTTGTTTGGTATTTCACAGGTGAGAAAAAAGTCGGGAATTCATTCGTAATTTGGAAAAACAATGAGCAAGCTATCATCATCCACCAGCAGAGGAGAGCATGCCCCCAGGCGTGGGCACACACAATGAGCTGCCAGACCCACTACTCTTCTCTCCATTGATCACAGTCTCTTTTCAGAATTCCCAAGTGATCAATACAAGATATGTTAAGAAACAGTTCACAGATGTCCACTTAGTAAATGGACATTTAGTACAAGGACTTTACTAAAAAAAAAAAAAAAAAAAAAAAATTCCCAAACTTGTATAATGGCCTCCCAGAGTAAATTTTTTTTTTAAATGATACCAACTATCATTTTACCATATTCATTTTTTTTAAAGGAATTCCTTTATTTATTTTTTATTATTTATTTATTTATTTTAGCTGTGTTGGGTCTTCGTTTCTGTGCGAGGGCTTTCTCTAGTTGCGGCAAGCGGGGGCCTCTTCATCGCTGTGCGCGGACCTCTCACTATCGCGGCCTCTCTTGTTGCGGAGCACAGGCTCCAGACGCGCAGGCTCAGTAGTTGTGGCTCACGGGCCCAGTTGCTCCGCGGCATGTGGGATCTTCCCAGACCAGGGCTCGAACCCACGTCCCCTGCATTGGCAGGCAGACTCTCAACCACTGCGCCACCAGGGAAGTCCCCAGAGTAAATTTTTAAAGTTCCTTACTTGATTTTAAGCAACTAGAATCTGATTAGGAAACAATTTCTTGTTAAAGTCACTCTAATCATAATACACTTTCCTGTGATTATTTTTTCCTCATGAGACCAGCTATTCAACAACACCTGTGTGCTAAATAAATGTGTACATTACAAACATTAAGAAAAAAGTGTTTAAAATGCATAGCAAAAGCTTAATAGAAAAAAAAAATGCTTGATCAAACAACCTGACTTCTAAGAATAACTCCCATAATTTGTAGTTGGTACTTCAAAATACTCCCACTGGTGACTAATGGATCTAAAGAAATTGCCGTATAAAAATGTGGGAAAATAGCAACACAACGGCAGTTGTTGTAAGAAGATAATTGAACTAGAAAAGCAAAATACCGACAGAGCACAACAGTTTATCAATAATGGATCTGAAATCAAGAAAGAAGGTGTGTGTGTGTGTTGAGAGAGACGTGGAAGCAACAAAAGAAATACAAGTCAGAGTGACAATCCAGATGAAGTTTCAAGAGTCCAAATGAAAAGCAAAGAGAAAAGAATTTCAACATCATTAGTCAGTACAGAAATGCAAATTAAAATAAAAATGACATACATCTACACCCCCCCTAAAATAGCTATAAACAAAAAGACAGACAATAACAAGAGCTGTTGAAGACCTGGAGAAACTGAAACTCCCCTATATTTCTGACGTGAATGTAAAATGGTAATGCCACCTTGGAAAACTGTTTGGCAATTTTTAAAAAGTTAAACAGAAATTTACCATGTGACCTAAAATTTCCACTTCTGGGTATCTATCCAAGAAAAATGTAAAAATGAGTCCACAAAAGACTATGCATGTCCATGGCACTATTATTTATAACATCCAAGAATGGAACCAATGCAAAAGTTTATGGCTTATGGTTAATTGCTAATCAAATTGTGATATATCTATACAATGGAATACTATTCAACAGTAAGAAAGAAAAGAAGTATTGATGCATGCTACAATGTGGATGAATCTTAAAACATTACGCCCAGTAAAAGAAACTAGATGCAAAGGACTACTAATATTATATGAATCTGTTTATCTAAAATATCCAGAAAAGACAAGTCTGTAAAGCCAGAAAGCAAATTAATGGATGCCTGGGACTTGGGTAGAAGCAGGAATTGACTGTTAACAGGTAGGAATTATCTACAGGGTAATTGAAATATTCTAAAACAGGTTTATGGTGATGTATGCACAAGTCTATACATTTAATAAAAATCACTGAGTTGTACATTTCAATATAAAATAGGTGAGTTTTATGGTATATAAATTACATCTCAATAAAGCTGTTAGAAATAAACGTAAGAAACATTTCAGCATATCCAAATTAAAAAAAAAAAAAAGAGAAGGTAAAGGCAGAAAAACTAAAAGCAAAAACTAGCAAACCACCCAGAATCAAAACCATGTGGCATGGATTGTGTACTCTCTTCTCTTGGAGCTTGTTGTTTGGTTAACTATAAAATCCTAGTTCACTAGCTGAGAAGTGAATGCAGTAGATGGGGCAAGAAAGAAAAAAAGATGTGCATTTGAAATCATCTATCTGAAAGATAATGAGTCCTTTGAATCTTCATGGAATTGGTAAGATAGGTATCTCAGTGCCTTTGGATGAGATTGCCAATCAGAAAGACACCTTTCATAGAGGGTTTGGAGGTACTTAGAGTTGGTTTCAAGTTGTAGTGAGGAATCTAACTCTGTTTTTGGATAATTGACAATTGACATCTCTTAAGGCTCAACCCTCCTTCTCTCCCCTTGTGCTCCACATCTTTGCTGCTCCACATCTTTGCCAACTGATAAGAAAGCCTCAATGCTCCCTCCTTTGGTGAGTGTGGGAGATTCAAACTACAAAAGCCCCTTCCCTTGCAGGTGGGAACCCTCACCTGGGCCCCACCCCCTGACCACAATAAACACCCAAGCCAGTCTCCTTTTCTTGCACTCTGAAGCTATTTCACACCTGCAGAATTATGTAAGTAATACAGCTTTCCATGCCTTCTGGGGACACATCAGATGTGTGGTGCCATCAGCCTTGATATCTGAACCGAACTTTGAATGGGAGTCTAACTGCCTCATAGGTGACCATAAAAATTGTCTTTGGTTATATAGAATCTGATGAAAATGTGAAGAATGGAAAAAAAAGTTCTTAATCCTTTAACTTAGACTATGGTTTTGTGTGTAGTAGTTATAACTATTTTCTTACTCAATAATTTATTTATTTTTTGTTCAGGTTGACAATACACCTAATTAAAAAAATAATAATCACACCTTCGCAGATCCACAGATTCTCTTTTAATTAACGGAGATCTTTGACCAAGTTCTGACCAATAAGACGTAATCAGAATTGTACAATTAAGATTTCTGGGAAATCTGCTGTTTTCCTAGTTAATGAAAAGGAGGTTTTTCAGTGATACATGTAGCTTTTCCCTTCTTCCTGCCTGGTAGAATATAATGCCCAAAGTTGGTACAATCATCATGTAAAGATAAAGATGGAAGTGTCATGCTAAGGCTGGTGGAGAAGAAAATGAGGTCACTATGGAAATGCTATTCCAGTCCTACCATGCCTGCCTCATGATACATTAATGAGAGAGAAAAAAACAAACAAACAAAAAATCCTTGGGTGGGGAGGGGAAGAGGGAGATGTTGGTCAAAGGATCAAACTTTCAGTTATAAAATAAATAAGCTCTGAGACCTAATGTACAGCATGGTGACTATAATTAATAATAATGTATTGTATACTTGACATTTTACAAGAGAATAAATCTTCAGTGTTCTCACCACACACACATATACAAAGGTAACTTGTGAGGTGATGGGTATGTTCATTTGTTAATTAGCTTAATTGTATCAATCATTTCACAATGTATATGTATATGAAAACATGATCTTGTATATTTTAAATATATAGTTTTTAGTTGTCAATCATACTTCAATAAAGCTGACTAAAATAATCCCCAAAGACTATTCCATTAAGCAAGTAATAGTATACTTTCTTGTTATAATACAGTCAGAAGTAATTCCTAAAAAATGCACTCTGCCAAATATTCTGACTTTACTTGAATGTGAACTTCAACTTGTTTTTTATTTCAATGGGCATTCTCTTTGTAACACTATTATTTGCAAACAATTTATCAGAAATGATACCATGATATAATTTTTTTTAATTGCTATCCTCAAAATACATAGTTACATGGGATCAGAATGAGAAATGTCAATCAGACAATTTGGGTAATCTACATTGAAGGGAAAGAGATTTTACAACTACTTCCTGTCATTTTTCCTTACGTAGAAATTAGTGTTCCTCATTCTTTCCTTGAGGTTGGAGGTTTCTGTTTCTAAAATGGTCTTTCACTTTATTTGAATTAAAAGTTTTTGTGATCATATCTCCCCTGTGGAAATGTAAATTGGTGCAGCCACTATGGAAAACAGTATGGAGGTTTCTCAAAAAACTAAAAATAGAACTATCATATGATTCAGCAATCCCACTCTTGGTCATATATCTGAAAAAAATGAAAACACTAATTTGAAAAGATACATGCATGCCAATGTTCATAGCAGCATTATTTACAATTGCCAAGATATGGAAGCAACCTAAGTGTCCATCAGCAGATGAGTGGATAAAGAATATGTAGTATATATATACAATGGACTACTACTGAGCCATAAAAAAAAAAATTGCCATTTGCAAAAACATGAATCGATTTGGAGGGCATTATGCTAAGTGGAATAAGTCAGACAGAGAAAGACAAATACTGTATGATATTTGTAAGTGGAATCTAAGAAAAGAAAGAGTGAATATAACATAAAAGAAATAGACTCAGATATAGAGAACAAACTAATGGTTACCAGTGGAGAGAGGAGGAGCAAGACAGGGGATTTGGAGGTACAAACCACTGTGTATAAAATAAATAAGCTATAAGGATATATAGTACAGCACAGGGGACATAGCCAATATTTTATAATAACTATAAATGGAATATAATGTTTAAAAATTGTGAATCACTATGCTGTACACCTGAAGTTTATATAATACAGTACATCAACTACACCTCAATTAAAAATAATAATATGAAAAAGAAACTTTCATGATAATCTTCATATCAAGATATTATTTGGGGGAAGACTTTTCAAAGTACTTTACTATACAATAATATAGAAAAAAATAAAATAATTAATGAAATATAATTTCCTACCTATTTTTTTTGACACATGAGTTCTAACATGATTGTGGTGATAGTGCAAATAGTTTGATTATATGGTCCAGGAATTGCAATTTATATCACTGGGAAATAAAAAGAAAGAAATCTGCTATGTGGTGCTATGTATGGTAATTTTATGGACACAGAATTAAGGTAGGGCATGTTGATGCTCATAAGAAAAAGTCTCTTTTGAATTTAGAAAATAACTGGCCAGCAAAAAATGAATAGTGTGCTCCCTGGACATGGTTTCTTGTGTACATAAGATAAACAATCAAAGGGATATTCAAGTAATGCAATAATTCATGAGAAAAAGTCACATTTCACTTATTCTGAAGCTAAAATGGTAAAGAAATCAGAGGATCAGGACAAACATTTTATTTCAATTTGGACTTCCTTCTGATATATCATCTGATTTAGAAAACCATTTTACTGAAGTTGCAGTGCACCAGTGGGTTAGAAGTATCAGATGTAATGGTCTTATAGCCTTATCATCCACAATGTGGCTTGACTGAAAATTGCAAAGGACATTTGAAGTACCTGTTACCAAATTGGGTGATGGTCAGTGACTAAGTGGCTTGCACTATAAAATCAACGGGATTTAACCTTTAATACAGTGCATGGATAATTGAGTTATTGTTAAGAAGATAAGGAAGATCTTTATCTTCTTAACAATAACTCGATAATGAACTTCTTTCCTGGTTGTTAAGTTGCTTTTTTTTTTTTTTTTTTTTTTTTTGCTTTTTTCCCCCAACAGTACCTGTACCTGGATTACCTTCATGAGTTACAGAAGAAGGATCCACTGCAAAAAGTTACACCATGTTGGTAGTTCTAAATATAACTGTCTGAATTCCTAAAGGAATTGATGGGATGCATTGTTCCTTCTCTCCTGTCTAAGGTAAGATTCAGTGTTTCAGACTCTTGAAACCTACTGGACCAGAGGATGAGAGAAATCTATAAGATTGTACTTCTCTAGTCTTACTCTATACAACTGGAATGGGACAAAGAGAAAAGAACTGGTCAGACTCATACTACTCCTGCTTTATTGGTAAGTACTCTTCTTGAACTAGATGTTACTCCCAGGAAACGGAGACGAGTGGGGAGAAGGAGGTATGGATAAAACTTAATGATAAATGAAAATAAGAGAAAAAAGGTAAGACTATTATTTTTTTTCCATGTCTTGTAGTTTGAGAGCGTGAAAATAATATTGTCTCTCAGCTACATACTCAGATGACCAGGATAAATATACTTGTTTTTTAAAAAATCACCATTATTGAAAATTGTGGAGATAAATTAGAATCCAGAAGACCTTTAAGCCAATATGACCTACATGAAGCAGTTTGAACCATTGGAAAATGCATTTTCAATAAACATTTGTAATTATTTTAATATGGCAAGACTCTTTGTCTCTAATCCACAGATTATATCTGTTATCAGGGAAGCTTCTTGGGAGGCACATGAAAGAATTTCTGCCACCTGAATAACTACAATGAGATTTAGTCAATATTAGAGCTACTGATTACTGTATAGTTTTAACATGACTGACAACTATTTGAGAAAAGTGTCTGGTTATAATAAGCAAAGATTGTTATATATGTATTCTGACTGTCTTAGAATAATGTCTTGTAATGCCTATAGGCCTCATTTTTGTAGATCAGAGGCAAAGGCCAAGGTGCAAAATGTTTGGGAAATCAAGAGTAATATGTGCCTAAGAGTGACATGGTGGGTTTTTTGTACCCATAATTAAAACCACTGACATTTACTGAGGGTGACTGTGGAAAGCTCTTTGGCACATTCAAACTAAAGTACATTTAGGATTGATTTGCACTCACATGACTTTCTGTTAGGACACTTAATGTATGCTTGATACAAAATCCAAATTAAACAAAGAAATTTAGTAAATAATAGAACCAACATGTATGGTCCATAAACCAACACTGGCCAAAACACTTTGAGTCTGGCACTGGCCTAGGCCACATAGAGCAATACAAATATGCTTATATTTGAGAAAATGCACTAAGGAAAAAGACATTAACTCAGATAGTCCTCCTCAAAAGGGTGTTATTCTGGGAGGAAGATAAATTATGGGAATTAGCCTGGACTGATAATATAGAATTAAAAAAAAAGAGTGCCACAAACTCAACAAAGGATCAGACAATATGCTAGAAGAGAGAGATGGGGAAGAGACTGTCTAAAGTTGATAGGGCTATTAATATGCTTAGTCCAATGTAATTAGAATTAGCCCAAGGAAGATGTTCAGGGATATTGGCCCCAGGATCGCAAGGTATAAATCCTGGGAAAATCATGCTTCCCTTAAGCTGTGGCACCTCCCACATGATGAATGCAATTTATGAGTATGTTCTCTTGCAGCCAAAGAATTTCATTTATATATAAATAAGATACATCAAATTGTACAGTTGGTGATTTTAAGAAATTTATTGAATTTGACTTGGAGTGTTTTCCATGGAGGAAGGTGAAAAATAGTTGGAGAAGAATATCTTTGGGAAAGTATACAGTAAAGCATTTATATGAAGGAAGTATTCTGACAATGCCCAACAAAGACCTGGAATTTGGAACTTACTGAAACTTGGTTCTTGATATATACTTCACTTTATGTTAATATTTGGTATATGGGTAAAGGACAATTTTTCTAGGAAGGAATAGATATTCCTACTGTCAGTTAACATATTCATTTTGTTAATAACATTAACACAATCCACAAAATAATTTTTTGTTAATATTTGTAATAAAATTAATTTGATTGTTTAAAAAAACAAGATAATGATGAAAACCAAACCAGTTTCCATATGACTCAGCAAATGCCACTTCTAGGTATAAACCCTAGATAATCAAAAGCATATGTGTACATAAAAAGGTGTACATGAAAAGAGAAAAAGTGACCAAGGGAGAATCCTGGATAAGCATAAGGAAGTAAGGTTTGGAGTATATATAAATGGAGGACTAACTCTACAGCAGGAGAAGGGTGTTATTTTTTTCAAAGAAATATTGTAGTTGATACAAAGATGTTTAAGAAGTACAGAAACATGACATAGAGGGAGTACTCTAATGGAACATGTCAGTAATCAATGTCTTATTCCAGTGCCCATAATACTGTGGTTTACAAAATGGCTGGGGGGAGGGATGGTCTTTATAGAAATAAGAGCTGCCTAAATCATTAAGTTCAGAAGAGAAATATATACAAGCATATGAACCCAAATTGATATTGATTGGCCTATTAATATCTTTAAGCACAATCACATGCCCACATACACATATATACATAAATATATTACAGTTATTTAATGAGAACTAAATTATATGAGAAAAACTGATTTAAATTTAGCTGGCCCTTCATCTCCACAGGTTTTGCATCTGCAGATTCAACCAACTGCTGATTGAAAATATTCGAACAAAATATTCCAGAAAATTCCAAAAAGCAAAACTTGAACTTGCCATATGCCAGCAACTATATACATAGCATTTACATTTTATAAATTATTATAAGTAATCTAGAGATGATTTAAAGTATACAGGAGAATGTGCTGAGGTTATATTCAAATACTGTGCCATTTTGTACAAGGTACTTGAGCATCTGAGGATTTTGGTATCCACTGGGGTGTCCTGGATCCAATCCCTCTTGGATACGGAGAGATAACTGTATACTTTGTGCATTCTTACAAAAAGAGTTGCTAAATATGTTATTAATCCCAGTCTATTTGTTAAAGTCATTCTTTTGAGTGTAAATATTCACTATTTTTATAGCTAAATTAATGAGCACATAGTAATAGTCCAGATAAATATTAAATACAGGTGTAAAAAAATCACAAAATATGGATCTATCATATATCATTAGACACTAATTTTTCCAGTATGCATACGTGTATTTTTTCAAGACAAATCTATAGTTCCTAACAGAATAAATTTTAATATTTGAAATAAGTGAGGATTTAAGCTTATCTCAGATATGTTTATTTTATAAGATTGGAATTAAAATACTCTCAATTCCTTTAGGCCACCAATGATTAGGTTAGGTAAATTATTGAGATCCGCTTTTTATTAGTACTCTATGATTGATTCAGGCATTGAATCTCTAGCAATAGAAGACAAGCTTAGTAAAAAATGTGCAAGAAATAAAATTTATAGGGGAAATTGAAAATTATGGCTATTTTGAAATGGTCCAAATTATAATGGTATAAAATAATATCTATAAACACAAACTAGTTTGAATTTTTTTTTTTTTTTTTTAAATTATTATTTATTTATTTATTTTTGGCTGTGTTGGGTCTTCGTTCCCGTGCGAGGGCTCTCTCCAGTTGTGGCAAGCGGGGGCCACTCTTCATCGCGGTGCGCGGGCCTCTCACTGTCGCGGCCTCTCTTGTTGCGGAGCACAGGCTCCAGACGCGCAGGCTCAGTAGTTGTGGCTCACGGGCCCAGTTGCTCCGTGGCATGTGGGATCTTCCCAGACCAGGGCTCGAACCCGTGTCCCCTGCATCGGCAGGCAGACTCTCAACCACTGCGCCACCAGGGAAGCCCTAGTTTGAATATTTTGAACAGTTGATCAAAGTTGTCAAACTACGTGATTTGAAGCAGGTGTGGGGATAGTGGGCTTTTTTCCTCAGTATTAAGATATCCTGCTTTTCCAGTGTAACAATGAGTTTTATATCCCAAGGAGTTTAGGATCTTAGTGTTAATAGTATTCCCTTTATAATAAGTTAGAGGGAAATTTTTAAAAACACGAATTATTAATAAATGGAAATCCAAACCTATTTGCATTTGAGTCTTGTGAGACCACAGTATATATTGAAGTTTTTCATATTATATAGATTCCAAAAAATTTATGAATAAGAGCTCTTGTTATATGCTAGGCAGTATGTTTAATGCTGGATTATCAGTGAGGAATACTTTAGACAGATGTTCCAAATATTGTGGATATATATATATCTTTTTTTTTCATTCTAGGTTAAGGATAGTTTGTATATAATATTGTAAATAAAAAAGAGGAAACATGATAGACACTTTTATTTTTTAATTTCCTCAAATTTATAACAAAACTTCATTACTACATATGTATTTTATAATTCTAAAATTTAATATAAATTAAAATTGTATAACAGATGAGTTATTAATCAGCGTGTATTTTATTTTAGCCTCACCAATAAAAACATAATAGTTTTTTTACAACTTATGCTATAAAAATTGTAAGTGAGCACAAAATTCAAACCACAGTTTAGCCGTACCTAAATCTAGTATCATCATAATTTAAAGAAAGCAAAGTTCCAAGTAAAAAGCTCAAAGCAAAAGTGCTACTAAAACAATAGCCATATTGAGAAAAAGCTTGAATTAGTCCACAGTTTTATTTCACCATATTAAATAATTCTCGCCTCTCAACAATCATTGATTCAATTACATTAGTCATTTTTTCCTGGTTACTACTCTAATCTACTAACAAGAAGTGTAACAATACTTTCATTTGGCAAATTATATTTAATCAAGATCAATTTGGTATGAATAAAATAAGTAATTTCTATATCAAAGTTGCTCAAACTCTGTGTTATCTTAAGAGACATTACTCCTTTTGTTTGAGAAAAAATATTACTCAATATATTCTCTCCATGCAAAGTTATTTCAGGCTATTATGCTATCAAATATGCCTTAATATACAATTAGTTTCAATGGGTATACATTAATAAAATTGGCTAATCTGGAGTTCATAGAAATTCTTTGAAATTTCCAGGTGGATTTTTATCTTTGCTATGCATTTTTTCCTGGACCAAAAAAACCCCTCTTCTCCTCTTATAATTAGTGTAGTATTATTCATAAGAACTCATTCACAAAATCTAGCTAATTCCAAACAGGAAAAATCAGCAAGCAGATGTAATGTACACACAACTTATTCTAAAGAATAAAAATATATTTAAAATTTTTTTCCCAATTTGTGTTTCTGTCAATCTGAAGAAATTACTAAGGGACCAAAGTTTTGGCTAAATACATATTAAGAACAGGAATACTCAGCAAGTACACATCACCTAATTTCAGGTCATAATTTATGAAAAGTAGCAACTGTTTAGTTATTTAAACTTTCATTTTGCGAAATTGTACTGTTTCTACTGAGTTACTAGAAATATTTCAAGCGTTTTGCTTTATTTTCACATATAAATGTACCTTGAGTTAAGCAAAATTTAATGTTAAGTGGAGTCTTCATTTTTACCACATGATGTTCTAAAAACTCATACAGATAGTCTGACCAGATTAAATGGAGATACTGAATTTTTTAAGTGTGATCAACTTTTCTATATAAACATTTCTGTGATCACTTCTTGAACATATATAAAGACAGACTCTCCTGATTATGCTGTTTGCAGTACATTCTTATAATGTTTTTCAGAGCAATATTGGAACACATTTCTGAAATAATTTAATTTGCTCAACACAAATAAACCATATATTAATATATATGGTTTATTTATATTAATATATATGGTTTATTATATAAACATATATATGGTTTATTACTATATATGGTTTATTTATAATATATATGGTTTATTTATAATTAATAATATATTAATAGAAACTCAACAAATAATATTAAATGCACCATTATGTTTTAAAGTAATTAGGAAAAATGAAACAACTTTTATTTTGTATTTTTCCTATTTTGCACAGTATATGTGGATATTGTAGAGAACTTCTGAGATTTATGATTTTTAAATGTTTTCACAATGTAATATGTGAAAATGACTAGTTACCACAACACAACATAAATTTAAATGCTTGAGTCCACATGTTCTAAAGATGTTGAAGGTGAGTCTTGAATTGGGGAGAAATTAAAAAGGCAATTTTAATTTAATAAGATAAGAATAGTACTTTTTTTTCTTTACCAGTATCTAAAAATATGGTCAGGTATATGTAAAATATGTTTAGGAAATTCTTGTACCTGTAAGTGAGGCTAATTTGGAAGAAGAGAACTTTTAGTTTGCAATCAAGACAACTAGATTTTAATTTTACTTAATCTTTTTTCTAATATATACCCTTGGGTGAGTCACTTATTCCAGATTTTCAAAAACTTATTTAAAAATATATATACATACAAAATACTTAAATGCACCAGAAGAAAATTCTTCTGGTAATTTTTTTGATTCAGTTATATTTCATATCTGAAATCATTTTTTAGAATATAAGGTTATTATGGTTATTACATATTTCATGGACTTTGAATAAATGGGAATCCTCCAGAACCCAGGTTCTAAGAGATTGAAATTTATTTCATTTTCCCTACTGTTTCTGAAGGCACTGTTCTGCTTTTGGCATGTAAAGAATGGAATATATTTTTAATGTCTTTATATTCATTCTAATTGTGGAGTGGATGCAAGCAGGAGGGGTCACATTAATGACCCTGAATTCAATTCAACAAATAGTTTCAAAATACACATTTCTGTTAGGTATTTCACTACGTTTTGTGTAGAATATTAATATACAATTGAGTAAAACATAGATCTTACACCTGAGATTTTGCAATTTAGAAAAAAAAGCATATACATGTGTAACTGTATTCAGGTTGAAATATAATCATTTATGTTTATGTATAAATAATATGCTGTGTTAGAAAGAAAAGAGATACTTTGGGAATTTCAGAATTTAAAAAAAATTGTTTTTTGTCTTAAATGTCTTTAGTATGCAGTATACAGAGATCAGCAGGTCCAAAATTTTTTTTTAGACAGAGGGATCGATTGACAAGGGCACAAAAGTGTGAAAGAACATGCCATGTTCAGGGTCAGTGGGTAGTTTGGTTTTGTTCAGTACTCCATCCAAGAAGAGGAGGACTGACCAAAAACAGAGCTGGAAATACAGATTGAAGCCACATTGCATTATCTTGAGTGCCTTATTCTTAACATAAAAATAGGCTACTGAAAATTTTAGAAAAATATGTAACATGATCAAATATATGACACAGAAAAATAATTTATCAGTATGTATGATGGATAGAAAAGGAAAAAGAAAATAATAATGGTTGAAGGTTATTCCTATTGTTTAGTTCAATGTTTTTTGTTTTTGTTTTACTAAGATGCTGTTAGGAGTGAAACCAAGTCCCCCTAAAACCAAGTTCCTCTGCCGAGTTTATGATTAACCTCTCTACTCAAAATTTTATTCCCTTTCTTGTCCCCAAACTTGTTCCTCTCAAGATCAAGCAGTATCAAAGAAGAGGGGGATTGAAACCACATACAAGCCCCTGGGTCCCTGTTTTTTGAAGTAAAAGCCTTTTGCTTTAGTCTCCCAGACCTCCTTTGAGTCTCAAAATGTTAGCTCAAGAGCTAATGATTAGGAAATGTGAAGATGTAGAAATAAAGAATAGCTGTTGGGCTGGGAAACTGGTAACAGTTTAGACTATCAACTAGCCACAAAGTCACCGAACTCCCAGTTCCCTGGAAGATATAGATAAAGGTCTAACACACATTCCTAAGTTGTTTGTACAGGAAGCAGACCTCCACCAGATGAAAACTGCTGACTGCAAGCACATAGACCCCAGACTGGCTGAAACCAGAAGACTGGTGATGTTTGAAACTTCACTTTGATGCCAACCAATCTGAGAATTGTTCACAAGCCACTCGTGCACTTTGCAGCCCCCTCCCTTAAAGCCCTTTGCCTATGGAGTGATGTTAAGATGGTTTTTTTTTTTTAAAAAGTATTTGTTTTTATTTATTTATTTATGGCTGTGTTGGGTCTTCGTTTCTGTGCAAGGGCTTTCTCTAGTTGTGGCAAGTGGGGGCCACTCTTCATCGCGGTGCGCGGGCCTCTCACTATCGCGGCCTCTCTTGTTGCGGAGCACAGACTCCAGACACGCAGGCTCAGTAGTTGTGGCTCACGGGCCCAGCCGCTCCGCGGCATGTGGGATCTTCCCAGACCAGGGCTCGAACCCGCGTCCCCTGCATTGGCAGGCAGATTCTCAACCACTGCGCCACCAGGGAAGCCCAATTAAGATGGTTTTTAAGGACACTTTGCTTTCCTTGCTGAAACACCTTGTTACTCAACTTATTGACCTGTCGTATGGCGAGTAGCCAAACCTGAGTTCAGTAACATGAAGGATATTTTGTGTTCTGTGATACTTGACAACATATATTTGAGAAACACTATAACCTTCTCTCAGAGATTGTCAAGGGTTGTTAGTAAGGAGAAAAACTCTAGAAAATCCTGAAATAAAGAGATCTATGAAATTTGAGTCCTGAGAATTTTATTATGGCACACCTACTGATGTACTTGAGATCATTAGTTTATAACATACTTGCCCAGCTGGAGACAGAGAAAGAAACTAGGACATCATAATAGAAAGAGAGAGAAGACATGAATTCAGGCAATATTGTGAAAGTAAAATAGACAGGATTTAGCTATTGACTCAAGGTGGCAGATAGTGGAAAGAAGGAATCAAAGGCAATTTTATGTCCCTGTAGCAGCACCTATTTCAGAGTTATCTGAGTGCTGTCAATTTTCCTAGTTTGCTGCACAATCCCTGAAATTTGTTCAGGCTTTTTAGAGGTGGGGTAAGAGATATATTCTGTGCTTTCTTCCTGATGCATAATACAGAACAGCCATTTCCTTAGAATATTTTAAGGTGTGATTAGACACCTATGATAACTCTTAAATATAATAAGGCCAATTATGTTCAATTGCAAGAGAAATTACATATTGAATTAATATTATTGTTCAGTCTACCCACTATTTATAGTACTATGTATATGAAAAACGCATATCTGCGTTCTGTAATATTTGATAGTTATTGCATGTTCCCTACCCATATTTATTTCCTCCTTTTTCCTCATTAACATAAACCAAATTTTGTTCCCAAATAAAACTGCTTTTCTTTATTCTACTATTGATGCAACATATGGCACAGTACTTGCCAATTAAATATTTGCAGAAGTCCCTGGTAATATATGTGCATACATAATTAATATTATATAATATGTTTATGTATACACATATGAGTATATAGGTATGTATGTATGCATGTATATATCTATATCTATCTATCTATATTTATATCTATTTATTATCTATCTCTATCCTGTGAGAGAAGAACTATTACATTTAGTTCTTTACCTTTCTCCCTATATCTTTTCTAACTTGAGACTTGGCTGCAATGACTGGAATTGAAATAGCAATCTTGAGACCATGAGGAAAAATGCTACAGGCTAAGAAAGATTCAAGAGGAATACAGATATTTTTTGATTCTTTGAGCATTTGCCACAACTCTATTTGCTTAAGTCACAGTTTTTTTTTGAATATTGGGCATCTCACAGGTAACTACTATCCTATTTAATCCTAATACATTAGTCTAAAAACTGAAATACTGGAATTTTTAAATACTTACATGCCATAAATAACCTACATATTATAGATTTTATATAATACTTATAATAACAGCTCATTTATGATGTCTATAATTTGAAATCCTTTTTCAGAATTTACTGCTATGGCCTCTAATAACAGACAGCATGGTGTAATAGAATGAACTCTAGCCTAAGCGTCATAAGCTCTAGTATCTTGTACCAGTTTAAGTTCTATTGCCTCACTCATGCAGTATATATAAAATGGAGAAATAACCTTATAAGATGATTCAGCTAAAAGATTATAATCAGTTATAATTGGGCTCAATCAGTAAATCACACCAAGAATTAAAGGAAAAGCATCAGCATTTCAAATTTGGCTGACCAGATGTAGATGTTTTATTATACATTGCTTTAATGTAGTAACATCTTATAAATGTATATGGGAGATTTAGCAGATATGGTAAGAAAAAAAGTTGAAACTCTGTAAAAATTATTAAATCTTGTCATGGGAAAATAACAGATTTTAAAAGCCAAAACTTAATGCATAAGTCAGCAACTTGGTGGTTAACTAATTTTTAAAACATACTTATTGACGTATAATTGACATACAAAGAACAGCACATGTTTAGTGTATACAATTTGATGAGTATGGCCTTATGCAAACACCTGTGATACCATCACCACAGTCAAGGTAATAGACATATCCAACACCTCCCAAAGTATTGTGTCCCTTCATTTTTATTTTTGTGTGTGTTGTAAGAAGATTTAACATGAATGTTACCTTCTTAACAAATTTTGAAGTGCACAATACTGCATTGTTAACTACAGGCACCATATTGTACAGGTACAGCAGATCTTTAGAATTTATTCATCTAGCATAATTGAAACTTTCTTTCTTCCTTCCTTCCTTTCCTTCTTTCTTTCTTTCTTTCTTTCTTTCTTTCTTTCTTTCTCTTTCTTTCTTTCTTTCTTTCTTTCTTTCTTTCTTTCTTTCTTTCTTTCTTTCTTTCTTTCTTTCTTTCTTTCTTTCTTTCTTTCATCTCTCTCTCTTTCTCTCTCTCTCTTTCTTTCTTTATATATTTTTGGCTGTGTTGGGTCTTTGTTGCTGCATGCAGGCTTTCTTTAGTTGCAGCAAGTGGGCTTCTCATTGCGGTGACTTCTATCGCAGAGCACAGACTCTAGGCACGCGGGCTTCAGTAGTTGCAGCACATGGGCTCAGTAGTTGTGGCACTAGTTGCGGGCTCTAGGGGGCATGGGCTTCAGTAGTTGTGATGTGCATGCTCAGTAGTTATGGCACATGGGCTTAGTTGCTCCACGGCTTGTGGGATCTTCCCAGACCAGGGCTCTTAACCACTGGACCACCAGGGAAGTCCCTAAACTTTATATCTGTTGAACTACAAGTCTCCATATCCCCCAACCTCCAGCCCCTGTTGATCACTAGCATGTTCTCTGCTTCAATAAGCAAGGGAACTTATTTATGAGGCTTGTCTTGGAGTAGATCTCTGCACTCACCTGCCAAATCTTATAACTTTATGTAGAGGTCTTAACTGTGTTCAGTCATGTATACCATCCAGATGGGCTCAACATCTCACTCTCTCAAGGATGTGTCCTTGAAACAGTTCCTAGTGTGGGAATGGTGGGGCGGGAGTGAGGAGCATTGGATCACCTGGGTCCAGCTTGTGGGTAAACCAGTGGTCATGTCCTCTCAATTCCGCCCTCCAACATTCCACCCCTCAAGACCAGCTCTTACAATCTTATACCACCTCCTCTTCCCCAGTGTGCCCTGAGAGGTCAGCAAGAGGTTTCACTAGCATGGAGGTAGCTTGTCTGGCAGCTATCCACTTGCATTGGAGGCAGATACCATAGTAGTAATAGAGGCACATGCAAGAGAAAGCACAGATAAAGATAATGATTACCAAAATAAGTGACAACTTTTTCTACCAAGAGCCCCATGATCGGAACCACTGATTTTTTTTTTTTTTTTTTTTTTTTTTTGGCTCTGTTGGGTCTTCGTTTCTGTGTGAGGGCTTTCTCTAGTTGCGGCAAGTGGGGGCCACTCTTCATCGCGGTGCGCGGGCCTCTCACTATCGCGGCCTCTCTTGTTGCGGAGCACAGGCTCCAGACGCGCAGGCTCAGTAGTTGTGGCTCACGGGCCCAGTTGCTCCGCGGCATGTGGGATCTTCCCAGACCAAGACTCGAACCCGTGTCCCCTGCATTGGCAGGTGGATTCTCAACCACTGCACCACCAGGGAAGCCCGGAACCACTGATTTTTTTAAGTTCCTTAGGCTGGGTTGTATCATTCAGGGCATTTATTTGTGCCTCCATGTGATGTAATAAAGATGATACATTAGCCGACTCATCAAATATGAACACAGAATATTTTGTTTGGATAATAGCACAAGTGCCTCCTTGCAAGGCAGCAATAATGTACAAGGTCATCGTATTTTGGAGGACATGTTTTTCTCATTAGAGACATTTCTGTGTTTGGTAAAGACAGGCATTGTCAGCTATCATTTAAGGCTTGCTGGGTGAACATAGTAAGGGCTTTCTATTTAATATCTTCCAGGCCAGTGGAGGGAACAAAGATGGTGGCCAAATGATCATACCAGTGGAAAACAGAACACGCCCACTTGGCCTTCAAGAGTGGAAGGCTGGCAGCTTTAGGAATTTGACCTCGTCATGCACACCATCCATGTTGGCCAGAGGAGGTAGCACCGTCAGGCATAAGGAGATGGACTGGGCAGGATATGCCAAACCAGGACCCCTCTTTTCTCCTTTCTTTCAATGGTGTGTGTTCCATTACAGGTATAGTACCTTTCAACAGGTCCAGCTTGCAGCAGGACAACAGAATCCCAGTAGAGATTGAGTAGCACTCCCTCACTCAGGGGTGCAAAGTTACTCACCCATCCTGACAGTATGTCTCATTGCAAATTCACATAGATAATTTCTTTCCCAGGCATGATGGAATTTTATGTTCACAGCAGCATAGCACATGGATACATGGTGAGTGTTGGTATTTATGGTATTAGGTGCCTTGATAGGGGCCCCCAATCTCCTATATGGGGCAGCAGGCTCTACTTGTTGATCATTCAAATGTATTAAATCCTGGACAGTACTTTAGTCCACCCAGCCAAGATGGTTTTACCTTTTAGTAATTTAATCTGCTGCTTTAATTTTCCATTTTTCCTTCCTATTAACCCTGCTGATTGTGGGTTATATGACAGATGGAACCTCCATTCAATGTCATGTTCTTTTGCTCAGTCTTGCATATCCTGACCTTTGAAATGTGACCCCTGATCACTGTCTACTTGACAAGGGTATCTGTACTTGGTATTCAGCTTCTCTTATCCCCTAATGGTGGCAGCCTGGTTTGCTTGGTGACAGGGAAAAACTTGGGTTAAGCCAGACACAATGTTCACACAAACCAAAGCATATTTAATACTTATAATCCTCACTCAGAGGGAGGAGGCCGATGTAATCAATTTGTCAATCTATTACTGGTTGGAGTTTAAGCCATGGGAGAGGGAATTTGGTAGAACGTATTCTTAATTTACACCTTGATGGGAAGGGGAGTTCTTACTATAATATGCTGTTCTTTTGTGGGAGGCACTACCTGGAGGAGTGCTGTTTACACTGCTAAGGACTGTTGCTCTATGGGGATATATTGGTTTTTTGTCCCTTCCAGAATCCTAGGGGTACTCTGTGAGACCAAAATCCTAGGGGGTACTCTTTCCTTTTGTTGTCTCTGCCATAGTGCCCAACTCATACCTTCCAGAGACATGGATGCATTTAACTCAAGTGGTAGCCCTGCTTGGGAGAAGTGCAGAGCTTTAATCTGTTTCACTAGTATTTTTGCTTTCTCAAAGGTTGTTGATATTTTGATCTCCAGGCTCATACATGCCCTTTCTTTACCAGGCAGTATAAGGAATGGAGACACTGTGGAATACAATTTGTTCAAAACTTTAAAATAACTAAGGAGGCTTGCATTTCTTTTACATTCTTAGGAGTTGGATAGGTTTGCATTTTATCATTCATAGCTTCTGGGACAGTATGAATCTTACCTGACCAAAAGACTTCCAAACACTTCATGGAGGTGTTTCGGCCTTGAATTTTCTGTGAGTTCACCATTTATCCTTTCCCTCACAGATGTTTCAGCAAAATCTGCAGGCTGTCCTGCAGCAGAGGCAAGTCTTCACATGTTAACTTTATATCATCTGAGTAATAGGTCCATTTTACTGATGTGGGGAAGGAGAACAGGAACAAATCTTGGGTTACCACCCCATGACATACTTTCTTTACTTTCCCAGGAATTCTACCCCTTAGCATCCTAATCAGGCTTTGTCACCGGCCCCACAATCTTAATCTGCAGCATTATGCCCTCCTGGCTTTGCAAAATGGCACGCTAAATTCTCTAATTTATAATCTTGTTCTTCCAGCTTCTCTGCCATCCCCAGTGTTAGTAGAGTAGTGGTCAACTGCATGTCTGTCTGTAATCTTAGCTCTTCTTCCAACTCTCTAACTTGAGCTTCAGCCTCTAGTTGGACATCAGTGTCCAGCCCAACTGCCCACAGTAGAGACCAGCCCACTGCAGCAGCCATTTGCTTCTCTTCTTTGCTACAGCGCATGATGCACATTTTCTCAAATGCGTTAAAGCAGCTGGTATTTTCAAGGCATCCTTGAACTCATGCAGCAGTCCACAAGAATCTAACAAACAAGTCACCCTTCCATGGCATACTTGGGATTTCCCCCAGGATGCCTCTTTCCTAAAGCCCATTCCTTTTTTTTTTTTTTTTTTTAACATATTTATTGGAGTATAATTGCTTTACAATGTTGTGTTACTTTCTGCTGTATAACAAAGTGAATCAGCTATATGTACACATATATCCCCATATCCCCTCCCTCTTGCATCTCCCTCCCACCCTCTCTATCCCACACTTCTAGGTGGTCACAAAGAACCGAGATGATCGCCCTGTGCTTTGTGGCTGCTTCCCACTAGCTATTTACATTTGGTAGTGTATATATGTCAATGCCACTCTCTCACTTAGTCCCAGCTTGCCCTTCCTCCTCCCTGGGTCCTCAAGTCCATTCTCTATGTCTGAGTCTTTATTCCTGTCCTGCCCTTAGGTTCTTCAGAAACTTTTTTTTTTTTTTTTAAGATTCCATATATATGTGTTAGCATACAGTATTTGTTTTTCTCTTACTGACTTACTTCACTCTGTTTGACAGACTCTAGGTCCATCGACCTCACTACAAATAACTCAATTTCGTTTCCTTTTATGGCTGAGTAATACTCCACTGTATATATGTACCACTCTTCTTTATCCGTTCATCTGTCGAAGGACACTTAGGTTGCTTCCATGTCCTGGCTATTGTAAATAGAGCTGCAATAAACATTGTGGTACATGTCTCTTTTTGAATTATGGTTTTCTCAGGGTATATACCCAGTAATGGGATTGCAGGGTCATATGCTAATTCTATTTTTAGTTGTTTAAGGAACCTCCATACTGTTCTCCATAGTGGCTGTATCAATTTACATTCCCACCAACAGTGCAAGAGGGTTCCCTTTCCTCCACACCCTCTCCAGCATTTACTGTTTGTAGATTTTTTGATGATGGCCATTCTGAACGGTGTGAGGTAATAACTCATTGTAGTTTTGATTTGCATTTCTCTAATGATTAGTGATGTTGAGCATCCTTCCATGTGTTTGTTGGCAATCTGTATATCTTCTTTGGAGAAATGTCTGTTTAGGTCTTCTGCCCACTTTTGGATTGGGTTGTTTGTTCTTTTGATATTGAACTGCATGAGCTGCTTGTATATTTTGGAGATTAGTCCTTTGTCAGTTGCTTCATTTGCAAATATTTTCTCCCATTCTGAGGGTTGTCTTTTCATCTTGTTTATGGTTTCCTTTGCTGTGCAAAAGCTTTGAAGTTTCATTAGGTCCCATTTGTTTATTTTCATTTTTATTTCCATTTCTCTAGGAAGTGGGTCAAAAAGGATCTTGCTGTGATTTATGTCATAGAATGTTCTTCCTATGTTTTCCTCTAAGAGTTTTATAGTGTCTGGCCTTACATTTAGGTCTTTAATCCATTTAGAGTTTATTTTTGTGTATGGTGTCAGAGAGTGTTCTAATTTCATTCTTTTACATGTACCTGTCCTGTTTTCACAGCACCACTTATTGAAGAGGGTATCTTTTCTCCATTATATATTCTTGTCTCCTTTATCAATAATAAGGTGACCATATTAGCGTGGGATTATCTCTGGGCTTTCTATCCTGTTCCATTGATCTATATTTCTATTTTTCTGTCAGTGCCATACTGTATTGATTACTGTAGCTTTGTAGTATAGTCTGAAGTCAGGGAGCCTAATTCCACCAGCTCTATTTTTCTTTCTCAAGATTGCTTTGGCTATTCGGGGTCTTTTTTGTTTCCATACAAATTGTGAAATTTTTTGTTCTAGTTCTGTGAAAAATGCCAGTGGTAGTTTCATAAGAATTACATTGAATCTGTAGATTGCTTTGGGTAGTATAGTCATTTTCACAATGTTGATTTTTCCAATCCAAGAATGTGGTATATCTCTCCATCTATTTGTATCATCTTTAATTTCTTTCATCAGTGTCTTATAATTTTCTACATACAGGTCTTTTGTCTCCTTAGGTAGGTTTATTCCTAAGTATTTTATTCTTTTTGTTGCAACAGTAAATGGGAGTGTTTCCTTAATTTCTCTTTCAGATTTTTCATCATTAGTGTATAGGAATGCAAGAGATTTTGGTGCATTAATTTTGTATCCTGCTACATTACCAAAATCATTGAATAGCTCTAGTAGTTTTCTGGTAGCATCTTTAGGATTCTCTATGTATAGCATCATGTCATCTGCAAACAGTGAGAGTTTTACTTCTTCATTTCCGATTAAATTCCTTTTACTTCTCTGACTGCAGTGGCTAAAACTTCCAAAACTAGGTTGAATAACAGTGGTGAGTGGGCAACCTTGTCTTGTTCCTGATTTTAGTGGAAATGGTTTCAGTTTTACACCATTGAGGACGATGTTGGCTGTGGGTTTGTCATATATGGCCTTTATTATGTTGAGGTAAGTTCCCTCTATGCCTACTTTCTGGAGAGTTTTTATTATAAATGAGTGTTGAATTTTGTTGAATGCCTTTTCTGCATCTACTGCGATGATCATATGGTTTTTATCCTTCTTCTATCTATTTGTTGGTATGTTTTATCACTTTGATTGATTTGCATATATTGAAGAATCCTTGCATTCCTGGGATAAACCCCACTCGATCATGGTGTATGATCCTTTTAATGTGCTATTGGATTCTGTTTGCTAGTATTTTGTTGAGGATTTTTGCATCTATGTTCATCAGTGATATTGGCCTGTAGTTTTCTTTCTTTGTGACATCTTTGTCTGCTTTTGGTATCAGGGTGATGGTGGCTTTGTAGAATGAGTTTGGGAGTGTTCCTCCCTCTGCCATATTTTGGAAGAGTTTGAGAAGGATAGGTGTTAGCTCTTCTTTAAATGTTTGATAGAATTCGCCTGTGAAGCCATCTGGTCCTGGGCTTTTGTTTGTGGGAAGATTTTTAATCCCAGTTTCAATTTCAGTGCTTGTGATTGGTCTGTTTATATTTTCTATTTCTTCCTGGTTCAGTATCAGAGGATTGTGCTTTTCTTAGAATTTGTCCATTTCTTCCGGGTTGTCCATTTTATTGGCCTATAGTTGTTTGCAGTAATCTCTCATGATCCTTTGTTTTTCTGCACTGTCAGTTGTAACTTCTTTTTCATATCTAATTCTGTTGATTTGAGTCTTCTCCTTTTTTTTCTTGATGAGTGTGGCTAATGGTTTATCAATTTTGTTTATCTTCTCCAAGAACCAGCTTTTAGTTTTATTGATCTTTGCTACTGTTTGCTTCATTTCTTTTTCAGTTTTTTCTGATCTGAACTTTATGATTTTTTTCCTTCTGCTAACTTTGGGGTTTTTTTGTTATTCTTTCTCTAATTGCTTTAGGTGTAAGATTAGGTTTCTTAGTTGAGATTTTTCTTGTTTCTTACATAGGATTGTATTACTATAAACTTCTGTCTTAGAACTGCTTTTGCTGCATCCCATAGGTTTTGGGCCATCGTGTTTTCATTGTCATTTGTTTCTAGGTATAATTTGATTTCCTCTTTGATTCCTTCAGTGATCTCTTGGTTATTTAGTAGTGTATTCTTTAGTCTCCATGTGTTTGTATTTTTTCCAGATTTTTTCCAGTAATTGATATCTAGTCTCATAGCATTGTGGTCGGAAAAGTTACTTGATACGATTTCAATTTTCTTAAATTTACCAAGGCTTGATTTGTGACCCAAGATATGATCTATCTTGGAGAATGTTCCATGAGCACTTGAGAAGAAAGTGTATTCTGTTGTTTTTGGATGGAATGTTCTATAAATATCAATTAAGTCCATCTTGTTTAATATATCACTTAAAGCTTGTGTTTCCTTATTTATTTTTATTTTGGATGATCTGTCCATTGGTGAAAGTGGGGTGTTAAAGTCCCCTACTATGATTGTGTTACTGTCGATTTCCCCCTTTATAGCTGTTAGCATTTGCCTAATGTATTGAGGTGATCCTGTGTTGGGTGCATAAATATTTACAATTGTTGTATCTTCTTCTTGGATTGATCCCTTGATCATTATATAGTGTCCTTCTTTGTCTCTTGTAATAGTCTTTATTTAAAAGTCTATTTTGTCTGTTATGAGAATTGCTACTCCAGCTTTCTTTTGATTTCCATTTGCATGGAATATCTTTTTCCATCCCCTCACTTTCAGTCTGTATGTGTCCCTAGATCTGAAGTGGGTCTCTTGTAGACAGCATATATATGGGTCTTGTTTTTGTGTCCATCCAGCTAGTCTATTTCTTTTGTTTGGAGCATTTAATCCATTTATATTTAAGGTAATTATGAATATGTATGTTCCTATTACCATTTTCTTAATTGTTTTGGGTTTGTTATTGTAGGTCTTTTCCTTCTCTTGTGTTTCCTGCTTAGAGAAATTCCTTCAGCATTTCTTGTAATGCTGGATTGGTGGTGCTGAATTCTGTTAGATTTTGCTTGTCTGTAAAGGTTTTAATTTCTCCAAGGAATCTGAATGAGATCCTTTCTGGGTAGAGTAATCTTGGTTGTATGGTTTTCCCTTTCATCACTTTAAATATGTCCTGCCACTGCCTTCTGGCTTGCAGAGTTTCTGTTGAAAGCTCAGCTGTTAACCTTATGGGGATTCCCTTTTATGTTGTTTGTTGCTTTTCCCTTGCTGCTTTTAATATTTTTTCTTTGTATTTGATTTTTGGTAGTTTGATTAATATGTGTCTTGGTGTGTTTCTCTTTGGATTTACCCTGTATGGGATTCCCTGCACTTCCTGGACTTGATTGACTCTTTCCTTTCCCATCTTAGGGAAGTTTTCAACTATAATCTCTTCAAATATTTTCTCAATCACTTTTTTTTTTTCTTCTTTTGAGACCCCCTACTATTCGAATGTTGGTGCATTTAATGTTGTCGCAGAGGTCTCTGGGACTGTCTTCAATTCTTTTCATTCTTTTTTCTTTGTTCTGCTCCCTGGCAGTTATTTTCCACATTTTTTCTCCCAGGTCACTTATCCATTCTTCTGCTTCAGTTACTCTCCTATTGATTCCTTCTAGAGAATTTTTAATTTCATTAATTGTGTTTTTCATCACTGTTTGTTTGCTCTTTAGTTCTTCTAGGTCCTTGTTAAACGTTTCTTATATTTTCTCCCTTCTATTTCCAAGATTTTGGATTATTTTCACTATCATTACTCTGAATTCTTTTTCAGGTAGACTGCCTATTTCCTCTTCATTTGTTTGGTATGGTGAGTTTTTACCTTGCTCCTTCATCTGCTGTGTATTTCTCTGTCTTCTCATTTTGCTTAATATACTGTGTTTGGGGTGTCCTTTTCTCAGGCTGTAGGTTTGTAGTTCCCGTTATTTTTGGTGTCTGCCTCCAGTGGGTAAGGTTGATTCAGTGGGTTGTGTAGGCTTCCTAGTGGAGGGGACTGGTGCTTGTGTTCTAGTGGGTGAGGCTGGATTTTCTCTTTCTGGTGGGCAGGACTATGTCCGGTGGTGTGTTTTGGGGTGCCTGTGAACTTAATATGATTTTAGGCAGCCTCTCTGCTAATGGGTGGGGTTGTGTTCCTGTCTTGCTAGTTGTTTGGCATAGGGTGTCCAGCACCGTAGCTTGTTGGTTGTTGAGTGGAGCTGGGTCTTAGCGTTGAGATGGAGATATCTGGGAGAGCTTTCGCCATTTGATATTATGTGGAGCCGGGAAGTCTCTGGTGGACCAATGTCCTACCTTGGCTCTCCCAGCTCAGCGGCTCAGGCCTGACACTCGGCCAGAGCACCCAGACCCTGTCAGCCACACGGCCTGGAATATGGGGAGTTTCTTGCATTTTGGGAAGTCTGAGGTCTTCTGGCAGCATTCAGTAGGTGTTCTGTAGGAGTTGTTCCACATGTAGATGTATTCTTGATGTATTTGTGGGGAGGAAGGTGATCTCCACATCTTACTCCTCCACCATCTTGAAGGTCCTTCCCATGGTGTCGCTGGCAAAGCCCACTGGGGTCCCATGAGAAAATAAGATGGAATCTAGGTGATAAGGTCTACCTTCTTCTTTTGTGCTTAGTCTAGTTTCCTAAGGCCCATTTCTTAAGTTTCCTGGTGAATTGGTTTGCAAACTGGCCTCTATACATGGAGGGCAAGGAGAGAGCAAAGAAAGAGGCAGATCATTCAGATTGGTAGCTGGCAGTTTTAATAAGCAAGGGAACTTATGAGGTTTCTTTTGGCGTAGATCTCTGCAACCCCCCATCAAATCTTAAAAGTTTTATAGAGGCCTTACCTGGGTTTAGTCATGAGACCATCCAGATGGTCTCAAAAACAGTTTATGCTCTCAAGGCTGTGTCCTTGAAAACAGCTCCCACCATGGGAATGGAGGGGAGAACATTCATTCCAAGCACAGGTGAGGTAGTCCCTGTTCAGGGATTGCCCAGGTTCAGTTCTATGGTCAATTGGCGGTCATGTCATGTCCTCTTGATTACATCCTTCAACAACTCCCTTAGGTGGTTAACTGAATTTAACTCTCAAATACATTTGAAAGTCAACATTAGAGTTGAGATTATTAAATTAAATTAAATTAACATTTTAAAAAGTGTCAGACAAAATAATATATTTTTGGTATGTTTTAATTAACTTCATTTTGAATAAATCAATATTTTATAACATTTAAAAACTTTTACACACTACCGTATTTCCTGATTGTGCCTATTACTGAAGGTGAAAAGCAATATAAATTAAAACTCGGCAAATTCTAATTCTATTTTAGGTATATACAATTTTTGTTTATAATTAATCTAAATCTAAGTGACCACATGGTGCTGAAGGGTATTCAGATCATAGGGGAAATGGAAGATAATTCAAAAAATTATTCTGTTCTGTTAAATTGTGCCTTAAACAAGAACTACATGTTGCAATAAATCACTGTGCTTCTTCATCATTTCCTCTCCAAACCCAAGAATTACATTCTTTAAAGAAACCTTTAGTATAACTTTTGTATTTGTTTTGTGCTTACTTTAAGAGCTCATTAAAGACCCATTAAGATTAATCATATACAGCATACATTTATCTTTTTAGGCTCAATTTTAAGAGTTGAAATGAGTTATTTCCTCTTTATATTTTACAGAATTGTTATGATATGGGTAGAGAATCTTAGATATCTTCTACTATCCTGTTAGATGCTGGCAGCTTTCCCATCTCTGATGTAACCTTCATGCCAACAGTTAAGAATCCAGTACTGACTAGCATGATTAATATTATATCATTTTTGGATCAATTTTTTTTAATATCAAAGCAACCCAGAAAATCATATGTAGTCAGTAGTTAATTTGCACAACAAATTATGCCTTCTTTCCTTATTCCATCCTCCTAATATACACCTCTGAAATTCCAAATAGGTAGCAGTATAATATATTGAAATGTCCATTGGTTTGCTTTACTTTTGGTCATTTTTCTATATGTGACCCTATAATTATTTAGAGACATCTACATTATCTGTAGGAGAAATGGGATTATTAGAACAAATTGCTAAAAAAAATGTTAGGTTAATGTTCAGTTTTTACTCAAAAAACCTCTTGAGACTCACATCATAAATAATCCATTTATTTTAAAATTTTGTTTTTATTGTTGTTTTGGAGAAGAAATTACTTGAGGATAAAAACAAAGGTAAGGATAGGGTACAGTTTATGACACTTTTTTTATTCCATAGAATAGAAATGAGGAGGACTTACAAAGTATTTATAGCGCATCATATGAGAGCATCAGACCTGGAAGATCCATACCATGGAGACAAGATAAATCAAGGGAAAGCTGTCTTCTGATGTTGCCAGCAGCAGAGAGCTGTGTGAAAGTGAACCCCAAAGCCTGAAGACCATCTGCAACATACTGATGTAGATGACAAATTACCTGTATCGTGTAACCATGTGAGATGTCCTCTGATTACTGTGAAGACTGGCTTTTGACAATGACCTGTGTGTGATCTTGCAAAAGTCACTCCTGATGACATACTCCTCACTATTTTTATTCTCTCTGGAAGAATGTTACAGTCAAGTTAAAAGACTTTACCATACCCAGTACTTTACTTCTTTTTCTTCAAGGACTATTCTAACAAGACACTGTTCTTTGCATTTGAAATAAAATTTGATATTTCCAAAATAAGGAAGCAATACT
Organism: Balaenoptera physalus; assembly: GCF_965194825.1. NCBI lineage: Eukaryota > Metazoa > Chordata > Mammalia > Artiodactyla > Balaenopteridae > Balaenoptera > Balaenoptera physalus. Next base: position 58,435,988 of record NC_138883.1, on the reverse strand, counting down.
AATTTTACCATCTCTTCATGTCATTCCTTCCTTTATGTTTGTATTCCTTTAAAATTTTATCAGTCTCATAATGTTTGCCATACTATTTCTTTGATATTTTTAGCCTGCGTTTTTTAGTTTTAATCATTATCAGCAATAAACATTATATTTTCCAAAATTATTCAAGAATTTTCAAGCATCGTAAATTTTTAAGAGATAGATAAATTTTCACAGAATTGGACTCCTGAATTTTTCAAAACTACCTGACCTGAAGCAAGTACTGCTTTGTTTTATAATTGCTTTATTCAGAAATATTTAAATTTCTATTTACGATAAAATGAACTTTAATAATGAGATCCATGATGCACTCTATAACACTGCCATATGCCTTACATCTACTGTGTATATCATCTTAATAATAAGATTGGGTTTATCTTGTGTAATAGGTGAAATTAAGACTTATAGATATTTCATATATGAACCACTGGGATGCAAGTGAGAAGTGAAATTCTGTGATAGTGGAAACTATCTTCAGAAAGGCAAATGCATATATTTATTTAATTTTTCTTAAATCAATTTTATATTTTGCTGGTTTTTATACTCATTAATTTGAAGAGAATTTCAAAATTCAAATGTTATAAATTATCTTAATTTTCTTGTTCATATGCAAATGAGGTAAAATATGCTGACTATGGATGCAGTAGAATTATTCTTGGTAATGCCTCAAGAAAAGCATTTATCTCAATATTTCTGGGGAAAATAGGAATAATTTTAATTGCATATTAAATGTATATTGTAATTTAAATCATAAAACCGTAAATCAAAGTCAACAATTTCTGCCACATAATATGTTTCTGTTGTTTAAAAGAGAACTGAGATAATATCTATGATATAAAACATGATGATTAATGATTTAATTTCATTCTAATATGTATATAAAAATTTATATATATGAATTTAATTTTGACAAAACTTATTATCTGGTTTCTCCTGATCTTATGTGCATACAAATATATTTTAATTTATTTTCAATTAAAATTACATCACTTTAATTGCATTCTTATAACCCTTAATGACAAAATATAACCCACAAATTGTGGATGTGTACTGATTTACTTGGTAAATAAATTTGCTTTTGAATGTAAATGTTTCATATTCCCTGTTTTACCTTACTGAACCAATACTTATATTTAAATATTAATTAAATATTAATTAACTGTTATAGACCCTACTTCCCTAAATTTCTATTTGTGTCTGAAAATTCTGCTTTCATTAAGTAGCTAATCTTTCTACTGGAATGGTTAATAATAGACTGAAATCAAACCATTTCTTTAAAAATAAGTGCATAGTCTTTCATAGTGATATCTGATATCAAAATATTTGCTCCATGATTGAGAATAATGTGAGTGATTTTTAGATTTTTGACTTATTTTTGATGGAATGCAGTATATTATCAGTAGGATCCTCTATTTCAAATCATCAACATTCTTTTGGTCTGAAATTGATAGCCCTCATGATTTACATACTAAATTTAACTCTAGTTTTCTGATAACATCTTGATTACCCCTGTATTCTAATAGCTAAGAGCAAGCAAGTGTAAAGGAAAATCCATTGAACTTGGCATTAAAATATTACATAGAATAACGTCAAATTGGATATCTGGTAAAACTTAGTTATTGTTAGAAGAAATCATCTTGATGCTTATTTTTAAATCCACAGGATTAATTTTAAAATACAAGTGTAACAATACCATAAGGTAGAAAGAGCTCCAAATGATAATTTGTATCTTAATATAAGTTTACACATACATCGAAAAATGTTAAAATAATTTGTATGGTTTTAGTGTAGGCAACAATGTTTGAGGATGCTAAAAAATTTACAAGAGGATAGAGTGTATTTCTTATTCAAAAATCATTTATCAAGCATGTACAATATGCTACCATTTTAAACACAGTGGAATTAATAATGAATTATGGTCTCTGCCTTGCATCAACTCAGTCTAGAGTGACGAGTAAGCACAGAGTTACAATTCAGTATGACAAATATTTTGATAAAGATTGCTTTAGATATTAGCAAGGAAAAACCCATTGGTGGGTTATCAAAAATTTCCAGGGGGATAAAACTGACCAACAGACCTTACGGAATGAAAAATAAAAATGGATAATAATCCAACATTAAAAGGGTCTTTTAAGATAATTTAATCAATCAGCATATGCTTCTGGAAAAGGAAGACCAATGTTGCCATTAACTCAACGTTTTATTTTTTAATTTTAAAATACCATATTGTTTGTATTAAGATCAACACCCATCAGTATTTAACATACTTACTATTTTCTGATTCGAATCTTGAACAAATTAGAATCTGACATTTTACCCTTTAACTTTCAAACAGGACAATTTTGATTACTTTTCATTAGCAGTAAACAAAGGAAAACAAAATGTTTCTTCTTATATTTTACAAATTGAAGCCAATTCAGCTTTTAAGGAAAAAAAAAAATGATTCAGTCGGCTCATTTTATGGAACCAATACTTTCTCACCATTTATCAAAACCTTTATGTTGATGATTATCTTCTTAAGAAAAAGTCAATCTACCTTTTCTTACTGACAAAAATAAAAAATTTGGAGAGAGTTTCCACATAGTCCAGATCTGTATTTCTCCAGACTAAACGCTCGTAATTCTTTTAATGATCCTTCAAAGAACAAGGTTCAAATCTCTGAATTCCCTTAGTCAATACCTTTGTAAGACCCTTGAATTTAAGAATGCCACCTCTATTTTTTGATGTCTTTAGTTTATATAACAACACTTGAGATGCTATCTCAATATCTTACAGAATTTTGAAAATCTACTTGGAGTAGTTTATCTCATCTGTAATTACAGATAATTTGACTATGAGTTAATCCACAATTTTCATTCTAGTAAACATATTAGGCTACTGTTCTATGACTGTTTAGTACATAATAGGTACACGATAAATATAGAATGAATTAATACATTATTAAATATATTATTTTCAAAACTTATCTCTTTCAGATTCATCTGCCTTGAAACTTTTGCAGTTCTATTTGAGAGTGAATGTTCAAGCCTTTATATGCATTGCTATTATATTAAATCTTGTAAATTTATCCCATTACACAAATCTAAATTTTATACTAACTTTGTCATCAATTCTCATCATTAACAGCTTTTAATAATATATCAAATATGTCTTCATTCAGGTCATTAATTTAAAATGGTAGAATAGGTTAGGGCAGAGAAGTGATCCTTTACACATAACTGAGAATCTTCCTAGAAGATGGCATTCTTTCTTTAATCAACTCCTTCTAGTTGGGTCACTGATATATTGCTAATTTGCCTAATTGAATTGGCATCAAACTCATAAAATTCTTTATCTTTAAAAAACTTGAGAGACTTCACATTATATTTTCTGTGGATTTTCCAATGATATACTACTGAGATGTTTAAAGTTTAGCTTTGCATAAACCAGACATGCTGGGGAATGTTAGTGTTAACATGTTGCAAATAGTATAACATTTTTGTTTACTTCAGCATTCTGCTTGACCATGCTTATTTTCCTCCACCTAAAAATTGTATTTTTCTTGTCATTGTTATTGGCTTGTAATGAAAAATTAATCCATATATACCCATTTAAAATGTTTAAGTACATAAAATATTGCTTCTCTCAAATAACTTAATAGCATTTAATCTTCAGTAAAATTTTTTTCTGAAAATAATGTCTCATGTCAAGGAGTAAAAAATGTGGAAAAACTTTGAATAGGTTATTTCTCAGGGGTGGGATTATTGAGAGAGTTGATTTACTCTTTATAATTTGAATCATTTGTATTTTTAAACAGCAAACACATGCCACTGCATTAAAATTATCTTTTTGAATTTAAATACTTTCATTAAATTGATTCATCAGAGTGGAATTCTAAGATATCTAATGCCACATTATTTCTGATATTAAAAACAACTGGAATGTTTATGAATGATGGAATGGTTAAGTACATTTTTTAAATTCATGCAAATCAATATTATGTGACCAATTTTAAACGTTATATCTTTACATATATTTTGACTCAGTGGTTTCACTGACAGATTTCACTGATAGATACTAGATAATTAGAAAGATAAGCAGATAGACAGACAGATATCAATAGTTAATAGAAAAATCGATAGAAATATTAGATAGATAGATAGATCAATAGACAATAGAAGATGATAGACACAAAAGACAGACAGTTGAACACATAGACACACATATATACACATATATATACATATATAAGCAATGTATATTTCATATATATATGTTAAGAAGTGGGTGTATAGATGGACAGACAGAGATAGACAAGAAAACGTCAGACAGATAGATAGGCAGATAGACTTATGAACAGATTGGCAAACAGACCTAGAGAACTACAAATAATAGACAAACAGAGAAACAGAGAGATGGATAGATAAACAGACAAATAGAAAACAAGCAGACAAATAATGACATTCATATATTCAGATAACCTGAATAAACAGAGGAATAAGACACATGTAGAAAGAGAGAGAGAGAGAGAGAGAGAGAATAAATATATATTATCCTAACAGCTGGGGACAGGAATTTCTTAGGAAGGCACAGTTATTGTTCAGAGAAAGATTGGTTAATATTTGAGGTATAGGAAGAAAGATCTCAGAACGTGTTTCTCTGGGGAGCATGACAAACTAACCAAGGAGATAGCTAAATTGCTCATGGTGAGAGAATGAAAAGGACATGTACATTGACTTACATCGCCAATGAAAAGAATAACTGATAAAAATAGTTAAGAAAATGGAAGTCTAGTGTTAATTTTGATGTTATTTCTGTGATTAAAATTCCTTCTATACTAATAAAGTCTATAGTAAAATCAATCAAACTCAAAAGTTTGGGGAAAAATTTATATTTTCCCTAGGCAAATATACTCAGGTAATCTTTTATAAAGTTATAAACTCTGATTAGATATTATCAGCTCTTCTGGGATTGATTGATTTCCAATACATTGCTAAGTTAATAAATAAACTTTATGGAGGACAACATACTGCCAGGCACTGGTATGGATTCTGTGGATATATTAATGAAAAAAATTAAATTATTGATTCCATAAAACCTGAGAAATGGAATATTGCCTCTGCCCTATCAGTAAACAGAGCACGTCACAGTCATCAGCGACTGCAGCCACAGCCGTGGTCAGTGGTGAGCTGGTGAGCCCTGAGGGAACTCAGGAGGAAGCAGAGAATACCTGCCATCCAGCAGCCATCAGACTGCAGCCACCCCACCTCCCCGCCTCCCCCGCCCCCTTCCCTCCTAGGGTGAATCCTGAGGAAATGAAACTGAGGATGTGAAAACACAGGATACGGCCCTAGATAGCTGAGGTGCATATCAAAGGAATGATTTCAGGGAGCCCAGACTCTGGCATCTTCCCAGACATAGAAAAGTGCTAAATTCCTTAACTTGACATATCTAGTTTTCTTTTATTAACAGTAATCTTCTGTTCCTACTACCTACCTTTTGTTGCAAAATTCCTGTATCCTAGCTCGCCCCTTGCCTCCTCGGAGCATTTCTCTCAGGGTTACCTGAGATGCTGCCTCCTGGGCTTGAAGTCCTAATATTCCCACCAAATAAAACATAACTCAACTTTTAGGTTGTGAATAATTTTTTTAGTCGACAAACATATTCTAATGTAAGTATATAGGTTATAAATAAATACATATGTTAATATAAAACATGATAAATGGCATGTGCAAGGGGAAAAAGAAAGTTAGATAGGAAATACTGCTGTGGGAATCACTGATGATGTGGGAATGATTGCTCTGAAAGGCTTCATTTATATTTAAGCAGAGACGTGAAGTGTTTCCGGCAGAAAGAAGCATGTAAGACCCTGGCATGGTAGAGGAATATCAAGAAGACTTATATTGCACAGCAGTCTTCAAAGGCAGCAGGAGAAGGAAGAGTAGGAGAACTAGGAGAAGTAAAGAGATGACAGGGGTAGGGGGCAGGGATAGATCACAGAACTTCTTTAGGCTATTGTAAAGACTTTAGGAAATAACACTCAAGACTGGTTACACTATTGTTCTGTAATGTATAAACTCTGGAGTATCAGTAGCCTAACTCACAATATATTTACTTGTTTGCTCACAGACAACCTTATAGATCTGTTAATGGTCACACAGGCAAAGAGAAAAATTCTTGGTACAATCAATATTCTGTATTAGGTGAGATGAAGTAGGATCTAACACACAAGTAGAGGGATTGGCTTTCTATAGAATTAGGGGCAGTTTATATGAGATGAAAAGACAGAGTGCATGGGTACATATTCAGGTGTGTTGGTAGGGAGATATGGTATTGGGAACATATGGAAGTTCTCATGATTGTTCCTATTTTCTTAGTGACTATGGAAATAGTCATCTGCTGAGAGTATGAATCCAAAGAGGTATTGGTGGTTTGAGGAAAGAAAAACTGAGAAATTGCCATCTGGAAGAGATAGCAAATGAATGGATTAGGGATACACAGTAGGATTCCTTTGCAAGTTAAAGTACTCATTGAAGTTTATAATCCAGAATTTAAGGTGACACCTGGCAGCAAGTTTGATTTTTTTCAAGCCACATTCAATTGCATGGATGTGGAAGCTGAGTTTTTTCCCAAGTGAGTGAAATGAAGAGGAGACTGAGCATGTAGGTTGAGGGTAAATTCAAGTGAATGGTTATAATAACGGTCATTGGAATCTCAGCTAGATATGAAGGGAAGCATACAAGGGGGTAGAGGAATTATTAAAAAGTGTAAGTTCCACTGAATTATAGGTTGAGCTGAAATTTGAAGACTTTCTTGGCAGGGTAATAGAGGGAGTGAACTAGAAAGAACATGGGTGACAAAATACTGATGCTTGATGTCAACTACAAATTAGCACTAACCATGGCACTAACTAGTCATGGGCTACTGCAGCTGCTGACTTTCAACACCGTCTGAAAGTATTTCAAGGTGGAGAGCAGAAATGAGGCACTCTGTGCTCTGGGAACAACTGGCAGAACAGGTCTTCAGATAGTGAGATATTTTCGAGAGATGATATTAGAGGAGCCCTATTCTTGTTTCTCCGCATATCTAGAAAAGCACTAAAATCCTTTATGGTGACGTCTGTTCCTAGTGACTAGCAGTAACCTTCACAAGACTAGCAGAAATCTTCTGCGAAAAACATATGTGCTTGATTGCATGTACTCCCCCTTCACCAAAATCACATGTATACTGACCTTCCCCCCTTCCTCTTTGGAGCAGTTTCTCAGAGCTATCTGAAATGATCTCTCCCAGGCTATAGTCCTCATTTTGCCCCAAATAAAACTCAACTCACAACTCTCACGTTGTGCAGTTTTTTCAGTCGACATTGATATTGAGAGAGTATATTAGTTGGATTTATTGATACAAGTGGAAAGTAAGTGATTTTGAAAAGGCCAGTGACAAACAGGTAGCAACAGAACAGAAATAGTTTGAGGTCTTGTTTATAAAGGTTTGGGTATAGAGAAAACATATGAGATTGTGTAGTAATATGGGGATTAATAATAGCTGACCTTGAGATAAAGGGAGAAAATGCTTATAAGAACCTGGGGAGAAAGAGTCGCACAGAGTGAATATATTTAAATTTGGAGGGCAAACAAAGATATGTAGCATACAGATATAAACTAGAGAATAAGATTATTTTAAAAGTGAAGCTACTAAATGGACAAGGTACTGAGGGAACTCTGACTGAATATTGGAAGGAGTATCTATTTGGATATTGAGATTACCTAAAAATATGACCAGAATAAATTTGAATATTGTGACAGTTATAGGGAAAAAATAGCTCTTATAGCAATAGAAAAGAGGTAATGAATTTTAGGGGTTTAATGTACATTCCCTAAGTAGAGAAGGAAGTTTTCGTGTAGCTGAACAGAAAAAGCCCAGGAAGATTTGTTTTGGTATAAAACAAAACATAATGTTTTGGTTTCCTTCTCAGAGAATGGTACAATGAAACGTCAGTGTTAGAGAGAACAAAGATTAACCACAGGGAAATTTGGTATCAGTAAAAATCTGATTTTCTGCCCAGTAGTTCTATCAGTTGCTGAGAATGGAGTGTTAAAGTCTCCAACTATAATCGTGGATTTGTCTATTTTTTCTATAAGTTTTTGTGTCGTGTTTTGAGGCTCTATCGTTTGGTGCATACACATTTAGAATTATTATATATTTTTGTGGATTGGTCCTTTTATCATTATGTTAAGCCTTCCTATATCTAGTAATTTCTTAGCTCTGAAATTTACTTTACCTGATATAAATATCCACTCCTGGTTTTCATTTTATTATGGTTTGTCGGATATATCTTTTCCAGCCTTTTACTTTCAATATACCTATATTGTTTTAAGTCCCTTTTTTTATAGATAGCATACTGTTAGATTGTATTTCTCTTAATTTTTAAGAATAGTTTTATATTTATAGAAAAAAATGTTAAGACAGTGTAGAAAGATTCTGCAGATCCCACACCCGGTCACCTCTGTAAATATCTTACATTAACATGGTATATTCATCACGATTAAAGAACTAATACTGATACATAATTATTAACTAAAGTTCATATTTTATTTAGATTGCTTTAGTTTTTACTTAAAATTATTTTTGTCTTCAAGGTATCCCATCAAGGCTACTACGTTACATGTAGTTGTCATGTCTCCTTAGGCTCCTTTTGGGGGGAACAGTTGCTCGGAATTCCCTTGGTTTCGATGCCTTGACAGTTTTGAGGTGTAATGGTTAGATATTTTGTAGCATGTCTCCCAATTGGGACTTATCTAATGTTTTTATCTTTATCAGTTTGGGATTGTGTGTACTTGGGAGGAAGAACACAGAGGTAAAATGCTATTTAAATCACAACATTTCAAGGGTACATACTATAACATGACTTACCAATGTTGTAAACCTTGATCACCTGGCTGAGACAGTGTTTGTCTGGTTTCTCCACAGTGAAGTTACTCATTTTTCTCCCTTTCCATACTTTCCTTTTTGGAGGAAGTCGTTTTGTGCAACCCACATTTAAAGGAGAAAGGTGTTATGTTCCACATCCTTGAGGGTAGAGTATCTATATAAATCAGTTAGTTCCATTATTCTTCTGCAAAGGAGATTTTTCTATTCATTTACATTTAGTTATTTATGCAATCATTTGTTTAGATCAGTATTGACTCACGAATATTTATCTTACTCTGTGGATAAAATCTAATACTACTTTATTTTGTTGCACAAATTGTTCCAGTTTTGGCCATTGTAGTGCTTGCCATTGGCTCCTTACTTTCTGATACTAAGAGAACTTCAAGGCTCATCTTAAATATTCCCTGCCTCAATCCTAGAATCCACCGTTTCTCCAAAGAGACCTGCTTCCTTTTATCGAAGAATGTTACTGAAAACCAAGATCTAGGTGCAAGGAAATATATGTGTGTATACTGACATGTGAATGTACACATATCTATATATATTTCTATGTGTAAACATCAGTGACTATATTAAATTAAACATGAATTCATACTGATGCTTCCAATTCAAATCCATTGCCACGTGAATAATTCTAGCCCACACCACTTTCTTATCTGTAAATAGGTTAAGAGTTAGGACAAACATTGCAAAAACTGATTTGTTCCGTTAGGGCACCCTTTCATGGATTTTAGCTAGGGAGATCAGTGTCTTCTTGAATCTATTTCGTCTGTGCCTCTTGGTAGTTCCAGGTTGGAGGCTTCTGCAGTGCCCTGATTTATATATATGGGATGCAAATAAGAAAACACAGGGAACTTACTGCCACATTGTTTTGTAAGCTCTAAGTTTACCAGTCAGTCCATTTCTTCTTTCCATCATTCAGAGTCTTCCCAAGGCTGTTTGTTGTACTAAGGAGGAGGACCTGGAAAGAATGGGATTATTCCATTATTATCTTAATAACTGTCTCCAGAATCCTTCTTAGAAAAGCTACTGTTTAGAGTTTAGGAATATCTTACAATTGTTACAGTAGAAAGTAACACCCTTGGCAAATAGGTGACTTTATATAAACCCAAGAAATAAAAGACAGTTAAGCAGCTCTACACATTAAAATATGAAAGTTTCAAACTCCTAAGTGTTTTAGACAGTGTTTCTATCTCTCTATTTTGTGGAAATTAAAAAAGGACTGAGATTTATTATTACCAAAAATATAAATAGTATATGAGGAATGGCACAAGGATCATAAATTGAAACAATTCATTAGAAGCAAGATCTCTGATCCAGGCCTGACCATAAGACTAACATCTTGTCTCTCTGCTACCATCAGATCTGTATTTAATGAAATCTTTGGGAAGTTTAGACTTTTGAGAGACATAGAAATCTAGGTTTTTCATGTCAAACTCAACTACGTACAAGAGAAATAAGTATGCATGTATACATCCAGATCATGGAATTCATCTTTGTACATACAGAGGAGGAAATAGATATCCAACTCTTTCATACAAGATGATATATTTATATTGTTCATAGTTCTATAGTCATGAATGCATTAAAATTGCCTTTAGACAAAATAAAAAGATAAGCCAAAATCAGATAAAATATTTGCAAATCATATATCTGATAGAGAACTTGCATCCAGAATATATAAATAAATATCACAACTCAATAATAAGAAAACAATTTAAAATGAGCAAAATACTTGAATTAATATTTTATCAAAGAAGACATACAAATTGTTACTATGCATTAGACAATGTTCTTAAAATTGTTAGTCATTAGGAAATGCAGATTAAAACCACAGTGTTATTTCACTACACATGGACCAGAATTACTATAATACAAAAGATAGACAATACCAAGAATTATGAGGATTTCAAGAAAATAGAACCCTCCTACAGTGTTGGTGGGAATGAAAATAGTGCAGTATTTTTGGAAAAATTTGCCAGTTTCTTAAAAAGCTAAACATAGCTTATCATATGACCCAACAGCTTCACTCCTATGACTCTAAGAGAAATAATAACATATATCCACTCAATGCCTACTATGCCAATGGTCTTAGCAGCATTGTTCATAATAGATAAAATGTGGCAACAACTCAACTGGCAAATGGGTAAATAAGTGTGTTATATCCATGCAAGGGATATACTATACAGAAATAAAAAAGAAATAAACTATAGGCAACTTAGATGGACCTCAAAATCCTTATGAAAGAAGCAAGGCACAGAATATTACACATTATATGATTTCATACAAAATGTTTAGAACAGACAAATTTAAACAGAAATCAGAACTGTGGTTACCTGGGGCTGAGTGCGGGAGTGGGAATTGGCTTCAAACAGGCTCCGTGGAATTGTTTGGGGCGATAAAAATGTTTTTAAAGTGGACCATGGTGATTGTACAGCTCTATAAATTTATCAACTTATAAATAACTAAAATTTATTGAAATAAATCTCTTCAATAAAGCTATTAATATTATCTTCAGAAAATAAAAGTTGAAGAAAATTAGAGAAAATCCATTTTCTCAGATGATGTTTGACAGTAGAACGCAGTTACAATATGGCTCACTCTCAATGCTTCTGGACAAATATTATAATGATAGAATTCCTGCATAGACAAATAATTGTGACACTTAGTTTTATATGGCAAGTATTGTTAATTTCTGTGAAGATTAGCATTACAAAAACTCAGTCATAAATTTTTCAATCATTTTGTTTTTCAAATGGCAAGTTAACAAAGAAAAAAAAATGTTATATTTGGCAATATTTTTTGAAATGATTACTTTATCGATGCATCATTTGCCAGAACTCTTAAAAATATATAAAATCGATGATGGATGCTCTCAGATTTTCTGTTAGCTTATTTGCAGAATTCTAATATGTAGTGTTAGTTCCGGAAACCACAGTTCAGAAATTCTCATCACTGGTTTATACTACTAACTCTCAGCTATAGTAATAAACAGTTTACTGTTAACATAATTTAGGGATTCATCTTTTGCATTAATCTAGTCATCATCACTTCTTTTTGATCCAGATTTTATATTGATTTTATATATTTGTCCTCACATGCTTCAGCAATATTAGATGATAAGAAGGAAGAAAAATTGATATGAAGTTTGAAATAAAACGTCCATCGTAATGTTAGAATATATTTCTTAAGGGGAATAGCTGGAACTGGAACACAGATAGTCTGACTTGAAAGCATGCGCTCTCAACTACTAAGAAAAGCCAGAGAAAATTTAAGTGTATGCATGAAACCGATTTTACACATTTTATCCTCTAATAATTTTAGTATGTAGCTCATCACCTTGCAATCCTTTAAATATATACAGATTTACACATAATCCTTCTGGTATCAGTGAAAGTAGTAACAGCATGGAAATAATAATCACATAATTAAAATAACAATAAAAGCAGAAAATACTTGAACAACATATGTCAACATTTAAAAATGTTGTCAGGGTTACTATTCACACAGCAGTATCTATGAGGTTGACTCTATGAGTAATTCCAAATTGGCAGATCAGGAAGCGGAGGCAGAATGAGGTGTGGTAATTTGCTGCACAGTATTGTGAAGCCAGGTTTCCAACCCAGATAGCATGACCTTGTAATTTGTACTTTTAATCACTACAGTCTCTCTCTTTCCTGGTTAATTTAGTCTCCTCCATCATAAAATAGGAAATAGAATCATGACTAAAATGGCCATCATGCAAATAAAACTGCTTTCTCTAAGGGAATTACATTTCTGCAGTAGATACAAACCTATGGCGATGTTTTACACTTGTCAGCATGTTAACTTTAAGCCAAAATGAGCAATAAAGGCTTCCCTGAATACCATTCACAGTTCCTTTATTACCTAGTTATATTCAGCATGGTGAAAACAGGTCCTAAAACCTTAAACCATGAAACAAAGTAACACTTTAATGTTTTACATGTTTCAAATTGAAATTCAAGTTATAGATTTTACCAGCGAATTTGTTGACTCTGTAGGAATTTTCTGACATGTAGATCAGAAAACTTGCTACAAGTTGCCATTTGAGGACTGCCAGGACTTTTCAGTTCCCAGGTAATTTCCCCCTGACTTAATGCCTAAATGCTAGCCCTCAAGTCTTAAAGATGACAGTTAAAATTTAAATATATTTTCTGGAAATGATAATGCTATAAGCCATTGTCAGTCACATCAATTAAATTATTAATAAATATGTTATATTATATACAAAAATAAAGCCAGATTTTTACAATGTAATGGATAGTCTCTACTTTCCTTTTATCACAGTCTGTTTTAAGTTACCTTTCACAATGTCTCCCAAAATAGATCTCCCCAAAACAGTAATAAGTATTTGCTTACATAGAACTTATATAGAGCAAGTCACTTTTAATAGAACCAGAAAATATCTGAAGGATGGGTGCACTTGTAAGAAAGGCAGGCTTGGATTAAATATCACAGGAGGCTGTTCCAAGCAGGTGGAAAGACAGGAGGATACGGGTCAGAACCACAGGTCTCAGAATAGTGAATAATGCCAAAGCTGAAGATCAAGGTAACTCGAAAATAGAAATGGATATGACAATAAACTATATTTAGACCCACATTTTTTATAGAAATGAAATTTAATGGGGTCATTCTCATGAATATTAGAAATGTAAATGTTACATGTATCATCAAAACAAGAAAACCTACCCAGGAATTTTTATCTGACCTTTACCAAATATTCAAAGAACAGTCCAATCTAGCAAACTATTTTTTTTTTCCATGAGAAAAAGATAAAAAGAAATTCCACAACTCATTTCATCAGGCTAGAGAAACCTTGAAAACAGAGCCTGACATGCTACGTAAAAGAAAAGAATATCATAGGCCAATCTTAGTATTGAACATAGATATAAATTTCTGACACAAAGTATTCACAAACAATTTTTTTAACATATATAGCACACTAGAAATAAAATGCAACTTAATCTGGAAAGGATAACTACAACAAATTTATAGCAGACATTAACTCAATGCATTAAAATACTAAAAACTGGGCTTCCCTGGTGGCGCAGTGGTTGAGAGTCTGCCTGCCAATGCAGGGGACACGGGTTCGAGCCCTGGTCTGGGAGGATCCCACATGCCGCGGGGCAACTAGGCCCGTGAGCCACAACTGCTGAGCTTGCGCGTCTGGAGCCTGTGCTCGGCAACGGAGAGGCCGCGACAGTGAGAGGCCCACGCGCCGCGATGAAGAGTGGCCCCCACTCGCCGCAACTGGAGAAAGCCCTGGCACAGAAACGAAGACCCAACACAGCCAAAAATAAATAAATAAATAAAAAAATTTATATTAAAAAAAAAAAAAAACTAAAAACTATTACTTTAGTCAGTAACAAGTAATATGTTTGACACTGCTCTTCTATTTAACACTGCAGTTTTAGGCACCAGCTTCATATATGTAGTTTGAAGTACCAGCAAATAAACAAATCAAAAGCAAAATGCCATTTACAAATGCAACAAAAAATTTAAAATACTTCAAATAAATATAAAATATGTTCATGATCTTATAAAGAAAATCTCAAAAGTGTTTTGAAATATATTTTAAATAGATCTAAATAAATGAAGTGACACTATATTTTTAAAGGAAAATATACCAACATAAAAACGTTAATATTTCCCCAATCCATCTATAGATTTAATGCAATTCCAAACTCATAAATACTATTTTCATGAAATTTGACAAGTTGATTCTACAACTTATATGAAGAGCCAACAGTCAAAAATAGCCAAGATATTTTGGAGGGAACAAAGAAGGGAAATTTGCCATTATTGCTTATGCTAATTATGAAACTGTAGTATTTAACTGCTCTTGTGCAGTGATTAAAAATTAAATGAATAAATAGACTACAGATCCAAAAAAATGACCAAAATTCTCTGAAAACCTAATTAATGAAATAGGTGGCATTTCAGATCATTGGGGAGAAGTTAGAGTGCAAAGATACAGCACTGGGAAAATTGATTACCCATATGCTTACAGATAGAAATTTGATCTCTTCTTGACACTTTACATAAGTTTAATTTCTAGTTGATTATAGACTTAACACTACTTAATTGTAGTTACAAGATACTTTCTAAACAAGACATAAAATAAAACCACAAACCATAAAGAAGGTTGATATATTCAACTACATAATATTGAAAATAGTAAGTACAAATGCCACAGAGATATATTTACAATTCCTAACTGACATAAAATTTATATTTTTAATATAAAGTAATAAAAATAGTAGTTAATAGGAAAATGAAAAATGATATAAAATGTCATTTCATAGAAGCACAATATTGCAAAAAATATAATAAAAATACTCTATCTCATTAGAAACTGAGGCATGAAAAATAACAAGATAAATTTTCATATCCACTAGGCTGGCAAAAATGAAAAAACTAAAATAATACTAAATGTTAATGAAAAAGTGATCTTCTTTCCCTGCTAGCCATAGTTTAAATAAAGTATGTAAAAACAATTTTTCTTTAGTAAATGTAATTTGAAATGCATGTATATAATGATCTAAGAATTCCAATAATAGTATATACTATAAAAAATATTTTATAAATAATCTGGTAGATATATGCTAGCATTACTCCTAGAAACATCATTTGTAATAAAAATAAATCTGGACACAACCCAAATCTTCATCAACAACAAAGCAGATAGATAAATTGCTGTTTATATGTTCAAAAGAATCTCACAAAGTGGTAGAAATTAAGGAATTAAATGAATCTCAAAATATCAGTATGGAGTAAACAAACAACAAAAGCAGTTTACAATATAATTCCATTTGTATATGTATCTAAACTCATGGGGGAAAAAGAGAATATGTTTTTTATGCATAAATATATATATGGAATATTAGCTAGAAATTGTGTTAAACTCCTATTAATTGAGACCTTATTATAGTAGCTCAAGTAATTTAGGATTTTATTTTTCAGCTAAAAGAAAGATAGAGGTGGGTAATCCAGGGATTGCACAGAAATTCCTTTTATTTTAAATGCTGCTCCTTACTTAACATTGCCTCTATGTTTGAGTTCAAAAGATGGCTGGTGAAGATTTGACATAAAGAACACATTCTAGACAGTAGTAAAAAGAGGAAGAAGAAAGGACAAATAGAAAGAGAATTCTCCTGGGAGCCTCATTCAATGACTTTCACTTAGATCTTTCATCTCAGAGGTCACCATTATCTTCAAAGAAAGCTAGAAAAGGTAGTATTTTAGCTGAGCACATTGTCACCTGCAATGAAATCAGGGCTCTATACCAGAGGAGAATAGGGAAAAGGAAATGGGATAAGCAACTAGCAGTCCTTCCCTCTTATGGTTGCTGAAAATACTGCTATACTTTATGACTTCGACTGTCTTCTAGCAACAGAGCCTAAACATGTATGGGACAATGACATTGTCATGTTCTAGATGTTTACTTTACATTCCTTATGTGAAAAAAAATTCATTTGTCTTTTATTACCAATAGAAAATGTTTCTATTTTTAGAAGAAAACAAGGCAGCTTGCACGTCTCAAATTAATAGAAACTTATTTTGTGTATTTTCTGCAAAAACAAAACAAACTTAGCTTTAAATTATATACTGTAAGCTCTGCATTTATTCAAAAGGTAGAGAGGAGATGTCAGTGAGAAAGCACTTATGGTGTCCTAGGCACTGTGTTGGGTACTTAGCATTCAGAGTGGTTCCTTTCTGAGTTACCATATCTCATGCAACAGGCCTCAGGACAAATTCTACCATATCACACAGTGTGGGTTAAAAAAGTAGGCTTCACAGGCGTAGCAAGAGAAGAAAGTTTTTGGGTTTCCAATCCCTCCTGCTGTCCCCAGAGAAGCATACTGGAGCCAGGGCACCTGGTTTGATATGGTCTGTTTATGCATTCTCTGGGGGACCCTGACTCTCCCTATTTTTCTATCTTCCTACAGGGCAAGCATGACAAAACATGTTGTCAGAGGATGAAAAAGTAGACTTCTGGAATGCAGAAAATCTGTATTTCAGTGTTTTAGGTTTAGAGGAACAGTGTGGGAAAATCAACTGTCTAGTACATGTGGGTCATAGCAACTATATTATTATACTTAACATCTTGCATTATACCTGAGCAAGCTGAGCTCAAAGATGTAAGTTAACATGTCTGAAATCAGGCATCCAGTGAGTCTCACAATTTGATCTACAATTTGAAAGCATACAGTACTATTCTACCATGCTATATTGCTTCCTAACCTAAATATGACTGAGGCAACTACAGAACTCCATCAAATTCTATTTACCCTAAATTTTTCTCATTTTTTCCAGAATTCAGGTATTTATTTTGGACAGAGCTTTACTCACACATGCATATGGACACACACATACATGTGTATATGAATATATATGAATCATTCATATATATGTATCAGCTATTCAAACACCTCAGAAAAGAAGCAGAAAGAGAGCACAAAATGGGAAAACAGTATGGAGGTTCCTCAGAAAACTAAAAATAGTTACCATGTGATGCAGCAATCCCACTCCTGGGTATATACCTGGACAAAACTATAACTCAAAAAGATACATGCACCTCTATGTTCATAGCAGCACTATTCACAGTAGCCAGGACGTGGAAACAACCTAAATGTCCATCAACAGATGAATGGATAAAGAAGAAGTGGTATGTATATACAATGGAATACTACTCAGCCATAAAAAAGAATGAAATAATGCCATTTGCAGCAATATAGATGCAACTAGAGATTATCATACTAAGTGAGGTAGGCCAGAAAGAGAAAGATAAATACCATATATCACTTATATGTGGAATCTAAAATATGGCACAAATGAACTTATCTACAAAACAAAAACAGACTCACAGGCATAGAGAACAGACTGGTGGTTGCCAAGGGGGTGGGGAAGAGGGAGAGAGATAGACTGGGAGTCTGGGGTTGGTAGATGCAAACTATTACATTTAGAATGGATAAACAACATGTATAGCACAGGGAACTATATCCAGTCTCCTAGGATAAACCATAATGGAAAAGAATATTAAAAAGGAACATCTATATGTGTATAACTGAGTCACTTTGCTGTACAGCAGAAATTAGCACAACACTGTAAATCAACTATACTTCAATAAAAAAATCAAATTAAAAAACATAAATTTTATGGGATACCTTTATAGGATCGATAAAATGATTTTAACACACATACAAAAGAAAGAAAGCACAATGTGATATTTTAAATCTGAATATTACAAAGTCAGTAAAAGCTACATTACAATTTATTTCCATTTTCTAAATTTCTTTTTATTAATATTCATAATAAAACAATAACACAAGAGTCAAGAAATTCAAAGCTTAGTTATGCAAAAATCAAGTAGGAGGAGCAAATTCAGAAAATTACAATTAAGGGTTTGTTTTATTGTTGGAAGAAGATTCAGTAAAACTGATTTTGAAATATAATGATTTGATAAGTTTAACAATGGTTTAGAGAGCTAGGTAATATGCAATTATTTGACAAAGTTGGTTAATAACTGTTAATCAGGCCAAGGTCAAAAGTTAATTCACTCTTGAGAACAGTCAGCTTCACTGTTTCACTGTAATGAATTGTACTGAGAAACATCATCAGTCACTTTGCAAATGGATGCCTTTGATTAGAAAGAAACTGTGATAGCAGAATACACACAAATCATAACCAAATTTTGCTACTACTAAATAAAATTTAAGTAATATATTTCATATATTATTAATGTTGACTTTATATGTAAAGGACATATAAACCACAAAAGTAGATGTAAATGAGAGAAAATATTTTGTCCTATTATCAGCCAATGCCACAGAAATGTAAAATTAATTATCAGAGGGACACCACTTGATTACTGTTATATGTACTTGTGGAGAATTTAGATTCCAGATCAAAGACATTGTTCATCTTCTCCCTTATTAAACTATCTTGATATTCAATGATTGATAACAGAGAAGATTGAAATCTTCTGATAATCTTAAACCATTATATAGCTATTAATTTTAAGTTCTCTACTAAGATTTCTGCTGCAATATTTTGATAAAGGGATATTACTTCATCAATATAAATTTCACTCCAAGTTTGCACTTCAGTGGAACTACTGTCACCATGTAAATATGTTTCACTTTGTGCAATAGATAAATCTGTGTAAAGTTGAAGCAAAATCAAATGTTTACAATCATAACTTTATAGACTACCGTGTTAAGTGTTCAAGAACTTTAATTTCTTTAAGGATATGAGAGTGCAGGAACTCAACAAAAGTTGGTCTGCAGAAGGGCCAAAATTAACCAAGGAAACTTGGCCTGCTCTCTTTTGTGTATACTACAAGAGCCCATATGAAATAGTCAAAAATCATAGTTAAGGACCTGTAGCTTAAATCTTCCCATAAAAATTTTTGACTTGTGAATGGGATAACACATTATATTATCAACAAAATAATGCTTACTTCATAAATATTTTGTAGGTTACAGGAAATTTTTGAACTACACATTTTTTTACCTTTGCTGCAAAAGAAAATATACACTTTTTATTTTCAAAACTGTCCTTATCTCCTGGAAGAAGTCCTTTGTTTCTATGGCCTAAACTTTTATCTGTCAAGGTCCTAAAACTTTCAAAAGTCCTAATGATCCTTGAGCGAAGGAATTTATTATATCATAAGCTGTAAGTAAGTAAATCTGTGTGGACCTTCTATACTGGAATATCTATCCTCTGAAGTACTCAAGCTAGTCAATGAAACTGCAATAGCATACTTCACTGAGATAGTAATGTGGTTTTTTTCTGTTAGGAGAGTAAAAGTAGAATATGAGCATTTTTTTCATCTCCCATTCTAAGAATTCTGTACAGTTAATCTCAAGTTACTTCTCTGTGTTTCTTAAAAAGCTTATATCTTTTGCAATTTATTCTCCCACATAGAAATTTCTCCTTTATCTTCAAACCTGGAACAATCCTTTCTCCATCACCAGTTATGGATGAAGAGCTGGCTTCTAATATCACTGTGAATATTAGATACAATCAAAGGTAACTTGCATATATTTCCACCACTACAAGCACCCTGCTACTTGCTTCTGTGCCCATATGTTCTCACATTTTTCCTTTTATTAGAGATCTAACATCTTTGCTTTGATCTAAACCTAACTTTTCCCTTAACTCACTAGATCTCATCCCCTCTCTCCTACTCTAAGGCCTCAGTAATTTTTTCAACTACATTAATTTTTTGGGTCCTACATCATGAATTCTTACCTCTCTACTAGATAATACTTTCAAGCCTACAGTTAGGCTGTATTTTTTTTGCATCTTAAAATGGTACATTTCCTCCTGGGACCTCTCTCCTCAACTGAAAAACTATATATTTAATTGTTTACTCTTCTCTATTTGAATGTACTCTACAAACTTGACATGTTCAAAACCTAAATCCTGTTGCCCTTTGTTAAAGCATGTACGTAGACACCACCTTTTTTTTTTGGCCTATTTTATTGCATTTGGTTTCTAAGGTCTCCCTGCTCCTGCTTTAGCTCTCTGAAGTCTATTAGAAACCTGGTAGTCAGAGGAATCTTTTAACACAGTGTCAAGGGAGACTATGTCACTCTTCTCCTCAAAGTCTCCAAAAGCTTCCTCTCCAGCTTATGGTACAAACATAGTCTTTGCCGTGGCCTCTTCTGGTCCCACCATCCCTTGCTGACTGTGTCCCCCACTCCATATCTCCTTTGCCCCCTTTGCTCCAGATGTTCTGGCCATCTTGCTTTTCTTAGAAAATGCCACTTTAGTATTTTTACAGTTATTATTCTCTCTATATTGAATACTTTTCTTTCACATAATACATATTTCACTCCTTTTCTTTCTTCAGGTCTCTACCCAAATGTCACTACATCTGGGTCTTCCCTGACTTCTGTGTTTAAAACAGAACACACACACATTCTGAACTCTTTATGCACTTTATATCATGTATATTTCTTCAAATAAATTGTTTATTTTCTATCTTCAGACAAGTCCTTTTCCTGTTTTGGTTCTTCGTGTATGCAAGTGCCTTACTGGTACCTGGCACATAATATGTTCTCCACATATATTATTAAATGGGTGGATGAAGTCATGTTGGGCTATTTCAGATTTGTTATCCCTAACTTATCTAGCTCTAAGGAGTTGAAAAGCCATAACTTTCTAGGCTAGGTTTAGACTCTGAAATAAGAGTAAACTATTTAAACCCAGTGAAACTAGATAATGCAGCTGTATAATCTTTATTGGCACAAAGTACATTTTTCTTTTAGTACTTGATTATCTTGTTATCTTTGGTAACATTTGTAGACAGTAGGAACTAACAGCAGAAATCATACACAGTATTCAGAAAGGGGAAGACAAATGGGAGCAGTGAGAACAGGCTCGTTAGAGGATAAGTGAAGGTGTAGAATAGAATTGACCACAAGGTAAGAAAAAAGTCAAACAAACAAAATCCCCAGAAGTCTGAGTTTGTTGATATATACTCCTTCAGGGTTATTACACCTCAGCATAATACAGGATACCCATTCAAGAAGATATCTATTACAAAATCTTATTAAAATATAAGAAATAAAGTTATAAGAATTTACTATATCATCATTCATTGAAAATTACATCTTTTAGAATTAGTATTTTACTTAACATGGCAAGAAGTGCACACTGTATTTTTTAAAATATTAAAATTTAAAATGTTATTTAGATAACTGCGAGATAATAGAAAATATATATATTGATCTCTGCCCTGCTTCCTGGCACAAAGCTCCTAAAACCCTAATAATTCCCTAAGTGATAAGAATACCAGGAGCACCTACTGTTCTAATATTTGCCTGACCCCATCCCTAACACAAGGTTCCTAAAACCCTCGCAAATTCCTAAATGGTAAGAGCACTAGGAACATCTATTTTCCTAATGAGGTGACTCTAGCTGGGCTCCTGGGTGCAAGCTGGTTATCAGAAAGAACAAGCCAGGTTAGAAGCTTGGAGTTTTCAGCTCCATCACCCATCTTCCAGAGGCAGGGAGAGGGACTGGAAATGGAGTTGATAAATGATCATGCTTATGTGGGGAAGCCTTCATAAAATCCCAATATTATGGGGTTTGGAGAGCTTCCACGTTGGTGAATGCATTGAGGTGCTGGGAGACTGGTGTACTCTAGAGGGCATGAAAGCTCTGTAGCCCTTCCCACATACCTTGCCCTACACATCTCTTCCGTCTGGATGTTCATCTGTATCCTTTATCATATTCTTTAATAAACTAGTGAACATAAGTGTTTCCCTGAGTTTTGTGAGCCACTCTAGCCAATTAATCAAACACAAGGAGTGGGTCACTGGAACCTCTGATCTATAGCCTAATCAGAAGCACAAGTGATAACCTAGGCTTGCTATTGGTGTCCAAAATGTGTGTGGGGTGTTGGGGGGACTAAGGACTAAGCCCTTAAACCTGTGGGATCTGACACTAACTCAAGTAATAGTGTTAGGATTAAGTTAAATTGCAGGACAGCCAGCTGGTATAGCAGAGAATTGCTTGGTGTAGGGCAGAGGTCCCCAACCTTTTTGGCACCAGGGACCGTTTTCGTGGGAGACAATTTTTCCATGGACGGGGGTGGGGGTGGAGGGGGATGGTTTGGGGATGATTACATTTATTGTGCACTTTCTTTTTATTATTATTGCATTGTAATATTTAATGAAATAATTATACAACTTACCATAATGCTGTCAGGAGGTGGAGATCAGGTGGTAATGCGAGAGATGGGGAGCGGCTGTAAATACAGATGAAGCTTCGCTAGCTCACCCTCCGCTCACATCCTGCTGTGCGGCCCAGTTCCTAACAGGCCATGGATTGGTACTGGTCTGTGGCCCGGGGGTTGGGGACCCCTGGTGTAGGGCAAAACCCCCGCACATTTGGAGACCAAAATTGAAGTATTTTATGTGAGTATTAAAGGAGAATCACAGGAAAGACATAGTAGGGAAGAACTGGGTTGTTCCATACAGAGGAAGGAAAAATCTGTAGGTTTTTCCTTTACAATAACTTTTCTGGATATGTGCTTTTATACAAAAGGACTTATTTTTCTGATATTACTGGGAGGGTGAGCAATATTATTGGATTTTATTTTATGCAAAATTATTTTCATGGTTGTCTCAACAAAATGGAAATTATAGGCTTATACTTTCATAGCTAGTACTGTACTCCAGCATTTCTATCTAAAATTGTCATAATTGTGTTCACACAGACCCTTGTGAAATAACAGATATAAAGACCTTTAGGTAAGATGGTTATAAATAAACTGGATTAAATATTTCATTAGGAATATAAGGATTTTGTTATATTACCAAAATATTATTTCATTTTAAATTATACATAAGGAAACAATAAAGAATCTGGAAACACCAAAAGAGGGGAAGTTAAGAAAAAGAAACAACTAGGAGAAACTGCAGCAAATTTAGTCTATATACTTTGGACTCTCCTTGAACTAAGGTGAGTAGCTAAGGTATAAACTTAACTGAATCTTTCCTTATATGTTACAGACACCACCAATTTTCTTCCCCAGCTGGCCACCTTTTTCTATAGAGCAATGGCAACTATGAGTTATACACAGGTGTTAGAAAACCAGGGTATCACTGTTTTTCCTGTTTGTAGTAGAGCTATAACAACAAGCTTAGATATCAGCAGCTAATGATTTATATTCAAATAAAGTATCTCTGTCCACAAAGTATCCTCTATTTTATTCTGAAAACTCTTTTTTTTTTCTTTCTTTCTCTGGGGTCAGAAGCATCTGGAAAAAATATTCTGAGGGTTTTCTTTTATTTATTAAAATTTTTCTTCTATTTAATAACACGATGATTTTGCCTTCCAATCACTATTTATTTAATGAATATTTATTAAATGTAAGTATATATGCCTGATACTATGCTCATTGTTCAGGATTCAATCATGAGCCAGAGGGAGTATGTCCTTTGGCCCACAGTGATCAAATCCTAGTGAGGAATAGTGTTAGCTGAGGCACTAAGACTAAGATGATAATATTGAATGTACTGAGATAGCAGCCACAGATACTAGATTTATTAAATGATTAATTGTTGGTGCAGAGAATGTGAAAGGAGTGAAAAATCAAAATAAATTAAGCTTTTATTGCCAACAGTTTTCATTTTGAAAAATTCAAATAAATTAGGCTTACATTACTCTGATAATGGTTTCAATTATTCCACTTTTCAGATATAATCAAGGTGGCAACAATAATTGCCTGAGTGTCATCAGACGTGGCTGCTGGTTTCCCACAGGGTAGGTGATCCATGAGAGAGAGCAAGGCAGAGGCCATAATGTCTTTTATGATCTAGCCTCAGAAGTTATGCAACATCACTTCTGTAATGTACTATTGGTTACACAGCCCTATTTAATGTGAGAGAGGACTGCATAAGGAGGTGGATACCATAAGGTGAAAGTCACCGGGAACTATCTTGGAAGCTGGCTACCACATTCAGAATCATTTCATTTACTCTTTCTTAGAGATATTTTCCATTTAAAATCTGTTTTACTTAGAATGAGTGGTGATCAGACTCAGCATATTTTCAAATCTATGTAACAGTAATTAGATAAGTTCTTCTAAAGCCATAAGGCCAGACCCTCAGAACTAAACACCGGTTGTACTTCCTTTATTTATTATGTGATCTAAATTATGAAAAGTCTGTATTTGTTTTGGAAATTCATAGGCTGTCTTTTGTCCCTGATGTTAGCATGCTTATATGCAATGCTTTTGAAGTTAAAAATATTTTCTTTTAATTTAGAGATGGCTTCATCCTGCCCCTTTATTTTACATAATGAGGTTTCTCATATCCAGACAGGTCGACTAATTAAGGTTACAAAATTTAGAATAAAATTCAGGTATCATGACCCCGAATCCTTTTTCTTTCCTTTACAACTTCTTAGCAGCTGACTAGTTTTCAATAATTTCATGCTAGTTTAAGAAAACATTCATAAATTTAGCATTAGAGATCTGCAGGCTGTTTATAATGGAACAATTCACAGTGCCAACAGCTATAAACTTTTCCTGTATGATTACCTTCTTTTCATTATGTTGGAGTTTCAGCTCGGCATTTCAAAGACCTGAAACAATGAAATAAGACTTCCTTCAGAGAGAAAACAAAAACAGTGAAAATGTATGGGACAACTGCAATTTTAGAAATGTGTTGGTTTCAAGTTTTTGACAACAAAATAAAATTTTAGGAATTTATCTGTATAATTCATGTGTTTTTTGACATGCCATACTGAACAAAAGCAAGACTATGGAATCATTAAATTAAAATACACACACATATATGCTCCTTTAGTCCTTAATATCTACCTAGCACATCTGTTTTCAAATATATTTTATTCCCTTTCAAATGAAAATAATTTTCCTCTTCCCAAACCAGCTTATTGGCACTAAAAGTAGTACACCTAAGGGTTGAATCACTTTGGGAGTTGTGAATCAACTATAAAATGAACATTAATTTATCAGTGAACAAAAATAATGCAGATACAATAGTGGATCACAAACTATTAGAATGTATTATTTGCTTGGTGTGTTGGCATATAATACAACAATTTGTGATTCTTTAGCTCCTTCTCTGTTCTTGACTTTTTATTCTTTATAATAAGATTTAAAAACAGGAAAAAAATGCAACAAAGCTCAATAAAATAAAATTATATATTAGAATATCTTAAACTTGGCTTTTAATATATTGTCTCATCAAATAACTGCACTGCAGTAACACATCTGTAAAATGACCATAGTGGAAGTAAGTAAAAATAACTGCTTTATAGTTCTCAAAGTAAATATTTTGTAAAGAGGAAGAGACACTTGTGCTTATAGTCAGAACTTAGTATTTAACTTTAGTATTTCATACCAAATATAATATATCATAATGCAGCTCCACTTTAAATTTTTGTTTTAGAACAGTTTTAGGTTTATAAAAAACTGAATAGGGACTTCTCTGGCAGCACAGTGGTTAAGAACCCGCCTGCTAATGCACAGGACACTGGTTTGAGCCCTGGTCTGGGAAGATCCCACATTCCGCGGAGGAACTAAGCCCGTGCGCCACAACTACTGAGCCTGCGCTCTAGAGCCTGCGAGCCACAACTACTGGGCCAACGAGCCACAGTTGAAGTCCACGTGTATAGATCTCGTGCTCCGCAACAAGAGAAGCCACTGCAATGAGAAGCCTGCACACCGCAATGAAGAGTAGCCCCCGCTCACTGCAACTAGAGAAAGCCCACGCGCAGCAACGAAGACCCAACGCAGCCAAAAATAAATTAAATATTAAAAAAAAAGAAGAAAAAAACCAAACTGAATAGTCAAAAGAATTCCTATACACCCCACACTTAGTTTTCCATATTATTAATATCTTACTTTAGTATGGTACATTTGTTACAATTATTAAACCAATATCTATATATTATTATTATTAACAAAAGCCCACACTTTATTCAGATTTTCTTGCTTTAATGTCAGAAGGAAGACCATAGGAGTAGAAAGCAATGCTTTTTTAAAGCACATATATAACTGACTGCTCAATGTTACTATAATATCTCATTCTGTTAATCGTGAGTGCAACTCTATGTTTTTGTGACTTATAAATCTAGACAGTCTTATTACTCAAGTGTGTGGGATTAACTTGATGTCTGTGAAGTATAGATGCCACCAAACAAGTCTGATAAAGTTTGTAAGCTTTTGTATATATGTTAATAAAAAAAAGTCTGAATAAAATATCCAGCTTTCTTCATAAATTTTGGAACCTGAAGCTCTGAAAATTATATTCTACTTGATGACTGTAATATAAATGTCATTTACATCTCTTTTATAAATCTGTAAATACTTCATGTTATTTTTTCATCCATAATAAATTTCCTAAGCTAGATTTTCTATGAATTAGTTTGATGATCCCTTATGAACAGTATTTATTTCAAATTTTGTAACTTCATCTATAAGATTTTTTCTTTTTTTTTTTTTAAATACGATTTTTTTTTTAATGCTATTCTTGTCTGCTTACATTCTTTTTATGTATGTATGTATGTATGTATGTATGGCTGTGGTGGGTCTTCGTTTCTGTGCGAGGGCTTTCTCTAGCTGCGGCAAGTGGGGGCCACTCTTCATCGCGGTGCGCGGGCCTCTCACCATCGCGGCCTCTCGCCGCTGAGCACAGGCTCCAGACGCGCAGGCTCAGTAATTATGGCTCACGGGCCTAGTCGCTCCGTGGCATGTGGGATCTTCCCAGACCAGGGATCGAACCCGCGTCCCCTGCATTGGCAGGAGGATTCTCAACCACTGCGTCACCAGGGAAGCCCAAGATTTTTTCTTTAATAACTAGTAAAATTCAATTTTGATTAAGTTGTGAATATAACTATATTGTCTATTAATTTTGCATAATTATTTCCTGACAGTGGAATTTCAGAGGACATGTATTGATATATTAAATATGGTATGTGTATATAGGTCAACTGCTATGGAAGTGCTAACTAGATATATGAAACATAAGTTCCTTTATAAAGTGTAATAAAAGTTTGAATTACACTTAACATTATATTTTAGCTGTCATATGAGTTAATATGTAAGGTAGGAAATTAAGTTAAATTTTTTATTTTTTTGGTTGAGTAAGTATTATTGTTAAGGCTGAGATAAACTGAAAAATTCTGTGTCAAGGCCCTTTATATACACAGTTGACATGACAATAATCACAATGGCTGACTCATTCCTTTTAAGGAAGCAACCAAAACATCTAGTTTTCCTTTGGGAAACAGAAGTTTTAAGAGTGAGTGAAGAAACTAGTAACTGTTGGCAGTACTAGTGAGCTGAAACTCCTGACAGAGCTTCTCAAAGTCACCCCGAGATGTTGTTAAAACACAGATTTCTGGGTCCCATCACTAGAAATTGTAATTTAGTTGTCTGGCAAAGGACCTGAAAATTTTCATTTTTAAAGTCCGAAATGATGTTGGTGCTGCTGTTCTCCATCTACTTCACATTTTAAGAACTAAAGAGTGTATGAGATGTGTGCCCTAAAACAGATAGACTGCCAGGCATTTCTCCAGCAAAAGTGGTTTCATTTGGGATCAGCAAAGATTTCAATTCGGAGTCTGCAACCATGGCAAACCATGTGCAAGTCCCCAGCAAAAAATGGGAAGGATACCTCTCTTAATAGAGGGAAAATAGAGTTAAAAGGGCTTTTGATAAACAAAGGGTCCGTGAGTTTTTCATTGGCTGAGTCTTGACAGTCTCTCATTAGCTGTTGCCGGGAAAGAAAAGGGAGTCTTTTTTCCTCCTGCTGGGCTCTGCTATCATCATATGACTTGAGAGCTCTCATTTATGATCTCCTGACTCTATTTAATTGAGATTTATGTTTATTAATTTTTTACATTTCCTCACGTAGATCTTTTTAGGCTTCAAATGCTATGCTGTTCAGGTCCACCTATCAAATTGGGTCAGGGTTGTTGTTCTTTAATAAAACATACAGAGGTTTGACCATAGAGAGAAATTTGGAATCCAATTTCTGCAATAATCAACAATCCCTAGAAAACCTCACAGTTGGCACTTAGTTTTAGATTTTGGAAAACTTAGAACACCATGAAGCCTGTCTGGATCTAACACAGCCCTTGTTCTGATATCAGATGCCCTAAACATTGAACCTGGGTTTGGACGAACTGCAAGGTTTTTTTTTGTTTGTTTTTTTGGCAACTCTGTATACTTTTAAACGCTTCAGATTAAAGCTTTCAAGCTTTATCACGTAGATGCTGTCTTCTTGTGAAGAGGTTAGAGGAGGAACACAAAGAAGCAAATCATTCACATATTGTAAGAAGGTAGAGCCCTAGGGAACTTTATGTCATCCAGATCAGTCTTCAGGATTTGTATGAAACAAGACCTCTCAGTAAAAACCTGAGGCATTACTGTACAGGTGAATTGTTTTTCTTCCCAAGTGAAAGCAAAACCTACTGGCTAGCTTCGTCACCTGGAATACTAAGGAATGCACTGCATATATCCATTACAGTAAGGAATTTGCTTCCAGTGGGGAATGTTAGTAATGCATGAAGATTAGGAACAAGAGGGTGTAGAAGGATAACAATGTTGTTTATTTCTCGGAGGTCCTGGACAAAACTCCACCCTTGGCTTTCTCACCAGTAAAATACAAGTATTAAGGAAAGGTACAAGGGATAATGAAGCCTTGACCCTTATAAACTTCTGTTACTGGCTTTATGCCTTGAAAGCCTTCTTTACTTATAAGGTATCGATCAATTCTAAGCAGAAGTTTTGAAGGATCTGTTTGAATCTTGATGGGAGGTGCTCTGTGAATTTTACCAATGTCAGTTGGAGATTTTGCACACAAGGCCTGTGGTAACTATCAATAGGGAAAAATGACCAGTGTTTCCAGAATCAACTCTAACACTACCAGAGATGAAGCAAATAAAAGATGTCAAAAGGTCATTTAGTTAACCTGGTTGGCTGCTTTGATAACCACTGTAAAGTTCTAGAATTATTTCTCCATTTTTCATGATACTTCTTTAAAATTCTGCCTAATAAATGGATGGAGGCAGAGGAATTAAGGAGAAAAGGATGTGTATCACCCAGAGGGCCTCAACAAAAGGGAACCGGTTCAGAGACAGGAACCCCTTGAGGTTCATTAGACATCCTTACTATTTGAACTGTTTTTGTATGCCAGGATAGGGATTGTTTTATAATAACGGGGTAGAGCACCAAGAGTGTGGCTCTGATGTCAATTAGGACTGGAAGAGATTTATCCTCAATCTGGAGAAATGTTTCTCTAAACCGATTAAGATGGAGAATTGGGAAGATCCCCTGTGGTTTCTCAGAGGCCTGTCATTGATAATTGAAAGGGCATTAGAAAGACTGGCTAGAGGGCTGAGGGCAGCTGAAACACTTAAATGTATAACAGTTTTTTCCATGTCCTGGCTTCTTGCAATAATAGCAGAAACTAGGAGGGTTTTGGTTTCATTTAGGGGCCTTCGATTGCTGGACTTGAAGATTAAGAATTTTGATGGTCTTCCTTGAAGGTGACTCATTTACAGTATGAGAAAGCTGGTTTGCTAGATTAACTAAATATGGAGTGAACGTAGTTTCCCATTCCATCCTGGTTTTTTAATAGAAAAGTCCTGTTCAGCCTATTAATAAACACAGATTTCAAAGCTACCTGGGTGGAATCAACATCAGAAGAAAGACCAGAATTTTCTTTAAAAATAATCTGGGGCTTCCTTGGTGGCGCAGTGGTTGAGAATCTGCCTGCCAATGCAGGGGACACGGGTTCGAGCCCTGGTCTGGGAAGATCCCACATGCCACGGAGCAACTGGGCCCGTGAGCCACAACTACTGAGCCTGCGCATCTGGAACCTGTGCTCCGCAACAAGAGAGGCCGCGATAGTGAGAGGCCCGCGCACCGCGATGAAGAGTGGCCCCTGCTTACCGCAACTAGAGAAAGCCCTCGCACAGAAACGAAGACCCAACACAGCCAAAAAAATAAATTAATTAATTAAAAAATAATAATAATAATCTGAAGTCAATTGTAATGGTCATAAACCATTCATCTGATTTTTATGTGCAAGTCTGAATTTTGTTCCAATCAACGGGCTTTGGAACAGCCCTAGGAATGGCCCAATGAAGTCGCCTAGTGATTGCCAGGGTCCAATCATATAATAAGTTAATGGGCTGATCTCCCAGTTTCTATTCTTGAAACCTTTCAGGATTTCCCCAATTAGCATTTTTCATTCAGTGCTGGGCCTGGCCTTTACCAACAAGCATATGAACTAGCTGATATAAGTCAGAGAAACCGGTTGGTAAATTTGAATGACTGTATTGAATTCCTCAGCAAATCTGAGAAGCTTTGGTTACTATGGGAAGATCTTTGACTATGGCTAGATCTTTGACTATGGCTCACAGTTCAGCTTTAGTCCAGGGAATATAAGAAATTAAGGGTTTAGCGGTTGGATTCTTAGATGGCTTAATTTTAAAGGGGTTCTGATAATTTGAGAGGATAATGGAGTGGGGAGAGTTTCAGAGAAAAAGGAAAGTTCAGGAAGAGAATTATTATGGGGGAACTGAGGGTACAGAGGAGGCATATGCAGTATAAAAGGGAAAGAGGAAGGTGCGGCCTAAACATGAGGAGCCGAAGATGAGAAACAAGAGGTGCCTGAGACAGAGTGTGAGACAAAGAAGTCAAGGAAGAAGACCATTAGGCTTCGGAAGCTTTTTGATCTTTAATTTTTTTTTGCATCAGTTAATCTTAAAATCTTATTTTACAGTGACACAATTTTAGACTCTGATAACATTTGGGAACCTCAAAATACCAATCAAAATGATAACGAGCATAGCAGGACACTGCGGGGTTCCAGGGCACAAAAGCCTTCCTTTAAAGATTAACGATGGTCTGCTGCCCACAAGCATGTAGACCCCAGACCGGTTGAAACCAGAAGGTTGATGATGCTGACTCTCACTTACCTCACCACCAGCCAATCAGAAGAATGTCCACGAGCCGATCACACCCTCTTTGAATCATTACTATAAAAGTTCTCACTATCCCCTCCAGGTTGTGAGGGGATAAACACACAGTTTTGAGGGCACTAGCCCACTGTGGCCCCCTTTGCCTAGCAAAGCAATAAAACTATCCTTTTCTACTTTACCCAAAACTCTGTCTCTGACATTTAATTCAGTGTCGGGGTACAGAGGCTGGATTCTGATTCAAAAATAGGCATTCCATGCAGTTTTGGAAATTTTAGAGCTATGGCTGTTTGATTCTGTTTAAGAAAAGTAAGTTTGGGGATTTCAAAAGTTCCGCATAATGTCCATTGATATTCTAAATTGCCTTTGGTTAGATTGGTCCATTTAGTTAGAAATGTTCATGAGGACAGACTGTGGTTTTCAAACATAAAATTTGCCAGGGTTTCTGGAGGGGTGGGGCGGGTGCCCTTAAAACACTTAGATAACTGGGATCCTATTTCTCAGAGGTTTTTCTCTAGAGGAAGAGAATGATTTTCAAACAACCTAAATAGCTCAAATAGCTTGAACAGCCAAATAAGCTACAGGCCTAATACCAGCCAGTTCTAAGGGAACAGTCTGATCCTGGAGAAGCCAGGTCAAAAGTTGCTTGGCACAGTTCCAATAAAACAGCCCCTGCTCCAAAATGAATGGGCCAAAGACTAGCCAGTTGCAGTTGAAACAGCCTAACTTCAAAATCAGGCTGAAATGTCAAAAGAGTACTCACATACAGAAAAAGGCCTTAACCAGAAAGGACGAATCCTTAAAATAGATCCTGAATAAAACATGGAGGGCTTTAAAATTGCAAAGAGGAAGGGAAGATGGGGTCAAGGAGAGAGACTTACGCTCAAACCCCAGGGTTGTCAAGAAAAGCAATGAGCAACACTGGGCTCAATGGGTTCCTCATCTGTTTGTTCACCAGTCTCAGAATCGTGAAGGGTCTTCTCTGGATTCCTGTATGAGGCACCAAAATGCTGACTTAAAACATAGAGACTGACAGTTATTTCTCTAGCAAAAATGGGTTATTTGATATCAGCAAAGAATTCCAATTTGGGGTCTGCAATTATGGTGAGCTACATGCAAGTCCCCAGCAAAAATGGAGAGGAGAACTCTTTTTTGAGGGGAAAAGGAAGTTGGGAGGACTATAGTAAACAAAGAGTGTATGGCTTTTTGTTGGCTGTGTTGTAACAGTCTCTCATTGGCTGAGATCTTGCCAGGAAAGAAGAGGGAGTCTTTCTTCTTCCTGTTGGGCTTAGCTACCATCATACCGTTTGAGAACTCCCCCTTCTTATCTCCTGGCTCTATTTAATTGAAGTTCCTGTTAGTTATTTTTTACAGATGTTATACTCATTTACAGGAGTGGGTATCTCTTCCTTTTGAGGACAGTATTCTGGGGAAAGAAATTATACAAGTTAATTAAAAAACAAATTCCAAGGGGGCAAAATGGAGTTAATTCCTCCAAAATTCAAGTAATCTGTCATATAAAAATCAGCCGTCTGTCCTCATATTCATATAATATATTTTAAAATACCATATCCAAAAGGCATAATGTTGTATATCACTGTGTTTCTGAAGGGATTTTGCAAGCAGATTTCAAGAATCAATTCATGAGGCTCAATCTATGTTATTTTTATAGGTTAGTGTTCTGAGCATAACAAAGATGGAATGTATTTAAGTAGACAGAAAATTAGATGAAACGAATATAGAAAACTGAATGTTTTAAAAACCCTACTTTCCTACAGGTTTTGTTTTATTGAAGTGGTATGAATTTATTTTTCTACCTTTGTTTAAAAAGAAGATATCAATTATTTTCAGTGATGCTGATGATTGTGCTAAAACTGGTATTTCTGAAGTGGTTTTCACATAACTTAAATAATCAAAATTACCATTTCTAGAGACTTAAATAACACACAATTGTATATATAACATTTCAAAAAATACGGCAAGTCATTACAAAGCTATTATTTTAGTTCAAGCTGTCATGTATTAGAGCTAAAATTGGAAAATGAATATCATTCTGTAATAGAAATATCCATATAATCTATATTTCATATAGATTGAAATTACCTTCTGAATATTTAAATCAAAATAACAACCAAATAAAGTCTGTGCTTTGAGTGAATACTATTAATATTATTCTAGCCTATCCTTCCACTAATAAATACCCAATTTTAAATCATCACTAGTTTAGAAATAATATAATTAATACCAAATCTATATGCCTATATACTGTACTGGCTCTCTCTACAATCAATTCACAGCTCTCTACACTACAGTATTATGATTTCTAGGAAGGTACTTATAAGACTATTTATGGTAAATTTTCCCTCACATCTTCTTTGTAATATTGCCCAAAGCATGTCTCATCAAAAAGGAGTTTACAGGAATAACTAAAACTGCTTTGAAATTAATTTAGATGTTTTCATACTGTAATTTCTTTTAAAAAAAGCATACCTTTGGGTATTTAGTAATTCCCTGATATTTTCATCATGTATTCATTTCAGTTAAGGGATAATTACAAAATAAAGCAAGCTATGGTGAGACAACAATCAAGATGAATGCTAAGATGCAATTTCCTGAGCTTAAGTCAATTCTCATTAGAGTTACACAACACTACACATATAATATTACATGTAGAAAATGTTTAGCAATAATTTAATGAAATTTCTATTCTGGAATAAATTGTATGTTAGTATAACTGAAGATGAACTTTAACATAAGATATAAACAATATTTTTCATAAGTGAGTTACATGTATTGAAATGATTGACCCTTATCCAAACTATTTTTCCTTCAATACCACTGAATGGTTTGTTTAAAAAATAATTATAAATTAAGTTTAAAGTTAATTCCAATTAATCTGGAATCCTAGGGATAGTGAAATGCTAATGTTTAAAAAATTTTTTAACACAAATCATACCTTATTTTCTAACATTAAACATTTCAATATTATTTGAAATTCTCAGGGCCATTTCTGAAGAAATATAAAAACTCTGGATCCATTTTGACAAAGTAAAAAGCTTACTGCACATTTTTTATTTGATTTCACGTAAAATCAGACAAAATTATAAAAATTATGAACAAAGAACATACTGATTCTTTCATAAAACGGAGAAATAAAAATCAAAATTGCAAATGGTATAGTTCCAAATAGATGCATACAAATCAGGTATAATTTATAGACCTCTTTTGTCTAGCTTTATTCCTCTGGTTGGAGAGGAATGAGGGGAACAAAATAATACAAGTGCAGAGTTTGAGAATGGGAGTTCCTTCTGTTGATGCCAGGGCAGGGACTTCAGGTGTCGGTCAGCAGTGGAGAAAGAGTTATCAGTTTTTCTGCAATGGTCCTGCAGAAATTACGCACCAAACATCCCATAAATTCCACCACTGTAGCAACAGGGGTGTTAGCTCCTTTTAAGCACCTCCTGATTTGCTGTATCAGCAAGTCTGATGCACTCCCAGGCACTTTTGTGGCTTTTCTGAGTCTGCCCTTTAAGTGTTTTTTAAAATGATTTATTCTACATGGTGTTATTGATGGAAAGGGATCCAAAAAGAGATATTGCATTCACCTTAAAATTGGACCTGAGTGTTCCCCAATGGGCACAATTAGCAACTTGTGGAGAGAAGGAGGAGGAGCAGGAGGAAAAGTAGAAGGAGGAAGAGGAAGAGGAGGAAGAGACAGCCAAGGAAAAGAAGGAGGGGAGGGAAAGCGGGAAGGAGAAGGAAAAAGGGAAGACTCAAAGACGGGAAGAAATTAAAGGAAGACTTTCTTGATACTGCTCATGCTTACCTATTTCTCCTTTTTAATATACTACTCCTTCTCCGTTTGTGAGTAGGAAAGAATGAAAGGTCCAAGCAGATTTTCAGTAAGATTTCAATTATTTCTTCTTTTTCTCATTTTTGGAACTCTCTTTTTTACTTACCACTGAATACCACCTTGACTGTGTAAACATTAAAAGTTTCATAAGCTTTCCTGTAACATTTCTTAGATCTTGCTCTAATATCCACTGGCATCTATTCTTGTGGAGAAGTTTGAAGCAAGCTTTATTTCTTTGGAGAATTATCTGTATTATTTCTGGATAAATTTTAAGATTCTGTCTTTCCTTGAATTTAGTAATTTCATCAAGATTAAATTTAATCTTTTCAACTGTTCCTATTTTTTTCACAATACATCTTCAGTTTCAGATAAAGTTGTTTCTTTATGTATATATATATATGATTTTTCCCTAACGGATAGTAAATATATTTTGTCTCTGTTTTTCTTCCTTCAAAAATAGTAATCATATGTACATTTGATCTTTGTTGATTTTTTCCTGTATGTGTTTTCTTCTCTAAATCATGCTTAAGTTTCACTTTTTTTTTTTTTTTTTTGCATTCTGCAGTTTATTCCAAACACTTCACTGATGCTCATGATGCTGAGAGACTGCCTGAAATGGGCTATTGCCACAGAGTAGAGGGCTTGAGTTTGTGAAAAGCTACATGCAGGAGTCTGTCAGGACAAAATGTATGGAAATGTCCCCTTAAAAACAAACAAATGGACAAACAAACATATAAGAAAAACCCATTAATATACCCAGGAGAGAAGGATCAGGGTTTAATGTGTGCTAAAGTCAAGAATGAGCAAAGCTTGTGAAGTAAGAAATTTGGGGTCTCTCCTACATCCTTGCTCTAACTTGTATATTCTTTGTTCCAAAACTGGAGGTGATAAAACAATTTTATTTAAATTACACCATCTTGATAATTTGACAAACATCTGTACTATTTAACATTTAAGTCATAGAAAATTTTCTAGGCAGTAATTAAATGTCTTTTCTCATGAAATCATCAAAACTCTGATTTAAAATTAAGTCCTTTCCTTAATATATTATAGTTAAGCATGTGCTCTAAATCATCTCTGAGTTTCACATCTAAATTGCTATTTGCTAGATTTGGATTATTATTTTCCTATTTTTCATTATTCAGAGAATAGCTAGCCTATAGTATTGCTAATTAGGCTAATTATTGTGTCTATTGCTCTGAACAGTTCTTTTTGGTCTCAAATACACAAACATTTTAAGGCTTATTGGTTTTTCCTATGAACCAAATTTACCTATTCTTTTTTCTATCTTCAATCAATAATAGATCTGACTGCTTTACAATTACAGCTGGTATTTACATACTGGTTAACATATGCCAGGGACTCTTGTATGTTCCTTATACTTAATCCTTGCAACAGTCCTATGAGGTAGGATCTTGGAGCATTTGCATTTTATATATGAGAATTTGAGGAACAAAAGTGTTTTATTTGTTCTTGACCACATAGCTAATAAGAGGTAGACCCAGGATTTAAGCTCAGATAGCCTGGCTCCAAAACTGTCCTTTCAACAAATATATTATTCCTCTTTAAAGCATGAGAACAGTGGAAAATGAGGTCCATGAACAATCTATATTAAAATCACCTGTGGTCTTTGGTAAAATGTGCATTCCTGGGCTCATCTGCTTCCATAAAGTTTCAATAATCATGTAAACAAGAAGTGCAGGTGATTCTAAGAGACTGATTTTTCAAAACCAGGGAAAAAAATAGCTATTTTAATAATATGTCTATTTTCTTTGACCATAAATTCAGAGCTGAGAAGATAATACCCTTGATTCCAAACTACTTTATAACACTCTAATTTTCTTTCTTTGGGATAGCTTTTATGTTAATTGAAATGATTTCTGTTTTCAAAAATCCTATTAAATATACTTATATTTTATTTACAAATTGCACAAAAAGTCAAAACAACTAACATTATCCTAGGAGACTGTTTCAGTTAAAAATGTCTGATTAAAACTAAAAGCAAAACTTTCCATGACTGAAATTAACAAAAATTGTTTTTCAAATCACATTCTTTATTTCTCTTATGCTTTCCTTAACGTGTAAATGTTGATGCTTATACTTTTTCATTTCATGTATTTAAGATGGCAACTGGACCTTGAGACTCATAATCACATTCCATGTAGGTAAGAGGGAAAAATAGAAGGAAAAATGTTTCATTTTAAAAATTAAAAATATATACTTTCCTCAAGGACCCCTGACTGCTTCATATTGTCCTAAACTCTGATATATGGACCCCCTTTGTTGGTAGGTGGCTGGTAGAGAACTTGTATTTAGGTGCTTAGTTAACTCCTGTAACTATCCATTAACCACATTCATTGTTTCCCCCTATGCACACAACATATCATCTCCTTCCCCCGGTAAGACTGACTCTACGTCTCATCCAGTGACTTCACCTGGCTTGAAATTGGAATCTATCATATGTGGATGTTGTTTCTTAGGGTCTGATAACCTGTAACCTAAAAAACAATTTATCTTCAGCTAACACACAGTATACAGTGACACCAAAGGAAAAGGAAACAAGGCCTTTTTTTCAAAAGCGTCAAGGGGAAGAAACCTTGAAGTAGTCACTCATCTGTAGCACAAATCAGTGTTAGTTGATGTGAATGTGAGGAAAACCTGCTCTTTTAACCAATATGAAAGCCCTACTTTCACTTTTGGAAGAATCCTACTTATGAGTTACAACTCATTGTCACTTCTGAGTGGATCACAGGGAATGGCACTCTTCTGCGGGATGCATAGATTTATCAACCCATTTTGAGTTGGTGGAAATTAGGATCTTATAAATTGCTTTAGGGACCGAACCATCATATGCTATTGCAAGCCATACCTGAGGTTGTTTTTTGGCAAAAGTGTTCCCTCAAAACTTTCAAAGATAACCCATTTTCTTGAATCATGTGTGTGTCTTTAAACACAACCAGGATCTTACATCAACATAGTCTTTAAATCTGAAGATTATAATGTTTCATTTACTGGACTCTGTTCTGCCTATCTGTTAGCCTGTAGGTCTACTGCCTTGTCCACACCATTCCACTTTTTCACTATAAACAATAGTTTTGTGGTTTCACTCTACCATTTCATTTGGCAGAACAATCTTAATGGATGGTGTTCAGAAGTGTTTGAGGTCTCAATTATATATATTGTTAAAGCTACCAATTGACATTTTCTACTAATAGAATCAGTATGTATGGAAACATGTAGCTTTTTCTACTTGGCAAGGCTCTGAGCTAGAGAATTCTGAGAAAAGTTTTATTTCTTGCTGTAAGCAGAGAGCACCTCTCTTCACAAAACTGATTGTATTCCCTGCCATCTCCCTTGGCAGTCAGGTTAATTCTACTTTCAGTTCATTCATCTCTTCTAGGACTTTACTGACAGCTGCACAAAATTAGCAAAAGCAGACTAACAGTAAATTTTTGCTAAAGTCGTTATTGCTGTTTTGTTTTATACTATTTCATCTACATTATGGTGTCATTGACGATGTAGTCTGCATCCCAATGAAAAGTATTTTTCCAACACATAACAGGGGGATGAGTAATTTTTCAACCTGCAGTGGATATGTACTCATCTCCCACTGATTAAGAACCAAATAAGCTAATATCATTCATTTGTCTCACTGCCCAGTACATTTTGAACATCTTTCTATAGTTTGGGAAAATTTCCACCTTATCTCCCCAAAGTAGAAACTAGAACATATGCTTCTCCAGGCTTCTTTGCAGCTTGGGCACTGGCAGGTGTTGGCCTTGAACGATATGAAGAAACAGGATAAGTGCAAAAGGGAGGGGGAAACAAGCATTCCGATTCTGGAGACATTAGTGGTTGCAAGATTGCATTCATGATGCAGAGTGGCTTTGTTACTGTGGCAGAAGCTGCTGCTGAAGATTATGTTCATGGCAGGAGTATAGAAACTATTGGAGCTTCTTGGCTACTGCATTCACGGTGGCAGTGGCAAAGGCATTGATGACCTCCTGTCAATTATGCAAAGTAGATTAAGGCATGATTCCTAGAAACCTAGCTTCAAGCATGTTTCTCCAGCCCTCCCAATATTCCAATGAGATAATTCCTCTTCTTTTACTGAACTCTTTTTCTACTTTATTTCCCCTTCAGTCAGCCTCAGGGTTGCTTGAAATTAAGGGAACTGACATATAGAAAGTCAGTGTAGTCTAATGAAATACATGCTTGGAAGCACCAAACATGAGTAAAAGAATATAAAAGAGAGTATGAATTTATTAGATGATTAGAAAAAGTGTATGTGTTTGTATTATGTGTATGTGTATACATCATTTATTAAATGTTGTAAATGCCATTCAATTTCTGTTTTACAATATCCACACAGAGATAGGCATGTGTGCACACACACATGTGCAAACACACACATAACAAAAAGAAGTAATTATACACATGAAACTCAGTAATCCTAGGTAAATTGTTTACAGGGGTGGGGATAATTTGTCTTCATTAAGATAAAGAAGTTTGTTAAAAATAAACAAGATGGGCTAATTGATATTTATAGGACATTCCATCCAAAAACAACAGAATACACTTTCTTCTCAAGTGCTCATGGAACATTCTCCAGGATAGATCATATCTTGGGTCACAAATCAAGCTTTGGTAAATTTAAGAAAATTGAAATCGTATCAAGTATCTTTTCTGACCACAACGCTAAGAGACTAGATATCAATTACAGGAAAAAATCTGTAAAAAATACAAGCACGTGGAGGATAAACAATACACTACTAAATAACTAAGAGATCACTGATGAAGTCAAAAAGGAAATCAAAAAATACCTGGAAACAAATGAAAATGAAAACACGATGACCCAAAACCTATGGGACGCAGCAAAAGCAGTTCTAAGATGGAAGTATATAGCAATAAAATCCTACCTCAAGAAACAAGAAAAATCTCAAATAAACAACCTAACCTTACACCTAAAGCAATTAGTGAAAGAAGAACAAAGAAAACCTTAAGTTAGCAGAAGGAAAGAAATCATAAAGATCAGATCAGAAATAAATGAAAAAGAAATGAAGGAAACAATAGCAAAGATCAATAAAACTAAAAGCCGGTCCTTTGAGAGGATAAACAAAATTGATAAACCATTGGCCAGACTCATCAAGAAAAAAAGGGAAAAGACTCAGATCTATAGAATTAGAAATGAAAAAGGAGAAGTAACAATGGACACTGCAGAAATACAAAGGATCATGAGAGATAACTACAAGCAACTATATGCAAATAAAATGGACAACCTGGAAGAAATGGACACATTCTTAGAAAAGCACAAACTTCCAACACTGAGCCAGGAAGAAATAGAAAATATACAGACCAATCACAAGCACTGAAATTTAAACTTGATTAAAAATCTTCCAACAAACAAAGGCCCAGGACCAGATGGCTCCATAGGCAAATTCTATCAAACATTTAGAGAATAGCTAACACCTATCCTTCTCGAACACTTCCAAAATATAGCAGAGGGAGGAACACTCCCAGACTCATTCTATGACCAAAACCAGACAAAGATGTCACAAAAAAGAAAACTACAGGCCAATATCACTGATGAACATAGATGTAAAAATCCTCAACAAAATACTAGCAAACAGAATCCAACAGCACATGAAAGGATCATACACCATGATCAAGTGGGGTTTATCCCAGGAAAGCAAGAATTCTTCAATATATGCAAATCAATGTGA
The DNA here is from genome assembly GCF_965194825.1 of Balaenoptera physalus. Classification (NCBI taxonomy): domain Eukaryota; kingdom Metazoa; phylum Chordata; class Mammalia; order Artiodactyla; family Balaenopteridae; genus Balaenoptera; species Balaenoptera physalus. The sequence goes on along the minus strand of NC_138883.1, from coordinate 58,394,972 downwards.
TAAACCATATTAAAAAATTGAAAGGGAAAAACCATTTGATCCACTCAATAGATGCAGAAAAAGCTTTCAACAAAATTCAACACCCATTTATGATAAAAACCCTCCAGAAAGAAGGCATAGAGGGAACTTACTTCAACATAATAAAGGCCATATATGACAAACCCACAGCCAACATCATTCTCAATGGTGAAAAACTGAAACCATTTCCACTAAGATTAGGAACAAGACAAGGTTGTCCACTCTCACCACTATTATTCAACATAGTTTTGGAAGTGTTAGCCACAGCAATCAGAAAAGAAAAAGAAATAAAAGGAATCCAAATTGGAAAAGAAGAAGTAAAGCTTCACTGTTTGCAGACGACATGATACTATACATAGAGAATCCTAAAGATGCTACCAGAAAACTACTAGAGCTAATCAATGAATTTGGTAAAGTAGCAGGATACAAAATTAATGCACAGAAATTGCTTGCATGCCTATACACTAATGATGAAAAATCTGGAAGAGAAATTAAGGAAACACTTCAATTTACCATTGCAACAAAAAGAATAAAATACCTAGGAATAAACCTAGCTAAGGAGACAAAAGACCTGTATGCAGAAAACTATAAGACATTGATGAAATAAATTAAAGATGATACAAAAAGATGGAGAGATATAACATTTTCTTGGATTGGAAGAATCAACATTGTGAAAATGACCGTACTACCCAAAGCAATCTACACATTCAATGCAATCCCTATCCAACTACCACTGGCATTTTTCACAGAACTAGAGCAAAAAATTTCAAAATCTGTATGGAAACACAAAAGACCCTGAACAGCCAAAGCAATCTGGAGAAAGAAAAAAGGAGTTGGAGGAATCAGGCTCCCTGACTTCAGACTATACTACAAAGCTACAGTAATCAAGAGAATATGGCACTGGCACAAAAACAGAAATATAAATCAATGGAACAGGAGAGAAAGCCCAGAGATAAACCCATGCACATATGGTCACCTTAGTTTTGATAAAGGCAGCAAGAATATACAATAGAGAAAAGACAGCCTCTTCAATAAGTGGTGCTGGGAAAACTGGACAGGTACACATAAAAGAATGAAATTAGAACACTCTCTAACACAATACACAAAAATAAACTCTAAATGGATTAAAGACATAAATGTAAGGGCAGGCACTATAAAACTCTTAGAGGAAAACATAGGCAGAACACTCTATGACATAAATCACAGCAAGATCCTTTTTGACCCAGCTCCTAGAGAAATGGAAATAAAAACAAAAATAAACAAATGGGACCTAATGAAACTTAAAAGCTTTTGCACAGCAAAGGAAACCATAAACAAGACCAAAAGACAACCCTCAGAATGGGAGAAAATATTTGCAAATGAAGCAACTGACAAAGGATTAACTTCCAAAATTTACAAGCAGCTCATGCAACTGAATATCAACAAAACAAACAACCCAATCGAAAAATGGGCAGAAGACCTAAATAGACATTTCTCCAAAGAAGATATACAGATTACCAACAAACACATGAAAGAATGCCCAACATCACTAATCATTAGAGAAATGCAAATCAAAACTATAATGAGGTAACACTTCACACCAATCAGAAGGGCCATGATCAAAAAATTTACAAACAATAAATGCTGGAGAGTGTGTGGAGAAAAGGGAACCCTCTTGCACTGTTGGTGGGAATGTAAATTGATACCGCCACTATGGAGAACAGTATGGAGGTTCCTTAAAAAACTAAAAATAGAACTACCATATGACCCAGCAATCCCACTCCTGGACATCTACCCTGAGAAAATCATAATTCAGAAGGAGTCATGTACCACAATATTCACTGCAGCTCTATTTACAATAGCTAGGACATGGAAGCAACCTAAGTGTCCATCGACAGATGAATGGATAAAGAAGATGTGGCACATATATACAATGGAATATTACTCAGCCATAAAAAGAAACACAATTGAGTTATTTGTAGTGAGGTGGATGGACCTAGAGTCGGTAATACAGAGTGAAGTAAGTCAGAAAAAGAAAAACAAATACCGTATGCTAACACATATATATGGAATCTAAAAAAGAAAAAAAAATGGTTCTGAAGAACCTAGGGGCAGGACGGGAATAAAGATTCAGATGTAGAGAATGGACTTGAGGACCCATGGAGGGGAAAGGGTAAACTGGGACAAAGTAAGATAGTGGCATGGACTTATAAATACTACCAAATGTAAAATAGATAGCTAGTGGGAAGCAGCTGCATAGCACAGGGAGATCAGCTTGGTGGTTTGTGACTACCTAGAGGGGGTGGGATAGGGAGGTGGGAGGGAGATACAAGAGGGAGTAGATATGGGGATATGTGTATATGTGTAGCTGATTCACTTTGTTATTAAGCAGAAACTAACACACCATTGTAAAGCAATTTTACTCCAATAAAGATGTTAAAAAACACAAAAAATAAAAAATACATAAAATAAATGTATTTAATTACAAAAATAAATAAATTTTGCCTTCGGCAAAAATGTCTCTTTTTTTTTCTCATACCCCTTTATTCTTGCAAAATACTTTATTTTTTTAAATTGATTAATTAATTTATTTTTGGCTGTGTTGGGTCTTCGTTGCTGCGTGGGGGTGTTTTCTTGTTGCAGCGAGCAGAGGCTACTCTTTGTTGTCGTGCATGCGTTTCTCATTGCGGTGGCTTCTCTTGTTGTGGAGCATGGGCTCTAGGCGTGCGGGCTAGAGCCGGCGGGTAGTTGTGGCACGCGGACTAAGTAGTTGTGGCTCACGGGCTCTAGAGCGCACAGGCTTTGTTGCTCTGCAGCATGTGGGATCTTCCCAGACCAGGGCTCAAACCCGTGTCCCCTGCATTGGTAGGCAGATTCTTAACCAATGCACCACCAGGGAAGTCCGCAGAATACTTTAGAAGTAATACAATTTCTCTATGTTCTATATCTATGTCAAAGCAAAATATAACTAATCATGAAAATTACTGATTAAAGAAGTTTTAAAAGAATTGATACAAATAAAAATTCTTGCTAAAATAGCAATGAAAATTATATTTCAGATAGCTGAACCCTATATATTAGTGCTTTCATTTTTTCATGGGGAGATCAAAGTAACTAGATAGAGATTCATACACACGTGTGTATGTGTTATATACTATATAGGATATGTATAACCATAAAACCTCATATATGTGTATGTATACAAAATAATTAAAATATAATTTCTTTATATATAAATACATGGATAACTCTGTGTGTGTGTGAATCAGAAAGAAGGTGGAAATTTATGGAGGTCTTTCACATGATTATCATAAATTATATCTTACATTGTTTACTTGTCAAAATTATCAGAATTCACTATTTAGCCAACTAATAAGAAAGCTAAGAAAAAAACATGTATCTGTAGATACTTCACAAGAATAAGGAGAAATTTTATTTCCTTTCTTAAAGTGAATTAAACACTACAAAAATTTTTATTTTCAATCATTAATACCACAGAATATCTGTAACTGTACATTCCTGCCCTTTATCAAATTTTATCCTTAGTACCTGCAAATTTCCATCATACAAATATGGCATTTTTCATCATATGTGAAATTATTAGTATAATCAATTAAGAATATTTTAAACTATGTATTAACTACTGCATTAAAAATTTTCCTCTCTTACAGGTACTGGGTATCTCTGCTTGGATGTGCTTCAGGCATCTCACCATCAGCATATTCAAAAATGCCCTCAATATATTTTCTATCTTGGCCTCCCCTGAATTTCCATATTTTGGGTAATAAATTTATCATTCACATAGTCATCCAATACAGATGCTTGGAAATTATCCTATATTTCTTGTTACTCATATTGCATATTCAAGTTTCTTGCTGGAGATTTAATGATTGTATCCAAGGACATTTACAAAGACTCCATTTTATTTGTTTCTGTAGATTCTGAGTCTCTGAGGGCAGTGGCTCTGCATTATTTCTCTTTGTACTAACCCACAGGATCTATGAAACCAAACAATAAATGTTTGTGTTAAACTTTAATTTTTTTCAGGAAAAAGGTAGAAAATTTATTTATCTATATATGCTATATACTAAACATTTACTTATATAGATATATTATTTTATTCATTGGCATACAGACTGTTTGGTTAGGGGTCCTAATCTTACTCGTATACTTTTTATTAGATAAACATAGCATGATGTGTCCTCTTCATTAACTGAATCAGTAAGACTGAGCTCCCTCTACTCAGTAGCTTAGAACATTGTTATGATGTCATAGAGCTGGTCTTAAAGTACTGGCATTTTCCAGTACTTAAAGTACCGGCATTTTCCAAAAAGATGTTGGGGTAAAATTGAATACAGTAAGTACATCCAAACCTTCAAGTTGAAAACTTTCAAAGATGCAAATGTGACTTCCCATGTCCAATCACGTAAGTTAGTTCACATGTCTGGCATACATTGTCACGTGCATGCATCCTCTACAAGTGCTGATGCTTTTGTGTACTTTACTGTACAGTACTGTATAGAGTACAGTAGTACAGTACCTTTACTTCAAGCTCAGGATGTCTGGAAGCAAGCGTAAAAGCAGCGGTGACATAGCTGGTACTGCTAAGCAGCAGCAAGCGACAATGATGGAAACGAAAGTGAAAATAATTAAGAGAGTGGAGTGAGGCAAAAAGATGGTAGACATCACTCGTTCTTATAACATGAATCATTCAACCATAGGCACAATTCTAAAGAACAAGGACAAGATCATGGAACATGTGAAGTCTGCTGTGTCAATGATGTTGACAATAATATTGGAAAGAGTGTGGAATATTGACAAGAAGTGTGGAAAAGTGATGGAGGAGATGGAGAAACTTCTCAGTGTGTGGCTGCAAGATCAGCCTCAGCATCGAGTCCCACTCAGTTTAATGCTCATTCAAGAGAAAGCTAAACGCCTTTAGGAAGACCTGAAGAAGAAACACGGGGAAGAATCAGAGGGCACACCTTTTAATGCCAGCCATGGCTGGTTTCATTGATTAAAGGCTAGAGCCAACCTTCACAACGTAAAAGTAAGTGGCGAGTCAGAGTGCAGATATGGTAGCTGCCCGTGAATTTCCTGAACTCCTTGCTGTGCAACACGAGGAGCTTACTAATGAAGACCTGATAGAATTGGAGGCCCAGAGAAAGGATTAAGAGAGACAAGAGGAAGAAGAAGTAACCGAAGAACCAAAGAGATTCATGATGCAGGAAATGGCAGGTAATTTTCTTTATTTGAGGAGGCACTGTTAGTTTTAAGGCTCAGGACCTGAACGTGGAATGGTACAGGAAGGTTGCAGCAGCCATTCAGAATGCAATCCAGTGCTACCATGTCATCTATGACAAGAAAAAAAGAGCTACAACCCACACATCGCTGGTTTGTTTTTTCAAGAGGGTAGGTAGAATTGAATCCAGCAAGGAACCAGAATCTGTGCTTCAACATCAGGCGTGAGTGAAACTGCAGCTTGCCCTCCATCTCCTATTGCTGACGATCCTTCAGCTCTACCATCTCCCACCTCCCCTACTTCCTCCAGTCAGTAACTCTTCTTGCCCGTTCACTCAATGCCAGCCCCTGTATGCCAGCTGCTGTACTGTACTACTGTACTCTTCAAGGTACTGTACTGTAAGATTAAAAATGTTTTCTTTATTTTTTTGTGTCTGTTTTTTATGTATTATTTGTGTGAAAAGTATTATAAACCTATTACAGTACAGTACTACATAGCTGATTGTGTTAGTTGGGTACCTAGGCTAACTTTGTTGGACTTATGAACAAACTGGACTTATGAACACACTCTCAGAACTGAACTCATTTGTATATAGGGGACTTACTGTAGTACTTGATTATTTCTGATTCCGTTATTGAAAAGTGTATATGTTCACAATCTATCAAACCTATGGCCAAATATAATTTGATCCTATTGATACTTTCTATTTCTGTATGTTTTTAATTCAACCAGTATAATTCCTTAGGTTGTTTTTGTTTACTTTTTAGCCTGAAAATTGTAGTAGGACACAGGCAATAACAATCTGCAAGTTAAGGTCATTTTGACTCGAAATAAACAATGCTAAACCAGATGTACCTACTTATCTAAAGTCTATTAGGTTAGAGCTATAAAAACCATTCTACTTTCTGGGGAAAAGCTACATTAAATTTCCTGCAAATATTAAATGGCTTTTGAAAAAAATCAACGGTAGAAGGAAGAGCTTATAACAAAGGAAAGTATAATATAAAAAATGGCATTTTATTTATCTTTTCAGTTATTGTTGCAGATGTTTTTAAAAGAGGAGAAAAATAACTTAAGCAGTGCCTTTTGTTAATTAAGAAACGTGTGTATATCATATGTATAAAATAACTTCTAAGATGTTTAAATGTTTATAAAGTTGTCTATTATTTTCAGAAAAATCTCACCTTTGTCTGTGTTTCCAGATTTGGAAATATTCAGGACAGAATTTTACTTTCCTTGATGAAGGCTTACTTTCTACCAGCTGAGAAATCATAATTAGAATATTTGGTTTTCATACACATAAGAAATACCTTTTCAGACACGCTTTCCCTTGGTATCACTATTGGCAGGGAATTGAATGGAACTGAATTGACAATTTATTTAAAATACAGTCATAGAACTTCCCTGGTGGCGCAGGGGTTAAGAATCCGCCTGCCAATGTAGGAGACACGGGTTCAAGCCCTGGTCCGGGAAGATACCACATGCCGTGGAGTAACTAAGCCTGTTCACCACAGCTACTGAGCCTGTGCTCTAGAGCCCACGTGCCACAACTACTGAAGCCCGCGCGCCTAGAACCTGTGCTCCGCAACAAGAGAAGCCACCGCAATGAGAAGCCCACACACCGCAACGAAGAGTAGCCCCCACTCGCCGCAACTAGAGAAAGCCCACGTGCAGCAACGAAGACCCAACGCAGCCAAAAATACATAAATTAATTAAAAAAAAATACAGTCATAAAAGTAAAGGGAACTTTAACAATAGCTTACCAGATAGTTATCCTCCCTATTACCCCCAGGAATATAAAAAGCTGCACTGATCCTTGCATTGCTTGACCTTAAATGCATTAACTATTCAGAAGTGCAGCATATTTTAAATTTAATCATCATGCTAAATCAGAATACAGTGTTGAGGGGTTTGGTGGGCCTTGCATTGCTATTATATATAATTTGTTTACCCAGAAGTGTCAAATTTCACCTTGTTAATTGTGTCTCCTACCCTCAGGATTCTCAAAGAAGATAAAAATTCTGGATAACTCACACATGCACACAGAAATTTATAAATGGTACAGCAATGCCACACTGATTATTAGCTGTTCTAGTGCCTGATACGAAAACATAAGACTCCCATGTAACTTTGTTAAATCCATTCAGTGCCATCCCTTAACAAGAACAACAACAAAAACAACAAAAAACTACAAACTGACTACTTCACAGAAGCTGTTTACTTTACTTTTATTATTCTGATTTTGCACACTTGACTGTATATATTATATTCATTCAATTCACCTGAATCATTCTGAGTAGCTGGGTAAATGTAGGGGGAAAAAAATCTAGGGCTTGTTCATTATAATTGGATGTTTATACCACTGACTCTGACTTCAGACATTGCAAGTAAATTTTCCAAAGTATTTGTCAATTTTACATAGAATTAAAACATTTACTCCCTAAGTATTAATATTGTTTTGCTTTTTTAGTTTCTATTTTCTATACTAGTGGGTTAAAGAGAAGTTTATAGATCCCAGTGTATAAACTATTCTTGCCAAAGTATACTGAAAAGTCATTGGATACACTGGAAGAAGCCAAGTTCTGTGTTTCTGCGAAGAAACTTGTGAGTTTCTTATGAAACTTGTGAGTTACTTATGAAACTTCCATAAGTAATTTGGAAGAATGGTTTCTTATTTTCCTGTTGTGTCTTTGTTGTTGTAGTTACTTAGTATGTGTTTAACCTAACTGATTAGAGAGAAGAAGAGAAGGGAAGGCCAGAAGAGATGACAGAGTGGCTGAATATATTTTAATAGCAGAGTATATTATATACAACATTAGGCACTTTATCTTTGCAGCAAAGTAATCACTCTCTCCTCCTCAAAATTTGGTAACGTCAGCCATACACAAAGACAATTTAAAAATAAAAATGGAAAAACATATTATATTATCATAATCATGCGTGTACTTACTTTATCCTCTTATTTGATTGTAAGTGCTTAAAGGCCATTCTCTGTATTTTAATTGTCCTTTGTTGCCTGAAGTGCCAGGTGCCAGTGCATGGTAGTGATTCAATAATTGTCAAATGGAATTATATATTGGATTTTATATTTATAAAAACAATATTTGGAAATTAAACATGAAAATTCGTGAGTTTTAAGTCAGTTTTCTTAGCAGTCCGTTAAAAATATGTAAATAAATCAGGTGTTATAAAATTCACTGCCAAATAGGTTTAAGACTTAAGTTTCCATAGTGCAGTATCTCTCTTTTTTTTTTCATCAAAAGGACACATCAACAAATATGTATGTGGACGGCATATGTGTAAGGGACTGTGCAAACACATGTGCACTAAACACATGTATAATTGCAGTGGGAAGTTGTTTTTCATCTGCTTAGGACCAATCTCACCTTTGGATTGTGCCCTGAGTGATCCCTGTACTTGTGGTAGGGCACTCTTGTCACCCTGATGTCCTGGCCACAAGGATCACACTGTAGCCTAAGCTATGTTTATTAGATTCTCTCACCAGAAAATCTGAGTTTTGGATAAACATACAGAAGAGCAGAAAGGAAACTGAGTCACCTGAAAAGCATACCAAATAGAAAAGTCTAATCAATTTCCCAAATTCCTGCCTTATTAGAGACTGATTGTCTAATTGATTAATTTAGCTACACAGCATTCTTCCTATACATCATGTATATATTAGATTCTGAAATGAACTACTATGATTTGTTAAGAGTGGTAAAATCTTGGGAATGGAATAATAAGTTTATCTTCATTTTTTTTCTGTGTGTGTGTGTGTGTGCGACTCCAAAACCTGTGGTTTTGGAGTCATAGTTAAGAAGCCTTAATCTAACTCAAAATCTTGTAGTTTTACTCATATATTTTCTTCTATGAGTTTCATACATTTATCTCTTACATTTGGGTGTATGATTCATTTTTTAGTTAATTTTGTATATGGTGGGAGGTAAAAAACTAGTTCCATGATTTTGCATATAGATATCCATTTGTCCCAGAACCATTAGTCAGAAAGACTGTTTTTACCCATTAAATTACCCTGGCACCCTATTTGAAAATCAACTGGCACTAACAATAGAGTGTCAAACTATGTGAAGCCAAAACTAACAGAACTGCAGAGAGAAATAGAGGAATTCATTGTTATAGTTGGAGATGTCAAAACCCCTGTATCAGAAATGGTCAGATCCAGCAGGCAGAAAATCAATAAGGACATAGGTGAACTCAACAATACCATCAATAAACAGTATAACTGACATCTGTAGACTACTTCAACAGCAGAATATGCATTATTCTCAAGTTCACATGGAGCATTTATCAAGATAGACCACATTCTGGGCCATAAATGCAACTTAAGAAATTTAAAAGAACAGAAATAATGCAATGTCTGCTCTCAGATCATAATGGAATTAAACTAGAAATTAATATCAGAAAGATAACTGGAGAATCCCAAAATACATGGAGATTGAACAACACACTTCTAAGTGAAACATGGGTAAATGAGGAATCTCAAGAGAAAATAAAAATATTTTGAGCAAAATGAAAGTGAAAACACAACTTATTAAATTTGAGAGATGCTGTAAATGCAGTGCTTAGAGGGAAATTTATGTCATTGAATGCATATATTAGAAAAAAAAGAAAGATCCAGAATCAATCATCTAAGTTTCTACATCAGGAAACTAGGAAAAAAGAGCAAATTAGGTCTAGAGTAAGCAGAACAAAATAAGAAGAATTAAAGCAAAAATCAATGAAATATAAATCAGGAAATCAATGGACAAAAATCAATAAAATCAAGAACTTCTGTCTTGAAAAGATCAATAAAACTGTTATGCCTTTTTTTCCAGGCTAAGAAATAGAGAGAGGAGACACAAATTACTAATATCATAAATGAAAGAGTGAACATTACTCCAGATCCTATGGACATTAAAAGTACAATAAAGGAATACTCTAAAAAACGCTATGCCCTCAAATTTGATGTGCTAAATGACATGCACCAATTCCTTGAAAAACAAAATTTTCCAAAACACATAAAACAACAAATAGACAATCTGAATAGATCTATATCTATTAAAGAAATTGAATCAATAATTAATAACCTTCCATAACAGAAAACATCAGACCCGCATGGGTTGACTAGTGAATTCTACCAAAAATTTAACGGAGAAATTATACCAATTCTCTATCTCTTTCAGAGTATAGAAACAGAGAGAATATGTCCTAACAACTCATTCTTTGAGGCCAGCATTACCCTAATATAGAAACCAGGCAAAGCCATTACAAGCAAAGAAAACTACAGACCGATAACATTCATGAACGTCGATGTAAAATTCCTCAACAAAAATTAGCAAACTAAATCCAACAATGCATTAAAAAAATTTAACACCATGACCAAGTGGGATTTCTCCCAGGTACGCAAGGCTGGATCAACACTGGAAATCAATTAATTTAATCTATCTCATCAACAGGCTAAAAAAGGAAAGTCACATGATCATATCAATAGATGCAGAAAAAACAGCTGAGGAAATCCATGACCCATTCATGATGAAAACCCCCAGTAAACTAGGAATAGAGGGAAACTTCCTCGATGTGATAAAGGATATCTACAAGAAACCGTCAGATAACATACTTAATGGTGATAAAACCAAAGCTTTCCTTCTAAGATCAAGAACAAGGCAAGGATGTCCCCTCTCATCGCTCCTTTTCAGTATCACATTGGAAGTACTAGCTAATAGGATAAGGTACGAAAAGGAAATAAAAGTTACTCAGATTGGGAAGGAAAAAATTAAACTGTCTTTGTTCCATTGATATTTTGTTCCATTGACACTTCATCTTCCATCTATGTAGAAAATCTGGAAGAATCAGCCAATATTTCCTGGAACTAATAAGCAATTATAGCAAGAATTCAGGATACAAGATGAAAATGAAAACAAAGGTTGATATACAAAAGTCAATCTCTTTCCTGTATGCTAGCAATGAATAATTAGAAATTTAAATTGAAAACACAGTATCATTTACATTAGCACGCCAAAATGAAATACTTAGGTATAAATTTAACAACATATGTATGAGATATATATGAGGAAAACTACAAAACTCTGATGAACAAAATCAAAGAAGAACTAAGTAAATAGAGAGATCTTCCATGTTCATGACTAGGAAGATTCAATATTGTCAAGTTGTAAATTCTCAATCCCAATCAAAATCATAGCAAAGTTTTATGGGTATTGTTTATGAATATTGTTATACCTCTTGATAAATTTATCCTGTTATCATTATAAATTTTCCTTTTATCTCTTGTAACAATTTTTGTCTTAAAGTCTAATATTTTTCTAATACTACTATAGCCACTGCAGCTGTCTTTTGGCTTATTTTTCCCCATTCATTTACTTTCAAAGTATTTGTGTTCTTAGTCTAATATGTGCCTCTTGAGAAAGCATATAGTTTGATCATGCTGTATTAAAAAAAAATCCATTCCACCAAAATTTGCCTTTTTGTTTAATACATTACTTAAAAGATAAGACTTACCTTGGTTATTTTGGAATGTTTGATGTCTTTTTTGCTCCTCAAAACTACAAGAGTAGATCCATGTCTTTCATCAGATTGAAAAGGTTTTGACCCCCATTTCTTCAACCTTTCTTTTTGCCTGCCCCCACTCTCTTTATGATTCTTCCATTATGTTTAATGTAAATGTTGGTGTCCCAACTGTCTGAGGGTCTGTTCATTTCCTCAATTCTTTATTTTCTTCCCTCAGAGAGTATAATCTCAACTGACCTATCTTCAAGTTTGCTAATTCTTTCTTTTGCATGTTAAAATTTTCTTTTGAGCCCCTTTAGTAAATTTTTCATTTCAGTTACTGTAATTCTCAACTCCAGAAATTCCATTTGGTTGTTTTTTTAAAATAATTTGTCTCTATTAATATTCTCTATATGGTGAGGCATCATTCTTATGTCTTTTGTTTCTTTATAAATGGTTTCTTTACCTCTGTGAATATATTTAAACAGTTGATTTAAAGCTTCTGTTGAGTGGCTTTCTTGGGGACAGTTTCTACTGACTGTCCCCCCACCCCACCCTGCATATGGGTCATACTTTCTTTTATCTTTTATCTCTTTCTCTCTTTTATTTTATTTTTTTATTTTTATTTTTTTTGCAAAAACCTGAACATTCATAATAATATGTGTCAATCTGGAAATCAGATGTTCCTCACCCAATTATTGTTTTGGCAGCTTTGTTTTTTTATTTGGTTTTGTTTTGTTTCATTTATTTGTTTGTTGTGTGACTTTTCTGAACTAATTGTATAGTAATACCATTTTAAACATAGAAACTCTATGAAAAAAACAGGAAAAAAACCCCACATTGGAACTAATTAGAGATTTTAGAAAGGAAGCTGATAAAGAAAACACAAAAATAATTCCACATGTCAGCAATATGCTATATATATGAAGAATTAAAACTTACGTCTTTGTCAGTTGTGGCCACTGAAGTCTGTGAATGATTAGCTTACTGCTCAGTTGATAAATGGAGATTTCCTTAAATGTCTGGAATCCATAAGCCATACTAAAAAAAATAGAAACAAAGAAAGAAAACAAATATAAATTTAGTGACTCCTGGGAAGAACCAAATAAAAACTCTAAATCAATAAATTACTAAACTTAATGTTATAATTATTAATTATTGAAATATAAATTTTGTTGCTGTGCTTAAATAATATTATCACTGCTCTGAGCTAATTAATTCTTTTCATCAGTAATCCATTAGTCAGTTCATTTTATGGAATTATTGATGAAAGTGGAACATGAAAGAGAGTAACTGATGTATGCACTCAATCATTTACTCTATTTATATTTAAACTGTTTGAGTTATACAACCAGTCTATTCAGATAACATAGTGCCTATTGTTTTCTGACACAACTGCTAATCACTCAACTGTTTATCATTATTAGTGTTAATTTCAATTCTATGCATCCTGCTTTTTTTGTTTTCTGTGTGACATTTACAAATGAGAGTCCTTTCTTTGGGATGAATTTTATTTTGTGATTGTCTGTGATAAAACAATGAGAAAAGGATTATAAAGCATAAATCTTGTATTGCTTATTTTCTTAATGAAAGTAAACATTGAAGTTGAAAATAAAGGTACATGTACATAGAGTTAGAATTAAATAAAATACATTATAAATCATGAGAATATATGGAATAATATCTATGTTGAAAATATGTTTTTTCCTCATAATTTTCACATAAATTTTCATTGAGCATGTCATAGCCAGAAAAATCTTATTGTAACAGTAGTAAAATACCACTCAAACATGAAAATATTTGAAATGCTTACTTTACAAAAATAAGACTAAACAGTAAAATTAGGAAGAACAAGGAAAAAGTGATGCTTTCTAGTATCTTGATAATTCTTGCTCCAAAGAAAGTAGCCCTCTGACCCTCGATAGAATTTTATTATCTTCAGGTTTTATTCAGTTGTGGCTACATTTATGGCAAGAATATGAATCCATACACACAGGGCATAATTACTTCACCAACCTTAATTTTCAAATCTTGTAGCTCTGCAATGTTCCTCATTAAGGAATTATATATGTAAACACACACACACAGGACTCTTTCCATCATTATCTTACTAGTTACTTTTGAATGCTGTGGCGGACCTTGAGGTCTCTGTAACATTCTTTCCTCTCTTCACCTATTATGTAGCATATGGTTGGAAGAGGCATGACTATTCCCTCTACTTTATGATTTAAAGCATTTGGGATGATTTTATGCCTCTTACCACCATCGACTAGTTCGTAAATCCCAGGCATAGAACAATGGTGTGTGTGTGTGTGTGTGTGTGTGTGTGTGTGTGTGACGTTGGTCTGAGCACAAGAAATGATTCTGGTTTTGTTCAATGTACTTGAATTTCAGAAAATTTGCTGAGAACGTTGAAACAAAGATTTTTTTCTTCATGATGTGATATGTAACTTGAAGCCTGGCTCTACTGAAGTCATTTGCTTCTTTGAGGGAAACCAGTTTGAGGATGAAGCTGACACAAAAAGGAAAGAATTGTTGATATGAACAGAAAGTAATGGAACAAGAATCATGATTAAAGGAATAAAAGAGTATCTTTTACTCTTTCAGCTAGTTTTGGTTGGGTTATAATTTAACCAACTTTTAAAGGCAGTAGATACATAAATCACACATTATTATTTTCTATATGAGCAAACATATGTTTTTTTAAAAACACCTTATACATCCATTGTCTACATAAAACCTCTGTCTCGATTGACAAATTAAATTTAGCTAGGTTAAGAACAGGACTTTTATGTCACGCTTACAGTTGACTTTCACATGTCTTTAATTTCTAGTAAAGATCAAGTTTCCAGCAATAAAAATTAACATACACCTGGTGGTATTTATGACTTGTATTAGTCAGTCATTAATACTGTAGCCAATTCAAAGTTGTATGACATTTATCTAACTCCAAGGACTGTTAAATCTAGTTGAAGAAATACCTGATAGTTTTTGTCAAGAGCAAGTACTTCTCCTAATATAACTGCGACCAAGCTCCAACTCACAGATTCTTTGTTTATTTCGTTCATGTATTAATGTGTATTTATACCCATATATAGATATTTTATAGTCTGTTTACATAAGAATACCAATTATTCTTATGAAATCATATTAAAAGAGATATATGTTATAATTTGCCTTTAAAATATATACATAATCACTTATCCATTAGTTTCTTCTGTTCTTTAAAACTAAGCTAAAAGAAATGTAATTATAATCCATCATTTAAACAGAACATTCTTCTTTTATTATGCTGTCAGTGAAGCTTTTCTAAATCAATATCTCTCAAGCTAGAGAGACAAGAAAAAATATGAAATGTTTCAAGACAAAATTTCTAAAAAGACTACATAAAAAATGAGTTTGTGCTTTTTACCTAAAATAACTTGAAGATTTTGGTAGGATTATGGGTGATTGGTGTGTATGGAGGATTTATATTGTATGGTTTCTTTCTTTGCTTGAGCTATATAATTGTTCAATGTAATTTATTTATTCATTCAAAAATTATATCACATTTACTCTGTAAAGGTCACTGACATAGAAGCTGAAAGTGCAAAGTGAAATGGACACAGTCCCTGCCTTCAAAGGACTTACATTCTCCCCTTGCTGGGATGCTGTGAACTTTCACAAGTACATGATCATCAATCACCAAGATGCTGCTTTAGTCCTACATGCTAAAAAAATACCTCTGGCCCTTTAGTCTGAGGTCAAATTGTCTACCATCTGTCTCTGAATACAATTCTTTTGCATTATAAAAATTACTACCATGTCAGTGGAAGTTAAAATGTTTTAAACTTTACAAAGTAATATGATTGCATATAACATGGCTTTATATATGTGGAAGGAATGACATTACATCTCACTAATTTTGGAGATTTAGCTAAACTTTTGATAATGGTTTAATTAATCTTTTTATTGATATAATTAATAGGTATTGAACATCTACTGTATGATAAGCATTGTACGAGCTGTAGCCAAGTCCATTCACAGTTGATGATTGTCTTTAAAATTTAGTCAAAGAGGGAAATACATACTCTTGTAAATGAAATAGTGCAGCGATAATGACCTCCCCTAGGGAGGAGTTTGTTTGCATTATACAAATATTTCACACTGGATTAGAAAGTCTTATCTCGGTAGAACCACATGCATTGCGCATTTCTTCTCTGACTTAAGTGTTCTCTTTGATATTTTATGAATTAGTTTAAAAGCCCGTTGAAATGACTCATGGTAGAAAACATATTTTCCCTCTACTGTTGCTCAAGATTTTGTTTTTTATATTTAAAAAGATATTTTCTAAACACACATTAAGGAAATTCTGTTCATTGTTCTATTTTGTATATGAATAGCGTCAGCATAAATATATTGATTACAATAAATATCTAGTATATAATGCTTCATACACAATTCATATTATTCTAATAGCTATATTATTACTGGAAACATTTCTAACAAACAGATCTAGTTAAATTATAATTATGATCTAGCCTGTGAAAGCCAATGTGTACTTCTAACTGATATTAAATTTGAATCCCCTAAGATAACAAAAAATTTTAATGAAACTTTTTGGATCACATTAATTTATAGGAAATATGTTCACTACAGAAATGTATAAAATGCATATATACATAATCTCACCAGCTGGTACTGATGCTTAAAATTTTCATAGACCTCCTCTCTTCCTTTCTTTAAAAAATGAAAAATGTAGAAGTCGAGAGAAGGTGGCGGAAGAGTAAGACGCGGAGATCACCTTCCTTCCCACAGATACAGTAGAAATACATCTACACGTGGAACTGCTCCTACAGAACACCCACTGAGCGCTGACAGAAAACGTCCGACCTCTAAACAGGCAAGAAACTCCCCCCGTACTTGGGTAGGGCAAAAGAAAAAAGAAATATCAGAGACAAAAGAATAGGGACGGCACCTGCACCAGTGGGAGGGAGCTGTGAAGGAGGAAAGATTTCCACACACTAGGAAGCCCCTTCGCGGGCAGAGACTGCGGGTGGCAGAGGGGGGAAGCTTCGGAGCCACGGAGGAGAGCGCAGCCACAGGGGTGCGGAGGGAAAAGCGGAGAGATTCCTGTACAGAGGCTCGGCAACGAGCAGCACTCACCAGCACTCACCAGCCTGGGGTTGGCGGCGTGAACACAGCCTGAAGGGATTAGCGCACCACAGCTAGCCGGGAGGGAGTCCGGGAAAAAGTCTGCAGCTGCTGAAGAGGCAAGAGACTTTTTCTTCCCTCTTTGTTTCCTGGTGCGCGAGGAGGGGGGATTCAGAGCGTCACCTAAACGAACTCCAGAGACGGGCACGAGCCGCGGCTAACAGCGCGGATCCCACAGCAACAGGGGCGCAGAGGGAAAAACGGAGAGACTCCCGCACAGAGGCTCGGCGCCGAGCAGAACTCACCAGCCCGAGAGGCTTGTTTGCTCACCCGCCGGGGCGGGCGGGGCTGGGAGTTGAGGCTCAGCTTAGGTCGGATTGCAGGGAGAGGACTGGGGCTGGCGGCGTGAACACAGACTGAAGGGGTTAGCGCACCACAGCTGGCTGGTAGGGAGTCCGGGAAAAAGTCTGCAGCTGCCGAAGAGGCAAGAGACTTTTTCTTGTCTCTTTGTTTCACGGCGCGCAGGGAGAGGGGATTCAGAGCGCCGCCTAAACAAGCTCCACAGACTGGCGCGAGCCGCAGCGATCAGCGCGGGCCACAGAGACGGGCGTGAGACGCTGGGGCTGCTGCTGCCGCCTCCAAAAAGCCTGTGTGTGAGCACAGGTCACTCTCCACACCGCCCCTCCCGGGAGCCTGTGCAGCCCGCAACCACCAGGCTCCCGTGATCCGGGGACAAGTTCCACGGGAGAACACACGGCGCACCTCAGGCTGGTGCAACGTCACGCCGGCCTAGGCCGCCGCAGGCTCACCCCGCCTCCTCTGTACACCTCCCTCCCCGCGGCCTGGGTGAGTCAGAGCCCCCGAAGCAGCTGCTCCTTTAACCCCGTCCTGTCTGGGTGGGGAATAGACGCCCTCAGGCGACCTACACGCAGAGGCGGGTCCAAATCCAAAGCTGAACCCCAGGAGCTGTGCGAACAGGGAAGTGAAGGGGAAATCTCTCCCAGCAGCCTCAGAAGCAGCGGATTAAAACTCCACAAACAACTTGATGTGCCTGCATCTGTTGAATACCTGAATAGACAACGAATCATCCCAAATTCAGGAGGTGGACTTTGGGAGCAGGATATAGTAATTTTTCCCCTTTTCCTTTTTTTTGTGAGTGTATATGTATATGCTTCTGGGTGAGATTTTGTCTGTATAGCTTTGCTTTACAATAGCTTTATTTTACTTCACTATATTATAGCCTCCTTCTTTCTTTCTTTCTATTTTTTCTCCCTTTTACTCTGAGCCGTGTGGACGAAAGGCTCTTGGTGCTCCAGCCAGGCATCAGGGCCGTGCCTCTGAGGTGGGAGAGCCAACTTCAGGACACTGGTCCACAAGAGACCTCCCAGCTCCACGTAATACCAAACGGCAAAAATCTCTCAGAGATCTCCATCTCAACATCAAGACCCAGCTTCACTCAACGACCAGCAAGCTACAGTGCTGGACACCCTATGCCAAACAACTAGCAAGACAGGAACACAGCCCCATCCATTAGCAGAGAGGCTGCCTAAAATCATAATAAGGCCACAGACACCCCAAAATACACCACCACACGTGGACGTGCCCACCAGAAAGACAAGATCCAGCCTCATCCACCAGAACTCAGGCACTAGTTCCCTCCACCAGGAAGCCTACACAACCCACTGAACCAACCTTAGCCACTGGGGACAGATACCAAAAACAACGGGAACTACGAACCTGCAGCCTGTGAAAAGGAGACCCCAAACACAGTAAGATAAGCAAAATGAGACGACAGAAAAACACACAGCAGATGAAGGAGCAGGGTCAAAACACTCCAGATTTAACAAATGAAGAGGAAATAGGTAGTCTACCTGAAAAAGAATTCAGAATAATGATAGTAAGGATGATCCATAATCTTGGAAATACAATAGACAAAATGCAAGAAACATTTAACAAGGACGTAGAAGAACTAAAGAGGAACCAAGCAATGATGAAAAATACAATAAATGAAATTAAAAATACTCTAGATGGGATCAATAGCAGAATAACTGAGGCAGAAGAAAGGATAAGTGACCTGGAAGATAAAATGGTGGAAATAACTACTGCAGAGCAGGATAAAGAAAAAAGAATGAAAAGAACTGAGGACAGTCTCAGAGACCTCTGGGACAACATTAAACGCACCAACATTCGAATTATAGGGGTCCCAGAAGAAGAAGAGAAAAAGAAAGGGACTGAGAAAATATTTGAAGAGATTATAGTTGAAAACTTCCCTAATATGGGAAAGGAAATAGTTAATCAAGTCGTGGAAGCACAGAGAGTCCCATACAGGATAAACCCAAGGAGAAACACGCCAATCAAACTGTCAAAAATTAAATATAAGGAAAACATATTAAAGGCAGCAAGGGAAAAACAGCAAATAACACACAAGGGAATCCCCATAAGGTTAACATCTGATCTTTCAGCAGAAACTCTGCAAGCCAGAAGGGAGTGGCAGGATATACTTAAAGTGATGAAGGAGAAAAACCTACAACCAAGATTACTCTACCCAGCAAGGATCTCATTCAGATGTGATGGAGAAATTAAAACCTTTACAGACAAGCAAAAGCTGAGAGAGTTCAGCACCACCAAACCAGCTTTACAACAAATGCTAAGGGAACTTCTCTAGGCAAGAAACACAAGAGAAGGAAAACACCTACAATAACAAACCCAAAACATTTAAGAAAATGGGAATAGGAACATACATATCGATAATTACCTTGAATGTAAATGGATTAAATGCTCCCACCAAAAGACACAGGCTGGCTGAATGGATACAAAAACAAGACCCATATATATGCTGTCTACAAGAGACCCACTTCAGACCTAGAGACACATATAGACTGAAAGTGAGGGGATGGAAAAAGATATTCCATGCAAATGGAAATCAAAAGAAAGCTGGAGTAGCAATTCTCATATCAGACAAAATAGACTTTAAAATAAAGACTATTACAAGAGACAAAGAAGGACACTATATAATGATCAAGGGATCGATCCAAGAGGAAGGTATAACAATTGTAAATATTTATGCACCCAACATAGGAGCGCCTCAATACATAAGGCAAATACTAACAGCCATAAAAGGGGAAATCGACAGCAACACAATCATAGTAGGGGACTTTAACACCCCACTGTCACCAATGGACAGATCATCCAAAATGAAAATAAATAAGGAAACACAAGCTTTAACTGATACATTAAACAAGATGGACTTAATTGATATTTATAGGACATTCCACCCAAAAACAACAGAATACACATTTTTCTCAAGTGCTCATGGAACATTCTCCAGGATAGATCATATCTTGGGTCACAAATCAAGCCTTGGTAAATTTAAGAAAATTGAAATCGTATCAAGTATCTTTTCTGACCACAACGCTATGAGACTAGATATCAATTACAGGAAAAGATCTGTAAAAAATACAGACACATGGAGGCTACACAATACACTGCTTAATAACGAAGTGATCACTGAAGAAATCAAAGGGGAAATCAAAAAATACCTAGAAACAAATGACAATGGAGATACGACGACCCAAAACCTATGGGACGCAGCAAAAGCAGTGCTAAGAGGGAAGTTTATAGCAATACAAGCCTACCTCAAGAAACAGGAAACA
Organism: Balaenoptera physalus; assembly: GCF_965194825.1. NCBI lineage: Eukaryota > Metazoa > Chordata > Mammalia > Artiodactyla > Balaenopteridae > Balaenoptera > Balaenoptera physalus. Next base: position 58,374,443 of record NC_138883.1, on the reverse strand, counting down.
TCTCGAATAAACAACCTAACCTTGCACCTAAAGCAATTAGAGAAAGAAGAACAAAAAAACCCCAAAGCCAGCAGAAGGAAAGAAATTATAAAGATCAGGTCAGAAATAAATGAAAAAGAAATGAAGGAAACAATAGCAAAAATCAATGAAACTAAAAGCTGGTTCTTTGAGAAGATAAACAAAATTGATAAACCATTAGCCAGACTCATCAAGAGAAAAAGGGAAAAGACTCAAATCAATAGAATTAGAAATGAAAAAGGAGAAGTAACCACTGACACTGCAGAAATACAAAAGATCATGAGAGATTACTACAAGCAACTCTATGCCAATAAAATGGACAACCTGGAAGAAATGGACAGATTCTTAGAAATGCACAAACTGCCAAGACTGAACCAGGAAGAAATAGAAAATATGAACAGACCAATCACAAGCACTGAAATTGAAACTGTGATTAAAAACCTTCCAACAAACAAGAGCCCAGGACCAGATGGCTTCACAGGTGAATTCTATCAAACATTTAGAGAAGAGCTAACACCTATCCTTCTCAAACTCTTCCAAAATATTGCAGAGGGAGGAACACTCCCAAACTCATTCTACGAGGCCACCATCACCCTGATACCAAAACCAGACAAAGATGTCACAAAGAAAGAAAACTACAGGCCAATCACTGATGAACATAGATGCAAAAATCCTCAACAAAATACTAGCAAACAGAATCCAACAGCACATTAAAAGGATCATACACCATGATCAAGTGGGGTTTATCCCAGGAATGCAAGGATTCTTCAATATACGCAAATCAATCAATGTGATACACCATATTAACAAATTGAAGGAGAAAAACCATATGATCATCTCAATAGATGCAGAGAAAGCTTTCGACAAAATTCAACACCCATTTATGATAAAAGCCCTGCAGAAAGTAGGCATAGAGGGAACTTTCCTCAACATAATAAAGGCCATATATGACAAACCCACAGCCAACATTGTCCTCAATGGTGAAAAACTGAAACCATTTCCACTAAGATCAGGAACAAGACAAGGTTGCCCACTCTCACCACTATTATTCAACATAGTTTTGGAAGTGTTAGCCACAGCAATCAGAGAAGACAAAGAAATAAAAGGAATCCAAATCGGAAAAGAAGAAGTAAAGCTGTCACTATTTGCAGATGACATGATACTATACATAGAGAATCCTAAAGATGCTACCAGAAAACTCCTAGAGCTAATCAATGAATTTGGTAAAGTAGCAGGATACAAAATTAATGCACAGAAATCTCTTGCATTTCTATTCACTAATGATGAAAAATCTGAAAGTGAAATTAAGAAAACACTCCCATTTACCATTGCAACAAAAAGAATAAAATATCTAGGAATAAACCTACCTAAGGAGACAAAAGATCTGTATGCAGAAAATTATAAGACACTGATGAAAGAAATTAAAGATGATACAAATAGATGGAGAGATATACCATGTTCCTGGATTGGAAGAATCAACATTGTGAAAATGACTCTACTACCCAAAGCAATCTACAGATTCAATGCAATCCCTATCAAACTACCACTGGCATTTTTCACAGAACTAGAACAAAAAATTTCACAATTTGTATGGAAACACAAAAGACCCCGAATAGCCAAAGCAATCTTGAGAACGAAAAATGGAGCTGGGGGAATCAGGCTCCCTGACTTCAGACTATATTACAAAGCTTCAGTAATCAAGACAGTTTGGTACTGGCACAAAAACAGAAATATAGATCAATGGAACAGGATAGAAAGCCCAGAGATAAACCCACGCACATATGGTCACCTTATCTTTGATAAAGGAGGTAAGCATATACAGTGGAGAAAAGACAGCCTCTTCAATAAGTGGTGCTGGGAAAATTGGACAGGTACATGTAAAAGTATGAAATTAGAACACTCCCTGACACCATGCACAAAAATAAACTCAAAATGGATTAAAGACCTAAATGTAAGGCCAGACACTATCAAACTCTTAGAGGAAAACATAGGCAGAACACTCTATGACATACATCACAGCAAGATTCTTTTTGACCCAGCTCCCAGAGAAATGGAAATAAGAACACAAATAAAGAAATGGGACCTAATGAAACTTAAAAGCTTTTGCACAGCAAAGGAAACCAGAAACAAGACCAAAAGACAACCCTCAGAATGGGAGAAAATATTTGCAAATGAAGCAACTGACAAAGGATTAATCTCCAAGATTTACAAGCAGCTCATGCAGCTCAATAACAAAAAAACGAACAACCCAATCCAAAAATGGGCAGAAGACCTAAATAGACATTTCTCCAAAGAAGATATACAGATTGCCAACAGATACATGAAAGAATGCTCAACATCATTAATCATTAGAGAAATGCAAATCAAAACTACAATGAGATATCATCTCACACCGATCAGAATGGCCATCATTAAAAAATCTAGAAACAATAAATGCTGGAGAGGGTGTGGAGGAAAGGGAACACTCTTGCACTGTTGGTGGGAATGTAAATTGATACAGCCACTATGGAGAACAGTATGGAGGTTCCTTAAAAAACTACAAATAGAACTACCATACGACCCAGCAATCCCACTACTGGGCATATACCCTGAGAAAACCATAATTCAAAAAGAGTCATGTACCAAAATGTTCATTGCAGCTCTATTTACAATAGCCAGGACATGGAAGCAACCTAAATGTCCATCGACAGATGAATGGATAAAGAAGATGTGGCACATATATACAATGAAATATTACTCAGCCATAAAAAGAAATGAAATGGAGGTATTTGTAATGAGGTGGATGGAGTTAGAGTCTGTCATACAGAGTGAAGTAAGTCAGAAAGAGAAAAACAAATACAGTATGCTAACACATATATACGGAATCTAAGGAAAAAAAAAAAAAAAGCCATGAGGAACCTAGTGGCAAGACGGGAATAAAGACACAGACCTACTAGAGAATGGACTTGAGGATATGGGGAGGGGGTGGGGTGAGATGTGACAGGGTAAGAGAGTGTCATGGACATATATACACTACCAAATGTAAAATAGATAGCTAGTGGGAAGCAGCCACATAGCACAGGGAGATCAGCTCGGTGCTTTGTGACCACCTAGAGGGGTGGGATGGGGATGGTGGGAGGGAGGGAGATGCAAGAGGGAAGAGATATGGGAACATATTGTATGTGTATAACTGATTCACTTTGTTATAAAGCAGAAGGTAACACACCATTGTAAGGCAATTATACTTCAATAAAGATGTTAAAAAAAAAATGTAATACATAGTGATGTATCTTGTTTATTTATTTATTATATTTTGATGACTTAAAAGTTATTCTTCAGTACTCCAAGACATGTTTTCATGGATACAGAATATTATTTTATATGAACGCATTATCATTTTGATATTATTCCAAAATTTGGGCAATTATGTTGTTTCCAATGTATTCTTCAAGGTAAACAGCAATGTTATGAACAAACTATATGTAAGTCCTTAGAGAAGAAAGAGTATTTTACCTTAGTTAAAAGATATTAAAAGTGGTCATATCTTTGTAAAGATCCTGAGATGTTGTCAAATTACCTACCAGACAGTCATACTGATTTACAAATGACATAATATCAATGTATTAAGGTAAACTAAAATTTTATAAAAAAATAAAACCTGATGCAAAAACATAAACATTTATTTATGGATATTCATTTCAATGAGGCCACTGTCATTCAATCAGTTGTTAAAGACTGAGTTACTTCCTCTTTGGTATCTGCATCAAGGAGGCTAGGAGCTAAGAGAAATAATGACTGCTTTAAAAACCTTGGCCTGAAATATATCATCTCCAGTCATATTCCTTTTGCATGAACTAAGCATATGGCTGCAAGGAGTCTGGGGTACTTTGTCTTGAGCTGCTTCCAACCCACAACTGTATGCTATGGAAGGGGACAGCCAATAGTTTTGCTCTGATCCACAGCTGCACACCATTTGACCCACTGAGGACATACCTACATCCTCTCCACCTCCTTCCCAAGGAAGACGACTTAAATTTACATCTTCTTATTCATTCAGCTCAAAATCCAGGTTTACTGGCTGATGTAGAGCCCTCCACACAGGTATCAATGTGGTTCCTTTTGGTCTGGAAGTTGTTCAGGTTGAGGTCACTCCTCAAGTGATCATTCAGTTTCTCATTCTGACCCTCAACAACCTGTGCATTCTCTGCTACAAAAAGAATGCCTTTTTTTTTTTTTTTTTTTAACATTAACCAAGCTAACACTGGGTAAAATTACTAAATTTGATCTATTAATGTGTTAGTTTGTCAAAAATAATTCCTTCATATTTCAATTTATGGTTATTTGCCTTTAAGTGAATATATTAGGTGTATTTGTCATTTATAATTCTCAATTATTATTAACTTTTTCCCATGAATTACTCTTAAGCCTGGTCTCCAACTCAGAATTATTTTGTTACAAACCAAAACTATCATAATCCTTCTTATAATAACTTGTCTCCTAGATTTCCACCCATTGTTTTTTTTTTCAAAATATATTTTTAATTTTCCTTGTTTTGTATAAAAATAAACTTAGCAGAAACAACTAATTGGCTCTATGCTATGATATCAGAATCCTTACTTTCATTCCTCAGCCCTTTCATACTATCAACTACCCAAATGGATGTTGTAATACTTTAACTTGCCCCTGCAGTCTAGTGCTTTTATACTTTGTGACAGCTTCAGTAAATCCACATAATATTGATACATTTCTAAACATGTCTGAAATATTTACCAGGTTCTCACCATATCATCTCCTTTCTGTTTCATATTTCAATGCCTATTTGTGTAATGTAACATTCATAAAGTTGCACTGTACTAGAGATAATGAAAGTGTTATGCTTCATCTTCAAAGACAAATTTATTGCCATCCTATGTAGCATATTAATTGTTGGTTAAAAGAGAAAAAATCCTGGAAGTATTGCTTTTAGAGGTCTTACTATTTGGACATGGACACATACCTCTCACATTTATACATTAAATCTTATAGTCAGAAAAAACTGCCATTTAGGATGGGAGAAGTTGCCCTCCTTAAAACCCAATAGCTTACCTAAAGTTGCACAAGCTATGTATTAGGTATAAATGGGATACTCTGCCTCATATCGCAATGCCTCTTGTATTAGTTCTTGTGGGCTGCAATGACTGCATACCACAGATGGGGTGGCATATAAACAACAGAAATTTATTTCTCACAGTTTTGGAAGCTGGGAGTCTAAAATTAGGTTGCCAGCATGGTTGAGTTCTGGTGAAGACCCTCTTCAGGTGCAGACTTCTGCCTTTTGGCAGTCTCCTCACATGGTGGAAGTGGTGAGAAAGCTCTCTGGGGTCTCTTTGATAAGGGCACTAATTCCATTCATGAGGGTTCTACCCTTCATGACCTAATCACCTTCCAAAGGCCCCACATCCTAATACCATCACACTGGGGATTAGGATTTCAATATAAGAATTTTGCGGGGACAGTAACATTTAGGCCATAGTGCCACTCATATGTAACTATACGACTTTCCTGTACTTCCTCAAATACATCAAGCTCTTTATTTATTAGTGACCCTGTATACACACTTCCCTTTGCCTGGAACACTCTTTCTGCTCACTGTTGCTCAAAGAGTCCTTTTGTGAATCCACTGAACACAATTAGGTCTCCCTGGTATACTGTTATAGAACCTTGTCATTTTTCTTCATTTCACTTACAAAAGTATATATTAATTAATTTTGTATAGTTGTCAACTACAAACTGGGAGACTTAAAATAGCAGAAATGTCACAGTTCTGGAGCCTAGAGGTCTTAAGTCAAAGTATCTGCAGGATCATGCTTTCTCTGAAATCTCTAGGGGAGAAAGAGAATTTTTCCTTGTCTCTTCTAGTTTCTAGGGCCTGCCGGCAATCTTAGGTTTTCCATAGTCTGTAGAGGTATCACTCTGTCTCTGTCTCACTTGTCATCTTCTCCTTTTGTGTCTCTTTGTCTTTTCTCTTATAAGGGCAGAAGGTGTTTTGGATTATGACCCATTCTAATTCAGTATGACTTCATCTTAACTTGATTCCATCTGCAATGGTCCTATTTTTAAACAATGTCACATTCACAGGTACTGGAGATTAGAACTTCAACTATCTTTTGGGGAGACAATTTAACCCATAACACTATGCAATTATATTTTTTGAGGGTGACAGTTTTTCTAGTTCCTGGTTCCTGCAGGAGCAGGAACGTCTATTCTGTCCCCTTGGCATGTCCCATGCCTAGAACAGTTCCCATGTTTAGCACAAGGTCTTGCATGTAAGATATATTCAATAGACCTTGTTAAATAAGTGAATGTATAATTCAGAACCTACGGTCAGGTTTTATTTTCACTTCTTACCAACTTGGAAAATTTCTCTAGAATTTCAAGTGCTTCAGCTTATGTCCATAGTGTGCTTCCTCTCACCTTCGCAAGGATTCTCTTCCTGCAGTTATTATTTTTTTCCTATATAACTGGTTTCTTCTCCTCTGTTAAGTACATTTCACTGGAATACAAATATATTCTGAAATGTATTATTATTTAAAAACGTAATTCATGATTACCCTGGATCAGTTTTATTCTGATGTGTGAAAGTCTTTTTTGTTGTAACTCAGCAAATAAGATATAACAAAACTCTGTCTACTCATAGATATTTTCCTTTCTTACATAATATAGACCACTTGGCTATAGTTCTGGAAAAAAATAGGAAATTTTCATCACTTCTCCAATGGTAACAACTTGCTTCAATTTGATCAAATTTACATCGGTGTGCTTGAATTCTATACATATACATTTATACAATGAATTTCTGTTGCTATGCTGAATGTAAACTGATCTGTTTTACAGATTATATGGCAATTAAACCTAACATTTTAATATCAACAATGCACTTAAGTGAACTGAAGAGACAAAATTATGACAAATATGATTAATTTTTGCACACACATGAGCAATGGCAACTGTGTTGTGACAACTATTCAAGCAGCAGTAGTTTTAAGATGTAACTTAAAGACAAAACTTTAAGTTAGTTTTAAGTTAGTTAGTTTAAAGAAAAAACTTTAAGTAACTTTAAGACAAAACTCAGTTTCAAAGGCATTAAAATGTGGAAAACATGGCTCTTAGAAGTGATGAAATGTAGTCAGATACAAATAGATGTAATCTAATAGATTTCTAGAGAGAAAGATAGAAAAATAGGGAAGAAGTACTTTCAAAATTCATGATTTAAAAAATTGGCTTACTTTAGAAAAGATAAGTACTTTAATATCCTCCAGTTAGTTATTTGGCTGTGGTGAAATTTAGAATGCAGTGATAAAGAGGAGACCAAAACATATTTGAAATGATGCATACAGTACATTGAAATTGAAGCACAATAAATAGACAAAAATTTCATAAGTTACAACTTGAAAGCTTAAATATTGAAAAAAAATGAGGAAAAAATGAGGAAAATGTAATATGCAGTAGGTTAAATTCTAGTAGCTCTCAAGTTGTAAATGTCAAGATTTCAGGGCAACTGAGCACTTGACTGTCTGTCATTATGACCTAAAAAGTGGGTTATGTAATTCATCTTTGGTCAGCAGGAATTCATAAAAGGAGGATTATAGTAAGTACTAGCAAATTTCTTTTAGGAGCAGCAATACAAAATTGACAGAGAGTGGCTCTTGATATAATTTTATGACCTTTAAAAAGGCTTTTGTTACTCTGTTTTACAAAGGACTATAATATAATGGAAGTATGGCCTTGAAGACAAGTCACTTGAATCTATGAAAAGATGCTTTCACTATCCAAGGAAAATGACACTAATTGAAATGGTTTGGAACTGAATAAAATATTTGAGAACTTAAAATAATCTAAATTCTAATGATTTCCTGTACTTAACTGAGTAACAATTGAAATGAAATATCAAAGGTAGAACATGTGTACCCTTTACAAGCCTTGTACATTGGGGCAAATGAAGTTCAGTCATTCATAAAATGCCATTAAATTATTAAAATTTAAATTAAATTAAATGTATTAAAATAAAAAATCAAATAATACTGAGATTACCTATATGAACATTCCATATTGGAAATGCATATTTTATTTTCATTACATACACTCTTGCCATACATGATACATCATTGCAAGAATGAGACTTAAGCTGTTTGCTATTTCATGACAAATAATCAAGCTTATGGAAAAGTTGCCTAAACAAATATACATGCATATATATTTATACATAAAAATAACTTGCAGCTGCGCTTACAGGAAAACAACAAAACAAAAAATAAAAATTGCCAGAGTAAAAAAAAAAAAGACAATTTTTTAGCTTAAGACCCACCTCAGTTAAAGCAGCAAGAGGTCCACATGTTGTGTTTAGTGTCCTCCCAGATTGTTTTTATTTTTTTAATTAATTGATTTTATTGTTGTATAATTTACATATGGGAAAAGCACAGATCTGAAATGTACAGTTCTATGAGCTTGGTAGCTTGGGGAAATGGCTGCAAATTATCCCTTTCCTTATAACCAAGCCCTTTGCCAGTATGGTCCCACACTGACTCTGGGGTGGCCTTGTGACTTGCTGTGGCCAATGGGATATTTGAGCATAAGACACAAGCAGAGCTGTGAAAAGTGCTTTCACATGGGACTTGCTAGCTTGCTGCTTTTGTAAACCCCCTAACCACAACTGTGTGAGTGTTGTGACTTTTGTTACATTAACGCTTGTTAAGTAGAGCCCTGGAGTGTCAGGTGACGAGCCCTGGTTCAACAAAGACAACAAGGTCCAGGAGGAAGGACACAGCAGCTTGGAGGTACCACTCAGAAGGTCAAGGCAGGGTGCAGGCAGGGGGTGAACAGCAGGATCCAGGGCATGTGCTTTTATGAGCAACAGAGAGTGGAGTGTTTTTAGCTTTCATGGGCTAAGGCCAGATTGTCAATTCAAACCCCAAAGGGTGGGATTTTGATAAGCTCCATGGGGGTCTTATCTAAAGAGTGTACAAGGAGAAGGAGCTGGAAGGCAGGAGAGAGTGCTTATCATTCAGGAATTAGGGAAGTCATATCAGGAACTTACTTGTGACTCTGCAGGCTGTTATTTAGGTCGTGTATTCTCAGGAGGGCCTAGTGTCCTAAGGCCCCCTGTAGGCTGCTTAGCCACACAAAATGGATCCAGGGCAGCAATATAATGCTGTAGTTTAAATAAACACCCAACAATAAGAAGGCAAATCTAGCCTGCTGATTGATGATCAACATGTGGTCAAGCCATCTCCCTTGCTTCAACTGAAACCTAACCAACCACCACACTTGCAAGTGTGGTCACCTTAGACATCTGTTCAAGCCAGGACGCCACCTGACCTCAGATATTGGTTGAGTTGATCCACACCTTAACTTCCAAGGTGATAACACCTAATAGTTGTATTTCTGAATTTGTGTTTTGCAAGTAAAGTCCTGTGGGACAATGGAACATGCAAGAAGGGCTTGGATTCTTAGCCTCCCTGGAACTGATTCTTAGCAGTTATTCTTCTTTCTCTTGATGCAGAGGCTCCCTCTGGCCTTCCTTTCTTGCCCGGCCTTCTCTCCCTTTCTCTGTCCAATGACCACTGCTGCCCAGTAGTCTGGGCACTGGATCAGGTCTCGTGTGTGCAGACTTTGGTATTTCAGGGTGGGGATGGTGGTTGCTGTCCTTGCCCTGGGGTGCAATGCCATGCAATTTCTATGTGCACTTACCTGTCAAGGCTCTGGCTGTCACTTGATCTGGGCTGCGATCCTTTGGGAATCATCTATCTGCCATGGGTAGGGCAGTGCACCCATAGTATGGGGAGAATGGTGTCCTTACCCTTGGTACGACCACGGTATTTTTCTCTGGCATCTGGCAGGAGAAGATATCCTGCAGCCAAAGAGCCACATGCATGTGCCATATAATGGGATGTGGCTCCTGGAACCTGTGAGGTTCATACTTGCCAATGAGTATTCACAGTCCAAAGGGGAATGACATTAAATTTTTATAAAATTAAAAAACCACCATGACAAGTCATGACAGAGAGCTCACAGGAAGAAAGAAAAAAGTTTTACCTTTAGGACCTTTAACAACAGTTTTGTCCCCAGGTTTTGAAGAAGAAACTCCACAGTTTCCTTTTGCACCAAGCCCTGCAAATGATGTAGTCAGCTCTGCCCACCGAATCCTGAGAAATAATGAAAGATTTGTGCTTTAAACCACTAAATTTAGATATAGGGTGTTAAGTAGTAAAAGTGTCATATTAATTTTAACAAATATATAAATGCCATGTAATTAACACCTGATATAGAATATTACCATCATCACAAAAAATGTCCACATACCCATTTCCAGTTTATGTATTGTCATAAATATGTGTCAGTTGATAACTTTCTTTAGCAGAAGGTATTTTTGAGATTCACCTACACTTTTGAGTGTGACAAATTGTATTTTCCCAATATGGATTTAACAGTATCTCCCATCCTACATGTGCATTTGCACTATAATTTTCCACTACTGTATCAAGAATGGAGTTTATTTCTACATCCTCTTGAATCCAGGCTGTCCTTGTGACTGCTTTGACCAACAGAATAAGATTGGAGTGACAATGTAACATTTCCAGTTGTAACTCTTAACTGGCCTGAAACTTTCTGCTTTTTGCCATCTAGAAAGCTGGATATCTGCTGGCAAATGGAGAGAAGTATGAGATACAACAAATTATTTTATTGTAATCTATTAATCATATATTTGTGAAAAATAATCTCTATTTCTTTCATTTCTTGACTGTATCTGGGTTCTTTATTCTTTCTCAATGTTTATTTATCTATCCTTGCAACAACACAGTCTCAATTACTGTCTCATTATTTTAATTATGGAAACCAATTTGAGCATGTTCTCTTTGTTCTTTTATTTTCAGAATTGTTTATATATTACAGTATATGTTTTATATACTTCTGGTTTCCACTTGAATTTTAGAATTAGATAGTTAATATATAAAAAGAAAACATCTCTGAAAACTGATTGGAATGTGTTCAAATGTGTAGATCACTTAGGTAAGAACTGACACCCTAAAATAGCATCTTCTAATCAGTGAATATGGTACATTTCACCACTTGTTTAGACCATTTTAATTTCTCTTAATATTTGTAATTTTCATAGTACACGTCCTCACATTAGAAAAAAAAACATATATATATCCCTAGATATTTTAGGTCTTTCATTTTTTGGTAAATAGTTTATTTTTGTTTCAGTTTTCAATTGTCTGTTGCAATATATAGAAATTTGACCTATTTAATATATTGTCCTGTGTCTGTGACCTTACTTTATTAATCTGTAAATTCTAATTTATCAATTCTTCAGGAATTTCTACATACAGAATTATAGCATCTTAAAATGCATATATTTATATACTTTTTTACTCTAAACATTAAGTCCTTTATGAAACTAGGATTAGAACACTAAGAATTTAAAATATTAACACTAATAAATAGGTATCATAAAAATTATGCTTCATGTTACAAACTAACAGAATGAGAAAATAAAGGAGTAGAATAAGCCCAACAAAGTTAATTGAAAAACTATCAAATAAAAATTTAACAAAGAAAAACATCAGGTCATTAAAATTAAAAACTAAATGATGGGTGAAATACAGGATAGAACTGAATAAAGTACTGGGAAAATAGCACAGAGAAAACACTGAACGTGAGAGTTTAAAAAACATGGGTTTTTAATGAAACAAAGGCGATATCTCTAAGAGAAGGTCCAGTAGAAGAAAAAAATAAAAAGAGAGATCACGGAGAAGCAATACTTCTCAATGTTTTAATGGGAAATTCAAGTACACAGAAAAGTTCAAAAATTTGTACAGCAAACACCCTTATACTGATGTATGGTTTCAACAATTACTGACACATTCCATAAATTAATTTCTGTGTTTCCATCTCTCTCTCTCTTTCCCTCTACCTTTCTACAGCTGAAAAATTTCAAAGTAACTTGAAGATATGTTATTTCATAATTCAACATTAATCTTCTAAAGTTTATTCATCACAAATTAGAAAATTTAAAATCTTTCCTAAATATTTAAAATCCATTCCATACTTCAATTTCTCTAGCCCCTAGCCCCACTCCAATGTCTTCTATAGTTGCTTCTTTGTTGAAATATCTTATCAAGTTTCAAGGATTATATTTGGATTTTATAATAACTTGGTCTTTTCTTTTAAATTGAACTATAGTTGATTTACAATATTGTGTTAGTTTCAGGTGTACAGCACAGTGATTCAGACGTATATATATAATATCTATATTTCTTTTTCAGATTATTTTCCATTATAGGTTATTACAAGATATTGAATATAGTTCCCTGTGCTATATAGTAAATCCTGTTGTTTATCTATTTTATATATATAGTAGTGTGTATCTTTTTCTCTTTTAATTTACAATAGTTTTATCATCTTCATTCTCTTACCAGTTGAGTTTTTTTTTTTTTAAGTTCTGGAAATTGGTTGTACAGCATTTTTTAAATTTTATTTTATTTATTTATTTATTTATTTATTTATTTATGGCTGTGTTGGGTCTTCGTTTCTGTGCAAGGGCTTTCTCTAGTTGCGGCAAGTGGGGGGCCACTCTTCATCGCGGTGCGCGGGCCTCTCACTATCACGGCCTCTCTTGTTGCGGAGCACAGGCGCCAGACGCGCAGGCTCAGTAATTGCGGCTCACGGGCTTGGTTGCTCTGCGGCATGTGGGATCTTCCCAGACCAGGGCTCGAACCCGTGTCCCCTGCATTGGCAGGCAGATTCTCAACCACTGCTCCACCAGGGAAGCCCACCAGTTGAGTTTCTGAGGGGACTAGGCAATGGAATTTTACGGCATACATGTTTCACAATCCGAATTTGTCTTTTTATATTTTTATCTGTTGTTTAACTTTGTTTGTTATTATTATTTCCTGTATATTGGTCATTTTTAAGGCTTGATTAGATATGGGTTAAGCAGTTTTGGCAAGAAGTATTTATAGGTAATAATATGTATTTTATAATGCATAACATAATGGACATATAATGTTAGTTTTTCTGCTAATAATGAGGCAGTTTGAGCCTCTGGTGAGGGCATATCTGCTCAACCTCATAAATAATGAGGGAAATATAAATTAAAATCATAATAACATATAACAATGCACATCTATGAGAATGATTAAATTGAAAAATACTGGAAAAACAAGGGTTGGCAAGGATATGGAAAAAGAAGAACTCTTACATGGTACTGTTATGCATATAAATCAGTTCAAACATTTAGCCAAATTGTTTAGTAAAATTCAGTAATATTAAACACTTTTCCAATTGCTATTATTAGGCAATTTCACTTCCAAATGACATGTGTGCATATGGACCCTAAAACAGAACTACTTAGTGTGGTCTGAAGATCACTGTCTGTCTGAAAACTCTGCACCTGTTAATTTGAGTAGCAATGCACTAAATGACATGCATAAACATGTTCATATCAGCATTGTTCATAACCCAATTAGGAAGAAATTCAAATGTCCATCAGCAGTGGAAGTTGAAAAATAGCATGTTACGGAATGTTATGCAGCAATGAATATTCTCCTACAGGACTTCATATAACATCAGAACTGCTATATGTGAAGCAATATAGATACATTTCACAAACAATGTGGAATAAAGGAAACCAGCCATAAAACAATGTGTACTCTGTGGTTTTGTTATTACATAAAAACCGTTTGATCTATGGAATTAGAAGTAAGGTCAGGTTTGGGGAAGAGTGATGAGGAACGCATGATAGGGACCTTTTGTTTTGTTTAAATCAGAATTTTTTCTATTATTTCATTTTCTCATTTTATTTTTGTTCAATATGAAGCATAATTTTTATGATACCTATCTATTTGTTGCAATATCTTAAATTCTCGGTGCTCTAATCCTAGTATTATAAAGAGCTTAAAGGTTAGAATGATAATGTTATATGTCTTAACTTGGTTGGTGGATGCATTGATATTTTCCCTCTGAGAGAATTCATTATGCTGAACACCTACAATTATAAAACATTTTAAAAATTAAATAAACCTCTAAACCTACAACTTTGAAAACATAGATGAAGTATCCAATTTCCCAGGGGAAAAATATTACATGCCAAAACTTACTGTAGAAAAAATAGAAAATCTTAACAGCTAGATAGAAATTGATGTAATGAATTTAACTGTTAAAAATCTATCCACCATTAACACCAGCTCCAGATCATTTTGCAGAATTTTATCACTCAAGGATGCAATAATTCTAACTACATTTAAACTAATTCTGGGAAAGACAGGTGAAGAGGAGGGTTTTACAGGGGATTTCAACTGTAACTATAATGTTTTATGTCATTAAAAAAGGTCTAAAGTTAATATGACAACATGTTAAGATTTAACATAGCTCAATTTGAATACACATGAGTATGTGAAAGTATACTGAAGTAAGCCATAATAGCAACTGTGTGCAACAAATAATAGCTTATTTTAAGACATAATTAGATTTTAAATATTTAAATAGGTTTTGTATTTGGTTATCTAGATTATACTAATATTATGTATCACTATTATAATTTTGCAAATATATTTTTAGATTTATTTAAAATAGAAAACAATGTTACTAGGCATCTCCATTTCCACAAAGTTATGATGGGCAATGGACAATTTTCAGTTCACATCTGCTACTTTTAAAAATTGGGCTGGGCTATCATCTATGGCTCTGAAGAGACCACATTGATCCAGATAAAAGAGGTCAAGAAAAATTCTAAGTTTTCTGACATTCAGTGATCGAGATCTCTAAAATGATGTAGTAGGGCCACATGCTTCCTAAGAGTTTTCTACCACTAATTATTTCTGAATTTATTATTTACTGAACCAGCTATTATTTTACATGTTTTTATTACATAAGTAATTGTGACTATTGTAGAAATGTTAGAAATACAGATTTTTTTCTTCACAAATTGTTATACAATGTATCATAGAGGTTAAAAATGCACTTTGAAAACAAACTCTATAACTTTGTTACTAGCTACCTGATATTAAAGTACATAATATCTGTTTGCCTCAATTTCCACATCTGTAAAATTGAGATGGTAATACCATTTACTTTACATAATGGTTCAGAGAATTAAATATGAACAAAAAATGCAGGTAAAAGTGCTTAGATGTTGCATAGTAGTAGCTGATCAATAAATAAAATTCAAATAGTTATCAGCTCTAAGTGTATATAACACTAATATTTATATATTATACTATTTAATACATATATAATATATATTTATGGGAATTAGTATCATATATTATAATATTGATATATATGTAATATTAACCCAAGTACTCCATAAAAAATAAAGCATAAAGCTTAGTCTCTTTGGGGGAGTGAAAGCTTACAGAAGTAAGAAGGAGGGAAAAAGGGTAAAGTCGTATAAAACAGGGACCTAAGGAAAACAAGTATATAAAAGAGCATAACCAGGCTTTACAATACGTCACAAAAAATCTTACCCAATTGCTTTGTGTCACATAATGTTCTCAGAAAGTGTGTTTGTAAACTAGTTTCTCAGAACAGTATGAGGGGACAGGGGCACAGATACAGAGAAGAATTTACCAGAGGTCTCCACGTCATCCTCCGTCTTCCAGGAGATCACGGTTAATACCCATGAGAGGTTAACTCTCCCAGACAAATTTGCTGGGTTACCTGGGCTGTCCAGCCAGTACAAAGCTAGGGTCTCCACAGGTTTAGTCCAACCACTGCAGTTATATAAGCTTGGTGCTCACACAAATCATGTGATCCACCTCTAGGCAAGCTCCTGCTGGAAAGCAAAGTGAGCATGGAGGGCCACAATATTTGTCAGGGGAAGAGATGTTGACCAGAATAAGTGAATATGGATCAATATGTAAACTGAATCTATTATATAACTTTAGTCTACATGTTGTTTGGAAACCATTCAAATTCACTCTATGCAACTTTTTTTTTTTTTTACACTGAAGAAAATTCCACTATAACAATCTGTCTTGTATATTTTAATCATTGGACTACTGGTGGGGGCATTTTTAAAAAATTATTTTTCTTCTATTATAAAGATTTCCAGTAAATATGCTTGCCACCAAATCTTTGTAGTTAGTTTTTGGATGTGGATTAGCTGTGTCAAATGTTATATACACAATTTTAAATGCTAAATATGTTGTTAGTTTGTTTTCCTTCTAGAATGATTGTGCCAATTTACAGTTCCTAAGTTGTTTGAGGTTACTTGCCTATCTACATGCTCATCAATCTGAGTTCTTAAAAAATTTTTAACGCTGACAATTTAACTTGGGGAAAATGCATAAAATGTTTGTTTTCCATTGCATTTTTTTTAGTTTGAAATAACTTTGAATTATTTTCAAATTTTTATTATCTACTTATATTTTCTCAATGATGTATACATTTTACTCTCAAAGTGTTTATTTCCTGTTGTTAATTAAACATATTTTTATATTTAAGAATATTAATCCTTTGCAGCAAATTCTTCCTATCAATCATTTGCCTTTTCCTTTTTATTCAGTGGTGATTATGCCATAAAGATCTGCTGTTTTCCTTCTATTTTTAAAAGAAGTAGATCTAACATTTTTTTCTTATGTCTGCTCCTAAATGTCATTTTAAAAAGACTTATAGTCTTATGGAATTATACATTTTCAGTTTATTTTTTTTAATTATTACAATTTTACTTGTAGGTAAATGTTTAATAAAAGATTTTGTATTGGCATATGTAGCATAGTGATTATAAATTATACATTACTATGGTAACATTATTTATGAAATAAATGTTTCTTCTACCTGCAGATTTTTATGTCATTTTTATCCTATTATGTTTCCTAGCATATATTTGCCTCTCTTTCTGGATTTTCTCTTATGTTCAATTTATCTGTCTAATCCTGTGCCAGTATAAAGACAGTTTAATGCATGGTAAACTTTCTTTATTAATCTTCTTTTTAATTTTTTTATTCCAAATGGTATTTAAATCTTCTTTACAAAGTCAATCAAAATCTCACTGACTGTGCAGACAAAGACAAATATCATATATCATTTATATGTGAAATCTGAAAAAATGATACAAATGAATTTATTTACAAAACAGAAATAGAATCACAGACATAGAAAAAAAAAACCTAGGGTTACCAAAGGGGAAAAGGGTAGAGAGGGATAAATTAGGCGCTTGGGATTAACATATACACACTACTATATGTAAAATAAACAATGACCTACTGTCTAGCACAGGGTACTATATTCAATATCATATAATACTCTATAATGGAAAAGAATCTGAAAAAGTATATATGTATATATAACTGAATCACTTTGCTGTACACCTGAAACTAACACAACATTTGTAAATCAACTATACTTCAATAAAAAAAAATCTCACTGACTTTAGTTAGGATTAATATTATAAATTAAATGATGATAACCGACTTTCTTATAATATGCAGTTTTTCTATTTAGAAATAAATGTATTCTCTTAGGTAACATGTAATATATTCGGATGAGAGAATATTTAGCCTTGGCCTTTCCTTGTTTTGCTTTCTTTTTAATATTTTATGTTATATATATAATATATAATAAATATATATTTATATATTTGTTTTGTGATATATTTTATTAAAATTTGTGCTGGGTATTATTAATCTATAAGGGGATTTTAAATTGGTATATTTTTTAGCAAAAGGTCATCATTCTGAAATATGTTGACTCATTTGATTATATTTGGTTATCTATATGTCTCATTCCCAATAACATGCTTCTTTCCTAATTAGTTGTAATTTCTATAAGATCCTTGTTAAACCTTATGTTGTCCACAGACCTATAGCATTAGTATCACCTAAGAGCCTGTAAGAAATGTAAAAACCCAGGTCATATCCCATATCTGCTGACTATGAATATGTATTTTAACCAGACCCCAAGATGATACATATACCCATTAAAATTTGAGAAGACTGTATTAGATAGAACCTCCAGAAAAAAACTTTAATTATACTTTCTGCATGTAATCCTCAGATTTTCATGTCTTATCAGTGTCTGCCACTAGTGGAAGCCAGCACTAAACTGGCTTTCTTTCTTTTCTGCCACCCATTCTCAGATAAATCCTCATGCTATATATCTGGTATTCATGTCTGCACACCACAAGTGTGTGCTTTTTTATTATAGGTAAGGCACACAAATGGATTATTTGCTTTTGTTTTCTTTATGGTCTTCTCTACTTACCCAGGCATACTCTCTTTCAAAAAAGAGAGAAGGGCAACCTGGCTTTTTGCCTCATTCATTTTGTTCCTTTTTTAAACTTAATGTAATAGAAATGACTCAATTTTTGACACAATTACATCATTCTTATTAATATTCTACTCCAATACATATTTCATTCTTTTTGTGTGATTTGTTGGTCAACTATATGGGATTCTGGGCATATATACATCATATTGGTTATTCATTGTCCAATAAATAAATAATTTATTGCTAATTATTATCTGGCAGTCACCAAAATCCTGTATTATGAGTCAACCAAGTAATCATATACATTTTTGTTTTACTCTGTTTTATAATTGGGATATTTATCTTTTGGGCTTGGTCATGTCAATTCAACCATTATGAATGATGTGAAATAAGACTAATATGAGAATTAAACCTTAAAATTATGTGTAAAGCTTGGGAAATAAAGATCTGAAAGATGATAAAGAATCAAAAAAAAAAAGTCACTCACAATGGACAATGAAGGTGTGCTGGTAAAGAAGTTTATGGAAGATTCTTACTCCTTTGTCTGGTGGTAGGTCTAAAGTTGCTATAGGTCAGCCCTGCAGGCAGTCTGGAAAAAAATATGGACATGGAATTAGAGAATGCAAGAGAACACTGGAACTTATGAGAAAAGAGTCCAACCTGTGAGGACAACTGACAACTACTCCTGTTTCTCTTGCTTTATACTCTCAATCTTCTTAATGCTGTGTGTGGAATACTGTGAAAATCTGCTCAACACTCACACACGCATATTCCTGGAAATGGACAAAAGTAATTACCTGTTGGTCAAGCCTTGACAAGTGGAAGATGGAAGCCAATAAATACAAGTTTCTTATAAATAAACCTTTTATAAAAACAAGTAAACTTTGGGTTTCCTAAGGTCACAACTTCTCAGTTGATTGTACATCTCTACTTGGATGCTTTAGCTACTAATAAAAAATGACAAAATTTTAATTTTAATTTAACTTTACATAAGCACCTTAGGGCTCCTGTAACTTGTCAAGTATAGGCACTATGTGGTGGGTTTTGTAGTTGTCCTCATGGTACTTGTTAACAGATCCTAGTGATATCTATACTTTTGCCTTTATCAGTCAATCTAGAGGCTAGCTCAAATAATTTCTTTTCATTGTTTTTTTTTTTTTTTTAATCCACCTGTACTGCTGTAATGGATAAACGTCCTGTTTCACTGATATTTTACTTCTAGTATGAGACTCTGGCAGTGTTGAGGAGGTAGAAGTACCATATCCCATTTGATCTGGTTCACAATTATGACAGTAGCAATCATGTTTAATGATCTCAAATCTGTTCTTCATAATTCTTATGGATTTTTTCCTTTTCTACTATGCTTTAGCCCTACTCTTTCTAGAACTTTTCTACCTGCTTTTCATCTATATCTTATCTTCTCAGGAATGTATTTATTTCCCTAGTATGATATATGTCACACAGGCTCACATGATCAATTTATATTAAAGCAATTCATACATACAGAACAGATATTGGAGTTGGTATGATGTAAATGAATAATGAAGACAGAATTTTTTTACTTATTCTTATAACTTTCTCACCTAAGGAACATGCTTTAGAATTCTGTATTTTTTCCAATATACAAAAAGTACATTGGAACCTCATCTCTTGGGAGATAATATTACCAAGTCCAAATTAAGAGTAGAGCTAAGTAGTATCTAGGGATATTGATGCCAGATGGCAAATGACATCCTGAGATCAAGATACAGTTGACATAGCTATAAGTCATTATCTGCCCATGTGAGTCAATCCCAGTTTGAAGGATTGGGAAGGAACTTGAGCAGTGTTTAATATCCAAAAAGTCAGTATCATCACAGTATATTTGTCATGCATAATAAGATGTCTATTTAACAAGATAAATACAGTGATGAAAGTAATTTTCTTTAATAGTTACTATATGCAATTTAAAAATAAGTATGTATTATATTTATTTTATTAGGTATTAAACCACATGCAAACTTAGGCATCATTTTATTTTGCATTGCTCTATAGGAACATTTTGCACACACATCAAAAAATGCAAACAGGAAGTATATAAAAAACTCTAAAAATTCTTAACAGAGGCTTTTTTATGCATAACAGCTGTTCAGGAGGTGACTTGGCTAATATTGCTCTGTGGAACACTAAACTATTTGAGCATCTTTTCACATGCTTCTGGATGATCATACAGCTTCTTTTATAAAGTATCTGTTCAGGTGTTGGCTTATTGCTTTTATTTGCTTGTTCTGGTTTAGTTTTGGCCAGGACTTGTTTTACGTACTATTGAATAATAAGAGTTCTTTATACATTCTGGACATATATTCTGATATTTTTCAGAAGCGCATTTTTCTGCTATTTTCTCCCACTTTGTGCTTTGCCTCTTTATTTTTGAGGGTGACTTTTGAAGTGTAAAGTTTTAATTTTGATGGATTTCAAGTCAACATTCTTTTAATGTTTCATACTTCCTCAGTACTAAGAAATCTTTGTCTTCCCCAAGGTCAAAAATAATTTGTTTTAAACATTTATAGTTTTATACGTTATGTTGATTTCTAAAAATCTACCTTGAATTATTTCTGTGTCGTGTCAATGCTGATTTTTCCCATCCCAATATAATGTACAATAAATGCAACACAATATGTCAGAAAGATGATTATTTCATTCATTGAATTACTTTAGCCTCTTGATAAGAAAAAAAAGATTGTTATATAAGTTGATCTATTTCGGAAATACCTCTTCTGTTATCCAATACTGTAGAGGCTGATAATAAATCTTGAAATAAGGTAGTGGAAATCTTACAATTTTGTTCGTTTTCAAAATTGCTCTGGATGTTCTATGACCTTTCGTTTTTCCATAAAATTGCATGTTCACAGTTAACGTCTACCTCTGGGATTACGACTGGCAGTAGTTAAGTCTAGATTTTAATTCAGGAAAAGTGTATGTCTCTACATTTATTAGGCTTCTCTTAATTTACCTCAAGTATATTTATAGATTTTAGTATAGAGTTAGATAATCTCTACTTTTAACACAGTGTTAATTCTATTTTCATGTATGTCCTTATTGATATTACCAGATTTAGATCTACCAATTTTTGTCTGTTTTCTATTTCTCCCATCTATTTTTGTTCTATGTTTCTCATCATCCTCCCTCATTGTAGGTGGATGAAATATTGTTTTAGGACTTCATTGTATTTCCACTGTTAACTTTTTGGGTATACCTCTTTGAATTATTTTTATTTGCTATTCCAGGGAGTACTATATGCCCCTTAAATGTATTACTAATTATAGTTACTATTATACCAGCCTTTTTAATGCCTCCAGCTGATGTTTTCTGCTCAAACCCTTAGAGATCCTGCATATGTTCTGTTCAGGTGTCTTTCAAGGAATTAAACCTAGTTTGTATGAAAATTTTATAAATGCCCATACATCTTCCTATCTGCTGCTCTCCCTCTGAATTTTCAGAAGCTATGATAGCTCCAAACTTATTCCTCTAATTCCTGAATCCAATAAGTTTTATTTAAATTTTAGCCATACCAGATTTTTTTTTGCTTGAATTATAACTGCACTATGCTCCATAGTTTGGAGAATGCCCTCAGGTAAAAACCATATGAATGTGAATCTCACCCAGTATAGTTTTCATCTTTTGTGGGTATATTCTCCAATTTCTACCTACTTTTGGTCAATCTCTAGTGCCTTCAATTTTTTTTTTTTTAATATGGAGTTTACAAAATTACTTTGCTACTGTAATTTGAACTTTTGTTTGTCTAATTTTACTTGCAGACTTCCTTGGGTTTCATTTGCAGGAAGGTATTGCATGCTCATCTATAAATTGATAAATTAGTGTGAACAATGACTACTAAGAGGGTCTGTAACAAATCAAGTTTTGGCTCCTCATTTTGAATTGGGGCTCAGCTTTCTGTGTAGTATATCAATGCTAGGAGAAGGCAGATACAAAAGCTGAGTCTGTAGGCAGATTAAAAGACTTTTGTTCTGATAACTCAAAGTTTGGCACAAACCTAAAACTGAGAAATGAGCATACACAACCAATGTTTCTATAGGTTTTTCCTTTTCAAACTGGATTTGAGTACATTTCAGGAAATGTGTATGGTTAAGTTAGGAGATTCAGAATGCCTACTATAAATCTGACATGAATATCTGGAAGATCAATTGTACTTGGTATTATAGAATGATAAAATATTATTTTGATATTAACTTTTGGAGTAGAAGGAATATTGAATTATAGTACATGTTTTAAAATTAATTTTTATAGAGTAATTATTCTAGCTGTAACACTGAAGCACATTCATCCTTGCTAGATATGTGTGAGTCAACATATGATTAATTATGCCATACAAAATCATAAACTATAAACATTTGTATTTCTTCAGAGTTAAACTGAATTGATTGATTTCAGCATAAAGCAAATGTTTTCTTAATAGCCTGATCTCCATGAAAAGATTTAAACTATTTTATAATTCATTAAAATACTTTTCTTTAAGCTTTTATTTTTTCCTCTTTTCATATGAACTGCCTTCATTGATTTAAGATAGTTCTCTATTTATTCTACTTCACCTTTCCTTTTCACCCTGTCTGCTCCTAGTGTTCTTTAATGATGCACATTATTAATACCGACAGGAACATAGACAAATATAAATTTGATGCTCATGTAGAAGACAAATTTGTAGAGTCAAATTTTCATTATTTCACAATTTATCACCTGTGTAAAAAGCTGCCACATGACATCTGGTTGATTCTTTGTAACACAGTAATAATCATCAGATATTAGTTATATAATTGACTTCTTTGAATATTAGTGAGCTATATTATTGATGTGGAAACTTTAAAAAGCAGAAACAGCTTTCACGTAGCAAATTTGGGGGCTACAGGAAAGTAAGACAATTAATGATACCTTTTGCTGATTCATTATCTTGTTTGGTCAAAGACCAAAGTGTTATAATTTATTATAGGGATGTACCAGAGGAAAAATACTTCCATTTTTTTTTCTCTTGACAAACATCAACTGTTGACAGCTAGCTGAAGTCACATTTATCAAGTTCTACTCTGCTGTGGGAGAATTCTATTGAATTAGAAAATATCACAGAGTCACTAAAACTACTAGTCACAGATGCAGGCTTTGAGTAAAATAAAGTGTGCATTTGTCAGTCTTTGTTTACTTTTCTTTAGTACCATTCTCCCAACAGCTGGAATTACTTAATGCCAACAGTGGCTTTGCCTCCTTTCACCTTACAGTTTGAATCTTTATAAGAAGCAAGAACAATTCAATGATGTTTAGCTCAATTACCTGGCACTGTGGTATGCATTTGTAGTAGTCTCTTATCAATTTTAACTACAGAGCTCTTAGTTTGTTTTTGGTATTTCACCACCTTCCTATTTCACCTCCCAAAACTCAAGCCAAGTCCTCACCCATTTCACCAGTTTTGTTAAAAGAAATTTAATTGTATGCCCTAATCTTGAAATCTGTCTTATCCAGGTTTGTGGAAGTTTTAAGTCTCTGTTTCTTCACTGTGTACCCAATTAGTTAAACCATGATATATATTCAAATCACCCACCTGGTATTATTTCATGATTAGTTTTTTGGGGGTGTGTTTTTTCACATTTTATAAAATATATATATAACATAAATTTACCATATTAACTATTTTTAGGTGCACAATTCAGTGGCGATATACATTCACATTGTTGTGCAACCTCCACCACCGTCCATCTCCAGAACTTTTTCATCATCTCAAACTGAAACGCCATACACATCAAAAAATAATTTCCTATTTCTCTCTCCTTTCAGTCTCTGTTAACAACTATTCCGCTTTTTGTTTCTATGATTTGACTATTCCAGGCACCTTACATATGTGGAATCATACAGTATTTGTCTTTTTTTACTGGTTTATTTCACTTAGCATAATGTTTTCAAGCTTCATGCATGTTGTAGCATGTATCAGAATTTCATTTATTTTTAAGGCTGAATAATATGTGCAATATATTTACCACATTTTGTTTGTCCATTCCTGTGTCAATGGACATTTGAATTATTTCCATCTTTTGGCTATTGTGAATAATGTTTCAAGAAGGCTTAATTTGTGGTTGCACAGTTTGACTCTGCTCTCATGATTCTTCCATTTGTTATGAGAACCTTATACCACAGGTATCTATCTACTAGTACTGACATTCACATGGAGCTGACCTGATCCTAACCCACTGCCTGGAGTCAATCCTACCTTGAAACAAACCTGTGGAGCCAAGCACAGCCTACATCAGTCAAACTGCACTCAACTTGGAGACCTGTGTGAGATCAGTTTTTTGATTTGCAAACCACTGAGCTTTGAGAGTATTGCAGCATAAAGTGCATTACTGTAAATGTAGGTAACAGATACCATTGTTAATTTTTCTCCCATGTACCACTTTGACAGTCTAATTAAGCTCTAATATTTGCAAAAGACATATCTGATAAAGTACTGTTATCCAAAATATACAAAGAACATTTAAAACATGATAATAAGAAAATGAACAACCCAATTAAAAAATGGGCCAGGGCTTCCCTGGTGGCGCAGTGGTTGAGAGTCTGCCTGCCAATGCAGGGGACACGGGTTTGAGCCCTGGTCTGGGAGGATCCCACAGGTTGTGGAGCAACTAGGCCCGTGAGCCACAACTACTAAGCCTGCGCGACTGGAGCCTGTGCTCCGCAACGAGAGGCCACGATAGTGAGAGGCCCACGCACCGCGATGAAGAGTGGCCCACGCTTGCCACAACTAGAGAAAGCCCTCGCACAGAAACGAAGACCCAACACAGCCAAAAATAGATAAATAAATAAATAAAAATTTAAAATAATACAGACATACACTTAAAAAAAAAAAAAAAGTGGGCCAAAGACCTTAACAGACACCTCATCAAAGAAGATCTACAAAAAACAAATTTGCATATGAAAAGATGTTCCATATTGTATGTTATCAGGAAAATGAAAATTAAAACAGCAATGAGATACCTCTACACATCTATTAGAATGGACAAAATCTAGAACACTGACACCACCAAATGCTGGTGAGAATGTGGAGCATTAGGAACTTTTTCATTGCTGCTGGGAATGCAAAATGGTACAGCCATTTTTGAAGACAGTCTGGAGGTTTCTTACAAAGTAAACATGTCCTTACTGTACTATCCAGCAATTGAATTCCTTGGTATTCACCCGAAAGAGTTGAAAACCTATGTCTACACAAAACCCTGCACACAGATGTTTATAGCAGCTTTATTCATAACCACAACTAAGGTGTCCTTCAGTAGATAAATGAATAAACTATGGTACACCCAGACAATGGAATATAATTCAGCACTAAAAATAGATGAGCATCAAGCCATGAAAAGACATGAAGGAATCTTAAATACATTATTACTAAGTGAAAAAAGCCAATCTGAAAAGACTATATATTGTATGATTTCAACTATATGACATTCCAGGAAAGGTAAAACTATGGAGACAGTAAAAAGATCAGTGGTTGCCAGGGGTTAGCAGGAAGGGAGGGACAAAATAAGTGGAGTACAGAGAAGTTTTAGGACACAAAATATTCTCATTATACATTTGTCCAAACCCATAGAGTATACAATATCAAGAGTGAGCCATGATGTAAACTATGGACTCTGAGTGATAATGATGTGTCAATATAGATTTGTCAATTGTAACAAACGTACCACTCTGGTGGAGGTTGTTGGTAATGGGAGAGACTATACATATGTAGGGGCCCATATGGAAAATCTATGCCTTCAATCTATGCTATCAATTTTTCTGTGAACTTAAAACTGCTCTGATAAATAAAGTCTATTTTTAAAAAAGGAATTTGTGAGAGAGTATTATAGGATCTTCTTTATTAACATGTTAAATAATAGAATCTATTAAGTACCATAATTTTGAGGATGTGATGAAGGTAAACAATATGTTTAAATATATACATCTATAATGTGCTATGAAAATATATATGATTTCTCTTGATAAGAAATACTGAAAGTGTTAATACTAAGATAATGTATAGTTTACATTTATAATTGAAGGATATATTAAATTGATGTAAAGAGTTCAGTGACAATAAGGAGCAAGCTCTTTAACTTCTTTGCATGCCAATTTCTCCATTTACTACCTGAGGTTTTTGATTATTAAATAAGACATTGTATAAGCAGTGTTTAGCAAAATGCTTAGCTTTAGAAGATATTTACTAATGATTCATGTATGTAAATTAGTCATGGTCACTACCAAAAAAAGTTTACATATGTATTTTTAAAAATGTGACCAATTGTGAGAACAACTATAATGGTAGAACCATCACCACCACAAAAGGACAAATAACATAGTGCCTTGGAAGTCTAGGCATTATGGAAAATTCCAGGGAGAATTTAGTTCTAACAGGAGATTAATAAATTCTTCTTGTCTATAGTGCTTAATAGAATGAAGACACAGCTTGAGCATAAACAAGGAGGAAGGTCAGTAGAGTGTATACATAGGAAAAAGTAAATAGAAGTTTATGTTTATAGTGTAGACCTCTCGGTGTATTGAGGAGACAAAACTAGGAATGAAAGTTTCCTTAGTGACAAATTATGGTGAATATTAGTGTCTTAGTGACAAATTAGTCTTAGTGACAAATTATGGTGAATATTAAGCTAGAATATTTTGGTTTATTTTGTAAGTGATGAGAAATAGTGGGTCAAACAATTATTTGTGTCTTTGGGCAATTCTTATTGGAGTTTGGATATTGGAGAGGATTAGATATTTTCAGGAAAAGTACTTAGGATACTGCAAAAATCAAAAAGAAAGTAATGAGGACTTGAAAAAAGCAGTAAAAATGTCAAAGAAGTCACAAATGCAAGATATGTTTAAACCCAATTCTTAATTTATTACAATAGCTAGCTTCTACCTCATCTTGCAAAATTATTCACATGTTTTTTGCCTCTGTGTGAGACTCTATGTATTTATCAGTATGTAAACACACACACACACACACACACACAGGCCAAAATTTGTATTTAAAAGTGTTTTGAAATTTTCCTATTTTCCCTATACATTAAATGTATATTATGTGTCACTCATAATGGTACATAGTATCATGACAAGTTTTCTTTTTCAGCATTTCATTATTTATAAGAGAAAAATATGAATAAAACTTTGATTTAAACCCACCGTCGCATGGAGACTGAGATTAAATAATATTTTCTTGAGATTACTCAAATATCAAATAGAATTTAAGTTCATTCTAAAACACTGACTCAGCACAACTCCAGTTGAAATAACTTTTTCAATTTGAACTTCAAGTGCTCAAGGTTTCTGTTCCTAGCAGGATACTGTAGCATTGAATTTTACCTGAGATGGAAGCAAGTGAGAAGGCTAAAAATTAAACAAGTCACCATATAATCTGAGTGGGAATACAGAAGAAGGAAATGAGTAGTGGTTTAGGAAATTTGAAGACCTGAATTATTTTTTTTTTCTTAACAATGTTGTGAAATCATCTTATCTCTAAAACCAAAGTGGGTACTTAAAACCACATGGAGTTGTATTAAGAACTGAAAACTTAATGTTGTCAAAATCTATTAATATATATAGATCAGAGAAGACTTTCGAAGGTTTAACTGGGAAACTGAGTCCTGTCAAACACTCATGCACAACATCACCCAATCCATGCAAGTCAACAACCACCACATTTCCACTGCATGTCTTCACAGAGAGAAATAAAAATCCAAAGAAAACTGCAAAGAAAAGAGAAAAAGCATAATAAACAAGACAAAGATTGATCAAAAACTCTCCCAAGGATAAGAAAGTCCACTCTATGTTTTAAAATACTGAAAAAGTCTATTGGTAGATCAAAACATTAACTCCAGAGAAGAGAATTAAAGGTAAACAGGGGACATAAGAATATTACCTTAGATTAATAATGCCCTAAGGCTAGAAGAAAAATAGAAGCAAGTGTGAGGGGCCTTAAGGAAATGGGCAGTGAAGAGAACATCAACAACAATGCGTAAGAGTAATTTAGTTCAGAACAAGAGAAAAGAAAAGTAAACATGGAAAGAAACATGAAACGCTCCCAAATTTTATCTGAAACAATTTGTTCCAACAAAGAAATAAAGTGTACTTTGCTACACTAAAAGAAAGGAATGTTCTTGAATTAGAAACCTGATAAACTAAATAAAATTGTCATCCCTGTCCACAGAAATGCAAAAGAGCAAGCTGTCTTCCTCTATATAAACTGTATTTAGCTATATAAAACATTTAAAAATAAAACTGAAAATGAGAATCCCAATAACTCTTCAAACAATCCTCCCCCCCCCCACACACATACACACACAATGGCAAAGTAGAAGAGATGTATAATGCAGCGCCCCATACTGAACTAAATATCCTCTCTATCTTCTGCATCTGGCCAGGAGACATGGAAAGAGAACATGAAACAGAAAAGCTTTTAGGAATCATGTCTGAAGATGGTATGCATCACTTCCACCTATATCTCATTGGTCAGAGCTAATTTCATGGCATCAACTAAATGTAAGAGGGCTGACAAATGTGCTGTAGCCAAACCCAGAATATAAACGTGCCACAGATATTGGTGAGAGCTAGCAGTCTTTATCATGGCATATTTAATGGGCCAGTATGGCTTGATCAGGGTGACGAGGATGACTGTAATGAATGAAAGAAAAAGGAAAGGTTCAGACCAGGATCAAACAGGGAGGGATCCCATTTAGATTTTTTTCCTAATTGCAAAGCACTTAGGGAGATAATTCAAATGAACAGATAAAAGAACAAAGTGCTGGGATGTTTCAAAAACTTGGAGATGAGAGTGAGGCACAGATCCCAACAAAGGAAACTGTAAAAAAGAAATATGGAGACTGGAGAAAAATAAAACAGAGGTATAGTCAAGGAATCCTTAGAAATAGTCATCCTAGAAAGAATATGAAACTATTGCAAAACAAAACGTGGGAGGCTTCTGGGAAGCAAAATAAAATGTGGTCTTAGAAATAACAATTGGATTATGATAAGATGATGCCATTTGGTGACATTTTTATTAGAGTCATTGGGGATAAAAGGCAACTAAAATGAGTAGAAGAAAATGGGTGACTAAGAAGAATGACAGTGATTCAGACTGGTCCTTTAGGCTTTCCTTAATAAGCCATTACTGCACTAAAGGAAGTACTAGAATAAATAAGTAAAACATAACTTCAACTCTCGAGAAACCCACAATTTATTGGGTAGCCAGTTCACTAAATCCCATTTAATGTTTTAGGCTTTATACTAGCTGTAGAGAACATGACTCACTGGGGACATAAAGAAGGGCACTATAAGCTTAATCTAATTAAGTATTCTATTGTCTCTGGAGACAAGTGGTGAATAGAGCATATCTATCTGCTGTCAAAGTTAAAACATATTACTGGACTGACTTTTATTGGTAGCTGTCATTCATTTATGCATTTAAATTTCTTTTAAATAAATTTTCACCACTTGCCTTCTTAACTTTTAATATTAAGGAATTATTAGACTGTATTTACTATATACTATTGCCTTTTATTCTCCTTAACCTCTGTATTCTCTTCCATTTCTCTTATTTTGTCAATGAATTATGCATATCAGTCTGATCAAATCTTTTGTCCCAGATCATGATAGAGTTAGTGATTGATCATTATGCTCTTAGATGTAGTTTTAAAAGTAAGACTATATAAATACCTTTTGAAATATGATTCTTAAATAAAATTAGCAAAGTGATTTTTGTGACATGCTTGTGTGTAATAGTATCATACAATTAAATGTTTATCTTTTTCCTCTAATATGAGGTAACTAAAGAGGAATATTTTAATAAATAGCACTGTGTTTCTTGTTAAGTCATATGATAATTCTATATTGAATTCCTGCCCAAATAATTAAGCTCCAAATGAAATATATTTAACAAACACATCTGATATTTTGGTTCCCTTTTCAAAGAATAATCTCAGTAATAGGATACTAACATGAATTGATAAGAATAAATATTTCATGGTCTTTAAAAGTTACATTACAGTCCATTTACCTCATAGGGAAAACTCATAAAACTCATAAATAATTAAAACTCAGTTATACTTGTAAAAATAAATTAACAAAATATGTAACTTTATAAACATATTTTATTGTGCTTATTTACCTAATAGCTTTTCACCAAAATCAGTATCATTCTTAAATTATGTGCATAACATTTTTATTGATATCCTGTTATTGCTTTCTTTCCTAAAAATTGTTTTTGTAAGACGTCAAAATTTTTTCAATACATTTACAAAAATCCAAACTTATCTTAACGTTTAATTAGTTGTCCTTGGTCTCTATTTCTTTCACACTTGTATAAAAGGAGTTGTTACTTCTTTTGAAAATAAATGTTTTTTCTTCATCTGAAAAGTGAGGCTTTTAAAAATTGAGTGAAATCAACTTCTAGTTAAAGAGAAGTTGGAAATAGCCTATCTAACACCTGGACTAGTTTTAATGTGATGGTTTTGTCAAGAGACTTTTTCTCATAAACATGGTTTAAATACTTCTCAGTTTAGGACTTAATTGTATGATAAGTACCCTAACCCTTAAGAAGCTCAACATAGAACTACAGTCAAATCTCTAGATATTATTTAACACAGTCCCTTTTATTTGTGATCCCAGTGAGTTTACAACACATGCAGCACACATTGCTCTGAGAATTTCCTCATTTTGATATGAACCGGACATTTCCCTTTTAGTTCCACTGTAAATACAATTTTTTATCATTAGTAGAACATCTAAATTGCAGAACATAAAATGTAGCTCTATTTATGTTTTACCTCTGTCAAGTTCCTGTAAGGCTATCCCTTCTCAGTGTGAAGGTCAATGCACTTACCATGACCTAAAAGGCCTTCATAATCTGCCTCTTGGTTTCGAATTTGTCTTCATCTGTGACTCATACCCCATTTTTTTCTCTCTCTTCTAGCCACACTCTTCTCCTTCCTGTTCCCTGAACAGATCAGGCACATTATCTGCTCTGGTCTTTGTTCTTATTCTTACTTTTTGATTGCTCTTCCCCTAGATGTCCACGCAGCTAAATCCCCAGAATCCTTCTAATTCTTAATTGAAAATTGCCTTCTCCATGAGAACTTGACTAGAATCCTTACCAAAAATGTCAACAACCTGCCACTGACATTTTTTATCCTCTTTCCTTAACTCATGTTTTTCCTTAACAATTTACACTAGATAACGTACTCTTTGGTTTATGTTATTTATTTTCTTTCTCTCCCTCCAGAATGTAAACTCCATGAAATCAGGGAATTTTACTTGTTTCCTTTACTACTGACTATGCCCCCAGCATCTAATAGACTGCCTGATACGTAGTACCTTCTCTACAACAATATTGAAAAAATTAAAGTCTTACTTAACTGTGTATTTGAAATATGTCTTTTAAGAATATACTAAAAAACTTTCAGTGTATGCAGTGCAAGATGACTCCTTAATTCTTTATGCCTCTTTTTTCCCATTTAAATTTACATCACACTCCACAACTTATAAGTGCTCTTTTTTATGTAGTAACAAAATCTCTTGGTTCTTTTAATACATGTTGTAAAACACTAAGTATGACTCTATTCATTTTTACTAATGTTATGGTCAACACTTTTCAATAGTATTTTCTTTTTCTTAGGTAACTTTCCTCCAAGGATTTCAAGCTTTTACAAAGCTTATTAGAAATGCAGGCAATTATCTATACAAAATCTTTTTAGAAATTGACATAATTTTCATAATTAATGTGGCTGGTTGAAAAATTTAAGTAAAAGTACAAAGAACTATTTCTATCTCCCTGCTTTGATCTCTCTCCTCTCACCTATTCCACAAATTTCATCAGAGAATACTAGTATCTGAAAAAATAGCATCCCATAGCACTTCTGCAATCAAAAGGAGCACACATAAACAAATGGTGTTTTTATTGTCCTTTACACAAGTATTCTAGTATTTTATGAACATTTTTAGTGGGCATGGTGTTCCTGATATTTCATAAATTTCCTGTTACTAGGAGTGAAATGATATATTTTGAATCATTTTGACCTCAATCTGCTGTGATGAGAGAGATGAGCATTTTACAATAAATGTCTTCTATTAGAAAAATATTTAGACTATGTCTCATAACAAGCCAAGTTATTTACATTGTACCTAGAAATCATATATTCCATGATGATAATTAGCGTAAATTTAATGGAATTGAAGAAAGTATAGGTTCAGCAAGAACCATCCTGAAAGAATCGTTGGAATTCAAGCAAATATGTTTTTCTTAAAGTAGTTACAATTATTTAGCTTTACTCTATAAATAAGATATATTCAATTATCAAGGGAAAATATCGAATTGAAATATAAAAAGTACCCAAATTTCTTTTTCAAAAACCAAGCAATGAAATGGCTATGTGTTCTAAACGTTAAAGCTCTTCCAAATCAGGAAAATAATGCCCATTTTCAACCAGCAACAGTAACACTGTTCATTGAGTCTTCAGAAGAAATTTCCTTTAATATATTGTGTGCATTAAAAAATATATATTATATACATAAATATACATATATTATACATATATATAATCCTCATTTAAAATGATAGAAAAATTGGATTAATGATCACAAAGTTTGATAGCACACCGTGTTGAGTGTCTGAAAAAAAATTCACTCACACATTGATGGTACTGTATAAATTCATTCTACAATCCCAATGAACAGCAAGATGAATATAACTAAAAAAAATTAAGTGCACATGGAGCAAACTGAACATGCAGTTAGTTGTTTAATGTTAGTAAGTGAACACAGAGAAATTCTTATGTGTGGGAGTGGAAAGCCTTACAGTGGAAATTTTAAAAGGAAGACTTTATCTATGCTCTGGTTGTAAGCTATTGACATGAGGAAGCTGTAGTTGGGCCAACTAGAAGTGGGGTATCCTATGTGATTGGTCAGGAGTGTATGTTTGGATTTCTCTGGTTGGTTGTAACTGGAAGTGGGAACAAAGCTCAAGGGAACTATCAGTTACTAATCAAGTCCTGCTGTTTGGGGCTGATTGTTATGGAGTCATGTTTGGTTTCCTGGACCCATTGCTAGAGATAGGGATCTGACTTCCCATGAGTCTGACTTAAAGATAGCAGGCTGGTCTCCTGGGCTGGTTACTGGAGATAATGGATTGGTTACCTCAGCTGGTTGCTTCAGATTGTGGGTCAGAGATCTCTTTTCTTTTGCAGTCTAGACATTGTTCGTTTGTATAGTCAGTCTCTCACCACATAATGAAAGACATGAGAAACAGATCTGATCCCAATCTAGAGATTAAAAGCCCAGATTAACTTCTAACCCAAACTCCACTGTTTATTTGACAGTTACTTAATCTCTCTAAGACTCAGTTTCCTGCAATATGTGCATAATGACTCACATGGTTGCATAAATCATGTAAAGTGTTTATAATAGTGCCTGGCACATACTATGCCTTCAGTCAATGAGATGATCATGATGATGATGGAAACTCCATTAAGAGTGTGGCCAAATCCAATTCATGGAATTGAATCAGTGCAAGTCAGTTTTTTTCTTTTCTTCCTTAAGTAAGAATGTAAGAGGGTAAAGAGAAGAAGCCTCAACCTCTTATTGGCTCTGCAGAATCAGTTGGGATACTGCTATAATAGTCCAGGTAAAAAAGTAGAGAGCAATGTCAAAGGGGATGGGGGCTATGAATAAATTTAGCACTGTCTGGAAGTTAAATCAACACAACTTAATATCTTATTAGTTGCAAATGAAGTAAATGGGGTAAAGATAAAGGATAATAAAACTACCAAAATCTTACTTCCACAGCATGTAGGGATTATGGTGATATTCAGTGATATAGTGAATATAAAAGAGCATTGGGGGAAGAAAGTTAATGACTTCTAAGCATTTTATTTGAGGTTCCTATGTATATTCAGGCAGAGATGCCCAATAGGCACTTGAATACTGATCTGGAGTTAAAAAAAGAAACTTTGCATTGAGACAGTAATTGTGGGATCAATTGCATATAAAATGATAGTGGATGTGTAAAATAATAGAATATATATAAATATAAATATATAGAATAATCCCTGCTCCCAGTTCCTGGCACAGAGCTCCTAAAACTCTTGAAATTACGTAGGTGATAGGAATGTCTTTTTTGTTCTAATAAGGCACCCTCTGACGGACTCTTGGGTAGCTTCAGAAAGGGGGCTGGTCACCAGAAAGAACAAGTTATGAGTAGAAGCTTAGAACTTTCAGCCCTACTACATTCCCCCCTCCCCATTCTCCAGGAGGGAGAGAAGGGCTGGAGATTGAGTTAATGATGGGTCATGCCTACATGATGAAGCCTCCATAAATATCCTAAAATTATGAGGTTGGATATCATCTGGATCAGTGAATTCATCCACAGGCTGGGAGGGTGGTGCACCCCAACTCCATGGGGACAGAAGCTCCTATGTTTGGGAGCTTCCAGACCTCACTCTACATATCTCGTCATCTAGCTGTTTATCTGACTCCTTTATCAGACCTTTCTTATATAATAAAATGATAAGGGTAAGTGTTTCCTTGATTTCTACAAGCCAGTCTAGTAAATTATCAAACCCAAGAAAGGCATCATGGTTAAAAAGATTTAACATGAGATCTACCCTCTTAAATTTTGAAGCCCAGAATACCCTGTTGTTAAGTATAGGCAGTTGTACAGCAGATCTCTATAACTTACTCACTAGCATACATTTGGCTTTTCAAAAGGAATATTGAAAATTGAAAAAGTGATTAACTTTTTATTGAGAATTAGCTAGCCATTTTTTCATAATCAGGTAGATATAAGACTAACGATATTTGGTAACTTCATTATATAATATAGCTGAAAAGGCCAACTCAAGGAAAATCAGAGAAAGACAAAAGATTTTCTGATTCCTGGTCATAGCTGAGTATGCAAAAAAGTGAAAAAGAAATCTATTAAGATGACAGCGGTCTAATTAAGTACTGAGTTGATGTCCATTTGATTTTTAACATTGAACTAAACTTTGTTATGAATGTAGTAAACTCGTAATCTTCATTCTTCTAATTTACTTAAACAGAAACTAAGGATCTCAGGACTTAAACTCTGAACTACATGTGGGTTGGATAAATCAAAAAAACTAGTCAGATTTCTGTCAATGTGGCAACAGAAAAGCAACTTAAGTTAAACATCTATTATGTTAATATTGTTCACATTTTACAGTTGAAGGAATAAAGCTTCATTGAAATTCTTCTATTTTGTACCTACAAAATACATCGCTTAAAATGCCTTGTTCATGTCATTAAAGAACTTTAGTTCAAGGAGGTGGACTGAGCTTAGCACTTTTTATCCACTAAAAACATACACAAAACTTTAAATTGTATAAGCTGAACATATCAAGTGCTGTACAGGAAAACGGGAAAAAAATCCAGGTTGACACTTCATTATGAGATTTTTACGGACTAAAAAGAAAGGGAAAATGCTAAAGCCTCCAAGATGGAAATATGTCTTTTTTTTTTTTGAAGTATATTTGACTTATAATAGTACATTAGTTTCAAGTGTACAATATAGTGGTTTGATATTTTTATAGATTATAATTCATATAAAGTTATAAAACATTGGCTACATTCCCTATGATGTACATTACATCTTTGTATCTTATTTATTTTATACCTAGTGATTTGTACCTCTTAATCCCCTTTCCCTATTTTACCCCTCCCCTGACTCCTCTCCCCACTGGTAACCACTGGTTTGTTCTCTGTATCTGTGCATCTGTTTCTGTTTTGTTATATTCGTTGATATATTTTATTTTTTAGATTTTACATATATGTGAATACATACAGTATTTGTCTTTCTCTGTCTGACTTATTTCACTAAGAATAATAACCCTCCAGGTCCATCCATATTGCTGTGAATGGCAAAATTTCACTTTGTTTGGCTGAGTAATATTCAGTTATATATATATAACTGAATATGTATAAATAAATATATATATATATGGTACATATACATACGACATCTTTATCCATTCATCTGTTGATGTATACTTAGGTTGCCTCCATCTTGGCTGTTGTAAATAATGCTGCTGTGAACATTGGGTGCGTATATCTTTTTGAATTACTCTTTTATTTTCTTTGGTTATATAACAAGGAGTGGAATTGCTGGATCATATGGCAGTTCTATTTTTAATTTTTTTGCGGATCCTTCACTGTTCAATAGTGGTTGTACCAATTTATATTTCCACTAACAGTGTACTAGGGCTCCCTTTCAGAATGACTATCATCAAAAAGACAGGAAATAACAAGTTTTGGCAAGGATATAGAGAAAAAAGAAATAAGTCCTTTACAAAGGAGTGATATAAGGCTGTCTTGATAACTCTAATCAGAAACATTGAATACAAGAAAACATTGGAGCAAAATCTTTCAAAATTTGGAATCAATATTGTTATGGATCAAGCGTACATACTCCATTAAACTATCAGGTAAATGTAAGGCTCAGTCCCCCTAACAACAAAAAATGGTATTTTCAAGTACAAACTATTTTGAAAATTTACCACTCATTGCACATTGAGAAAAAGTTAGCAAAACAAAAATAAAAATCAAATAAATGAGTAACATGGGATGAAATAAATTATATCTAAAAATGATTTTCCAATAAAATAAACCCCAATTAAAATCATGTAACACCCCTAAAAATCAGTTGGTAAAAGTTAGAATAGAGAGTTCCTGGGCTTCAATGGAAATGTCTCCAAAAATAAAATATGTTAAATACAATAAATTAAATAACCACTTGGCTATATGTCACAAATATAGCATTTGTTTCTTTTGTTCAACAGAAAAAACAACAAAAAAATAAAGACAGAAAGTTAAATTAGAATATAAGGAAAAGCCAGATTAATATATTTGGCAAATCATATGTTTTAATATTCTATGATTTTTGAAAAATTGATGACTCCATAACAAATACAGTTTAGTTTTACCTGTATACTAACAATAATTGTCTGATTGGAACATAGATTGTGAAATTTTACCAATAAAGAAATAAAAATAATCCTACCGTACTGTTTGGACCTTCAGTAAAAAATTAAGTTTACTACAAAAATATAATGCCAGTATTGTTTGTCTATTCAACTTTTTGAATCAACCTATAAAACATTTATAGAAGAATTGAATATTTTTACAGAATGTAATTTAAATATTATCAACTTTGACAGGTATTACTTAAAATGCGAAGTAGGCAGATAAAAAGAGTGAGAGAGAAGAGAGATATAACGGTGACACATGTGTTATTCTAATATACTGAGTACATAAAAGACAAAACTTTGGAAATATCAAGAT
The DNA here is from genome assembly GCF_965194825.1 of Balaenoptera physalus. Classification (NCBI taxonomy): domain Eukaryota; kingdom Metazoa; phylum Chordata; class Mammalia; order Artiodactyla; family Balaenopteridae; genus Balaenoptera; species Balaenoptera physalus. The sequence continues at coordinate 58,336,844 of NC_138883.1, read as the reverse complement.
TTTGAATGTCAGAATAGTGACAGCTTTTGGAAAACCAAAACAATGGAAACGAAAGTTTATCCTTCAGAAGCCCCAATATTAAGAAAACTCTGAGAATTCTTCTGAAGACTGCCCCAAATTAAAAGTCTTTTTTAAACTAAATCTTTTTTTTTTTTTCTGAAATAATGGAAACAGTTGTTGCTCTGAAGAAATAAGTGAATCCTGGAAGTTTATTCACATGCTGAACTTTCTGATGGACATAAACTATCTAGAACTACAGTTTGAGAAAATGATGTGGTCTGAAGCTAAAGAATATTCCTGTAAGGTAATGAAATTCACATTTCAAACAGTTGTGTAAATATTGACAGAGAAATGAGAGCTGTGAGTACAACATAAATAATTAAGATGTGTACCAACCTCCACCTCCATTCTCTCAGTCTATGGTAAATATGGATAGAACTTAACTCTGAAATTGAAAATCTTGGTGCAAAGGGAAGCAGGTATTTCTTAGCAAAGGAAGTCAATAAGTCATCCTCACAGTTCAAAGCAAATAGAGTATCTGGACAGAGTATTATAAGCATGAGAAAAATTTAAATAAACAATCTGACAAGCACCTGTATATGTTAATAATGAAGACAGTTTTAAAATAATTTAAAAGAAAGGAATAGAGAAAGAGCCCAGACTACATGGAAACCTAATCAACTAGAAGGAATTTTCTTAATAGTGCCTTAACCCTGGACTACTTTCCCACACCACATACAAGAACAAACTCAAAACGGATTAAAGACTTAAATATGAGACCTGAAAGCATAAAACTCCTAGAAGAAATCAGGCAGTACAGGCTTACCAATTTGTCTTACCAATATTTTTTGGATATGTCTCCACAGGTGAGGGAAACAAAAAGGGATTACATCAAATTAAAAAGCTCATTGAGGGACTTCCCTGGTGGTCCAGTGGTAAAGAATCTGTCTTCCAATGCAGGGGACGCGGGTTCGACCCCTGGTAGGGGAACTAAGATCCCACATGTCATGGGGCAGCTAAGCCCGCGTGCCACAGCTGCTGAGCCTGCACACCTCGACTAGAGAGCCTGTGTGCTGCAAACTACAGAGCCTATGCGCTCTGGAGTCTGCATGCCACAACTACAGAGAGAAAGACCCGTATGCCACAACTAGAGAGAAGCCCTCATGCTGAACCAAAGAGCCCATGCAACCCAACGAAGAGCCCTCGCACTGCAATGAAAGATCCCACATACTGCAACTAAGATGCGCCAAATAAAAAATTTAAAAATAAATAAATAAATAAATGCAAAGGAAGCTATCAACAAAATGAAGAGGCAGTCTACTGAATGGGAGAAAATATTTGCAAACAATATATCTGATAAGGACCTAATACCCAAAATATACAAATAACTCATACAACTCATTAAAATAACAACCTGATTAAAAAAATAGGCAGAAGACCTGAAGAGACATTTTTCCAATAAAGACATACAGATGGCCAACAGACATATGAAAAGATGTTCAAAATCAGTAACCAGGGAAATGCAAAGCAAAACCACAATGAGATACTACTTCATACCTATCAGAACAGCTATCCTCAAAAGACAACAGATAACAAGCATTCACAAGGATGTGGATAAAAAGGAACTCTTGTACATTGTTGATGGAATTGCAAATTGCTGTAGCCCCTATGGAAAAGCATTATGACAGTTACTCAAAAAATTAAAAATAGAACTGCCATATGATCCAGAAATTTCATTTCTGAGTATTTACCCAAGGAAAATAAAAACACTAATTTGAAAGACAGATGCACTGCAATGTTCATTGCAGCATTATTTATATTAGCCATGCAATGTTCGTTGCAGCGTTATTTACGTTAGCCATGGTATGGAAGCAACCTAAGTGTCCATCAATAGACAAATAGATAAAGATGTGGTGTGTGCATACATACATACATACATATATACATATAGATACATACAATGGAATATTATTCAGCCAAAAAAAAATGAAATCTTACAATTTGTGACAACATTATGGATCTAGAGTGTATTATCCAAGTAAAATAAGTCAGAGAAAGACAAATACTGTATGATCTCATTTTTATGAGGAATCTAAAAATCAAAAGAAACAAAACAATATAAAAACTGACTCACAGGTACAGAGAACAAACAGGTGTTTGCCAGAGGGAGGGGGTTTGGGGAGCAGACAAAATAGGTCAAGGGGATTAAGTGGTGTAAACCTCCACTTATATAATAAATAAGTTGCTAGGGTGTAATATACAGAATAAGGAATATTGTCAATGATATTATAATAACTTTGTATGGGGACAGATGGCTACTAGACTTATCATGGTGATTATTGCATAATGTATACAAATGTCAAATCATTATGTAGTACACCTGAACCTAACATAATATTATATATAAACCATATTTCAATTAAAATAATATTTATATTATTATTCAATAATAGAGTTCTTAAAGGAAAAAAAAAACCAGTGTGGTCTTAAGAACATTTTACTCAGCCAAGTTTTCATTCAAGTGTAAAAACAATAGACAGACATTCACAAATATGAACATACATATAAACTGTTTTTAAGGATAAGATAAACTTCATTTAGCAATTAAATTGAGACAGGGTAAAAAAAGAGACTAAAAATAGAAAATGTAAAGAAAAAATATGTGATAATATGACTGCTAATGAGCACGGATTAACATGATAAAAATATGAAGAAATTAAACATTTTTGTCACTCATGATTATGTAAAAATATAAGATGCCATGAGGGGCTTCCCTGGTGGCGCAGTGGTTGAGAATCTGCCTGCTAATGCAGGGGACGCGGGTTCGAGCCCTGGTCTGGGAGAATCTCACATGCCGCTGAGCGGCTAGGGCCGTGAGCCACAACTGCTGAGCCTGCGCGTCTGGAGCCTGTGCTCCGCAACAAGAGAGGCCGCGATAGTGAAGAGGCCCGCGCACCGCGATGAAGAGTGGCCCCTGCTCGTCGCAACTAGAGAAAGCCCTCGCACAGAAACGAAGACCCAACACAGCCAAAAATAAATAAATAAATAAATAATTTTAAAAAATGCCATGAGAAATGTCATCATAAAATGATGACCAACGAATAAATCTGAGATGTGTGTGGAGCAGAGATAAAAGGAAGTGTGAGAGTGTCAGTGCCCTCAAGACACATAGCTGGCTATCAGCAAATATTTTAGAAATAAAAGAATATGTTTAAGAAACAAAAAATTCCAAAACCATAACCTTTCACTGTATTTTTTAAACTTTATAAGGAGAGTTTAGAAATATTTAGTAGTAAAGAAATACTTACTTGAAGGTAAGAATTTCCCTTAGTTTTATTTCTGTCAAAAAGAAAAAAAAAAAAAATTAGAATGCTAGAAAGGAGAAATCTCGTGAACTTTAGCTATGAGCCCAGTTAAAGTTTTAATATGTAATGAATAGAGTTGAACATTCCAGTCTGATAAAGGAATGTGCATATATGTATGTTTGTGTGTTTTCATCTATGTATCACCAAGCAGCAATTATGCTTAAGGATGAAAATCTAGTCATATTCTCTTTAAAGTGAAGAACATACAATTACTGATTATTAGCACTACACTGCTTAAAACCTGTTTTGAAAATTGTGATGACTGTAATCGGATAAGAGAAATGAAATTAGCTACATAGATTTTTAAAATAGGTAGTAAAATATAAGTATCTGTGGCTGATTTGTCTACCTAGATTTAAGAAATTTAGCTGTGTAAAGTTAAAAAAAAGTAATTTAAAACGTTCAGAGTGTGGTTAATGACAAAATTTGCACACCGTATCAGTTATTTACTTACATATTTTAATGTTGCTAGTTTGTTCTCCATGGATTTATTGCACATATCTAATAGCATCTAGTATCTTGACTATATTTTCAAGGATGTTTATATAACAAACAGCTTTGGAAGATTGAAATAGTGTCTCCCTTTGGAGAACATGTCATATTTGTTTACTGTCCAGTATAATAAAGCAAATGTCTTCTTTGAGCCATTTATAAAAGATTCATAATTCCCGAGCTTGGAGTTTCTCAGCTCTAAGAATGATGTAAACCCACTTCATGCACAGCATCTATCTGGGCTCTCCTCCGCTCTCCCTTATGACTTGCTGTCAAGGAGACCTGACACAAACATGGAGCTCAGGCTGCTTGCAGCATCAAGAGCAATAGTCTCCATCCCAGGATACTTGTGTCTTACACCATCATGGGGCAAGCTAATTTGTTACCCATAAGTAGGGTAAGTTCTCAGAATTTTCACAATTCTTGTCATAAAATAACCACTTAAAAGATATAGTAAATGTGACATTTAAATAGAGATAAACTCTAGCATAGATGGAGGTAGGTAGTGATTCTGAGAATAATAAATTCTTTTGTAAATGATGTTAGGTTACGATAACTAGCTGGGGTGGTGGTACTGAATAGTAGAAAACAATATCAATCCTTATTCCAAAATAAATGTCATAAATTATACATGATCAATGTGATGACAGAAAACTATAATACATTTTATAGCAAAGCAAACACAATCAAGACAAAACAAAAAGTCCAAGTATAAACAAGTTTAGAATACAAAGAACAACATGAGAAAGGAAAATAGGTCGATAAAGATAAATATTCAGGTTAAAAAAAAACAAGGGCCAAGAATATTATAGACAGAAATCAATACCTAGAAACAATCAAGGAATATATATGTATATATGAGCACACAGCTGGACTTCAAAAAGGATTCAATAAAGGACCGTATTCTTAGGTATGTTCACAGAAAAACAACTGAGAAATATTAACTCTAGACCAGCAAGAGTAGGAGGCTGTCACCAATCTTAAGTCTGAAAGGGTAAAGGAATAAATTTGTGCTACAAGAGCCAGCTAAGAGCTCAACCCCTGGAAGTGTCAGTAGCAGGTCAAAACTCATGCCAAAATTTCAAAGAGCCGGCATGTTGAGGTAAGAAGGACAGAGGAGGGTGGTGAAAAAATTTGCAGAGATGAAGGCATTCAAACTAAGCAAGATATTACTTACTATGCATTAGTAATCCTGTATTTCCAAATCTGTATGGAATTAGACAGAAACATTTATGGAAGCAAAAGTTGATACAAGCTTTCTAGAGGACATTCTGACCATTTGTAAAAAAATATATGGTACACTGTTGTTATTTAGCTTTAAAAGGTTAGGTATAATGACTGTAAGACTATAAATTGTATAACATTAATATTTATATGCAAATTGGTGATCTAGGTCATTTTTAACATCCTTATCTATATAGATAGACTTATGTATATATATATATCAGTATAAGCTAATAATCGGAATTTTTTCACCAATATATTGCTTTTATTTGTATTAAGAGAAAAAAATGTATAAAGCAATATTTTAAAATGCTTGAGATCTCAAATACAGTATTAGAATATCTAATATTAATGCTAGGTGTAACTCTAGAACATCCCCAAATGTGCCCTTGCTTTATATATTTTTTAACAGATTTATATCTATGTAAATAGATTTTGATACATGCTTATAAAATTCAAAGCACTTTACTTTTATTTCCAAGAAATTTTCTTCTTGTCACTGCCCTCCCATCTTGCTCATGGCATCCAATAGTTACAGTACATTTACAGTTTACTATTGGGTTGGCCAAAATGTTCATTCGGCGTTCAGGTTTTTTTCCGTAACATCTTACGGATAAAGGGATAAAGTTTTGTTTTGTTTTTTTAAGTCCACAATTCTTCTTGAACTTCTCTGTTGTAAATATTTGTTTAATGTTAATTTAAATTTTTTAAACATTCATTTTTTGCCAGGCAAAGTATTATAATATTTGTGGATAAAGGATGAGATTCTGAAGAGACTATTTTAGGCATAACTTTCTCTTTAAAAACAGGGAATCTAGCTATTTGTGTAGTGGCCAACGTTTTTCTTTAGAATTTTCTCCTCTTCATTAATATTAATGTTAGAAGAATAATTTCTGCTTAGAAATTCCAAGTGTGGCATGAAACATAATATCTTTACAGTGCAGAGTGAAGCAGGGCTCTAGGCAACTTATCTAATCCGGAGCATGCCATAATTCATTTTACATGGAAGGCAGAAGAGTTTTGAAATATGTAATCTTTGTTTCTAAGAAGATACCATTCATTATTTAATCTGTCTTGTGTGTCTTGCATTTTATTTTTCTTGGCTTAGGTGTAAGGAATTTTGTTACATATGAGGAAATTTCATATATTACAAATATAAGGAATGTTATAATTGAGGTTTAATCCACTGGCAAGTACCATCCAAGTGCTGATGCTGCCTCTTCCCTTTTCCTAACACCTCTGTCCCTCTGAGTGTCAAGGTCTCTGACCTCAGTTGTGTTACATTAGGGTTAGCTCAGAGTCGGGTGTGTTTGGTTTTATGGATGAGAATTCTGAAAACCTTGAGGCGTAGTGGAAGTTCTTGTATCTCCAGCAAAAGAAGAACAAGGAATGTCTTCTTCACCCAAGAAATGTGTTGTTCGGCCTTCCCCATTGTTGGCTCAGCTCCACTGGCTTCTTGATCCTGGCCAGGTAAGTTGTCCAGCAGCCCTCTTTGCCTATTCCTGCTTTGACTAGTCTTTTCGGCTAAAGGTCAAAATGCCATCTGTCATCCAACGAATCTATGTTTAGATCACATCCACAGATATTTTTTCCCCTAATCTCCTCCTAGTTCTATTGTTGTGATATACCCTATGCCCTGCTTTTTACAGGCCTTCTCCTTTTATTTTCACAACATCACTTTAATGTAAAATTAATTAATTGATTAATCAATTAATATACCTTACTTCTTACTTATTCACTTCATCTTGGTTGCCAATTCTTATTCTCCTGGCACCAGGGAATTTTGCTTGTTTGCAAACATGAATGTTTTCATTACATATTTTTTATTTTATAAAAAACAAGGCTATCCAAAGCCATATTTAAGTTATCCCTCAGCATCACTGTTGAAAAAGACTTACTCTGCTTTGATAACTTAGCAAATGACATCACGCTAGTTGGTACTATAAGATGATTATGATTTTTTTCTTAATACTTGCCTTTTTACTCTCATTAACTTAGACTTTTACATTTAAACTTTGATCATTGTTTCAGTCAGCCTAAATTTGTAAATAAAGCATGGCTTTTATAGAGCTGAAAATCCAGTACATGCTTTCTCCTGTAATTGGAATTGCTTTGTTGCACATAAAATCTATCTCTACAATGAGCAGTCCTTGAAAATGAGTTCAGTTAGCTTTGCAGATAGATTTCCTGGATAAGAGTGTAAGTGAGAAGCTGAGTTAACGCTTCAAAAACTTTTCCAACCCACTGTCTTCAGGAAAGAAGGGGCCTCTTTGACAATAACATCAGACTGTTTTAGGTCATGTTTTATACCTAAAATGTTGGTCTTCCCTTATTAGTCTGCGAATAGTTTTGTCTGTTATTTTTTTCTGCTAGATTTGTTCTCACCTTCTTCAGTTGGAGCATTTCAGTCCTCTGACAGATTTGGTTTTCAGAAAATAACATAGAATAATTACTGTAACATGAGATAATTTTAAACTAATAACATAAGTTTAGCAAAAGAGTAAAATACATCAAGGTGAGAAAATCTTTGGGGGGCTGAATGCATACATACTTTAATTAAAGAAATAGTGAGCAATAATTATAGTTCAAAATGGTATCTAAGTTCCTGTGGGACATTATTCAATATTGTCTTATTGAAAGGGTCTCATAATTATTAACTGTGAGCATTACTTACTTATTTAGCTGATGTCTCCTGAAAGAGGTACATGACTCATAACTAAGCGAGAGCTGAATTAAAATAGTTCTTCAGTGGACAGAATTATACTTAATTTATAAATTCCATTTCCATATAAAAGCAACCCTTGAGGAGTTACCCGAACTTTGTAATATTATGCATCAGAGCCCATGAACCAGTAATGTTGTAGAAGTAGTTGATCTACAATGAAAAATACATAATGGAGGTTTCAAATTAGTTTCACTGATTAAAATTGATACTTTAGAAGAATATTTCATGGTTATCCTGGATTTTCCTGCACTCTGACACATAGTTGTGCATCCCCACCTTTACATGTTTGCAAAGCTTAGTCACCCAATAACTGAATATTTATTTCTTTTTAAAGTTCCCTTTTACTAACATAATAATAATAATTTAAATAGTCTGAATATATAATATGTGTTGTATTCTCACTCTGAGTTCTGTTTGGATGGGCAGAGATGGAGGTAAACAGCCAGGAGTTTTTAGCTCCCCTTCCTATGGTAAAGTACCCACAGACAGAACTGAAGTATCATTCCATATCCAGATTAAGAACTAAACAATCTTGAATTCATTCCCAGTTTAGAGAACCAAATCCCAATTAATCATCTTATTATAGGGATCCTGTATACTCTTTACACAGTTTACTCTAATGGTAACATCCTGCAAAACTGTAATAAAAAATCACAACCAGAATATTGAGTTAGGTGCAATAAACATACCGAAAAGCAACATCACCAGGAAGTTTCCTGTGTTATAACCACATCAAACTCCCTTCCTTTCTCTTAGTCTTCCTTCTTCTGAAAATGTCTTTATTCCCCAGTCATTCCTGAAGGATCGTTCCACTTAATATAAAATTCACTATTGATAGTTCTTGATTTCAGTGCTTAAAAAATATTCGGCCTCTTCCTTCTGGCCTCCATCATGTCACACGCAAGAAATCCACTGCTGTTTTAATTGGTGTTTCCCTATAAGTAATATTTTAGTTTCTTTGTGACTGCTTTTCAAGACTTTGTCTTCAATATTCAGAAATTCAATATCATAAGTCTCATCATGGATTACTTTGATTTATCCACTCAACTTCTTAAATCTTTAAGTTTATATGTTTAACAAAATTTAGGAATTAGTCATTCCATCTTTGAATACTTTTCCAGTCCCACTTGCTCTGTCTTCTCCTCTGGGACTCTGGTTATAGGGATATAGCTTTTTTGTTAGTGTCTTACAGGTCCTCAAGACTGTTTTTTTCATATTGTGTAAATTCTGTTGATCTGTCCTCAAGCTCATTAACTCAACTTCACTCTACTATCCAGGGCATCCATTGAGTTTTTTTATTTCTGCTATTGTATTTTTTAGCTCCGTAATTTTCACTTACTTCTTTTTATGACCTCTATTTCTTTGATACTTATTGATTTTCTTTTGTTTCAAAATATTTCATAGTTAATTGTTTAATCAGTTTTATAATGGTTGCTTTAAAAACTCTTGTCAGATAATTCCAAAATCTGCATCATCTTGGTGTTGTCATTTGTTGATTGTCTTGTCTCATTTATGTTGTGATTTCCTGATTCTTTGTGTGACCAGTGACTTTTGATTGTAGTTTGGATATTTAGGATATTATTTTTATGAGACACTGGATCCATATTAAAAATCTTTTGATTTCAGTAGTCAATCCTTCTTTTAAGTTGTAGCATGAGTGCATGGTAAGTATATATATTTAGCTTCCCACTGGGCCCTGGGCCCCAGTAAAAGTGGAATGAAGATTCATACTGCTTCCTTGCAGACAGACGGGGTGAAAGTTCAGCTACCTCTCCATCATGCTGACAACTTTCCAGTGAAAGTGGGCCACAAATATGTACTATCTCATTTCCTCTAAGAGCTCTCTTGTGGACCCAGTGTCCACTAGGGAGAGGGAAAGTGGAGAGCTACTCATACCACTCCATTGGTGCATGGTTGGGGCAGAAAGTAAATTCCCTGCCGGGCCCTAATGACATGGAGGGGAAGCAGAGTGCCAATTACTCCACTTCCTACCATTTCATTCTTCCTCCTTGATGAGGTGGAGGTGAGGAGCTTAGTTCTCCATGTGGCTCTGCTGACACCAGGAGTGGGGGAAAACAGTGTCTACTACCCTGACTCACTTCACTTCATTCCACTTTGTTGATGACAGATAGAGATAGAGACTCAACTCCCCACTTAGCCCCACTAACACCTAGATGGGGGTGTGAAAGTTAGTGGGGACTAGCCCCACCTCACACCACTTCATTAAGTGCTGGGTGGCAGGGGGTGGAGATTTTGTTTGGGCTTACCACTGGAAGTGCTTTGTCAGAGCGCTTGGTCAGATCACTTTCTCAAAATGTTATGTTCCCATTTTAAATATACTTAAGTTCATGTTGAAATTACACAAAATATTGATTTATAATCTCTGAGCTAAGAAAACCACGGGAAGGCTTTAAACGTGTATTGGCAATAAATTAACAAAAGAATTCTCCTTAGAATCATAGAGCTATTGAATTCTACCATATCTTAAACGTTATTGCTCTCTACCAATTTCTTCCTATTATATGCTTATATTACAGTTTGCTGCTTTGTTTTCCTTGATGGTAACTTTAAGTTTCCCTCTTATTCTGAAGTCTGTCTTATCTCTTCACACAAAACCTTATTTAATCAAATCCTACATATACTTGTGACAGAGACAGCTTATTGTCCCTAATCATCCATTCTTCCTTTCACCTACACGGCAATATAACCTCAATGCTGAGCAAACACATGGCTGCTAAGAATAAGCCTGTATTACTCAGCCTCCTCTGAAGTGAGGCCCACAATGTGACTAATTACTAGTCAATGTGAGCAGAAGCAGGAGGGATGTATGAAATGTCTAGTTCATATATTTATAATAGAGGGTACGATTGCCCACGTTTTCTTCTTCCCTTATCATGGATTACACTGTGGATATGTGATGAGCAATCTTGGACTATGTGTATAAAGAACACCATAAGGATAGAGGAGCAAAAACAAACAAAAAAATAGTAGTAGCCTTGTTCTATTTGGAGAACAGAGCTGCCCTATCAGCCTAGGTTTTCATATGAGATAGAAATGAACTTCTTAATTAAGTCACTGTGATTTTGGAATTCTCAGAGCAGCCACAATTATATGCTAACTAATGCAATTCCTAACCTCTTTATGGAATGTAACTTCTTTGTTCTAAATAAAACCTGATTTCAGGAAGATAGAGTGTGATTCAGTCCAGTTGAAACAAAGATCAATTTTGTAAAGGTGAAAATACAATTTAGAATGAAAAATAAGAGGAATTTGAGAGATGAAAGAAAGTGAAGAAATATAGAGAACCCATATTTACATTTTAAACTTGGGCTAATTTCTAGAATTAGGACAATGCTTTAAGAAAAATAATTAATGCAAATTCAGTTTGTAGTTTGTCATTTAATTAAGAAAGATTCACTCCTAATCTCTTATGTTATATATCCCATGCCATAACTAAAAGTCATTATATTAAAAAGAGGTATTAGACATTAGCTACTTTCCTGGACTACCAGAGCTGAAAGAGGTCTAGTGAATCACCAAGGGTCATATGCCAATTTAAAGAATAAAACTCCAAGCTGATAGAAGTCCAGCTCCTTCTACCTCTGCTTTACATCTACTTATAAAGTGCTTACATTTTTGTCAAATATAAACATAGTTTTGCTATATTGACAAACCATAATACTATAATAAAATAAACCTCATTTCAAGTGAATATATTGCTACCTGTAATTTAATTAACTTTTAAATTTCAACGTATTGAAAGTCAAGTACTCTCTTAGGTAATGGAAATAGAAAGCTGGATATGACTCAGTCTTTTTTCTCATTGAGCTCATGAAGCAATTAAAAAATGTGTAAATATTAATGTAATTAATATATTGTGTTAATTATCTTTACTGATAAACATAAAAATCAAGTCTATTTTAACAGCCTGAATTTTTAAATTTAAGGAATTATTTCAAAGATTATTTTAATAGAAAAAATATATTATAAACTTCCAAGTTGAAGCTTGGAATATATTATTTTTATAATAATTTAATGAAACAATGGCTTGTTGTCTAGGGTTTTACAAATTATGTAACTCAGTTGCATTTAACCATTGACTTTCAAATAATTCCCTGTGAAGTTTTCTAGGGGTTATGAAGGGGCCTCCCTGACAAAAGAGGAAGAAGCCAAATAGGAGGAATATTAGGACAACCTCCCCCACCAAAACTGTCTTATTGCCTATTTTGTATGACCTGCATGTTTAAAATGTTTTATTACATAACTATAATTTGATAATTGTCAAAAACTAATATTCCATGACAAAGGAAATCTCTATGGTATTCAAATTTCAGTGCCCATAAATAAATTTTATTGGAATACAGCCACAGTCATTCTTTCATTGATTGTCTATGGCTGCTTTCATTCTACAATTGTAGACCAGAGTAGCTGCAGCAGACAACATGTGATCTGCAAAGCCTAAAATATTACTCTTTGGACCTTTATAGAAAACCTTTGTTTACCCCTGAAATGGATCATCTCTGCAAAATATTTACTTATGTTCTGGGAATTTATGTTATACAATAATTTGTTAAAAACAATGTTCTGCAGCTAATTGTTTTCAAGAAATCTTGAAAAACACTGCAGTGTATTCAGAAGAATCTTGTGATATCGGTATAATTTCTACTTTATCTATAAGGAAACATATGTTGACTGACATACCAAATATTTGTAGCTAGTAAGTGCTAGAGGAGACATAGCACCTAGTTACCCTGACAGCCCTAGTTAGAATCCTAACCCAAATCCTTCAGTGTATGTGAAAATAGAACACTTACCATAGTATTTTCTGATTAGTATCTTATTTTGCCTACCATAATGTAAAAGAATAGGTATATAGCATCCAAATGTTATTATACAAATTAACTTCTGGTTAAATAAGAGGATTTACAGAACAGTAGAAAAATTTCTCCCAAACCTTCACCAGAGCTTGAAGTAACACAAATTGGAGACTTTTATTTATGTAAACAGCCATTCAGTTTTAAACTATAGATGTCCCTGAATAGTTATTATTCTCATATACTTACATTCAAGAGTAAATGTGTCTAATAAGATTGTTTTTATTCTAACAACTGAAAAAAAAAGCAAAACTGGAAAACTTTTAAGAAGAATAAGAGGACAAACCAATCTGAAAATCTCAACAATGTATAGCATTTTATATCCATTGAAGGCCAGTTATCATTGTTTTCTACTGATTGGAAAAAAAGGGTTAGAAGGAAGTCTCTTTTCATGGCAAATTATACCTTTCAATTATTTGTTTTGAGATAGATGAAACTATTACTTTTATTAACACTTCAAGGAGTATCTGTACCAGATGTCATTATAAAACAATGCAATTAGAAAAAGAAGTAATTCACTATGCCAAAATTCAGTTATCATTGTGATACAATTTAGTATTTTATAAATTATGTTAATCTGAAACAAGAAAAATATATATCTATTTTTAGAGTGCCTCCAGGCTTAAGATGTAAATTATATTTCCATTCTAAAGTTACATTACATAATAATTGTTTTTAAAACAATATTCTTAGAAGTCAATCATCTGGGGTAAGTATTGAACAAATTTATGTTAATCTCCAAAGCTATAAAAAAAAATTATTATTTTGATGAAAATTTTCCAGATTGAAAAAATTCTCTTCTAGGCTTAAATTACTATACAATTAGTATGCCATTTTTCCCTTTCCCTGATTTTTAAATTTTGACCTTTTCTAATATTTTAAGGGCAAAGATGAGGAAGACTGTTTTGATTAATCATTTTATGAGAATACTCATTAAGCTGTTCAGCTTTGATAGATTTGAATGCTGTAGAAATATTACTCTTTGTTTCCTACAAAAATGTTTATTTTCAGGCTTTTAGAAAATGAGAGAATGTTAGACAATTTAGTTTCAGCTTACATGCAAAAAGAAAGACTCATAATGAAAAATTTTTTAACATTTACATTTAAACATACTACAGTAGAGGTGAAACTGACAAGTTGTTCTGATTGACTCTTCGGTTATTCTCATGTTTTAGAAAAATAGAGTTTGAAAAAGGGTCAAGGAATGACATATTTCTAGAGACAAGGCTATAGACAAATAATTCTATAGATAGATATCACTAAAAGATTAAATACAAAAATAGGGAAATAGAGTGCTATAATATCACCACATATTTTACAAAGAATTCATTGGAAAAAAATTCAGGCTTCATTGAATACTATGCATTGTCTATAGAATACCATTTCAAATTATATAATTCTCATTTCACAGAAACTATTTCACAATTCTGTAAATTACAGATATCTGGTAGTGAAGCAAAACTACTATTTCTTGTAGACAAATTCTTTTCTATATAAACTCTGTCCTTTCTGATGGAGTTTCATTTGACTTATTTCCCCGACTATGAAACAATCTAGTTCTGTGATGATTTTTACATTTATTTATGTATTCCTGTTCTATAAGTGTGTCTCGTTGAATTCTCCTTTGAACCTGTTAAAATATTTCCTTGACTCCTTCACTATAGTTAAATAAAAACTTTAACAGGTATTCATTTGTATGTTTGTGTAAGAATCATGATTTTACATTTTCATTAAACTTATCTTTAACAGTTTTGGATGTCTTCCAATGGCTGCCCATTGGATTCACCTAGCAGAACTAAGTAAATTCGTTACCAGAGAAGTGTATGTCATAAAACAGTTTAAATCCAGTTGAGGCTTTTTTCTGGGTCCTAGAGGAGAATCCAAAGGGTCCACAGAACTTTTCTGACTCTGTTTTCCTCATTTCATTTTTCCTTTCTACTACTTTTATATTTTATATCTTGTCTTTCTTCTTTTTTGAATTTTTTAAAATTTATTTTTAAACATTTTTATTGGAGTATAGTTGATTTACAATGTTGTGTTAGTTTCAGGTGTATAGCAAAGTGAATCAGTTATACATATACATATATCCACTCTTTTTTAGACTCTTTTCTCATATAAGCCATTACAGAGTATAGAGTAGAGTTCCCTGTGCTATACAGTAGGTCCTTATTAGTTGGCACAAAAACAGAAATATAGATCAATGGAATAGGATAGAAAGCCCAGCGATATCCCATGCACCTAAGGTCACCTAATCTATGACAAAGGAGACAAGAATATACAATGGAGAAAAGACAGTCTTATTGAATAAGTGGTGCTGGGAAAACTGGACAGCTACATGTAAAAGAATGATATTAGAACACTCCCTAAAACCATACACAAAAGTAAACTAAAAATGGATTAAGGACCTAAAGGTAAGGTCGGATATTTTAAAACAGAGGAAAACAGAGGCAGAACACTCTTTGACATAAATTGCAGCAAGATCTTTTTCGATCCACCTCCTAGAGTAATGAAAATAAAAACAAAAATAAATAAATGGGACCTAATTAAACTTAAAAGCTTTTGCACAGCAAAGGAAACCATAAACAAGACTAAAAGGCAACCCTCAGAATGGGAGAAAATATTTGCAGACGAAACAACCAACAAGGGATTAATCTCCGAAATATACAAGCAGCTCATGTAGTTCAATATCAAAAAATAAATAAATAACCCAATCAAAAAGTGAGCAGAAGATCTAAATAGACATCTCTCCAAAGAAGACATACAGATGGCCAAAAAAGCACATGAAAAGATGCTCAACATGACTAATTATTAGAGAAACGCAAATCAAAACTGTAATTAGGTATCACCACACATGCTGGTCAGATTGGCCATCATCAAAAAGTCTAAAAGCAAATGCTGGAGAGGGTGTGGAGAAAAGAAAACCCTCCCACACTGTTGGTGGGAATGTAAATTGGTTCAGCCACTATGGAGGACAGTATGGAAGCAACCTAAATGCCCATCAGCAGAGGAATGGATACAGATGTTGTACCTATATACAAATGAATATTACTCAGCCATAAAAAAGAACAAAATAATGCCATTTGCAGCAACACGGATGGGCCTAGAGCTTGTCATACTGAGCAAAGTCAGAGAAAGACAGATATCATATGATATCGTTTATATGTGGAATCTAAAAAAAAGGGTACAAATGAACTTATCTACAAAAGAGAAATAGAGTTACAAATGTAGAAAAAATACTTTTGGTTACCAGTGTGTAAGTGGAAAGGGGTGAGGGACAAATTTGGAGATTGGGATTGACATATACATACTACTATATATAAAATTATCTTTCATTTTTTTATTTGGCTTGTTTAATGCAGCCAATAAGCAATGCAGGTAGCAATTAATTGATCTTTTGTTGATCACTGAAATCGATTAATAGTTCATATGTATCTATTCTCTGTTGGATGAGACATGAGAGAGAATCTGGCCCAAACAATATACTGTGAAAGTGTAAGTTTGAAAATAAATGCATATGACGATGTTGGATAGCCAAAATGTTAAACTAGATCATATTATGTATTTTTATTCAGCTTCCTGGCACCTATGAACCCTTGCTACTTTTAGAGGTGTCTTCATGTAAGAAATCTAATAGGAGACAAAGTATAACTTCTAGTTTTGAGGCTAAAAAGTGTCCTCTCATTTTCTCTTAGCCTGTTCATACATGTACTCTTTCAATATCATATCTGAACTACATTCCCATGTCCTTTCCTTGGAACTATAATAATTGTCTACTGACAAGTTCCCGTACTACTAGTCCAAAGCTTAGTTAATTTTAAATCCCAAAATCAAGGACGTGGCTTTATAGGCTCCAAAAATGGGAGCTGGGCCCAGCATTTGTTTTGGACTGATTCAAGAAGGTTGGACATGCACAAGAATTCAAGGAGCCAAGGGAGTAAAATTTATTTTAAAAAAATTATTACGTAGATTTTGAGTGAAAACTAATTTCCAGTTTAATAGATACTGAAAAGTTCATTAGAAGTTTCCAAAAGAGTAAAAAACAAAAGTGTTAAATCATTTTGATTAGTTAGTTCGCACAGTTCCCCAAAGTGCAGTGTGTCATAATAGACAAATCTCATGCTATTTCTACAGTGTCTCTTTGGTTTTATGGTGGTATTTCAGGAAATGTCAAGGTTTACATTTGATTGATCCCTTTACTTTGTGCTATTACTCCAGAGTCTGAATATCATTGTTAAAAACAATTTTAAAAGCCTCTTATCAGGTACAGAGTGCTGATGTAAATATAGGATGCAGCTGAGACTACAGCTCAGATACTAAGATCTGAAAGAATTTTATCCTAAACATAGCACATCTGAATGATAAAACTATGTATTTCAAACCAAAAGAAAAGTTACACTGAGGTAGACCATATCAACTGTCGAAAAGATAATTTAAAAGCATCTTGTTGGGCTTCACTGGTGGCGCAGTGGTTGAGAATCTGCCTGCCAATGCAGGGGACACGGGTTTGAGCCCTGCTCTGGGAAGATCCCACATGCCATGGAGCGACTAGGCCCGTGAGCCACAACTACTGAGCCTGCGCGTCTGGAGCCTGTGCTCCGCAACAAGAGAGGCCGCGATAGTGAGAGGCCCGCGCACCGCAATGAAGAGTGGCCCCTGCTCGCCGCAACTAGAGAAAGCCCTCACACAGAAACGAAGACCCAACACAGCCAAAAATAAATAAATAAATAAATTTAAGAAAAAAAAAACAGGGGTTTCCCTGGTGGCACACTGGTTGAGAATCTGCCTGCCAATGCAGGGGACACAGGTTCGAGCCCTGGTCTGGGAAGATCCCACATGCCGCTGAGCAGCTAGGCCCGTGAGCCACAACTACTGAGCCTGCGCGTCTGGAGCCTGTGCTCCGCAACAAGAGAGGCCGCGTTAGTGAGAGGCCCATGCACCGCGATGAAGAGTGGCCCCCGCTTGCCACAACTAGAGAAAGCCCTCGCACAGAAACGAAAACCCAACACAGCCAAAAATAAATAGATAAATAAATAAAAATTAAAAAAAAAATAATTTTCATAGGTATAATAATAAAAGCACTCTCCCCACAAGGACTCAGAGGCAAAGAATATACAAATCAATTTTCACTGCAAAGTAAAGGAGCTGTTACAGTGGAGGATTACTGGACTGAATGTCAATATTATGACATAGTATGAGTGTGTTTCATGTTTGGTAATTGCAATCATTGTTGCTTTTGTTGTGGTCATCCATGTACAATGCTTGGTGTCAGTCTATTTATCTCTTGTAAAAATAAATTACAGTGTGTGTGTGTGAAAAAAAAATAAAAAAAAAATAAAAGCACTCTCCATAAATTACAAAAAAATATTGATAAGATGAATTTCTTCAAAATTAAGAATTTCCACTCTTGAAAAGACACTGTTAAATAATGAAAGACAACACGTAGCCTGGGAGAACATATTTTCAAATCACTTATGTGGCAAAGAATGTCGAGTAGAACATAGAACTCTCTCAACACAATAATAAGAAAACAAATACTACAAATGGGCTAAAGATTTTAACAATCACTTCATCACAGAAGATATGTGAAAGCAAAAAGGATATGAAAGATTTCTAAATATCATCAGTCGTTGAGGAAATGAAATTAAAAACACGAGTTTCCACTGTACACCTATTGGCATGGATAAAAGTAAAAATAATGACCATATCAAGTGTAGGTGAGGATGTGGAGAAACTGGAATTCTCATACATTGTTGGTGTGGATGTAAAATAATGCAACTCTTTATAAAAGTGCCGTTTCTTGAAAAGTTTAACATATACATAAAATCACCCAGTTATTTCATGCCAAGGAAAGCACATATCCACACCTGCATATAAATATCTATCTGCTTTAACGATAATAGCTCCAAACTGGAAACAACACAACTATCCATGAACAGGTGAACAGATAAAAAAGTTATTGTATGTCCATAAAATGGAATATTACTCAGAAATAAAAAGTAATGAACTATTGATACATACAACATGTGTATAAGTCTCAAAATAATTATATTGAATGAGTAGAGACAGATAAAAAATAATTCTATAGGATTATATTTATGCAAACTTCTGAAAAAAATACAGCTATTCTATAATGGTAAAAAATAAATAATTGGTTGCCTCTGGACAGAGTGGGAGCAGCAGGGAAAAGCCTGGCCAAAGGATTATAAAGAGGCAGGAAGAAACTTTTGGAAATGATGGATATATTCATTTTCTCAGTTGTGGTAATGGTTTTACGAGTGTACCATATGGCAAAATTTATCATGTTGTGTATTGAATCATATGCAGCTTTTTGTATGCTATTTAAACGTCAAGAAGAGTATTACTCTGAGATGGTCCCTAAAATAAGTCATGGGGGAAAAAATAAATCAGGTCTTCTGTGAGAGTAAATAAAATCCTGTCCCCTCTTGGGATCTTTCAGAGGTGTGGTAAATCATGTTTTTAAGACATAATGAATTTAGGCAGAATTTAGTAAACTTGAAAGTTACCACAGGTTTGTTGCTTAAGACCTAAGTTTTGCATAATATCATAATATATTTGAAACTCAAACTAGAGCTACCAACCTGACCAAAAAACGTGGCAAAAAAAATCTCTGTGTTTCTTTTGAGAAATGTCATCATCTGAGAAAATAAATCTGGATAACTGTGATATGCTATTTTTTTGTGTGTGATTTTCTGTAATTTTTAATGTTTTAAAAACATAAAAATACTATAAATTAGAATATTCTTTGAAAACAAAGCAAGTTTTGTCACTTTGGTTATGTTACTGAAAAGCCTCCAATAATTTTAAAAAGAAATCCTCTTTGATGGAGGCCCAAGTCTTCTAGTGTTATTTTGACTTCCACTTGATATTAATGTAGCTTTACAGAGTACATTTGTTATAATTTAAACACACAAGCACATACACAGGCAAAGAAATCTACATATAGGATTCCTATATAAAAGTTCCTACAAGCAACTGTATGCCAATAAAATGGACAACCTGGAAGAAATAGACAAATTCTTAGAAAGGTACAGTCTCCCAAGACTGAACCAGGAAGAAATAGAAAATATGAACAGATCAATCACAAGCCCTGAAATGGAAACTGTGATTAAAAACTCCCAACAAACAAAAGTACAGGACCTAACGGCTTCACAGGTGAATTCTATCAAATGTTAAGAGAAGAGCTAACACCTATCCTTCTGAAATTGTTCCAAAAAATTGCAGAGGAAGGAAAACTCCCACTCATTCTATGAGGCCACCATCACCCTGATACCAAAATCAGACAAAGATATCACAAAAGAAAGAAAATTACAGGCCAATATCACTGATGAACACAGATGCAAAAATCCTCAACAAAATACTAGCAATCCAAATGCAACAATATATTAAAAGGATCACACACCATGATCAAATGGGACTTATCCCAGGGATGAAAGGATTTTTCCAATATCCACAAATCGAACAGTGTGATACACCACATCAACAAACTGAAGAATAAAAACCATATTATCATCTCAATAGATGCAGAAAAAGCTTTTGACAAAATTCAGCACTGATTTACGATAAAAACTCTCCAGAAAGTGGGCATAGAGGCAACCTACCTCAACATAATAAAGGCCATATATGACAAACCTACAGCTAACATCACACTCAATGGTAAAAAGCTGAAAGCATTTCCTCTAAGATCAGGAACAAGACAAGTATGTCCACTCTTGCCACTTTTATTCAACATAGTTTTGGAAGTCCTAGCTACAGCAATTAGAGAAGAAAGAAAAATAAAAGGAATACAATTTGGAAAAGAAGTAAAACTGTCACTGTTTGCAGATGACATGATATTATACATAGAAAATCCTAAAGATGCTACCAGAAAACTACTAGAGCTCATCAATGAATTTGGTAAAGTTTCAGGTTACAAAGTTAATACTCAGAAATATGTTTCATTTCTATACACTAACAATGAAAGATCAGAAAGAAAAATTCAACAAACAATACCATTTACCATCACATCAAAAAGAATAAAATATCTAGGAATAAACCTACCTAAGCAGACAAAAGACCTGTACTCCGAAATCTATAAGATGCTGGTGAAAGAAAATGAAGAAGACACAAACAGATGGAAAGATATACCATGTTCGTGGATTGGAAAAATCAATATTGTCAAAATGACTATAGTACACAAGGCAATCTACAGATTCAATGCAATCTCTACAAGTTACCAATGGCATTTTTCACAAAACCAGAACAAAAAATCTTAAAATTTGTATGGAGACACAAAAGACCCCGAATAGCCAAAGCAATCTCGAGAAAGAAAAACAGAGCTGGAGGAATCAGGCTCCCTGACTTCAGACTATACTATAAAGCTATAGTCATCAAAACAGTATAGTACTGGATTAAAAATAGAAATATAGATCAATGGAACAGGAGAGAAAGCTCAGAAATAAACCCACGCACCTATGTTCAATTAATCTACGACAAAGGATGCAAGACTACACAATAGTGGAAAGACAGTCTCTTCAACAATGGTGCTGGGAAAATTGGACAGCTACATGTAAAAAAATGAAATTAGATCATTCTTTAAAACCATACACAAAAATAAGCTCAAAATGCATGAAAGACCTAAATGTGAGACCAGACACTATAAAACTCCTAGAGGAAAACATAGGCAGAACACTCTTTGACATAAATCGCAGCAATATCTTTTTTGATCTGTTTCCCAGAATAATGGAAATAAAAACAAAAATAAACAAATGGGACCTAATAAAGCTCAAAAGCTTTTGTACAGCAAAGGAAACCAAAATGAAAAGACAATTCACAGACTGGGAGAAAGAAAATATTTGCAAATGAAGTGACTGAGAAGGGATAAGTCTCCAAAATTTATAAATAGCTCGTGAGGCTTAATATCATCAAAACAAACAATCCGATCAAAAAATGGGCAGAAGACCTATATAGACATTGCTCCAACCAAGAAATACAGATAGCCAAGAAGCACATGAAAAGGTGTTCAACATCGCTAATTATTAGAGAAATGCAAATCAAAACTACAATGAGATATCACCTCACACCAGGAAAAATGGCTATCATCAAAAAATCCACAAGCAATAAATGCTGAAGAGGGTGTGGAGAGAAGGGATCCCTCCTATACTGTTGGTGGGAATGTAAATTGGTACAACCACTATGGAGAACACTATGAAGGTTCCTTAAAAATCTAAAAATAGAGCTACCATATGGTCCAGCAATCTCACTCCTGGGCATATATCCAGAGAAAAACATGGTCTGAAAGGATACATGCACCCCAATGTTCATTGCAGCACTGTTTAAAATAGCCATGACATGGAAGCAACCTAAATGTCCATTGACAGAGGAATGGATAAAGAAGATGTGGTATGTACATTCAATAGAATATTACTCAGCCATTAAAAAGAATGAAATAATGCCATTTGCAGCAACATGGTTGAACTTAGAGATTGTCATACTGAGTGAAGTAAGTCAGACAGAGAAAGAGAAATATTATATGATATCCCTTATATACAGAATCTAAAAAAAATGATGCAGATGTACTTATTTACAAAACAGAAAAAGACTCGCAGACTTAGAGAACGAACTTATGGTTACCGGGGGGAAGGATGGGGGGAAGGGATAGTTAGGGAGTTTGGGATCGACATGTACACACTGCTATATTTAAAATGGATAACCATCAAGGACCTACTGTATAGTGCAAGGAACTCTGCTCAATGTTATGTGGCAGCCTGGATGGGAGGGGAGTCTGGGGGAGAATGGATATATGTATATGCATAGCTGAGTCATTTTGCTGTGCACCTGAAACTATCACAACATTGTTAGTCAGCTATGCTCCAATATAAAATAAAAAGTTTACAAGAAAAAAGTTCCTAAGATATTTTTTTATAACTTTCCACTGAAATTCCCATGAAGAAACACCATAAAATGAAAATTCAAAACTGAAAATGCCAGTTGAGCTTACTATCTGAACTATTTCCCTATCTTTGCCACTCTATTGTAAATAGTGAAGAATTACCAAGATGAAAAACAGTGAAAAGTTGCTATCTCATAGTCTCTAACATGGTTCAAAAACACAAAGAATACACGAGTAAGAAAACCATTTCCTTTTTGGCAGGGCTTGGATTATTATTATTAAGTTTTAAAAGCAAAGATTATTTTCCTAACTCCTATGACGACTGCCCTTTTACTCTTTTTCAAACAGATATATAAACAGAAAAATGACTGGTAGAATTTGCATTCTGAAAAAAATATATTGAAATTGGGGAAGCTCGCCTTCTAGAAGTAAAGTATTATTAGGTAAAAGCAAATTAAAAATATGAGATCACAGATTCCCAATAAAACCAGTGTCAGAAAGCCAGAGAGTATGAAAAGAAGAAAATCTTATCTCCTTCTCGTGAAGCCACATGAGACTGGTTACAACTCTGCATTGTTAGGAAACAATTGTCCATGGAACTCTCACATTTCTGTCTATCTTGTCAGCAGAGGTACTGATGTTCCTTAGCTACAGACTACTTTTCCAAGGATGTTCATAAAGCAAACAGTTTTGGGAGGGAGAGTTTTCATTGCTACAGAGGGTGGGTTTGTTTACTGTTCGGTACAATAAAGATAATATTTTCTTGCAGAGCAAGGTTGGGCAGGTTTGCTTGCATCCCATTTTAAAGGCTGGAATTTCCTAATTTGGGCATGCAACTGCTATGTCACAAATCAATTGTGTGTACCTGATTCCTCCAGGCCCACCAGACTTGGGAGCCATGGGACACTGGCATTAACATTAGTGTCCTTCTGCTGCTGTATGTGAATATATTTTGTCTCTGACACAGGAGTGTTCTGTCTCTTGTCAGTTTGCATGAAATTATTTATTAGTTTTAATAAACCATTGGTTTGTTAGCTTGCAAACAGGGCAAAATTCAGACCCTTTGCAGTTTTGACATGCCTAAGATGGGGAAAATAACATTAGACTCTCTTCCATATTGAAGTGGATATGAAAAGGGATCTAATCTACTTTGATAAAAAGAGCAAACCTAGGGCAAAAGGCAATGGCTATGTTATAGGGTTTATAGTCATTGGTCCTTATTCCAAGAAAAAAACCAGAAAAGATATATACATGCATATGTAATATATAGAGCTTATAAAATACCTCAGAACAAAGTTAAGGAAACATCTTAAAGATTAAAATAACATTTCTGAAAAATATTACTTCCAGAAAATTCTAGAAAATTATTTTCATATTCTTTTTTTGTCTCAGAAGTATAAAGATATCCTGTATATTTAAATACTTTAAATATTTTACACACATGCATTTATTAAATGAATTAATAACAACTAATTGAAGATATGTTCCAAAATAGAGACTTCATTGTATAAGGCAGGACATAGTAGAGGTATTGATGCAGTTGTACCTGAAAATCTCAGTCTATTTTCTAGACACACTCATCAATTTATTAGAGCTTAGTATTATAATACTGGAACAAACAGCTTTATAATTCAAACAAAACAAACTAGTAAGACAATGGAGAGGTTAGACATTGGAATTAGAGAGCCTATTTTGAATATCAGCACTTAACAAAATGTGAGACCATGACAAGTTATGTAAGCTTCCTGACATTAACTTCAAATATAAAGGATTTTCTGGGAAACAAATTGACTATGAACATTATCACAGTTTTTGTTCACTGGAACTATAATTTGAGACAGATTTTAGGATGCATTTTATTTATTAGGAAATAAAACTCTGAAGGGAGTGGGTTTTCCCTTGACAGAGAAAGAAGTCAAACTGTGGTTCCAGAAAGATTCATATAATCGTATAGGAAGTTCTGAAATGTTAAAATAATCTTGCATTCCTGGGATAAACCCCAGTTAGTAATGACATATTTTTCTTTTTATATTTTTGGATCAATATGCTAAATTTGGTTAAGAATTTTTGTATCTAAATTTATGAGGGATATTTGCCTGTAGCATTCTTTCTTTTATTTTCTTTACTAGTTCTGCTGTAAGGATAATGCTGGCCTTATAGAATGTATTACAGATTATTCCCGCTCCTATTTTCTGAAAGAATTTATGTGGAATTGGTATGATTTCTTTCTTTTTTTTTATTGGAGTATAGTTGCTTTACAATGCTGTGTTAGTTTCTGCTGTACAGCAAAGTGAGTCAGCCACACGTTTAAATATATCCCCTCTTCCTTGGATTTCCTTTCCATTTAGGTCAACAAAGAACATTGTGTAGAGTTCCCTGTGCTATACAGTAGGTTCTCATTAGTTATCTATCTTATACATAGTAGTGTGTATATGTCAATGCCAATCACCCAATTTATTCCACCCTCCCCTTTCCCCCTTGGTATCCATATGTTTGGTCTCTATGTCTGTGTCTCTATTTCTGCTTTGCATATAAGATCATCTATACGATCTTCCGAGATTCTGCATATATGCGTTAATATACGATATTTGTTTTTCTCTTTCTGACTTACTTCATTCTGTATCACAGTCTCTAGGTCCATCCACATCTCTGCAAATGGCACAATTTTATTCTTTTTTATGGCCGAGTAATATTCCATTGTATATATGTACCACATATTCTTTTTCCACTCCTCTGTTGATGGACATTTAGGTTGCTTCCAGGTCCTGGCTATTGTAAATAGTGCTTCAATGAACATTGGGGTGCATGTATCTTTTTGAATTATGGTTTTCTCCAGGTATATTCCCAGGAGTGGGATTGTTGGGACATATGGTGTTTCTATTTTTAGTTTTTTAAGGAACCTCCATACTGTTCTCCATAGTGGCTGTATCAATTTGCATTCCCACCAACAGTGCATGAGGGCTCCCTTTTCTCCACACCCTCTCCAGCATTTACTGTTCGTAGATTTTTTGATGATGACCATTCTGAATGGTGTGAGGTGATACCTCCTTGTAGTTCTGATTTGCATTTCTCTAATCATTAGTGATGTTGAGCAGCTTTTCATATGTTTGTTGGCCATCTGTATGTCTTCCTTCCTTCAATGTTTGGAAGAATCCTCCAGTGAGCCAATCTGGGACTAACATTTTTGCAGGAATGTTTTAAACTACTATTTCAATTCTTTTTACAAATATAGGGCTAGTGAGTTATTTATTTCTTCTTGGTGAGCTTTGAGAGTTGGTGTCATTCAAGAATTTTTCATTTTATCTAATTTACCAAACTTATTGTTATAAATATTAGTGAAGAATATTAACTTATGATCCTTTCATCATATATATGATTTCATGTATTTTATTCCTGATACTGGTAATAGGGTCACTCATACTTTTTACCTTTTTTTTTTTCTGATTGGTCTGGTTTGAGCAGTTGTTTTCACCAGCAGATGAGGAGGTAATTTTTCCTCTCAAGGGACATTTGGCAATATTTGAATGCTTGGAAACATTCTTTTTTTTTTTTTTTGTCACACCTGAAAGAGTGTAACTGGCATCTTGTGAATAGAAGCACGGATGTTTTAAGCATCCTACAGTGTACAGGATGGTCCACACAACAAATAACTCTTCAGCCCAAATTGACTTTAGTGTTGAGGTTGATAAACCCTGGTGTTTTATGCTGTTTTATGTCTTCTATTTTATTGATTACACCTCATATCTTTATTATTTTCTTTCTTCTGTTTACTCTGTGCTTAATTTGTATTTGTTGTATTATTATTTTCTTAAGGTGGGATCAGTTTATTGATATGAGATCTTTCTTCTTTTCTAATATTAGTGTTTAATGCTATACATTTTATAGCACTGCTTTAGCTGCATCGCAGAAATTTTATTTGTTTTGTTTACTGTTTTCATTCAGTTTGTATTTTCTAATAGTTATTGCCATTTTTCTTTGACACTTAGGTTATTTAAAAATGTATTAAAAAAAGAGGTAAAATCAGAAATGTTAAGAAAAGCTGTGTATGGACTGTAGAAAGTGGTACTAAATCTAGGGAAGAGCAGGAGGGGAAATTACTCATTTTCATCATAAACTCTGTACTAATTGCTTTACTATCATGCATATGTATTGTTCTGATAAATATTAACATTTATAAAATAAACACTAATGAAGTGGGATCAATAGAACTTTGAAAAAAGTTAGAAATATAGGATGAGGGAGAAGGAAGTAGTCAGTAATAACTAGATTACTGGCAGGTGCCACTGGGTGGATGGTGGTTGTGTTCACAAGATAGGGAAAAAGAATAGTTTTGGTGTGGGACTGAGGAATGATGACTCCAATTTCAAATATTTTTAGCATGAAATATGCAATCCTTAGGCATCAAATAAATTAATATTGAACTCAAAAAAGATAAAATATATAAAAACAAAATTTTTGTTTACAAATAGTTGATATTTTAAGATATAGTTCCGTTATTGATTATAATGTAACTCATTGTAATAAGAAAGCATACTTTGTGAGATTTGAACTCTTTATAGAGATTGGTTTTATGGTCCAGAATGTGGTATATCTTGGTAAATCATCAAATTGCCCATTGAATGAGTGTGCATTCTGCTGTTGTTAGGTAGAGTGTTCTATAAATTTTAAGAAAAGTTGGTTGTTGGTGTTGTTCAAGTTTACTATATTCTTCATGATTTTCTGTCTGTCTGAACTATCAATTTTTCAAAGCAAGTATTGAGATCTCTGTTGAAAATTCCAGATTTGCCTAGTTTATCTTTTATGTTGTTCTTTTATAACTTTTTACTTCTGTTAGCTCTGTTGGTAGATGTATAAACAATTTGGTTTTGGTTTTGGTTTACATCCTTTTTGGATTGCATCCTTAATCATTATTATTACAATTGTCTCTTTATCCCTAGTAATATTCTTTCTGTTGCTGAAATCCACCTTTCCTGATATTAATATAACCACTCTTCTTTCCTTATTTTTTTTTTTTTTTTTCATGGCTTAATAGAACATTTATTTATTTATTTATTTATTTATTTATTTATTTATTTATTTATTTTTTTTAACATCTTTATTGAAGTATAATTGCCTTACAATGGTGTGTTAGCTTCTGCTTTATAACAAAGTGAATCAGTTATACATATACAATATGTCCCCATTTCTCTTCCCTCTTGCATCTCCCTCCCTCCCACCCTCCCCATCCCATCCCTCTAGGTGGTCACAAAGCACCGAGCTGATCTCCCTGTGCTATGCGGCTGCTTCCCACTAGTTATCTATTTTACATTTGGTAGTGTATATATGTCCATGACACTCTCTTACCCTGTCACATCTCACCCCACCCCCTCCCCATATCCTCAAGTCCATTCTCTAGTAGGTCTGTGTCTTTATTCCCGTCTTGCCACTAGGTTCTTCATGGCCTTTTTTTTTTTTTTTTTTTCCCCCTTAGATTCCGTATATATGTGTTAGCATACTGTATTTGTTTTTCTCTTTCTGACTTACTTCACTCTGTATGACAGACTCTAACTCCATCCACCTCATTACAAATACCTCCATTTCATTTCTTTTTATGGCTGAGTAATATTCCATTGTATATATGTGCCACATCTTCTTTATCCATTCATCTGTCGATGGACATTTAGATTGCTTCCATGTCCTGGCTATTGTAAATAGAGCTGCAATGAACATTTTGGTACATGACTCTTTTTGACCTATGGTTTTCTCAGGGTATATGCCCAGTAGTGGGATTGCTGGGTCATATGGTAGTTCTATTTGTAGTTTTTTAAGGAACCTCCATACTGTTCTCCATAGTGGCTGTATCAATTTACATTCCCACCAACAGTGCAAGAGTGTTCCCTTTCCTCCACACCCTCTCCAGCATTTATTGTTTCTAGATTTTTTGATGATGGCCATTCTGACCGGTGTGAGATGATATCTCATTGTAGTTTTGATCTGCATTTCTCTAATGATTAATGATGTTGAGCATTCTTTCATGTGTCTGTAGGCCATCTGTATATCTTCTTTGGAGAAATGTCTATTTAGGTCTTCGGCCCATTTTTGGATTGGGTTGTTCGTTTTTTTGTTATTGAGCTGCATGAGCTGCTTGTAAATCTTGGAGATTGATTAATCCTTTGTCAGTTGCTTCATTTGCAAATATTTTCTCCCATTCTGATGGTTGTCTTTTGGTCTTGTTTATGGTTTCCTTTGCTGTGCAAAAGCTTTTAAGTTTCATTAGGTCCCATTTGTTTATTTGTGTTCTTATTTCCATTTCTCTGGGAGCTGGGTCAAAAAGAATCTTGCTGTGATGTATGTCATAGAGTGTTCTGCCTATGTTTTCCTCTAAGAGTTTGATAGTGTCTGATCTTACACTTAGGTCTTTAATCCATTTTGAGTTTATTTTTGTGCATGGTGTCAGGGAGTGTTCTATTTTCATACTTTTACATGTACCTGTCCAATTTTCCCAGCACCACTTATTGAAGAGGCTGTCTTTTCTCCACTGTATATGCTTGCCTCCTTTATCAAAAATAAGGTGCCCATATGTGTGTGGGTTTATCTCTGGGCTTTCTATCCTGTTCCATTGATCTATATTTCTGTTTTTGTGCCAGTACCAAACTGTCTTGATTACTGAAGCTTTGTAATATAGTCTGAAGTCAGGGAGCCTGATTCCCCCAGCTCCATTTTTCGTTCTCAAGATTGCTTTGGCTATTCGGGGTCTTTTGTGTTTCCATACAAATTGTGAAATTTTTTGTTCTAGTTCTGTGAAAAATGCCAGTGGTAGTTTGATAGGGATTGCATTGAATCTGTAGATTGCTTTGGGTAGTAGGGTCATTTTCACAATGTTGATTCTTCCAATCCAGGAACATGGTATATCTCTCCATCTATTTGTATCATCTTTAATTTCTTTCATCAGTGTCTTATAATTTTCTGCATACAGGTGTTTTGTCTCCTTAGGTAGGTTTATTCCTAGATATTTTATTCTTTTTGTTGCAATGGTAAATGGGAGTGTTTTCTTAATTTCACTTTCAGATTTTTCGTCATTAGTGTATAGAAATGCAAGAGATTTCTGTGCATTAATTTTGTATCCTGCTACTTTACCAAATTCATTGATTAGCTCTAGTAGTTTTCTGGTAGCATCTTTAGGATTCTCTATGTATAGTATCATGTCATCTGCAAATAGTGACAGCTTTACTTCTTCTTTTCCGATTTGGATTCCTTTTATTTCTTTGTCTTCTCTGATTGCTGTGGCTAACACTTCCAAAACTATGTTGAATAATAGTGGTGAGAGTGGGCAACCTTGTCTTGTTCCTGATCTTAGTGGAAATGGTTTCAGTTTTTCACCATTGAGGACAATGTTGGCTGTGGGTTTGTGCTATATGGCCTTTATTATGTTGAGGAAAGTTCCCTCTATGCCTACTTTCTGCAGGGCTTTTATCATAAATGGGTGTTGAATTTTGTCGAAAGCTTTCTCTGCATCTATTGAGATGATCATATGGTTTTTCTCCTTCAGTTTGTTAATATGATGTATCACATTGATTGATTTGCGTATATTGAAGAATCCTTGCATTCCTGGGATAAACCCCACTTGATCATGGTGTATGATCCTTTTAATGTGCTGTTGGATTCTGTTTGCTAGTATTTTGTTGAGGATTTTTGCATCTATGTTCATCAGTGATATTGGCCTGTAGTTTTCTTTCTTTGTGACATCTTTGTCTGGTTTTGGTATCAGGGTGATGGTGGCCTCGTAGAATGAGTTTGGGAGTGTTCCTCCCTCTGCAATATTTTGGAAGAGTTTGAGAAGGATAGGTGTTAGCTCTTCTCTAAATGTTTGATAGAATTCACCTGTGAAGCCATCTGGTCCTGGGCTTTTGTTTGTTGGAAGGTTTTTAATCACAGTTTCAATTTCAGTGCTTGTGATTGGTCTGTTCATATTTTCTATTTCTTCCTGGTTCAGTCTCGGCAGTTTGTGCATTTCTAAGAATCTGTCCATTTCTTGCAGGTTGTCCATTTTATTGGCATAGAGTTGCTTGTAGTAATCTCTCATGATCTTTTGTATTTCTGCAGTGTCAGTGGTTACTTCTCCTTTTTCATTTCTAATTCTATTGATCTGAGTCTTCTCCCTTTTTCTCTTGATGAGTCTGGCTAATGGTTTATCAATTTTGTTTATCTTCTCAAAGAACCAGCTTTTAGTTTCATTGATTTTTGCTATTGTTTCCTTCATTTCTTTTTCATTTATTTCTGACCTGATCTTTATAATTTCTTTCCTTCTGCTGGCTTTGGGGTTTTTTTGTTCTTCTTTCTCTAATTGCTTTAGGTGCAAGGTTAGGTTGTTTATTCGAGATGTTTCCTGTTTCTTGAGGTAGGCTTGTATTGCTATAAACTTCCCTCTTAGCACTGCTTTTGCTGCGTCCCATAGGTTTTGGGTCGTCGTATCTCCATTGTCATTTGTTTCTAGGTATTTTTTGATTTCCCCTTTGATTTCTTCAGTGATCACTTCGTTATTAAGTAATGTATTGTGTAGCCTCCATGTGTTTGTATTTTTTACAGATCTTTTCCTGTAATTGATACCTAGTCTCATAGCGTTGTGGTCGGAAAAGATACTTGATATGATTTCAATTTTCTTAAATTTACCAAGGCTTGATTTGTGACCCAAGATATGATCTATCCTGGAGAATGTTCCATGAGCACTTGAGAAAAATGTGTATTCTGTTGTTTTTGGATGGAATGTCCTATAAATATCAATTAAGTCCATCTTGTTTAATGTATCATTTAAAGCTTGTGTTTCCTTATTTATTTTCATTTTGGATGATCTGTCCATTGGTGAGAGTGGGGTGTTAAAGTCCCCTACTATGATTGTGTTGCTGTCGATTTCCCCTTTTATGGCTGTTAGTATTTGCCTTATGTATTGAGGTGCTCCTATGTTGGGTGCATAAATATTTACAATTGTTATACCTTCCTCTTGGATCGATCCCTTGATCATTATATAGTGTCCTTCTTTGTCTCTTGTAATAGTCTTTATTTTAAAGTCTATTTTGTCTGATATGAGAATTGCTACTCCAGCTTTCTTTTGATTTCCATTTGCATGGAATATCTTTTTCCATCCCCTCACTTTCAGTCTATATGTGTCTCTAGGTCTGAAGTGGGTCTCTTGTAGACAGCATATATATGGGTCTTGTTTTTGTATCCATTCAGCCAGCCTGTGTCTTTTGGTGGGAGCATTTAATCCATTTACATTCAAGGTAATTATCGATATGTATGTTCCTATTCCCATTTTCTTAAATGTTTTGGGTTTGTTATTGTAGGTGTTTTCCTTCTCTTGTGTTTCTTGCCTAGAGAAGTTCCTTTAGCATTTGTTGTAAAGCTGGTTTGGTGGTGCTGAACTCTCTCAGCTTTTGCTTGTCTGTAAAGGTTTTAATTTCTCCATCGAATCTGAATGAGATCCTTGCTGGGTAGTGTAATCTTGGTTGCAGGTTTTTCTCCTTTATCACTTTAAGTATATCCTGCCACTCCCTTCTGGCTTGCAGAGTTTCTGCTGAACGATCAGATGTTAACCTTATGGGGATTCCCTTGTGTGTTGTTTTTTTTCCCTTGCTGCCTTTAATATCTTTTCCTTATATTTAATTTTTGACAGTTTGATTAATATGTGTCTTGGTGTGTTTCTCCTTGGGTTTATCCTGTATGGGACTCTCTGTGCTTCCAGGACTTGATTAACTATTTCCTTTCCCATACTAGGGAAGTTTTCAACTATAATCTCTTCAAATATCTTCTCAGTCCCTTTCTTTTTCTCTTCTTCTTCTGGGACCCCTATAATTCGAATGTTGGCGCATTTAATGTTGTCCCAGAGGTCTCTGAGACTGTCCTCAGTTCTTTTCATTCTTTTTTCTTTATCCTGCTCTGCAGTAGTTATTTCCACCATTTTATCTTCCAGGTCACTTATCCTTTCTTCTGCCTCAGTTATTCTGCTATTGATCCCATCTAGAGTATTTTTAATTTCATTTATTGTGGTTTTCATCATTGCTTGGTTCCTCTTTAGTTCTTCTACGTCCTTGTTAAATGTTTCTTGCATTTTGTCTATTCTATTTCCAAGATTTTGGATCATCCTTACTATCATTATTCTGAATTCTTTTTCAGGTAGACTACCTATTTCCTCTTCATTTGTTAAGTCTGGTATGTTCTGACCCTGCTCCTTCATCTGCTGTGTGTTTTTCTGTCGTCTCATTTTGCTTATCTTACTGTGTTTGGGGTCTCCTTTTCACAGGCTGCAGGTTCGTAGTTCCCGTTGTTTTTGGTATCTGTCCCCAGTGGCTAAGGTTGGTTCAGTGGGTTGTGTAGGCTTCCTGGTGGAGGGAACTAGTGCCTGAGCTCTGGTGGATGAGGTTGGATCTTGTCTTTCTGGTAGGCACGTCCACGTCTGGTGGTTTATTTTAGGGTGTCTGTGGCCTTATTATGATTTTAGGCAGCCTCTCTGCTAATGGATGGGGCTGTGTTCCTGTCTTGCTAGTTGTTTGGCATAGGGTGTCCAGCACTGTAGCTTGCTGGTTGTTGAGTGAAGCTGGGTCTTGATGTTGAGATGTAGATCTCTGAGAGATTTTTGCCGTTTGGTATTACGTGGAGCTGGGAGGTCTCTTGTGGACCAGTGTCCTGAAGTTGGCTCTCCCACCTCAGAGGCATGGCCCTGATGCCTGGCTGGAGCACCAAGAGCCTTTCGTCCACACGGCTCAGAGTAAAAGGGAGAAAAAATAGAAAGAAAGAAAGAAAGAGGCTATAATATAGTGAAGTAAAATAAAGCTATTGTAAAGCAAAGCTATACAGACAAAATCGCACCCAGAAGCATATACATATACACTCACAAATAAAAGGAAAAGGGGAAAAATTAATATATCCTGCTCCCAAAGTCCACCTCCTGAATTTGGGATGATTCGTTGTCTATTCAGGTATTCAACAGATGCAGGCACATCAAGTTGTTTGTGGAGTTTTAATCCGCTGCTTCTAAGGCTGCTGGGAGAGATTTCCCCTTATCTTCCCTGTTCGAACAGCTCCTGGGGTTCAGCTTTGGATTTGGACCCGCCTCTGCGTGTAGGTCGCCTGAGGGCGTCTATTCCCCACCCAGACAGTACGGGGTTAAAGGAGCAGCTGCTTCGGGGGCTCTGGCTCACTCAGGCCGCAGGGAGGGAGGGGTACAGAGGAGGCGGGGTGAGCCTGCGGCGGCCGAGGCCTGCGTGACGTTGCACCAGCCTGAGGCGGGCAGTGCGTTCTCCCGGGGAACTTGTCCCCGGATCACGGGACCCTGGCAGTGGCGGGCTGCACAGGCTCCCGGGAGGGGCGATGTGGAGAGTGACCTGTGCTCACACACAGGCTTTTTGGAGGCGGCAGCAGCAGCCCCAGCGTCTCACGCCCGTCTCTGGGGTCCGTGCTGATCGCCGCGGCTCGCGCCTTTCTCTGGAGTTCGTTTAGGCGGCACTCTGAATCCCCTCTCCTTGCGCGCAGCGAAACAAAGAGGCAAGAAAAAGTCTCTTGCCTCTTCGGCAGCTGCAGACCTTTTCCCGGACTCCCTACCAGCCAGCTGTGGTGCGCTAACCCCTTCAGGCTGTGTTCACGCCGCCAGCCCCAGTCCTCTCCCTGCGATCCAACCGAAACCGAAACCCGAGCCTCAGCTCCCAGCCCCGCCCGCCGAGCAGCCAAGCCTCTCGGGCTGGTGAGTGCTGCTCGGCGCCGAGCCTCTGTGCGGGAATCTCTCCGTTTTTTTCCTCTGTGCCCCTGTTGCTGTGGGGTCTGCGGTGATTGCCGCGGCTCGCGCCCTTCTCTGGAGTTCGTTTAGGCGGCGCTCTGAATCCCCTCTCCTCGCGCACCAGGAAACAAAGAGGGAAGAAAAAGTCTCTTGCCTCTTCGGCAGCTGCAGACTTTTTCCCGGACTCCCTCCCGGCTAGCTGTGGTGCACTAACCCCTTCAGGCTGTTTTCACGCCGCCAACCCCAGTCCTCTCCCTGCGATCCGACCGAAGCCCGAGCCTCAGCTCCCAGCCCCGCCCGCCCCGGCGGGTGAGCAGACAAGCCTCTCAGGCTGGTGAGTGCTGCTCGGCGCCGAGCCTCTGTGCGGGAACCTCTCCGCTTTGCCCTCCGCACCCCTGTGGCTGCGCTCTCCTCCGTGGCTCCGAAGCTTCCCCCCTCTGCCACCCGCAGTCTCTGCCCGGGAAGGGGCTTCCTAGTGCGTGGAAATCTTTCCTCCTTCACGGCTCCCTCCCACTAGTGCAGGTGCCGTCCCTATTCTTTTGTCTCTGTTATTTCTTTTTTCTTTTGCCCTACCCAAGTACGGGGGGAGTTTCTTGCCTGTTTAGAGGTCGGACGTTTTCTGTCAGCGCTCAGTGGGCGTTCTGTAGGAGCAGTTCCACGTGTAGATGTATTTCTACTGTATCTGTGGGAAGGAAGGTGATCTCCGCGTCTTACTCTTCCGCCATCTTCCCGAGGACCTTCTTTCCTTATTGAGTTTTAACATGGCATGTATTGTCCGTCTCTTTTCACTGTAAGCTATTGATGTCTTTTGTGTCTAGTATGGGTTTCTTATGGATGACTTATAGCTGCTTCTTGCTTTATTATTATCCAATCTGGCAATCTTTGATTTTAGTTGGGATTTAGTTTACTTTTAATGTGAATATTGATATGGTTGTGTTTAAATGTACCACATTTCTACTTTTTTTCCCTTCTTTTCCTTTTTTTCTGATTTCCTTTAGATTAAGGGAATATTATTTATGATTCATTTTTATCTTTGTTAGCCTATTACCTTTACCTGCTTTTATTACTTGATTTAGGGTTTACATTATACATTTTCAACTTATAAAAAACTACATTCAAAGGATATTATAGAATTTTGATATAATAGAAAAACCTTACAACTCTGTACTCTTATCCCTCCCTTCCTGGCCTTAGTGCTACTGTTGGCATAATTTTCCTCTAGGTATTTTTTCTCTAGATGAAATTCAGGTAATAAGAAAAGATATTCAACACGTGCCATGTTTTAGACATTTGTATTCTGGGCATGTATTCTAACTTAGTCCTCACAGTTTTATGAGATGACAATCATTGCTTTCATTTTTCAGATGTGAAACCTGAAGCTCAAAGAGATTATATAACCTACCTTAGTCAGATAACTACTAAGTAAGGGAGTTGAATATCAAACACAGATCTTTATAATCTGAAACCTATGCTTGTTTCTATATACCACCATTTTCAATAAGTATTTATTGAATGAATAAATGAACTTCTAAATTAATGTATTTGAGGGACAAAAAAGGTACTCTGAATTCCAAAATTTTTACATTTGCTTTGCTTTGATAACATCTAAAATGTTCATAAGTGGAATATATCCCCTTAGCTTAAAATGATAAACAGCAAATGTGGCACCCACAATGTTCACTGAGAGTATATCAGTGAACATGGAAGCAGTTAATTAATAAACAAGGAAACTTTGCTGCTCAGAAAATGTTTAGCAGTATTGCACAAAATATGGCATAGCACTATATCATTAAAGTGGCTGTTTTCTCTTAAGTTCCAATGAGAAAACTATACTTCCAACCTTAGCACTTTAGCCATCCCCATAGATAAGGCAGAATAATACAACAGGATGCTGAGATTAGATATTTCAGAGATTAACAAGTGAAGCTGAAGGCCGGTACTCCACAGAATAACTTGCAGGAAAGCACAACCTTTTGGAATCAACTGATAAAGACTGCTTATATAAACATATTTATAAGCAGAAACCATGTTTTCAAATGAGTTGTGTTCTCTCAATATCTCTCTTCTCAGTGAAATGCTGAAAAGGAGAGAAAGACATGAATCTATATTGCCATATTCTCTTAAATACAGCATGAACTAAGATCATCTTCCTTCAAGAAAAAAGTGTGAGGAATTCAGAGAAGAGAAGAACAGAAACAGCCACTAAAGAAATATAAACAAAAGGATTGAAGAACATTTTAAGATTATTTTGTGGGATTTGAATACTATTTCATAGGATATCAACTCCATGGCAGTAACTGTTAGCAAGTAAAGTGGCAGGTAAGGCAGGATTATTCGTCGTTGCTTGATGAGTATTGCAATGAAAGAGAAATTAGGGAGTTTCAGGGTAAGGTGCAGGGAATGCTGATTAGAGTAATAGAAGGGAATTGATGAACTGAATGAATTATGAGGGTTTGAATGATCTTGAAGAATTAGGAACTATGGAAATCAAGGGATGTGAAGGGATGGGAATGCCATGAGTATCACCTTGGAAGTAGAACAGTTTTCTACAATGGCAGAGTTTAAGGCTGTGCCATGAAGATGGATAGTTGAAATATACTGGAAATGGAAGCCATTTAGATGAAGGATTCTGAAGTACAATGACATAAACTGATGGCTCTGGTTATTTAACTGGTATTTAATTAAACCAAACAGCACAGATTTACTAACTGAATTTATAAAATAGTCATTGGATGAGCATATTAACAAGCAATAAACGAAAACATATATATGCGTCATGAAATGGATGAGGAAGCAAGTCTTCTTGGATAATAACTAGTTGTTCTGCTTTGTATGAAGCATCTCAAACTTTTCTTCTATACAACAAGAATAGATTTCTTAGGAAATATCTAGTTCTCACCCTCAAAGTTAAGTTTATTTTTAACTTACAATCACCCATTAAGATATATAAAATACTAGCAAATAAAAATATTGAGAGAGGAGTTACGAGTATCGAAAAATATATTTAGAATACTTTGAGAGAACGTTTTTGCAAGAACTACTTCTTTAAAACATTAGTTGGACATATATATGTGTTTATATATGTGTATATATGTATATATATAATTGTTTCTTACCTTAATTGATAAGAGATAGTAAAATGTTATCTTGTTACTCTTCAAAATAGCCTGAAGCTAACATGGCAAGGCACAATTCCTGTATTATTTGGATTTTCTTCTTTTTCAGGAATTTCCAAACATCCTTTTAGGTGTATAATAAGATAACAAAATCCTTATATCCCAGTTTAACTTTCTGACTGGAACTGAACATGAGGGATAGGTCAGGAGAAAATTTTTGGATAGTGGGTTATCAACTTCAAAAAAAGGTGGTACAGAACTACTGTCTGTTGTATTTATAACTGGAAACACTGTCTTGTGACTCATAGTATTAATCCCAATCAGAATATTCTATCAGGATAACAGAATTTTTTATGTTACTTTACCAGTTTTTCATAATAATTCAGACCTAGGGTTCAGATTAGGTATTTCTTTCTACCTACCATATAATTTTGGGTACACAGACAAACAAAATTCTGTTTATTTCTTATGAAGGTATTATATAATTTCTTCCTATTCTGGGTGTTTTATTTGGTTGAAGATTTCAGATTTACTTTTAGGGGTTTTCTAAGTCTGATATTTAATTATTATACAGTTGTAATTTAATCAATATTACCCTTTCCTCAGCTTAATGACACTTTCTTCAAAAAAATTTTATGACCTCATATAACTTGGTTAGTTCCATTCTATACACACTTCTACCATACTGGAGCTGCTCACGTTAAAAATGTGTCACACCACATTACAGTTTTATGTTCATTTTGAAGTATACAATGACACACCTTGAAGTCAAAGAGCAAGTCTTATAAATATGTTGTTTATATACCTTGTTTTGCTAGAGACAGTTTTATTTTTTAACTGTCTCTTCAACATCCTGTATATTGCAGTCAAATTGTCCTGGTTTGGATGATAAATTATATGGTCACTCCACTTATAAACGTTATACCCCTAACAACCACCAGAAAGCTGGGTAAATGGTGATCACTCAAAGATTTATGGAATTAATAAATGAATAAACAATTAAGTCAATAAATGAACTGACTCCAGCTATCTTCAATTCTGTTTTTTTTAAAGATATTTTAGAATGACCTCTTTTAAAAACCTGATCATTCACTTTGTATCCCCAACAGAAAAGGACAAAGTGAGTAACAGACTAAAACATACTGTGCCAAAACTTGCTAACATTTTCATATATTACTTGTGAGAAAATCATTTCTGCAATTTATATGGACAGTTATCTGTTTTTCTCTTTACCTCTTTCTCTGCCTCTCTTTCTCTTTTTTGTTTCCCTTTCTGTCTCTCTTTGATTCTTTCTTAGTGGCTTGTTATTTTTTGTAATTCTTCATGGTATCAGTGCAGACAAGACTTAAAAGATCTCTATGCAGTGCTTCTGTTAAGTATAAAAATATTTCATTTATAGCTTTCAGTACTTCTTATCTATTCCTTTTTGAAGAATTTAATCGTGAATTATACATACCAGTACAGCATGAAATATTCAGCTCGTGTCTTTCACTCCAGTTCAGCCTATGAAACAAAGAAAGAGTGGTTTGAACATAGAAAAGAGAGGGTCTATGTATAACAATATCGACAGTACTATTTAATAGCATTTTTCCCATAGCAGGGCCCAGATGAAAAGTCCAGCATAACTAGATTTCATACACTCAGTGCAACTCATATAATTCATTCAATTAACTGAAACAGAGACATGGCTTTAAGCATTTAAAATACAAGAGGTGTTTTCCAAAATTCAGATAGAAACGATATTACTGCAAAAGTGAATTATCATTATTCAAAGCCACAATCAGGCATATTTTATGAAATATGGAAAAAATTAATATAGGTTTTTAAGCCAATAACTATTTTTTGAATAGTAACAGAAGATGTTCCTATCAATTTGAATTGATAATTGATTGATTGTTCAGTTTGATTCTTTATAATTAGA
This sequence comes from Balaenoptera physalus, assembly GCF_965194825.1. Taxonomy (NCBI): domain Eukaryota; kingdom Metazoa; phylum Chordata; class Mammalia; order Artiodactyla; family Balaenopteridae; genus Balaenoptera; species Balaenoptera physalus. Next base: position 58,297,492 of record NC_138883.1, on the reverse strand, counting down.
AGTTTCCTACTTTACATCTTTCTAAATCTAGAAAAAGTAAAGTCCTCTCCATTTACTGAAGAATTCTGAGTCATAACCGTTTGAGAAGAGTGCATGGGCTGAGACCCGACAGTGGGTTCAGGTCACTGTTGGCAAACTCTTCCTTAGGGAAAACTCAATGCAATAATGTATTTTATTGAGAAAACTTGCCCTTCAGAACCAATTTTCAGTTCTTCTTTTGTAAACCAGTGAATGTAGGATTTGTCTTTTTTTAAATCCAACAGTTAGGGATCAGTGCATTTTATTCACCAATGAAAAGGAATTTTCCTACCTACTTGATGTACAGAAATAATGGAAGACAATAAAAACAAAGAAATAAAACCAAAAACTGTGTGAGGTCTTCTTATCTATTGACTTCACAATATATAGCATATCAAATTACTCTAGAAAATGTCTAATGTTTGTGTGAAATTTCTAGACTGTTTGTACGAACAACTTTTCTATCAAAGCCTTTATGGTTTGGAAATTATTTGAATTTGAGTTGAGTGGCACAATATGAACGCAATTATCCTGTTCAATGGAAACTTTTTTTTTCTTTTTAAATATCTGTTTTCGTTTTCTTAAAGTCATTTTTTCTTCAAGCTAAAGAGTTAATTTATGATTGGGAATCGATAACAACATAATCTTGAATTGTATGCTTAAACCTCAAAGCCATCTTTTAAAATTCCTGTTAAATATGATATACTAAACTCCAAATTTTAAACATCCTTACCTGTATTTCTATTTTTATTACAGTTCAGTTAAAAGTCATTTGATTGAATATTAGTTTTGTATTGTGTAAATAGAAGTGTTTTACAAAAACTGTATTAAATATGTTATTCTATCCCTAAACCTCTTAGGTAATCTAATATAAACACAAAAATTAAAATTAGATTTTAACTAATTTACATTCAATTCTAATAAATATAAGAGCACTGATTCTATGCCAGGGTTTGTGTTTAGCACTTTTATATAGATGTTTTATTAGTCAAGGTTCCCCAGAGAAACATAACCAATAAGATATACACTTATTATAAGAATTGTTTCAGAGGATTATGGAGGCATGGAAGTCTGTGCCACCTATAAACTGGAGAATGAGAAAAACCTGTGGTATAATTCAGTCTGAGTCCGAAGGTCTGAAAAACAGGTGAGCTCATGGTGCAAGTCCAAGTCCAAAAGCCCTAGAATTGAGGGTTGGATTGTGTAAGCCCTGATCTGAGTCCAAAGGCCTGGGAACTAGAAACACTGATGTCTAAGGGCTGGAGGAGACGTATGTCTCAGCTTATGCAAAAAGAGCAAATTCGTCCTTCCTCTGCCTTTTTTGTTCTATTCAAGCCCTCAACAAATTGGGGTGATGTTCACCCCAATTGTTGGGGTGCATTGGTGAGGGTGACCTCCTTTACTCAGTCTACCAATTCAAATGTTAATCTCTTCTGGAAACACCCTCACAGACACAATCAGAAATAATAATCTACCAGCTATGTAGGCATCCCTTAGCCCAGCCAGATTGGCACATAAAATTAACCATCAACAAATCTACCACATAATCATTATTATTATCTATGTTACAAATGGTGAAACCAAGGTATACTTTGTTAAATATTTTAAGGCCATATAGACACAAAGTGGTGGACTTGGGATTCTAAATGGGACATTTGATTCCATAGTTTGTTCTTTCAGTAGCTGACTACCAGTTCCACTCACAGAGACATTGTAAAACATGAACATCCTGCTCTAGTTAAAAAGAGTGGGGAAAAAACATCAAAATAATAACTTTTCAACATATAGTGGTAAATATATATTTTCTGAACAAGATAACACAGTAATCAACATACAAATTAAAGGCAAAATACAATGAATACTTCAAGTACTTTAAGACTATAATTTACTATTTTTAAAGTTTTAAAAATTGTTTATTTTCTATTTTACTTAACTTCTTTTAGATTAATTATTAATTATTACTCAGTTTACCTTCTATTACCTAGTTAGCCACGCATTCTTTTACAATAATTATAACATTTACTTCAGAAATTTGATATGCATTCTTGACAAACTACATTCTAATCTAGATCAAATCTCTTAGTTCTTCCCAAATAATGGTCTTAAAACACTTTAGAGTCTCTTCATATATTCTCAAATTGTGAAATTTTGCTATCACATATTTTAATTCTACATATATTTAAACTCAATTGTGATAACTCTAATAACTAGAATTAACTGTGAATCTGCTTAATTGAATTTTTTCTCATAGCCCCATCTCCTGGCTTGGCTGGTAAATTTTGAATACATACTAGACATTGTGTTTCAAAAAAGTTACCAATTCTATAAGATGTTATCTTTCTATAAGAGTAGTTATTTTTGTTTCTGGTATGCAGTTAAAGAAGGAGCAAACATTTTACTCTCTCCTGGTATGGAGCTAAGCTGAGCTGGATTTTGTTCATTGTTAGAGACCGTTCTGCTCCCAGTGTATACTTACACTTGAAGGCAGCTTTTCAAGAATCTCAACTGAATTTCTTCCTTTTTGGAAGGCCCTGAAATCCATTTATTTTCTCAATTGCACAATGAGAATGAAAATTCTTTGCAGCTTCTCAGCTCTGCTCGGCTTACCAATTGAGAAATGCAGATAAAAGATCTCTACACTGAACTACAAGACACTGGTAAAAGAAATTGAAGAATACACAAATAAATGGAACGATATCCTGAGTTCATGGATCAGAAGAATTAATATCGTTAAAAAATATCTATACTATCCAAAGCTATCTATAGATTCAATGCAAATCGCATCAAAATTCCAATGTCATTTTTTGCAGAAATAGAAAAAACAAACCTAAAATTTGTATGGGAACACAGAAAACCCCAAATAGCCAAAGCAATCCTGAGAAAGAGCATAGAGCTGAAAGCTTCACACTTCCTGACTTAAAACTATATTACAAAGCTAAAGTAATCAAGAGTACGCTACTGGCATAAAAACAAACGTATAGACTAATGAAAAAACATCAAGAGCCAGAAATAAATAAACATGAATATACAGTCAACAAATATTTGACAAGGGAGCCAAGGATACTCAATGGAAAAAAGGCAGTCTCTTCAAAAGATGATGCTGGGAAAATCAGATATTCAGTTTCAAAAGAATAAAACTAGACCCCTATCTTACACCACTCACAAAAATTAACTCAAAATACATTAAAAAGTAAAATGTAAGAAATGAAACCATAAAATTCCTGAAAGAAACGATCAAGAAATACTCATTGATCTTGGCAATGATTTTTTGGATATGACACAAACTACAGCAACAAAATAAAAAATAAGTGAGACTACCTCAAATTAAAAATCTTCTGCACAGCAAAAGAAATAATCAACAAAATAAAAACACAACCTATGGTGGAATGGGAGAAAATATTTGTAAACTATGCATCTAATAAGGGCTTAATGTCCAAAATATACAAGGAACTCAACTCAATAGACAAAAAACAAAAAACAAAAACAATTAAACAATAGGCAAAGGCTCTGAATAGATATTTTTTGAAAGAAGATATTCAAATGGACAACTTATACATGAGAAGATGCTCAACATCACTATTTATCAGGAAAATGCCAGTCAAAACCACAATGAGACATCACTTCACACCTATTAGAATGGCTATCATCAGTCAACAAGACAAGAGATAAGTGCTTGTGAGAATGTGGAGAACAGGGATTCTTTGTACACTGTTTAATGAGAATGAAAACCAGTACAGCTATTATGGAAAACATTATGGAGTTTTCTCAAAAAGTTAAAAATAGAAATACTATGCAATCCAGCAATTCTCCTTCTGGGTACATATTTGAAGTATATAAAATCACCATCCTGAAGAAATATTTGCACTCCCATATTCATTGCAGCATTATTTACAATAGCCAAGACATGGAAACAACCTAAGTATCCATCAATGGATGATTGGATAAAGATGATTAGAATATTATTCAGCCTTAGAAAAGAAGGAAATCCTACTATTTGCAACAACATGGATGGACCTTGAGGGCATTATGCTAAGTGAAATAAGATAGAGAAAGACAAATACTGTATGATCTCAGTTACAGATAGAATCTTAAAACAGACAAACAAACAGACAACAACTGAGCTTATAGATACAGAGAACAGACTGGTTGTCTCCAGAGTAGGGAGGTGGGAGGTGGGCAAAATGGGTGAAGGTGGTCAAAAGGTGCAAACGTCCAGCTATAAACTAAGTAACTCATGAAGATGTAATGTGACTGTAGTTAGTGTATTGCATGTTTGAAAGTTGTTAAGATAGTAGATCTTAATAATTCTTATCACAATAAAAAAATTTGTAGCTATATTAGGTAATGGATATTAACTAGATTTATTGTGGTGATCATTTCTCAATATATACAAATATCATATCTTATGTTGTATACCTGAAACTGTTATATATCAATTGTATATCAATAAAATAACCGAAAAAAATGTAAAACACCACCTCTGATAGCTTATAATATTGTAAAAAATATGCACTTCCCTTCCTTGTGGGAGGACTATACTTTCTAGTCCATTGATGTCATGTTTGATTATGGGACACACTTTGGTTAACAAAAATGAGTGAAAGTGATCCCGTTTTTCAACTAGAAATATTAAGAGCTATCATGGGGTTCCTTTCTATTCTCCCCCATTCCCTCTAACACAAGAATAGCCAGCAATGTTCCATCAGCCTACACCCCGAATGAAGAAGAAGAGTAGAACTTAAGTGAATCAACAACATTATGTAATATGATAGAGAAATAAATATTTATTTTTGTAAGCTGCTGAAATTTTAGCATACTTTTCACTGCTACATAACTTAAATAAACTATCCAATACAGAAATTAACACCAAGAATGAGTTGCTGCTGTAACAAAAATTAAAATATGTGGCACTAGTTTTGGGGCTAGGCAGAAGGCCTAAGGAAACAGATAATGCAAGTCGAAAATATCTAGCCATATTATGTAGTGTAAAAATTCTGTTAAAATTGTAATGTGATCATTTGGAGGGTCTAAAGTGTATTCACTAAACTTTTACTTTAAAGAAATTAGAAAATTAAAGGTGAGTTATATGCTATGGCTTGCGTGTGACAGGATAGTAAAGTAATCTCATACACACACAAAAAGAATTGGTTCATTTTTTGAAAGCAGAGATGAAAGGGAATAACAAATTTTTAGAAACGTTTGGGATTTAATTAATTCTTATCTCCAATTGATAAAAAATAAAATTAAGAATGCTTTGAGTGACATGGGCCATTTAAAACTCAGTTTAGTGCCAAGCATCAGATCAAGAAAAGAGGCACCATTCCCTTATAAAAATTCCTGATGGATTCATATGGCATTGAGTGAATCACTTCAGCTGGGTAAATGGTCAAGTAAAAAGACAATATAATACTAAACAATTCTAGAAGTATTGTTCTCCCATGGAATCCTAACAGGTTCAAAGCATGTGCAATTTAGTCTAGAAATAGAAAAGTATGGAATTGAATTGGCTGTTGGCACAGGAGTGGACTGGAAAAAGACGAGTCAAAGTCTACGTTCTTCGGAGAGGAGGCCTACCAAAAGGCCCAACACTGATGTGAAGTCATCCTTTATCTCTCAAACTTCATCATTAGAAGAGAGCTGCTCAGCCTCCAGGGATTACATATTTTGCATCTTCTCTCAGATGTGGTTAAAGAAGATAATTGTAAAGAAATAACCTCCCTGAGAGTGAACTGCAGAAGCCATGAAAAACAATGGATTCGGGAGATACTTCCAAGGAGCAGGAACTTCGCCTTACCTAGGATCATTCCCAAGATAAAGGTCTCTTGCCTCGTAGGATTTCAAAGTTACTCCGGACCAGAAATGTATGTATGTTCCACTCTTCATTTATTTTAAAGCTTCTGGAGAAATAATTCTGGAAACAATTCTGGTAAATTATAAGCCATTATTTCTTTGAATGATGCCTCTCCCACAAGATCTCCTTCAACCCTTCTCAAACTAATAACGTTATTTTTGTACCTCTCGTTTAATTGTCCATGTCTCTCTTTCACTAGGAACGATTTCCTCTAGGCTAGTTTTTTGCCTGCCGATTCCGTCTTCTGATATTTTTTCGTTTCAACTATCTAATAGTTGTTTAATGTTAAAGACTGCAACTTTTTCTTTCTAGTTGCTCTATGTAATTCTGTTTCAAATGTGCCCTACTTTTGCCATGGTGGGCTTTTTTTTTCCTGCTATGATCTATATGTTTTCTTTCATTTAATAACATTAAATATAATTATGGTCTATTAACTATTTTGTTATTTCAAGTTGCTAATTATCATTGCATCTCATTGGTTCTCAACCTCAGGAGTTCCCTGGGTGAAATCTAAAACTCCCTGGAAGGCAGGGAGAGACCAGAGAACGAGGCAGATCACTCCAGATTGGTAGGTGGCAGGTTTAATAATCAAGGGAACTTACTTATGAGGCTTGTCTTTGTTGGCCACAAGATGATTAGATTTCCACACCTACCAACCAGAATCTTAAAAGCTCCTTTAGAGGCTTTAACTGGGTTCAGTTAAGTATACAGTCCAAATGGTCTCAACAACACATTACCATCTCAAGTCTGTGTCCTTGGGCAGCTTTTAGCATAGTCAAGGCAAGCAGAATGCACATTCCAAGGACAGGAAAGAGGGTGAGGAGCCTCCAATTTTCCAGGTCCAGCTTCAAGGTCAAATAGCAGTCATCTCCTCTTTTATTTATTTATTTATTTGGTTGCTCTGGATCTTAGTTGCAGCATGTGGGATCTTCACTGTGGCATGCAGGCTCTTAGTTACAGCATGCATGGGGGATCTAGTCCCCTGACCAGGCCCCCTGCATTGGGGCCCCCTGCATTGGGAACGTGGAGTCTTACCCTCTGGTCCACCAGGGAAGTCCTTTCTCTTTTTTGAGCTGTACAACAAATGTTTTTTGAATGTCTGCCACATGCCAGGAGCTGGGGACACAGTGGTGAATGAGGAACAAACCACATCCTCATGGAGCTTATATCAACGGAGGACAACAGATAGTAGTAGCATAAACAAATACTTATTATTTGCCAAACGCTGTTAAATGATCGTGACTTCTCTTTTAAGATGTCTTTTTTTTTTAAGTTTTCATTTTTATACAATTTTTAAAGGTTACTTTCCATTTACAGTTATTACCAAATACTGGCTATATTCCCTGTGTTATACAATACATCCTTGAGCCTATATTCACACCCAATAGTTTATACCTTCTCCCACTCCCCAATGGTAACTGCTAGTTTGTTCTTTATATCTATGAGTCTCTTTTTTGTTATATTCACTAGCTTGTTGTGCTTTTTAGATTTCACATATAAGTGATATCATACAGTATTTATCTTTGTCTGACTTGTTTCACTTACAATAACACCCTCCAAGTCCATCTATGTTGCTGCAAATGGCAAAATTTAATTCTGTTGATGGACACTTAGGTTGTTTCCATGTCTTGGCAATTGCAAATAATACTGCTATGGACATTGGGGTGCATGTATCTTTCTGAATTAGTGTATTTGCTTTTTTCAGACATCTACCTAGGAGTGGAATTGCTAGGTCATATGGTAGTTCTACTTTCAGTTTTTTGAGAAACCTACATACTTTTCAACAGTGGCTGCACCAATTTACATTTCTACCAACAGTGTATAAGGGTTCCCTTTTCTCCACACCCTCTCCAACATTTGTTTTTGTGGACTTTTTGATGATAGTCATTCTGACAGGTGTGAGGTGATATCTTATTGTGGTTTTGATTTGCATTTCCCTGCTGATTAGCGACGTTGAACATCTTTTCAGGTGCCTGTTGGCCATCTGATTTCTTCTTTGGAAAAATATCTATTCAGTTCTTCTGCCCATTTTTTAATTGGGTTGTTTGTTTTCTTGATGTTGAGTTGTACGTTCGCATCCTCTTGATGACCTGCTCTAACATGTCTGTTTAATAACTCTGGTGAATTATATTGCTGTTGTTGTTTATTTTTAATAGTGAACTCTTTTACTGTTGTACTTGTTTTCTATCGCTTACAATACCACAGACTTACAAACATAAAACAATAGGTATTATCTCACAGCTGTATAGGTCAGCAGTGTGAACAGGCTCTACTGCATTCTCTGCTTAGGGCTCTGAAGGCTCTGGGGAAAATTCTGTTTCCAACCTCATTCAAGTTTTTGGCAGAATTCAGTCTTTATGGAACTAAGGGCCGCAATTCCTTTATGATCATCAGCTGTGGGCCTTTCTCAGCCTCTAGAGACAGCTCACATTCCTCCTTTCATAATTCTCTACATCTTCAACCAGCAATGGCACATCAAATCTTTCTAAAATTTGAAATTTCTCTGACTTTCTCTTCTCACTCCAGCCAAAAAAATTTTCTGCTTTTAAAATCATATGATTATATTAGGCCCACTAAGATAATCTTTTTTTAAACTCAAAGTCAACTGATTAGTAACTTTAATTTTATCTGCAAAATCTTATCATATAACATAATTAGAGCATAGTATCTCAATACATTCACAGTCATGGGGATTAGGATTAACTTCCTAACAGAGTTGAGTATTTAGTTCCTTTTTTATAATATTTGATAAGATATTGCTATAGTATGGTTTTCACCTTTACTTTTTCATTGAGTTTCATTAGTCTTGAGGTCATATTTGAATGCTATTTTCTAGACTGGCACTGCCTTTGCAGGTATATTTTTTGACTTTTCAAGAGAGACTTGTCTTTTTCTTCCAAGAAAAACTCCAAGTAGGCATCAACAAAGACATTTTTTTGCTGCTTCCCTGGGCAAATGGACAAGGTACTTCCAGTCTCCTTTCCTTAAAAGGCAGCCTTTCCAGTGTTCTTACTGTATGTAAGTGTCTAAATTTACTTTGAGCAGGTCAAAGGCCACATTTTCTATCTCTGCATATACATTAAAACTCCAGCCCCAACTCTACATAAAGGTTGATCCAGTGTATACAAACACAAAGTACAATATTTCTAAAGGCAGACTCCTTGATTTTCCCTGAAGATTCTGTGAGTGAATACCTGGATTTACCCACAAGTAAGTGAGAAGGAAGTGGTCATGGAAACTGTTCACAAGGCTCCTCAAATGCTGAAGACATGGAAGTCTCTACTCTGGTAGTAATAATCTATTAACTATGCAAGTTGAACTTGTTTATAGTTGGACATTTTCCATCAATAGCCATTTGCCCATATGTCCTATAGAAGATTTTAGGAGGCATTTTTTTTCTTTGTCTTCTCATGCAGAAATTACAGTGCCGTATGGAGTGGGGCATATTGTGTATGGGTCATGCCCTGACAATTTACTGTAGCAGTGTTAATGCTGGAGTAACATAGCCATACATTTTACTAAAGGAATTCCAGGCTGTGATTAGGTATACCTGCTATTAAATTATTCTATGTAGACAACCTGACAAATAACACAGCTTTTCTGTCCTGGTAAGAGTTATGTTCAAGAACAGGCAAAACTAATTGGTAATGGTGAAAATGAGAATAGAGGTTTCCAAGGAGGGAACAGACTGGATATTGACTGAAATTGAGCATGAGGAAATGTTCTTGGGTAAAATAAATGTTCTATATCATGATCTGAGTGGTGATTGTATTTGTAAATTTTCATCAAGCTGTACAGTTAAGATTTATGCTTTTTACTTGAATGCATTTTAACATCAATTAAAAAGCACAAATAGGAAAAACATGAAATAAATACAACCAAAATACAACTTTTATTTAGAACTACTAGTTATATATATGCAATATGTTCATATCTTTATTGTTTTACATATAATAAAATATAAACAATCTAGTATGAGTTCAATTTACCACTTTAATACAACTAATATATTCCCTACATTTCATATGAAGGTTTTCCTCTTTTTATTAAATGACTGTCTAAAAGGACACTTATGAAAGACATGGTTTTGTAGAGCCCTTAGTTTGTTCCTTGCACATTATTTAAAATTAGACACCTGTGAAACTATTCTAGCAATATATTACTTCAGAAATCCATACGGATTTCAAACACCATCTGTTATTTAGTGTAATAATAAAATACATTATCTTAGATTGAGAAAGAGAAAATAGTTAAATATAGACAGAGGAAGTATAAAGGGAGTATCCTGAAAAGGGGGTGTATACAAAGTTAGTACCTTGAGTTCAATTAAATCATATTTCTTTTATTCCCTAAATGGATGTCTTTAGATGACTGTGAATGCAATGTTTGAAACAAGTTAATGGCATCACATTATTTTTTTAATTGCAAACTTCTTTATATAAGTACTTAAAATCTTCCTGTAGCTACAGTATGTCAATTTCCAATAAAATCAATGTGTCCCAGGAGTTCTGTCAGAAGAAAAAAAAAAGGAAATAACTTTTAAAATTTCTCATTTTTTTGAATTTAGATATTCTTCATCAGAAGAGTAGCTGGGTATCTTTTTTTATATTTTGCAGGTTTATTTGGAGGAACTTTTTCTACATAGCCTTGAAAATTATTGTAATCTTTTTTATTTATAAATTTATTTATTTTATTTTATTTATTTTATTTTTGGCTGTGTTGGGTCTTTGTTGCTACGCGCAGGCTTTTCTCTGGTTGCGGTAAGCTTCATTGCGGTGCGCAGGCTTTTCATTGCAGTGGCTTCTCTTTGTTTCAGAGCATGGGCTCTAGGCACGTGGGCTTCAGTAGTTGTGGCACTTGGGCTCAGTAGTTGTGGTTCGTGGGCCCTAGGGCACAGGCTCAGTAGTTGTGGTGCTTGGGCTTAGTTGCTCCACAGCATGTGGGATCTTCCCAGACAAGGGCTCGAACCCGTGTCCCCTGCATTGGCAGGTGGATTCTTAACCACTGCGCCACCAGGGAAGCCCAAAAATTATTGTAGTCTTTGACTTTTAGTCACTATTTCACTAAAGACGTTATATTACTAGTAAAGTATCACTCTCAACAAAGAACATTTTAAAAATATTTTCACCATTGCTGTTACAGACTGAATGTTTGTGTTTCCCAAAATTTATATGTTGAAGTCCAAATCCCCAGTGTGATGGTACTTGGAGGTGGGGCCTTTAGGAGGTAATTAGGTTTAGATGAGATCCCATGATGGGATTAGTGCCCATATAAAAAGAGGAAGAGACCAGAGCTCTCTCTCCCACATGTGAAGACACAGCAAGATGGCAGCAATCTGAAAGCCAGGAAGAGAGCCAGGAACCTAACTAGCCTACACCTGATCTTGGACTTCTCATCCTCCAGACCTGGAGAAACAAATGTTTGTTATTTATGGCACCCAGTCCATGATATTTTCTTTTAGCAGCCTGAACAAAGACAATGGCTGAAGTGCTATAAGTTTCTAGTTATAAAGTAACTTTAAATGATTTTCTGTGGATACAATACTTCATAGATTAAAAACATAAGTTTAGCACAGATTTGCAAATAACCAAAGTCTGACAGAAAATAAAAAGTTTTAGAAGCAAGATCTTTCTGATCTTCAAAGAAATGTTAAAGGCAGGGAGCCAGTAAACAAAAATAAACTTAACATCTTTCTGACAGAAAGTAAGATGTAAGGAAATATTGTTTATAAAGAGAAAACAAAAAGAAGAAAACTGCCTTTTGTAATTTAGGGAACACTGTGGTGACATTTTATCTTTTATTCCTGCCTTTGTAACTCTCCTACACTTCTTTTTAGTTCTGAATTCTATTTACAAAACACAAATACCTAAGAATATTAAAATGATGGCATAGCTATGTTAGTCAATCATATCCTACATTGTAATTAATGAGAATGTCATATGCAGGATAGATATCAAGTCTTGTTAACTTCCTCTTGTCTCAGAATTATTTGGACTATACTAATTTTATCATCTATTCTATAAATATGACATTTATAAACTGTCAGTGCATTTAAACTAGTGGATTCGGGCAAATATCTGTCAATATCCTATCAAATAATTGTGGATAACTATTGGTGAGACACTTTTGCTTTAGTAAACTGAATTGTAAACAAGTGTTACATGATGTACCGATTAGAACGGGAATATCTTACACTAAGAAATCTGTGTCCCTCATCAATCCTTTATTTTTTTTATTTTTTATTTATTTATTTATTTCATTTATTTTTGGCTGTGTTGGGTCCTCGTTTCTGTGCGAGGGCTTTCTTTAGTTGTGGCAAGCGGGGGCCACTCTTCATCGCGGTGCGGGGGCCTCTTACTATCGCGGCCTCTCTTGTTGCGGAGCACAGGCTCCAGACGCGCAGGCTCAGTAATTGTGACTCATGGGCCTAGGTGCTCCGCGGCATGTGGGATCTTCCCAGACCAGGGCTCGAACCCGTGTCCCCTCATTAGTAGGCAGATTCTCAACCACTGCGCCACCAGGGAAGCCCCATCAATCCTTTATTTTGTATTAAATATTAGAAATGCCAGGGTCCCCAGGAGGCATCCTCCCCCTCCCCTTACCAGTCCTGCAATTCCTTCAGGGGTGTTGTTGCCTGTGATTATGTTCTACACAACACAGAATAATTCATCTTCAGGTGTGCTGCAAACTGCTTGTTTTCAATAAATATATTGATTTTTCTTAAATTGTTTTAAAGCTGATTGACTCATCCCTTGATTAGTACTTTTTCATTTTTAACGTAATTGCTATCCATCAACATGGAAGAAACTTTACCCTTAATCATTTGGGAAGAAAGTTGTAACAAGAGGCATAATTTTTCTGTGCTGAGCCACAGCAAATAAAATGATGCAAAGTTTAAAATATATCAATTCCAGAAGTTAGATTATGTCTTTAAGATTTTTTTCCCCCTGAAAGATGTACTTCTATGGGACTCATAATTGTCTGGTTGTAATTACATACAGTATTACAGCTGTCCAAGTATAATTAGATAGTACTTTGAAAGAGGTTAATGTATCAGTCAGAACTGTCCTGGATTAAGCATCAATAGTAAGCTTGCTCTATCGATGTTGACCTCTATTCAATACTTGTCAAACTGAAAATTTAAAAATACTTTTCTCTGACATGTACTTCATTCTACTGGTAATTGTATAAGTTTGCTTGGTCTGCTCTAACAAAGTATTACAAACTGAATGGCTTAAGCTCAGAAATTTATTGTTTCACAGTTCCGGAGGCTAGAAATCTGAGATCAAGTTGTCAGCAGGGACATACTCCCTCTGAGGGCATCAAGGAAGAATCTTTTCTTGTCTATCAGCAATCTTTCTTGGCTTGTGGCAGCATAATTCCAGTCTTCACCTGGTATCCTCCCTGCATGTGTGTCCAAATTCCCCCTTTCTGTAAGGACATCAGTTATATAGGATTAGGGCATCCCTTTATTCCACTATGACCTCATCTTGACTAATTACATCTGCATGACCCAATTTCCAAATAAGATCAGATTCTGAGGTAATGAGGGTTAGGACTTCAACATATGAATTGGGGATATAATTCACCCATGACAATAATACAAATACTTCTTTAAGCATCTGACAATATATTTATTTTTAAAACAAATCTCCATTTGAAAATAAAAACAAAACAAAAATCCCACCATTGAATTTGAAAGCATGTCTTTTGTAATATGTTTGTGAATTCTATATGTTTTAGATTTTACCATATCAAACAGATAAGATTGGATGTAGAGTGACTATTACTGTATTCGAGTTAAACTATATAGTAGGGAAAATGCAATCAGGATTTTGAAACAACATTATATAAGATCCATAAATACTCCTTTAAAATGAATACAAAGCTAAATGCTTCATATACAAGTACGCTTTTGCAAAACTCTATCATCTACTTCAAAAAGAGAGATTATATTTTTGATAACATGATGAATACATCTTCAATTGTGCATTCCTCACTTTGATGCCTTCCATTCTCAAGATGTATGTGTAATTGTATTTTTTCTGCTAAAACCCACCTCACCAGGGGATTCCATCTGCCAAATGAAGAGCAAACTTTCACATACAGGGAAAATGTTTTTACCCACAAGAAAAAGTTAGATCCTGCTGAGTGTTTCCCCAGGCTTCTATAAAAATTCACAGGTGTAGCTCTGCCACCTTAATAAGAAACCCAAAACAGCTTTGATCAGCTAAACAGAAATAGTTTTTATTCCAAGTACATTAAAATATACTAAGAAAGCACAGTACAGGCAGTGCTTTTGGCCTTTGTTTCCTTGTTTGTGATAGTTTGTAACAGAACTTTGAAATACACTTAAAAGTACTTTCTAACTCTAAAAGCACCATTTGAAACAATTTCATGCTGGGGGTGATAATTAATTCAATTTCCTGCTATTTTACAACCCTGACTCCTATTTCTTAATTTATTTGAGAAATACTTGCATGCTTAATCAAAAAAGCATAGGTCAGTAACTTTAAAATATTTATTTACGTCTTTCACTATGTAAACAAGCTATTAAATAGTCCTAATTGGTTTGATAATCCTAAAAATATCTCTGTAAAAATATCTATGGCTGTTAATTTCCTTTTTTAAATTCAAATTGTAATTTTTTTGAAATATCTGATATCTGAGTTTTTTCTGATTAAAATGTAATACTTGTTCAGTTTATATTGAGAAAGATGGGAAGAATTAAAAATTACATATAAAAAAAAAATTACATATGTAAGCCCACAAATATAGAGGCCTACAACTAATGTAGTTGATATAAAGCTGTTCCTATATGCATATATACTATATATGAGACAAAATTAAGATCTTATTTTGCAAATAATAAATTCTATTGCTCTACTCATATGTTATTGTTTTTGATGTTTGTGTCATTTGTCTAATTGAAGTGAAAATTACATGATTTCAGTGGCTATGTATTATTCTCTTGTATAGCTGCATCACAATTGGTTAAAACATTCTTTTTTGTTATTTTTAAAAATTTTGTCTTTATTGCAAATAAATCTGTTATGAAAATTGCTGTTGTATCTTTAATGATATCTAAATATTCACCAAAAATTGGTTCATAAAATTACAAAAACCTGATCAAATTTTATAAACCTTTAATGCTTTGAATATATATATTACAAAGTTTTTAAGGGGTCAACCAACAACTATTCCCCAAAATAATGTGTAAGAATCATTCATAAGCATAAGGAAAAATTATTATCTTAAAACACATTAATAATTTATAAATGAATTTCATTTTTGTTTAATTTTGAGAATTTTCCATAACTCTTGAGGTTACTATTAAAAATTACTTATTAATTACATCTATTTCTGCTTATGTAAATTAACAGCATTTGTCCCTCTATTTTTCATTTACAAATACCTATTTTTATTTTTTTGTAGAATATCAATGTCTATTTCTGATTTTTATGAATATTTTCCAGGGGTGTCATTTTGGGGAGAGAATGGGGTACATGGGGACTAGTTGACATTATTAAATGTTATGTAATAAAATCTATCAACATTATCTCATTAATTTTTCAGTGTTTTATGTTAAAAATGATTCCCCTTTGAGGTAATTTAAATAACGTCATATTTTCAAGTGTCACTTACTAACCTTGGAACTGGTATTCTGCAGAAATTGTTTTTGGAAATGTTTTGTGTTTTGTTATTGATTATGATGTTTTCTTTTGGAGGAAGAGTGATGTTTCATACGTCAAGAAGTGTATGACTATTACTGGCTTTTCAAGAGATTTTAGTTTTCCATTTCGATATGTGTGGGTATATGTATGTGTGTATTTTTTTTTTAATGGTTAATGTCCTAGAAGATAAAATAGGAGAAAACCTAGATGATCTTGGGTATGGTGATGACTTTTTAAAAACAACACCAAAGGCCTGATCCAGTAAAGAAATAACTGATCAGTAGGAATTCATTAAAATTAAAAACTTCTGCTCTGGAAAGACAACATTAAGAGAATGAGAAGACAAGCCACAGACTGAAGATAATATTTGCAAAAGACACACTTGATAAAGAACTGTTATCCAAAATATACAAAGAACACTTAAAAGAAAATAAACCTTACTAAAAAAAAGGCCAAAGATCTTAACAGAGATCTCACTAAAGAAGACATACAGTTGACAAACAAGCATATGAAAATTTGTTCCAAATCTTATGTCTCCAGGGAAATGCAAATTAAAACAATGAGATACCACTACACATCTATTAGGATGGCCAAAATCCAGAATACTGACAACACCAACTTCAATGTGTATTACCAAGTTGAAAAAAGCCAATCAAAAAGACTACATCTTGTATGATTCCAATTATATGACATTCTGGAAAAGGCAAAGTATGAAAACCATAAAAATGAATAGACAGAGCACAGAGGATTTTTAGGGCAGTGAAACTATTCTATATGATTATACAATAGTTGATACATGTCATTATACATTTGCCCAAATCCACAGAATGTGCAACACCAAAGAGTTACCTGTAATATTAACTATGGACTTTGGGTGATAATGGTGTTAACGTAGGTCACTAATTGTAACATATGTACTCCTCTGGTAGGGAATGTTGTTAAGAGGGAAGTCTTTGCATACGTAAGGGCAGGGAATATAGGGGAAATATTTATATCTTCCTTTTGATTTTTTTGTGAACCCAGAACTTCTCTAAAAAATTATCTTAAATCTATAAAGAAAGAAAGAAGAGGTTGATTCATTTTACTAAATGTTTTTCACTGTCTATTGAGAAGACTATACATTTTTCTTATTAGGTTTATGAAACATCTTATTAAAAATATTCTTTTATAAAAGCATATATATATACATATATATATACATATATATATATATTCCATTTATATACTGTTGCAGAACAAATTTGCTACAGAATATAGTGTTGTAAAACAACCCACATGAATTATGTGGTTCAGGAATTTGGACAAGACTCCAGGGATTTTTGTCCTTGCTCTACAATATCTACGGCCTCAACTGGAAAACTCAAAGATTGACAGTGACTCAGTGGATTGAAGACTTGGGCTTGACACATGGCCTGAGCTTTCTTCAAACCCGGCAACTGAGTTCCAAATGTTAGCACCCCAAGATAGAGACAGTCTGGTGGAAGCCCATTGGACTATAGCTTCATAAATCAGTCACTTTGGCCACATTCTATTCATTAGAACAAAGTCACTAAGTCTAATCCATACCTAGGAGAGGGTAGTGAGACTCTTTCTTTGAACTGAAGGAATTTCAAACAATTTACATACATCTATTTAAAGTTCCGTAGCCATCAATGCACTTCATGTAGCCCATTAACAATTTCCAGGAAATAAAAATAAAATCTGGGTCATAAAATAAAATCTAACCTTTTCTCTTCCTTTGGACTTAGTCTAGTTTCACTTGCTCACGGGGCCTCTTAGTCGGCCTTCACACTAGAGTTCCTAGCACAAAAGTGCTGTCATACACGTCAATCCGGCGGGCTGTGTGCAGAGTGCATGATACTCAATTCAAGATGGCGGTGGTGGGCCGTGTGCAGAGATGCTGCGCCCGGCGCTGTGTGTGATCTGCAGTCTTGAGCAGCGCAGCTGCACCCTCCCTGCGAGAACCCCGCCCCCTCCCTGCTGCCAACAACCCTATAGAGCAGCGTCGCTGGTGATGTTTCAGTTTTTCTGGGAGAGCATGCACTCTAGCCCCAGAGCTCTCACCTCTCCATTCTCTGATCAAAGAATAAAGCTTTCCTTTGCGTCTGAATTGAACTCAGTCTCCTTCTATTGACAAGAGCAACACCGGGCAGAAGGACCTTTGTTGGAGACCAACTCAGGAGGGTCAATACCAAAAGGATCATATTTTTTTCTTTTCTCTTTTGTTTGTCAGGATTATCACCCATCTAAAAATTTTAATGAACTCCTCTAAGAGTGCTCATTCCCACGTCCAAAGTGTGAACTCTTGTTTTCTCCCCTTACTAGCGGAGAAAATGAGGAAATTGGCTTGGATGTAGAAAAGTTCTCATCCTCTATCATAGTACATTTTAAAACAACTTTAGAACCCACATCTCTTTCGAGTCATAAATTCAATCCAGATACGGTCTCTTAAAGATTAAATGAGAAACAAAACAACAACTATCTAGACACAAGCACAGAAGGTGACCTCTCCAAGTGTCTTTTGCATTGAGGCTGTCAAAGCAAAAATTGCACCAGACAAACTTAAAGAGGCAAGGAAGATCCAAGGAGAGAGAGGCCAGATTTCAGACTGTGCTCAACAATTGTGAAATAATTTTTTAAAAAGAAAAGAAAAAAAATGGCAGTGGGGTTTTTAAGAACGGGGTGAGGTAGAGACCTTAGGTCATCTGTGTTTTTTAATTTTCTTTATCCAAAGGAAAAGTAAATATTCTCCCATCTTCTTAACAGGAAGTAATTTACAACTTGGAGCAAGGTTGCAGACTGAAGGTTGGCTCCTATGTTCCTACAGAAACCGAGAGATAGGGCCTCTGTCTTCCTTATGATTACCTTTCAGAGGAATGGTTCTCAGGTCCTGGCCAGAGACAGTCAGGGGTTTTAAAACTGTGAGGAGGCTTTCTAAAAGATTTATATCTCAATGTGGCAGAAAATGGATTTACAATGAAAATTTTTCTAAAGTAAATACACTAAGAAAAAGGATGTCAGTGGCCTAGAATAAGGAATAAACCTGTCTGTAGTTTGGTCTAGCAGAGGGGAACTTTAAGGCCACCTTGGTCAGGACTCTAGGAGAATTTTTTAACAATTGCCATCAGTAGAGTGCTTTCCTAATTTGTCAGTCACTTGTGGAATGCTTCTGAGGGATGCCAGTAATGACTCCTGGCATTTCCTGCATGCCTTGCCTATGTGCAGAGCAGCCTGTGTCAGCCAGAAGAGCCCAAGGACAAAGGCATGCAGGTGGTGGCAGCTGGAAGTCAAGCAAACATGGTTAGAAATTATGAAGACCAAGACAATATGAGTGGGGCACCAACAGAATCTACCAGAGGTGCCATCATTGTCTAGAGCACTATTCAGGGCTTTAAAGGTACTAAACAATTTTTTAAAGTCTAAGTAGTTATCAGATAATTTATGCTCAAAGTATGCTTAAGTAACTGGTTCTATCTTATCAAGTCATCAGGTAAAGTGTACTGTGGCAATACAAATTATAATTTTATGGTTCATTAAAATGCATTTTATATATAATAACACTTTGTCAATAAACTGTTGATTTTTATTGTTTTCACTCAAGATTGCTTATTGAATGAGAAAACTTTATTTTTTGGTAAAATAAGGGTAAAAATATGCCTTAATTCAGTGATTTACATAATGAGTACATTTACCGAACGAGTCCTGGGTAAAAATTTTTGTTATCTGGAAGTGTAGTAGAATTTCAAGTGCAGTTAAATTCTGTCTCTAGAAGTTTTTCTCACCCTAGCTTTCTCATACTGAAAACAAACCACAGAATAATGAATCAATAGCCCTTGATGTTCTGGTCACAAAGACGCTAAAAGAAAATAAATCTCACTCATATTTGTTTAGATAAAATAATCATCAGTCTTCACCTCAGGGGTGTTTTAGGAAACTTTTCAAACTTTCAGTTTCCTACTGAGTATTTAGCTAATAGCCTTTGATTTGATAGTTGTTTGGATGGCAATCTATTGGATTAAATGATGCCCTAAAGCTACCCTTTGGCAAAATTAAAATTCAGTATTTCTGTTGGCAAATTATGCTAGCTTTATTTAATTAGAGATTTCAAGGTGTCTATTTTTTATAACTCCGACATCTATTGAGCTCTGCTCTCGCAAGTTATTAATTGCAGGGTTGGAATTGAAAATGTTTTCTTGTGAAGGATATTGAATTCTAGTGATCAGAAGAGGAGAAAAACAGATTCCATACAATAATGTTTAATGAAAGAAAGTATAAGAAGTTTCAAGAGTGTATCATTCTAACAATAGCACACTGAAAATTTGCTGTTTTTATACAACATATTGCCTTTATCCATCCCAAGGGATGGACAAAGCTTTATTTTATTTTAAAAGGAGTTGTTTAAGTTGGACTAATAATGCAAAGTCTTCAGGTGCTAAAGGCACACAATCACATTTTCATCAGACAATGGATAAATTTTATGAATACGTATTGGAAAGTTTAGAATGCTTATGGTGATCTTGAGAAATAGGAATTCAGTTTCTTGGTAATACAACTGAACAGAGAACATTTTAAGTGCTCTATATTTCTTGGTCTTGAAACATAAATAAATTTTGAAATAATCATTGAACTCTTTAAAAAGAAAAACAAAAAGAAAAAAGCAAAACTATATCTAGGTATGTAGTTGCCTACATTAAAGAAAAAATAAAGACTTAAAAGCAAGAAAAAGTTTAACAGTGAGTTTGTGGTCACTGAGCTATGTATCCAAAAGAATTTTAATTAAAGTAACATTTAAGAGAAAAGGGAACCCTCTTGCACTGTTGGTGGGAATGTAAATTGATACAGCCACTATGGAGAACAGTATGGAGGTTCCTTAAAAAACTACAAATAGAACTACCATATGACCCAGCAATCCCACAACTGGGCATATACCCTGAGAAAACCATAATTCAAAAAGAGTCATGTACCAAAATGTTCATTGCAGCTCTATTTACAATAGCCAGGACATGGAAGCAACCAAAGCGTCCATCATTGGATGAATGGATAAAGAAGATGTGGCACATATATACAATGGAATATTACTCAGCCATAAAAAGAAACAAAATTGAGTTATTTGTAGTGAGGTGGATGGACCTAGAGTCTGTCATACAGAGTGAAGTAAGTCAGAAAGAGAAAAACAAATACCATATGCTAACACATATATATGGAATCTAAGGAAAAAAAAAAAAAGGTCATGAAGAACCTAGTGGCAAGACGGGAATAAAGACACAGACCTACTAGAGAATGGATTTGAGGATATGGGGAGGGGTAAGGGTAAGCTGTGACAAAGTGAGAGAGTGGTATGGACATGTATACACTACCAAACGTAAAACAGATAGCTAGTGGGAAGCAGCTGCATAGCACAGGGAGATCAGCTCGGTGCTTTGTGACCACCTAGAGGGGTGGCATAGGGAGGGTGGGAGGGAGGGAGATGCAAGAGGGAAGAGATATGGGAACATATGTATATGTATAACTGATTCACTTTGTTATAAAGCAGAAACTAACACACCATTGTACAGCAATTATACTCCAAAAAAGATGTCGAAAAAATAGGAGGTAGGGGCAAGATGGCGGAAGAGTAAGACGCGGAGATCACCTTCCTTCCCACAGATACAGCAGAAATACATCTACACGTGGAACTGCTCCTACAGAACACCCACTGAACGCTGGCAGAAGACGTCAGACCTCCCAAAAGGCAAGAAACTCCCCACGTACTTGGGTAGGATAAAAGAAAAAAGAAATAACAGAGACAAAAGAATAGGGACAGGACCTGCACCAGTGGGAGGGAGCTGTGAAGGAGGAAAGGTGTCCACACACTAGGAGCCCCTTCGTGGGCAGAGACTGCGGGTGGCAGAGGGGGGAGCTTCGGAGCCACGGAGGAGAGCACAGCCACAGGGGTGCGGCTAGCAAAGCGGAGAGACTCCCGCACAGAGGCTCGGTGCTGAGCAGCACTCACCAGCCCAAGAGGCTTGTCTGCTCAGCCGCCGGGGCGGGCGGGGCTGGGACCTGAGGCTCAGGCTTCGGTGCTAGCCAGGAGGGAGTCCGGGGAAAAAGTCTGCAGCTGCCGAAGAGGCAAGAGACTTTTTCTTGCCTCTTTGTTTCGCGGCGCACAAGGAGAGGGGATTCAGAGCACCGCCTAAACGAACTCCAGAGACGGGTGCGAGCCGCGGCTATCAACGCGGATCCCACAGCAACAGGGGCGCAGAGGGAAAAGTGGAGAGATTCCCGCACAGAGGCTCGGCGCCGAGCAGCACTCACCAGCCTGAGAGGCTTGTCTGCTCACCAGCCGGGGCGGGCGGGGCTGGGAGCTGAGGCGCAGGCTTCGGTCAGATCGCAGGGAGAGGACTGGGGCTGGCGGCGTGACACAGCCTGAAGGGATTAGCGCACCACAGCTAGCCAGGAGGGAGTCCGGGAAAAAGTCTGCAGCTGCCGAAGAGGCAAGAGACTTTTTCTTACCTCTTTGTTTCGCGGCGCGCAAGGAGAGGGGATTCAGAGCGCCGCCTAAACGAACTCCAGAGAAGGGCGTGAGCCCGGTTATCAGCGCGGATCCCAGAGACGGGCAGGAGACGCTAAGGCTGCTGCTGCCGCCACCAAGAAGCTAGTGTGCAAGCACAGGTCACTCTGCACACCGCCCCTCCTGGCAGCCTGTGCAGCCTGCCACTGCCAGGGTCCCATGATCCAGGGACAACTTCCCTGGGAGAACGCATGGCGCGCCTAGGGCTGCTGCAACATCATGCCGGCCTCTGCTGACGCAGGCTCGCCCCGCCTCCTCCGTACCGCTCCCTCCCCTCGGGCTGAGTGAGCCAGAGCCCCCGAAGCAGCTGCTCCTTTAACCCCGTTCTGTCTGGGCGGGGAACGGACGCCCTCAGGCGACCTACATGCAGAGGCGGGTCCAAATCCAAAGCTGAACCCTGGGAGCTGTAGGAACAAAGAAGAGAAAGGGAAATCTCTCCCAGCAGCCTCAGAAGCAGCAGATTAAAGCTCCACAAACAACTTGATGTGCCTGCATCTGTTGAATACCTGAAGAGACAACGAATCATCCCAAATTAAGGAGGTGGACTTTGGGAGCAGGATATATTAATTTTTCCCTTTTCCTTTTATTTGTGAGTGTATATGTATATGCTTCTGGGTGAGATTTTGTCTGTATAGCTTTGCTTTCACCATTAGTCCTAAGGTTTGG
The DNA here is from genome assembly GCF_965194825.1 of Balaenoptera physalus. Classification (NCBI taxonomy): domain Eukaryota; kingdom Metazoa; phylum Chordata; class Mammalia; order Artiodactyla; family Balaenopteridae; genus Balaenoptera; species Balaenoptera physalus. The sequence goes on along the minus strand of NC_138883.1, from coordinate 58,274,733 downwards.
TCCGTCTGTATGTTTTTTTTTTACTTAAAAAAAATTTTTTTCCTAATATATGTTTTCTTAATAATTTTTTCCTTATTTTCTATTTTTAGAAATTAAAAAAATTTTTAATAAGTTTTTTCATATTTTTTATTTTAAAAAATTAAAAATTTTTTTCTTAATAAATTGTTTTCTTAATTTTTTTCTTATTTTTTATTATAAAAAATTAATAAATCTATTTTTAAAAATTAAAAAAAAATTTTTCTGTATACATTTACTCATAATAAATTTTTTCTTATTTTTTATTATAATAGCTTAATTTTATTTTATTTTATCCTCTTTCTTTCTTTCTTTCTATTTTTTTCTCCCTTATATTCTGAGCTGTGTGGATGAAAGGCTCTTGGTGCTCCAGCCAGGCATCAGGGCTGTGCCTCTGAGGTGGGAGAGCCAACTTCAGGACACTGGTCCACAAGAGACCTCCCAGCTCCACGTAATACCAAACGGTGAAAATCTCTCAGAGATCTCCATCTCAACATCAAGACCCAGCTTCAACGACCAGCAAGCTACAGTCCTGGACACCCTATGCCAAACAACTAGCAAGACAGGAACACAGCCCCATCCATTAGCAGAGAGGCTGCCTAAAATCATCATAAGGCCACAGACACCCCAAAACACACCACCAGACGTGGATGTGCCCACCAGAAAGACAAGATCCAGCCTCATCCACCAGAACACAGGCACTAGTCCTGTCCACCAGGAAGCCTACACAACCCACTGGACCAACCTTAGCCACCGGGGACAGAAACCAAAAACAGCAGGAACTACGAACCTGCAGCCTGTGAAAAGGAGACCCCCAAACACAGTAATATAAGCAAAATGAGAAGACAGAAAAACACACAGCAGATGAAGGAGCAAGGTAAAAGCACACCAGACCTAACAAATGAAGAAGAAATAGGCAGTCTACCTGAAAAAGAATTCAGAATAATGATAGTAAAGATGATCCAAAATCTTGGAAATAGAATAGACAAAATGCAAGAAACATTTAACAAGGATGTAGAAGAACTAAAGAGGAACCAAGCAACGATGAAAAACACAATAAATGAAATTAAAAATACTCTAGACGGGATTAATAGCAGAATAACTGAGGCAGAAGAACGGATAAATGACCTGGAAGAAAAAATAGTGGAAATAACTACTGCAGAGCAGGATAAAGAAAAAAGAATGAAAAGAACTGAGGACAGTATCAGAGACCTCTGGGACAACATTAAACGCACCAACATTCGAATTATAGGGGTCCCAGAAGAAGAAGAGAAAAAGAAAGGGACTGAGAAAATATTTGAAGAGATTATAGTAAAAACTTCCCTAATATGGGAAAGGAAATAGTTAATCAAGTCCTGGAAGCACAGAGAGTCCCATACAGGATAAATCCAAGGAGAAACACGCCAAGACACATATTAATCAAACTATCCAAAATTAAATATAAAGAAAACATATTAAAAACAGCAAGGGAAAAACAACAAATAACACACAAGGGAATCCCCATAAGGTTAACAGCTGATCTTTCAGCAGAAACTCTGCAAGCCAGAAGGGAGTGGCAGGATATACATAAAGTCATGAATGAGAAAAACCTACAGCCAAGATTACTCTACCCAGCAAGGATCTCATTCAGATGTGATGGAGAAATTAAAACCTTTACAGACAAGGAAAAGCTGAGAGAGCTCAGCACCACCAAACCAGCTTTACAACAAATGCTAAAGGAACTTCTCTAGGCAAGAAACACAAGAGAAGGAAAACACCTACAATAACAAACACAAAACATTTAAGAAAATGGGAATAGGAACATACATATCAATAATTACCTTAAATGTAAATGGATTAAATGCTCCCACCAAAAGACATAGACTGGTTGAATGGATACAAAAACAAGACCCATATATATGCTGTCTACAAGAGACCCACTTCAGACCTAGAGACACATACAGACTGAAAGTGAGGGGATGGAAAAAGATATTCCATGCAAATGGAAATCAAAAGAAAGCTGGAGTAGCAATTCTCATATCAGACAAAATAGACTTTAAAATAAAGACTATTACAAGAGACAAAGAAGGACACTACATAATGATCAAGGAATCGATCCAGGAGGAAGGTATAACAATTGTAAATATTTATGCACCCAACATAGGAGCACCTCAATACATAAGGCAAATACTAACAGCCATAAAAGGGGAAATCGACAGTAACACAATCATAGTAGGGGACTTTAACACCACACTTTCACCAATGGACACATCATCCAAAATGAAAATAAGTTAGGAAACACAAACTTTAAATGATACATTAAACAAGATGGACTTAATTGATATTTATAGGACATTCCACCCAAAAACAACAGAATACACATTTTTCTCAAGTGCTCATGGAACATTCTCCAGGATAGATCATATCTTGGGTCACAAATCAAGCCTTGGTAAATTTAAGAAAATTGAAATCGTATCAAGTATCTTTTCTGACCACAACGCTATGAGACTAGATATCAATTACAGGAAAAGATCTGTAAAAAATACAAACACATGGAGGCTACACTATACACTACTTAATAACGAAGTGATCACTGAAGAAATCAAAGGGGAAATCAAAAAATACCTAGAAACAAATGACAATGGAGACACGACGACCCAAAACCTATGGGATGTAGCAAAAGCAGTTCTAAGAGGGAAGTTTATACCAATACAAGCCTACCTCAAGAAACAGGAAACATCTCGAATAAACAACCTAACCTTGCACCTAAAGCAATTAGAGAAAGAAGAACAAAAAAACCCCAAAGCTAGCAGAAGGAAAGAAATCATAAAGATCAGATCAGAAATAAATGAAAAAGAAATGAAGGAAACAATAGCAAAAATCAATGAAACTAAAAGCTGGTTCTTTGAGAAGATAAACAAAATTGATAAACCATTAGCCAGACTCATCAAGAGAAAAAGGGAGAAGACTCAAATCAATAGAATTAGAAATGAAAAAGGAGAAGTAACCACTGACACTGCAGAAATACAAACGATCATGAGAGATTACTACAAGCAACTCTATGCCAATAAAATGGACAACTTGGAAGAAATGGACAGATTCTTAGAAATGCACAACCTACCAAGACTGAACCAGGAAGAAATAGAAAATATGAACAGACCAATCACAAGCACTGAAATTGAAACTGTGATTAAAAATCTTCCAACAAACAAAAGCCCAGGACCAGATGGCTTCACTGGCGAATTCTATCAAACATTTAGAGAAGACCTAACATTTATCCTTCTCAAACTCTTCCAAAATATTGCAGAGGAAGGAACACTCCCCAACTCATTCTATGAGGCCACCATCACCCTGATACCAAAACGAGACAAAGATGTCACAAAGAAAGAAAACTACAGGCCAATATCACTGATGAACATAGATGCCAAAATCCTCAACAAAATACTAGCAAACAGAATCCAACAGCACATTAAAAGGATTATACACCATGATCAAGTGGGGTTTATTCCAGGAATGCAAGGATTCTTCAATATACGCAAATCAATCAACGTGATACACCATATTAACAAATTGAAGGAGAAAAACCATATGATCATCTCAATAGATGCAGAGAAAGCTTTCGACAAAATTCAACACCCATTTATGATAAAAGCCCTGCAGAATGTAGGCATAGAGGGAACTTTCCTCAACATAATAAAGGCCATATATGACAAACCCACAGCCAACATCATTCTCAATGGTGAAAAACTGAAACCATTTCCACGAAGATCAGGAACAAGACAAGGTTGCCCACTCTCACCACTATTATTCAACATAGTTTTGGAAGTGTTAGCCACAGCAATCAGAGAAGAAAAAGAAATAAAAGGAATCCAAATCAGAAAAGAAGAAGTAAAGCTGTCACTGTTTCCAGATGACATGATACTATACATATAGAATCCTAAAACTGCCACCAGAAAACTCCTAGAGCTAATCAATGAATTTGGTAAAGTAGCAGGATACAAAATTAATGCACAGAAATCTCTTGCATTCCTATACACTAACAATGAAAAATCTGAAAGTGAAATTAAGAAAACACTCACGTTTACCACTGCAACAAAAAGAATAAAATATCTAGGAATAAACCTACCTAAAGAGACAAAAGACCTGTATGTAGAAAATTATAGGACACTGATGAAAGAAATTAAAGATGATACAAATAGATGGAGAGATATACCATGTTCTTGGATTGGAAGAATCAACATTGTGAAAATGACTCTACTACCCAAAGCAATCTACAGATTCAATGCAATCCCTATCAAACTACCACTGGCATTTTTCACAGAACTAGAACAAAAAATTTCACAATTTGTATGGAAACACAAAAGACCCCGAATAGCCAAAGCAATCTTGAGAACGAAAAATGGAGCTGGGGGAATCAGGCTCCCTGACTTCAGACTATATTACAAAGCTACAGTAATCAAGACAGTTTGGTACTGGCACAAAAACAGAAATATAGATCAATGGAACAGGATAGAAAGCCCAGAGATAAACCCACGCACGTATGGTCACCTTATCTTTGATAAAGGAGGCAAGCATATACAGTGGAGAAAAGACAGTCTCTTCAATAAGTGGTGCTGGGAAAATTGGACAGGTACATGTAAAAGTATGAAATTAGAACACTCCCTGACACCATACACAAAAATAAACTCAAAATGGATTAAAGACCTAAGTGTAAGATCAGACACTATCAAACTCTTAGAGGAAAACATAGGCAGAACACTCTATGACATAAATCGCAGCAAGATCCTTTATGACCCAGCTCCTAGAGAAATGGAAATAAAAACACAAGTAAACAAATGGGACCTAATGAAACTTAAAAGCTTTTGCACAGCATAGGAAACCATAAACAAGACCAAAAGACAACCATCAGAATGGGAGAAAATATTTGCAAATGAAGCAACTGAGAAAGGATTAATCTCCAAGATTTACAAGCAGCTCATGCAACTCAATAACAAAAGAACAAACAACCCAATCCAAAAATGGGCAGAAGACCTAAATAGACATTTCTGCAAAGAAGATATACAGATGGCCAACAGACACATGAAAGAATGCTCAACATCATTAATCATTAGAGAAATGCACATCAAAACTACAGTGTGGTATCATCTCACACTGGTCAGAATGGCCATCATCAAAAAATCTAGAAACAATAAATGCTGGAGAGGGTGTGGAGAAAAGGGAACACTCTTGCACTGTTGGTGGGAATGTAAATTGATACAGCCACTATGGAGAACAGTATGGAGGTTCCTTAAAAAACTAAAAATAGAACTACCATACGACCCAGCAATCCCAATACTCGGCATATACCCTGAGAAAACCATAATTCAAAAAGAGTCATGTACCAAAATGTTCATTGCAGCTCTATTTACAATAGCCAGGACATGGAAGCAACCAAAGCGTCCATCATTGGATGAATGGATAAAGAAGATGTGGCACATATATACAATGGAATATTACTCAGCCATAAAAAGAAATGAAATGGAGGTATTTGTAATGAGGTGGATGGAGTTAGAGTCTGTCATACAGAGTGAAGTAAGTCAGAAAGAGAAAAACAAATACAGTATGCTAACACATATATATGGAATCTAAGGAAAAAAAAAAAAAAGGTCATGAAGAACCTAGGGGCAAGATGGGAATAAAGACACAGACCTACTAAAGAATGGACTTGAGGATATGGGGAGGCGGAGGGGTGAGATGTGACAGGGTGAGAGAGTGTCATGGACATATATACACTACCAAATGTAAAATAGATAGCTAGTGGGAAGCAGCCGCATAGCACAGGGAGATCAGCTCAGTGCTTTGTGACCACCTAGAGGGGTGGGATAGGGAGGGTGGGAGGGAGGGAGATGCAAGAGGGAAGAGATATGGGAACATATGTATATGTATAACTGATTCACTTTGTTTTAAAGCAGAAACTAACACACCATTGTAAAGCAATTATACTTCAATAAAGATGTTAAAAAATAAAAAAATAAAAATAAAATAATAATAAAATAAAGTAACATTTAAATATGTAACATTTATTTTTTTCAATGACAGTTGTTAATGGCAGTACTTTTTTATTATAGGAAGGAAGGAAATTATATTTATTACCATAAAAATGAATCAGTATTTTGCACTATCTGTTATAATAAAAATGTAGTAGAGTTTTAATACTGTGATATATTAATTTATTTGTAGTGGAATACCTCACTAAGGATAACAATTCACTACAATACTAAAAATATTATGTAAGTTAGAATAATTTGCCTATAGTGGAATATATATAAATGAATTGAACAAAGATATTTAACTCTCACTCCACATAGCTTTTTCCAGGCTCCAGACATAGTTTAATTTGTGTCTTATACCTCTATATAAATGGCTATGACATTTTTTTTGGCACTTGGGCAAATCACTTAAGCTCTTTGTGCATTAATTTTCTCACCTATGGGATAGATATAATAAGACTACCTTACACAAAAGAAACACTTAGAATAGCACCTGGCACAGAGCAAAGGCTTGTCAAATAAAATACATAAATAAAGCATTAGTGTCTATGAAGATAACTAGATTCCCAGGAATTCTCTATTATAAAAGGTCTGGGTATCAAAAGAAAATAAAAGTAATTAAAGCATTTTACGCCATGTAGAAAAATGTGTTTGGCTTTTCAGAATCTGTGTGTCTTTTTAATTTTGGCCGTATTCTCAAGTAATGACTTAAAGGTAGATGGATATTTTCAGATAACTATACTTCATTATCCATTAATGAAGTAATTGTCAGCGAGATGGAAAACATACGGCACAGTATAAAGAATGTGAAGTATTCTTCAAGGAAAGCATATGCACTATCTGCAGCAAAGTTTGTCAGTCCCTTATATAATGTCATTTACTTTATCTGGATGGCCAATATGGGAAGTTGGATGTTGGTACCAAAAATAAAAGGAATAGGCTTTAATATAATAAGGAATAAAATATTGCCATTATCTTCATATATTTTCCTGACTGCATTGCTTGTTCTTTCGTTTTATGGAGTACCTTAAGGCATATTTCTTATCAGATCATATTAACCATGCCTTTGGACAATAAAATAGAGAAAATATAAAGTAGGTGGTCAGATTTCTTTGGTTTGTCATGTCTACTGTCTTAGAATATGAGTTTTATATAAGTTATAGTGTCATTTTTAGTGTAGCATTGAAGGGGCAATATTTAACAGGAATATTTAACAGGAAAATAAAATGTAGAAATAGACCTCTCTAAAGACATAAGTAGACAATCTGACTTGGTCCCATAAATCTAGGAAATTTACTCTGCATTTCCAAATTTGTAACAGTGCATCCTTTTTATTGTAGGTTAACTTTATTTTCAAAATAGCACTGTTTACTCATACCAATGAATATTTAAGTGATGAATGAAGTTTTAAAAGCTATTTATGTCTGAAATAATACCTGGCTGATAATTAATGCAGGTATTTTATTCAATGCAGGTTATGCCAGGCATTTTTTGAAGTGATTATTTGGCTTGTAGTGAAGTGTTTCTTATCTGGATATGTCCCTCAATGCACATGAGTGGACCTCCACTGAGCGAGTTTACACACATGATTTCGCTTTCCCATATCAATGGTTGATAGGTCAAGGGGAAAATAAATGTGTGATTCAAGTTTGGTCAATCATATGCTCTGTCCCAGAATTTTAAAACATGAAAAAGAGAAACATAACCCAAGAGGGCTTGAATCTAAATCTTATTATTGAGAGCCCTCTCAAGAGGAGATCCATGGACATTCTTGTTTCTCAGGTCCCAGAATCTTCCCTGGTACTTGTCCTTCTGAAGGTTTAGCTTTCAACTCTTCCTTTGATTCTGTAAATTATGCTATTTTTACTCAAAAAGTTATATTTTTATACTTAAAATGTCCAGACTTAGTTTTGCTGTTTACAACTAAAATAACTTTGATTAATACACAAGTTTAAAAGAAATTGCTAGATGATGTCTACGAGTTAAAAGCTAATCAATGAGAAACTGGTATACGATATGAAGCGATATTAACTGGGATTTTTAAAAACATGAATATTTTCAACCATAATACTTTAAAATTTTCCATTAAAGCATGGACTGATTCATAAGATTGGTTTGTTGGAATAACACATACAGAAATATCTGGTAGGAGTCAGAAATAAAAGAAGTAATTAACAGTTACTCATATACACACATGTATCTATTCATGCCTCTGTGTATTAGTGTGTATTATATTAACCTCCTTTGATTCTACTTTGGAACATTTTTTCAATTTCTTTTCTTGAATATGTTTGTTGTAGTCAACATAATGGCCTTCCAAAGATGTCCATGGAATCTGTGAATATGTTGCATTATATGGAATAATGGCATTTTAAAATATGATTATGATTATGAACCTAAGGCAGGGAGATTATCCTGTATTATCTGGATTGGTCCAACCTAACTTCATGCACTCTTAAACATGTGGAGAACTTTCTTAGGTTTGATAGAGAAGAGTTGAAGCATAAGTCCCCAAACAGCAAGGGAAGGAGAACTCTTTTTTTGAGGGAAAAAGAAAGTTTGGAGGACTATAGTAAACAATGAGTCCATGGTTTTTCTTTGGCTGAGTCCCTGCCAGGAAAGAAGAGGAGAAGAAGTTAACGAAAAGACTTCATAGGAGGTGAGGTGGTTGACTGAGAAATGTTGAGTGTGATGAGAACTCAGGAGAGTGTCTACTGCATAAGGTACTAAAATGGTTAAATGGGAACACAATAATTTTCTTGGTGGCTTTGACCAAAAGGGCAATGGCAGTAAAAGCTCTAAGGCAAGGGTGGTATCCTCACGCCACAGAGTCCAATTGATGACTACAGTACCCTGTGGGTCAATGGTGTTCCCTGTGTTTTGGGGTGAGTACCCAAGGGCATTCCCTTCCTTTTCATATAAAAAAGGTAAAAGGGAATCTGATAATTGGGATGCCCAAGGGCAGATGGGTTCATCAAAATCTCCTTTAAAGCCTTAAAGCTATGTCATCTAGTTCCTTCCAAAAAATTGGGTTGGGGTTGTTATTATTTAGTAAAATATACAGACGTTTGGCCATAAAAGAGAAATTTGGAATCCAATTTCAGCAATAACCAACTAATCCAAGAAATTCGCAGTTACCACTAAGTTTTGGGTTTTGGAAATTTAGGACATTATGAGGTCTACATGGCCCTAGATCTAGCTCTTGTTCTGATATCAAGATGCCTTACATACTGAATCTGGGTTTGGGCAAACCGCAATTTTTCTTTCATAACCTTATATTCCTTTAATGCTGAAAGCTTTACCAAATGGATGCTGTCTTGTGAGGAGGTTTGACTATTTTCCCTTGGTTTATTTCTCTGAATGATTGTTAGGACCTGTTACAAGATTAAAATTTATCCCTTTGTTATATGTGTTGCAAGTCTTCTAGTTTCCTTGATACTCTTATACATCATTCATGGTGTTTTTTTTTTTTTTTTTTTTTACTATATAACAATTTGTTATTTATATGCAGGTAAATTTATCCATTTTTTGTCTCATAACTTTTAAATTTGCATTTTTCTGAGAAAGACCAGTTCTATAAAAAGTGTTTATAAAACAATCCATTGTTTCCTCTATGAATAAGCAGTAAAACATTTATTATATATGAATTTCAGTATATTTGTAGACTCTATTCTGCAGAACAATTTATTTATTTAAATATATTGCATTATTTTAATTAAATTGTATATACAAGTTTTAATGTGTTGATAGTGGGGTCTCTTCTAATTTTAGTACATTTTTTGCCATTATTTCAAATGTATTTTTTTACACAGGAAAATTAAAATCTGCTTTTGAAGCTTAGAAATGCTATAGAATTTTTCATTCTTATTGAGCTAAATGTGTAGATTATCCACTATGCTACACTGACAAGTTTGTATGATAGGACTTTTTGGTTTGCTTTGTTTTTGTTCTCTTCTGATAATTCTATTTTTTTAGTGTGTTTCAAAATAAGCTATCTGAACATTTTTTTTTTCAGAATCTTTGAGGTTTTCTGTGTCTTAAAAATTGTAAAATTATTGTGCCCATTCAGTGGGCCCTTAAGAAATAGATAATTTAGGAGAACGTGAATCTCTATAATTCTGATAATTCAAGGGCATGGTATACCTTTCCTTTATTTAAGTTTACCTGATAGACTTTAATGAATGTTTTAAAATATGATGTTTGTTTTTCTTATTTCTGTTTAGACCTTCTGTTCATTCATTTCTCATTATTATTTAGGTTTAAATACAATGAGTTATCCCTGAGCCTTGCTGTATGTAGGTCTATGAATAGGAGAAATGATGGCAGTGTTCCAGGCTGGTAGGTACTCTCCCTGCATACCTGAAAGAAACATGATTGAATGCTCAAAAATTGACTTTCAGACTCCCTGTTCACTGGTTTACAGACATCAGGAACTTTGGATCACAATTCAGTCTCTCTCACTTCTGTAACTCCTGCAATAGTGTGTTGTCTGTGTGCTTTCTTATTCAACTCCCTGTCCTCTGCTATAGGTAACAGCATCCATAAAAGCCCCTATGGTCAGCGTGAGTATCCTGCCCTGTTGCCCCCAACAAGACCGCTGCCTACCACTGATCTACCTCCATTTGTAGATCTTTATGCTCTAGAGGCTTCCTCTGGGATCTGTAGCCAGATCTCTATTGGATATTTTACAAGTGCCTATTTCTCACAATAAGGAGTTCACATATTACTACTGGCATTTGGAAATGAGTAAATTAATAGTCAAAAACATTAAACCACTTACCTAAATCTACACAAGTAGTAAATGAAAGAATCATTATTTAAACACAAGGTGTGTTCACAAGAGAAATATTCTTTATTTCCCCCCCTTATTTCTTTCATTTTCTCCTTTGTATCTCACACAATGACTATTACAATTAATTTCATATGGAGGGTACCTAATGAAATCTATAATTAAAAAAAGAGATCACTTTTTATTACATAATTAAATCTTAATAATGGTAACATTTTCTAAACATCTTTCTATTTTGAGAGGAAATTTGTGCTAATGCATTTCACAAAGACTTTTGCCTGGTCCTCTGTGAATATAGCAGCTCCCAAAAGTCCAGAACCCAAATCACTGGGAAGGAAGTCTTTTTCATGAGAAATGTCATTTTCAGGGTATACAGATGGTGAGGAAATCCAGTTAAAGCCTGTCAGGATTCTGACTTAAGATTTGCTGAGTCTGGCTGAAGAATGTATGCTTGAAAAACAGCAGTCTCCTGGTAGATGCCTGAGTAAAGTAGCAGTACAGATTTCTGCAGTATCAACCCATTGACTTCAGTCCCCTGATACGCCTCAGAATTTTGGATATTTTACAGCTGCTTGATTTCAGAATAAAAGACAATTTCTCACCTGTATGGTTTAATCCTTTGGAAAAGAGAGCATAATCATTTAGATGGCAAATAGGCCAGTTAGCACAACTGACCAGCTGTACCAACTGTGGTTATGTAAATAAATCAGGAAGACATTCATGTGATTCATTGCTGTCTGCTTTTTCTGTGCACAGTAAAAGCAAGAAACAAATATTGATTTTACTAAGAATAAAATCAATTGGAACAGAACCAATAGTTTGATATCAACTGCAAATTCTCAACCACCCTGTTGAGAATCAACACTTACATTTAAAAGCACAATACAAATAGAAATTCTAACATATATATTTAATGACTATGCCTGAATTTTAAAATATTTACATTTTAAAATGTAAATTCATTTTTTAAAATAAGGGAAAGTAAAATTAACTGTTGTGTTCTGTCATTTCTGAACTGCCATGTAATTTAGACCTTTATATCATGAATACGTGTTATCATTCTTCATGCTAACAAAGAAGGTGGGAGTATATTTATCTTTTTTTAATCACTTTTTAATTATATTTGGCATTATATATGAGCATTGATTGCGTGGACTTATTCCTAACAGTATCAATTTAGAATGAACCTGTTGTGGAAATATTCAGTTGACCTTTACATTGAATTTGAACTCAACATATGCATCTAAGAATCACCATGATTTAATGCATTATTTAAAATATATAATCCAAAAAGTATTTATGACAAGTAAAATGAAAATTTTAAGTTTACTAATCTTTGTGAACATACATTAGCAATTTGGTTTATTTAGTAGAGTTTCACAATATAGGATCTTAAAAATAGTTCCTGGAGCAATTGAATTACCAAGAATTTGGTTTATTTTGGATAAAAACTGCATATATTCCATGTATAGCCATGGAAAATTATTCAGGTTAAGACAGTGTTAATATTTGCAATTCATTGCTATTACTATGCGTGCACAGTGCGTTCATTCAACAATCAAGGAGATTATAGTCAGTAAAAGAAGGTACATATAAGAGGCTAATCCTTAAGATTTTCAATAATAGTATACGGATATATTAAGGTGTTATATTTTTCTGAATTCACATAATAATGGGAGATTAGGGTTCAGAAAATGTACATTATTTACTTTCAGGGGAAAGAAAAGAATGGCTGATGATAGAGAGGCCATATTTTTTATGCTATGAGAGTCACAGGTAATTTTTAACTTGTTACAAAATTTTTTTTTTTGGCCACACCACATGGCTTGTGGTATCTTAGTTCCCTGACCGGGGATTGAACCCGGGCCCACGGCAGTAAAAGCACTGTCTTAACCACTGGACCAATAGGGAATTCCCTGTTACAAAATATTAAAGTCTACTTACATTACATAGATTTTTTTTTTGCTGTAAATTAAACAGTGAAATTAATGCATTTGCATGTATAATACTAAATCTTTAGACAGATATTCAAAAAATTTCCTCTAAAACTTCTAGCTATACTTTGAGCAAATGTGTAAAATTGTCAAATATAGATGTTAAATAAAATGCATTTCCTAATATTAAAAAAATCATTTAATACAATTTCATTAACCAGATTATTGTCTATTGAGACTTTCAATTTATTTATACTCTCTCAAACATATTTCTCCTTCCAAATCATAAAAAATATATGTGAAAGAATATAAGACTGGCAAAAGGGGAAGTCATGATTTGTAAAGGAGCTCACACAGAAAGATTTTGTTCTCCTATGAAACAAAATCTGAGGAAGAAACAGAAGGAAGAAGACTAAAGTAAAAGTGTGCTTTCTATTGTTAGGAAGGCATTTTACCTTATTGGAGTAGGGGAGCGACTTCCATTTGGAGGCCTTACCTAGGATGATCTACCAGATATTCTTGATCCCAGAAAATGACAGCATTTTCACAAGGTGTGCAAGGATAAGGGATCTCTAATGCAGAGATTTCAGAGCCCAGGTGCTCTCCCTGAGGAAGAAAACAAAGAATATAAATAATATAATCATGGATATATTTCTCCTGAATTGAAGACTTGAATTGCTATTTGAAAATATTTCCTTGAAATAAAAGATTCAAATTGCAAGGGAAAAATAATAATACCTGTAACTGAAATTACCAAAGTATTTTGGCAACATCTAGGATTTGGGCGTTGGATTGAGGAGAAAAATAAAAACATTATAAAGATTTTCGAGCATTGGCAGTTGAGTGACTAAACATCTATACAGTGTTATATTCTGGGTAGGGAAATCATGACACCATGGAGTGCTTTTGTTGTAAGATAGAGGTGATATATATAGATATGGTGAAAACATACTAAAATGATCATTGACATTGAAAATGTGAGAAAAAATAAAAAGAGTTGACAAATGGAAAAGCTTAAAAGAACCTTCCAGCCTAACTGGAGTAAAGGTGAGGATGAATAAAACTAAAATCAGCAAAAATAAGTAAAAGGTAACAGAGAATGCAACAAAGTAAAAATTAATTTTTAAAATCAACTAATATGAAAGGAGTAAAAATACATATGTACACATGTATTACATACATGCACATATACTTATATATGTATGCAAAAATAAATTCATTTTTAAAAACCGATTTTAATGTTAGGTTAAAATCAACTTTTCTACACATTATATACAGGAAAATCTCCTAAAACATAACATTAAATGTTGAAAACACATAATAGATATTCAGGCAAATTCAAGAAAAAAGTAAGCAAGAATGGCAATATTGATATCACTTTCAGAATCCAATTTATTTAGTAGAGAAAAATAATTGGAGAGAGAAAATTTGAATAATTCAGTTAACATACAGAAATGAATAGACATATTAATAAAGTTGCATTCTATAAATGGAAATATATTTTATTTATTTTTATTGAACTATAGTTGATTTATAATGTGTTAATTTCTGCTGTACAGAGAAGTGACTCAGTTATACATATATATACATTCTTCTTTATATTCTTTTCCATTATGGCTTATCCCAGGATATTGAATATAGTCCCCTGTGCTATACAGTAGGACCTTGTTGTTTATCCATTCTATATGTAATAGTTTGCATCTATTAACCCCAGACTCCCAGTTCATTCCTTCCCCTCGCCCCCTCCCAAATATACTTTACATGAAAAAGATAAATTAAAAAACTTCTGGAGTGTCCTAAAACAAGTGATGCCTCAAGCGGATCAAACATAAGCAGATATTTACTATCTGCTCAATATAATTAGTATATCCAAGATATGCTATATTTCATTTATTTCAAAATACCCTTCATTGAAACCCTTATTTTATGTATTTCCAAGGAATAAAAGAATGCCGCCAATGACACTTACACAATGTTTTGCTTTCATTTAAAATGTTTTATCCTATCTTTATTGAAAACTATATTTTAGCTTCATACGGTTATATTTTATAAATACCACTAGGTGATGTATGCATAAATGTAAAAATATAACATAAATCGGTAAGTCTCTTCTACCCTTTCTCATTTGTGGACTTTGATATCTTTATCTTCTAGAGTTTTGCATGTCATTACTTGTAAATTAATGTCTGTAAAATATCTTCTCATATTAACCTTAAAAGCACGCGAAGTAAAGAAATTACAGATAAATAATAATGCTTTATCAAAGTTTATCAATCGGTTGACATACCCTTACCCAACTGAAAATATGACAATTAATACTTCCCAGCTATGAAGCTGAGATCTAACGAATACCTGATAGCCATCATTTTTTGGTTAATAGAGTATCTGGACTTTTAGATCAAATGGTTTAATGGGACATGTTCTTTCTTTTTCCTATAGGAAATCTATATGAAATACTTTTATAAGAATGATTTCTTCTTGTTTTCCATCTTATTCATAAACTTAACTAACAAGGCAAACAATAGTGTGTAGAGGGAAAAGAGAAGTTTGGGCTAATAAAAAGGGTGAACCAATGGGTAACAATGTGTTCTTAAGGAATAATTACTTACTAAGGTAAATATAGTAGCAGTTTTAAATGCTTGAAAGTACAAATTGTTTTGTAAATGAGTTTTGTACATTAAAATTATCTCCTTAAAATGTGCTTCAGATTTTATTTCTGCTTATGTCTTTAAATTATGTGCTTCCCTACTCCCTGATTACTTGAGTCTAGAATCACTTCTACTATTTAAATACAATCTTTTCCCCTGTCTTTTCTTGTTAAAACTCAGTTGGGTGTTTTCCCTTCCTTCTGATGACTTAGTGCTCAAAACAAAACAAAACAAAGTTCTGAATGGAATTGTTTCCAAACTTCCAAGGGACTTCAAAATATGCATGAAAAGTAAGTATCTTATTGCAAGTATTTCCATTGTTTCATGAATATTTCACTTTCTTTCTCTAGTCCATAACCAGGGGCATATTTTTATTTACATTTCACTTAGTTGCCATGTTTGCAATCTATTGCATGATATTATTGCATATAGCAAAAATGTGAAAATATCAGCAGAAAAAATGTTAGAAAATTTTATCTCTAAAATGAAATATTGTAAATTATAGGTAAATATACACTGTTTTTCTTTAATTCTCAAAACTGGGTAAGCATGTTGCCAAGACCTTTAAACTGTTTCAGTTTAATGGAAATCATAGTATAAATGCATTTTGTAAAATTTATTAAATTATTTATTTTACATACCATTTTTATTAATTGTTATTTTAATTAAATATATATTAATTTGAATTAACTATGTTGAATAGGAAAGGGACAAAATTGTTTCTGCCCTTTTGCTCTTCCTTCATTATCTATATTGTCAGAATGGCTCATCATATCAACTGGTATTCCAATTGACAAGAAATGGTTCAAAGTAATGAAAAGATATGCTTTAATAGTACAAACCAGAATCACAAACATCACTTTTGGCCAATATTTCATTTGCCAACACTTAGTCACATGGCCACACTCAGCTGGAGGGAAGGTTGTGAATTTACTCTTGTTGGATGGTCACGTGAGCAATGCGGAATGAACACAGTGGATCAACTAGCCATCTTCACCACACCAACTTATTTAGCATGTGTCGGCCTTCATTGTTCTTTTGAGTAATGTATAACAGCAATATATAAAGTTTTTTTCTTACTGTTTTAGCTCCATATTTTCAGGTAGAAGTCATTATATTTTATGTTTAAAAATACTCTATAATTCATATAAGATGGCCTATGAATATGATACATTAGTCTATAAATTAGAAAGAAAGCTTTAATTATTATTTAAGTACACCAGTAATTCCATTTTCTGCTTTTATGCTTTCATTGAGCTTCTTTATTAGATGGCACAAAACTCTTCACAGTTCAAAATGCACCTTTCTTTTCAGAATATCTTTCCTTCTGGAATGTAATAATATGCAAAAATTCAGAATTACGTATTATGTCATTTGCTTACTCTTACTTAAAAGAAGCAAATGGAAGTTACTAAAAGGAAGTTTTTCAACTTCTCATTTTTTTAATGGTAAAAGATACTTAAAAACTATTAGCTTTAATCTCTTGGTCAAGAACTAAATACCTTTTCATTACCTAGACCCTTTAGCCCTGTTCTAGGACTCATTAAATGCCAAAAGAGAAAAAGAACATTTTAATCAGAGATAAACATCAATTTAAAATGTTTTAAGTTGCCCCAGTCTTAATATCTATATCTACTTAACTCTATACACATATACACACATATACATACTTATATATAACAGAGTATTCATACATGTGTGTATTTTGTGTAGACACATACATACACAAAACAATCCATCAAGAGGCTTGGGCACACAGCCAATTTAATATACACTAACAAACAACCCCAGGAGTCTCTGCGAGCAAACAATTGAGACAGGTTAGTTTAGAAAGAGGGTTTATTACATTCAATTTAATGAATAACTGATACCTATTCTTCTAGAAAGAAAGGGTTTTTATACTGAAATATGGATTAAAGCTTATGATTCTTTTCTTGTAAAGCAACCCATATTTCTCTAAAACTGTACCCCAAGAAGAAAATTGTGGAAAGTCCACAGTCTCCAAGAGGGTATACGTTCTATCACCCATTCCATGTGAAGAGTGACAAAGAAAAGGCTCTCAGAAAGCAGAACCAGGGCCCAGAGAGAACAGTAGACAGCTCTTCCCAGAGTGTTTGAAGGTCCCAGAACCTCAGAAAAGTTGCTGATGGAGAAGGCTGCACATTACACAGAGATATAGACCTGGATGCAGAACCTGGATGAAACTTTAGGTTTGCCTTGTTTGAGAACTGGCTGAGTATATTCTTTTAATAAGAAGAAGAATGAACACAGATGTCTAGAAAACTAAAGGAGCAGACCATGGCAGAGAATATAGTTGTATTTTCAAACATATATTCTCAATATACTTTTTAGTAAAAGAACCTCAGTTTTATTTAAGGAATAAATACATGCAGGAAGACAATATCATCCCTTTAAATTTTTTGGATGATGGTGATTATTCTAGGAAAATCATGCGTGAAAACTTAGGACTATGTTTGTGCTTGATTTTAATGTAATGTGCTGTACCATTGAATCATACTGCTTTTTAAAAATTCAGTGTATCTTCAGAGTGAAATATTTCTATCCTTTTTCATTATTATTGATGAGAAAGCATATTCTTAAGCTCGGAGGGTTTTTTGGCTTTTTTCTTTTTTTTTTTTCCGTGTGATTTGTTACCTTAGAAAGACTTATCATTGCCATTAAGAAACAAAACACAATTATTGTGTCATATTAAAATATTAACTAGCTAGCAACAGTTTAATCCCTTTCCTTCCCTCTTTGCCATATCTCCCTTGAAATACTCATAAAATCACATAAGTAACACTAGGTGACCACATTAGAGAAGTCAGGTATCAATCAACTATTTCCAGAAACATAGAGAAATTACCATTAATGAAAGATTGAATGGATTGATAAAGTCAAACAACAAGGCTAAAGTAGAAAATAATTGATAGTCACACTGTCCCATACTCCCACATACCATGCACTGCATTTGTCTAGTCTAGAGAAATTGTTAGGCAAAAAACCTATATCTACCAAACAAGCAAAATGAGTATCTCTTATTTTATATGTTTGAGAAAATGAAATACTGAAAAATAAAGAAGTGGGAAAAACCCCCACAGGAATGAGTCTTAGGTGACTGTGTATATTATCACAGTGGAGATGAAATAATATCTAAGGAAGCAATGCTTATATGTTTTATTTTTGTTATTACTGTTGTTCAGTTTTGTTTTCATTTTTATGTGCCCATTTTATTGTGGTAAATATAATAGAGCACTCCTAGAAAAACACTCTTAGACACAACTTCAGTTCCAGGAAAAGCAGGAGAAATAAAAACAAAAATCCCCTCCAATACAAGAAACTCACAAGATATATCCCTAATAGATTTGCCTAGGGGTGATGCCTGATTAAGATGCAAATTCTTACTCTAACCAAATGTATACTGAAGATGAGGAGAGAGGATTTTCTTCCCTCTCTATTGGCAAATCCCAGGATAAAAGTCTTCTCATTCATACCTGCTTTTTAAAAATATTTTACAGCATGAGAATAGTAGGGAAGATGTCAGAGAAAACTTCACTTTCAAAAGTGATTTACCAGGAGAGACCAAAGCAAACTTTAGAAAGTAACTATTTTGTTGTTTTTGAAATTACGTCATATTTTTATATCTGTGGTATTCTTTTATAATTGTAATGTATCTAAAAATATTCCTAGTCATGTTTGTTGCTCTCTGTTTTGTGTATACATACAATACTTATTAGAGAAATTCTTGTGGACTAATTTTCAAAAATAAAACAAGAGGTAGGGGCAAGATGGCGGAAGAGTAAGACACGGAGATCACCTTCCTTCCCACAGATACAGTAGAAATACATCCACACGTGGAACTGCTCCTACAGAACACCCACTGAACGCTGGCAGAAGACGTCAGACCTCCCAAAAGGCAAGAAACTACCCCCGTACTTGGGTAGGGCAAAAGAAAAAAGAAATAACAGAGACAAAATAGGGACGGGACCTTCGCCAGTGGGAGGGAGCCGTGAAGGAGGAAAGGTTTCCACACACTAGGAAGCCCCTTCGTGGGCAGAGACTGCGGGTGGCGGAGGGGGGAAGCTTTGGAGCCACGGAGGAGAGCGCAGCCACAGGGGTGCGGAGGGCAAAGCGGAGAGATTCCCGCACAGAGGATCGGTGCCGAGCAGCACTCACCAGCCTGAGAGGCTTGTCTGCTCAGCCGCCGGGGCGGGCGGGGGCTGGGAGCTGAGGCTCGGGCTTCGGTGCTAGCCGGGAGGGAGTCCGGGAAAAAGTCTGCAGCAGCCGAAGAGGCAAGAGACTTTTTCTTACCTCTTTGTTTCGCGGCGCGCAAGGAGAGGGGATTCAGAGCGCCGCCTAAACAAGCTCCAGAGGTGGACGCGAGCCGCGGCTATCAGCGCGGATCCCACAGCAACAGGGGCGCAGAGGGAAAAACGGAGAGATTCCCGCACAGAGGCTCAGCGCCGAGCAGCACTCACCAGCCCGAGAGGCTTGTCTGCTCACCTGCCGAGGCGGGCGGGGGCTGGGAGCCGAGGCGCGGGCTTCGGTTGGATCGCAGGGAGAGGACTGGGGCTGGCGGCGTGACACAGCCTGAGGGGGGCTAGTGCGCCACAGCTAGCCGGGAGGGAGCCCGAGAGGAGGTCTGCAGCCGCCGAAGAGGCAAGAGACTTTTTCTTGCCTCTTTGTTTCGCTGCGCGCAAGGAGAGGGGATTCAGAGCGTCGCGTAGATGAACTCCAGAGGCGGGCGCGAGCCGCGGCTAACAGCGCGGACCCCAGAGACTGGTAGGAGACGCTAAGGCTGCTGCTGCCGCCAAAAAGAAGCCTGTGTGCGAGCACACGTCACTCTCCACACCGCCACTCCCAGGAGCCGGTGCAGCCCGCCACTGCCAGGCTCCCGTGATCCAGGGAAAACTTCCCCGGGGGAATGCACGGCGCGCCTCAGGCTGCTGCAACGTCACGCCGGCCTCTGCCTCTGCAGGCTCGCCCCGCCTCCTCCGTACCGCTCCCTCCCCGCAGGCTGAGTGAGCCAGAGCCTCCGAAGCAGCTGCTCCTTTAACCCCGTTCTGTCTGGGCAGGGAACGGACGCCCTCAGGCGATGTACATGCAGAGGCGGGTCCAAATCCAAAGCTGAACCCTGGGAGCTGTACGAACAAAGAGGAGAAAGGGAAATCTCTCCCAGCAGCCTCAGAAGCAGCAGATTAAAGCTCCACAAACAACTTGATGTGCCTGCATCTGCTGAATACCTGAATAGACAACGAATCATCCCAAATTCAAGAGGTGGACTTTAGGAGCAGGATATATTAATTTTTCCCCTTTTCCTTTTTTTGTGAGTGTATATGTGTATGCTTCTGGGTGAGATTTTGTCTGTATAGCTTTGCTTTCACCATTAGTCCTAGGGTTAGGTCCGTCCATTTTTTTTTTTTTTTTTTTTTTTACTTAAAAAATTTCTTTTCCTAATATATGTTTTCTTAATAATTTTTTCCATATTTTCTATTTTTAGAAATTAAAAAATTTTTTAATAAGTTTTTTCATATTTTTTATTTTAAAAAATTAAAAATTTTTTTCTTAATAAATTTTTTTCTTATTAATTTTTTTCTTATTTTTTACTATAAAAAATTAATAAATCTATTTTTAAAAATTAAAAAAAAAATTTCTGAATACATTTACTCAA
This sequence comes from Balaenoptera physalus, assembly GCF_965194825.1. Taxonomy (NCBI): domain Eukaryota; kingdom Metazoa; phylum Chordata; class Mammalia; order Artiodactyla; family Balaenopteridae; genus Balaenoptera; species Balaenoptera physalus. Next base: position 58,253,668 of record NC_138883.1, on the reverse strand, counting down.
TCATTGTTTTTCTTATTTTTTTTTATAATAGCTTTATTTTATTTTATTTTATCCTCTTTCTTTCTTTCTATTGTTTTCTCCCCTATATTCTGAGCTGTGTGGATGAAAGGCTCTTGGTGCTCCAGCCAGGCATCAGGGCTGTGCCTCTGAGGTGGGAGAGCCAACTTCAGGACACTGGTCCACAAGAGACCTACCAGCTCCACATAATACCAAACGGCGAAAATCTCTCAGAGATCTCCATCTCAACATCAAGACCCGGCTTCACTCAATGACCAGCAAGCTACAGTGCTGGACACCCTATGCCAAACAACTAGCAAGACAGGAATACAGCCCCATCCATTAGCAGAGAGGGTGCCTAAAATCATAAGGCCACAGACACCCCAAAACACACCACCAGACGTGGACGTGCCCAACAGAAAGACAAGATCCAACCTCATCCACCAGAACACAGGCACTAGTCTCCTCCACCAGGAAGCCTACACAACCCACTGAACGAACCTTACCCACTGGGGACAGATACCAAAAACAATGGGAACTACGAACCTGCAGCCTGTGAAAAGGAGACCCCAAACACAGTAAGATAAGCAAAATGAGATGACAGAAAAACACACAGCAGATGAAGGAGCAGGGTCAGAACACACCAGACCTAACAAATGAAGAGGAAATAGGTAGTCTACCTGAAAAAGAATTCAGAATAATGATAGTAAGGATGATCCAAAATCTTGGAAATAGAATAGACAAAATGCAAGAAACATTTGACAAGGACATAGAAGAACTAAAGAGGAACCAAGCAATGATGAAAATCACAATAAATGAAATTAAAAATACTCTAGATGGGATCAATAGCAGAATAACTGAGGCAGAAGAAAGGATAAGTGACCTGGAAGATAAAATGGTGGAAATAACTACTGCAGAGCAGGATAAAGAAAAAAGAATGAAAAGAACTGAGGACAGTCTCAGAGACCTCTGGGACAACATTAAACGCAACAACATTCGAATTATAGGGGTCCCAGAAGAAGAAGAGAAAAAGAAAGGGACTGAGAAGATATTTGAAGAGATTATAGTTGAAAACTTCCCTAATATGGGAAAGGAAATAGTTAATCAAGTCCTGGAAGCACAGAGAGTCCCATACAGGATAAACCCAAGGAGAAACACGCCAAAACACATATTAATCAAACTGTCAAAAATTAAATATAAAGAAAACATATTAAAAGCAGCAAGAGAAAAACAACAAATAACACACAAGGGAATCCCCATAAGGTTAACATCTGATCTTTCAGCAGAAACTCTGCAAGCCAGAAGGGAGTGGCAGGATATACTTAAAGTGATGAAGGAGAAAAACCTACAACCAAGATTACTCTACCCAGCAAGGATCTCATTCAGATGTGATGGAGAAATTAAAATCTTTACTGACAAGCAAAAGCTGAGAGAGTTCAGCACCACCAAACCAGCTTTACAACAAATGCTAAAGGAACTTCTCTAGGCAAGAAACACAAGAGAAGGAAAACACCTACAATAACAAACCCAAAACATTTAAGAAAATGGGAATAGGAACATACATATTGATAATTACCTTGAATGTAAATGGATTAAATGCTCCCACCAAAAGACACAGACTGGCTGAATGGATACAAAAACAAGACCCATATATATGCTGTCTACAAGAGACCCACTTCAGACCTAGAGATACATACAGACTGAAAGTGAGGGGATGGAAAAAGATATTCCATGCAAATGGAAATCAAAAGAAAGCTGGAGTAGCAATTCTCATATCAGACAAAATAGACTTTAAAATAAAGAATATTATAAGAGACAAAGAAGGACACTACATAATGATCAAGGGATCGATCCAAGAGGAAGGTATAACAATTGTAAATATTTATGCACCCAACATAGGAGCACCTCAATACATAAGGCAAATACTAACAGCCATAAAAGGGGAAATCGACAGTAACACAATCATAGTAGGGGACTTTAACACCCCACTTTCACCAATGGACAGATCATCCAAAATGAAAATAAATAAGGAAACACAAGCTTTAAATGATACATTAAACAAGATGGACTTAATTGATATTTATAGGACATTCCACTCAAAAACAACAGAATACACATTTTTCTCAAGTGCTCATGGAACATTCTCCAGGATAGATCATATCTTGGGTCACAAATCAAGCCTTGGTAAATTTAAGAAAATTGAAATCGTATCAAGTATCTTTTCCGACCACAACGCTATGAGACTAGATATCAATTACAGGAAAAGATGTGTAAAAAATACAAACACATGGAGGTTACACAATACACTACTTAATAACGAAGTGATCACTGAAAAAATCAAAGGGGAAATCAAAAAATACCTAGAAAAAAATGACAATGGAGATACGACGACCCAAAACCTATGGGACGCAGCAAAAGCAGTGCTAAGAGGGAAGTTTACAGCAATACAAGCCTACCTCAAGAAACAAGAAACATCTCGAATAAACAACCTAACCTTGCACCTAAAGCAATTAGAGAAAGAAGAGCAAAAAAACCCCAAAGCTAGCAGAAGGAAAGAAATCATAAAGATCAGGTCAGAAATAAATGAAAAAGAAATGAAGGAAACAATAGCAAAAATCAATGAAACTAAAAGCTGGTTCTTTGAGAAGATAAACAACATTGATAAACCATTAGCCAGACTCATCAAGAGAAAAAGGTAGAAGACTCAAATCAATAGAATTAGAAATGAAAAAGGAGAAGTAACCACTGACACTGCAGAAATACAAAAGATCATGAGAGATTACTACAAGCAACTCTATGCCAATAAAATGGACAACCTGGAAGAAATGGACAGATTCTTAGAAAGGCACAAACTGCCGAGACTGAACCAGGAATAAATAGAAAATATGAACAGACCAATCACAAGCACTGAAATTGAAACTGTGATTAAAAACCTTCCAACAAACAAGAGACCAGGACCAGATGGCTTCACAGGTGAATTCTATCAAACATTTAGAGAAGAGCTAACATCTATCCTTCTCAAACTCTTCCAAAATATTGCAGAGGGAGGAACACTCCCCAACTCATTCTACGAGGCCACCATCACCCTGATACCAAAACCAGACAAAGATGTCACAAAGAAAGAAAACTACAGGCCAATATCTCTGATGAACATAGATGCAAAAATCCTCAACAAAATACTAGCAAACAGAATCCAACAGCACATTAAAAGGACCATACACCATGATTAAGTGGGGTTTATCCCAGGAATGCAAGGATTCTTCAATATACACAAATCCATCAATGTGATACACCATATTAACAAATTGAAGGAGAAAAACCATATGATCATCTCAATAGATGCAGAAAAAGCTTTTGACAAAATTCAACACCCATTTATGATAAAAGCCCTGAAGAAAGTAGGCATAGAGGGAACTTTTCTCAACATAATAAAGGCCATATATGAAAAACCCACAGCCAACATCATTCTCAATGGTGAAAAACTGAAACCATTTCCACTAAGATCAGGAACAAGACAAGGTTGCCCACTCTCACCACTATTATTCAACATAGTTTTGGAAGTGTTCGCCACAGCAATCAGAGAAGACACAGAAATAAAAGGAATCCAAATCAGAAAAGAAGAAGTAAAGCTGTCACTATTTGCAGATGACATGATACTATACATAGAGAATCCTAAAGATGCTACCAGAAAACTCCTAGAGCTAATCAATGAATTTGGTAAAGTAGCAGGATACAAAATTAATGCACAGAAATCTCTTGTATTTCTATATACTAATGACGAAAATTCTGAAACTGAAATTAAGAAAACACTCCCGTTTACCACTGCAACAAAAAGAATAAAATATCTAGGAATAAACCTACTTAAGGAGACAAAAGACCTGTATGCAGAAAATTATAAGACACTGATGAAAGAAATTAAAGATGATACAAATAGATGGAGAGATATACCATGTTCCTGGATTGGAAGAATCAACATTGTGAAAATGACTCTACTACCCAAAGCAATCTACAGATTCAATGCAATCCCTATCAAACTACCACTGGCATTTTTCACAGAACTAGAACAAAAAATTTCACAATTTGTATGGAAACACAAAAGACCCCGAATAGCCAAAGCAATCTTGAGAACGAAAAATGGAGCTGGGGGAATCAGGCTCCCTGACTTCAGACTATATTACAAAGCTACAGTAATCAAGACAGTTTGGTACTGGCACAAAAACAGAAATATAGATCAATGGAACAGGATAGAAAGCCCAGAGATAAGCCCACTCACATATGGTCACCTTATCTTTGATAAAGGAGGCAAGCATATACAGTGGAGAAAAGACAGCCTCTTCAATAAGTGGTGCTGGGAAAATTGGACAGATACATGTAAAAGTATGAAATTAGAACACTCCCTGACACCATGCACAAAAATAAACTCAAAATGGATTAAAGACCTAAGTGTAAGGCCAGACACTATCAAACTCTTAGAGGAAAACATAGGCAGAACACTCTATGACATACATCACAGCAAGATTCTTTTTGACCCAGCTCCCAGAGAAATGGAAATAAGAATACAAATAAACAAATGGGACCTAATGAAACTTAAAAGCTTTTGCACAGCAAAGGTAACCATAAACAAGACCAAAAGACAACCATCGGAATGGGAGAAAATATTTGCAAATGAAGCAACTGACAAAGGATTAATCTCCAAGATTTACAAGCAGCTCATGCAGCTCAATAACAAAAAAACGAACAACCCAATCCAAAAGTGGGCAGAAGACCTAAACAGACATTTCTCCAAAGAAGATATACAGATGGCCAACAGACACATGAAAGAATGCTCAACATCATTAATCATTAGAGAAATGCAAATCAAAACTACAATGAGATATCATCTCACACCAGTCAGAATGGCCATCATCAAAAAATCTAGAAACAATAAATGCTGGAGAGGGTGTGGAGGAAAAGGAACCCTCTTGCACTGTTGGTGGGAATGTAAATTGATACAGCCACTATGGAGAACAGTATGGAGGTTCCTTCAAAAGTACAAATAGAACTACCATATGACCCAGCAATCCCACTACTGGGCATATACCCTGAGAAAACCATAATTCAAAAAGAGTCATGTACCAAAATGTTCATTGCAGCTCTATTTACAATAGCCAGGACATGGAAGCAACCTAAGTGTCCATCAACAGATGAACTGATAAAGAAGATGTGGCACATATATACAATGGAATATTACTCAGCCATAAAAAGAAATGAAATGGAGGTATTTTTAATGAGGTGGATGGAGTTAGAGTCTGTCATACAGAGTGAAGTAAGTCAGAAAGAGAAAAACAAATACAGTATGCTAACACATATATATGGAATCTAAGGAAAAAAAAAAAAAAGGCCATGAAGAACCTAGTGGCAAGACGGGAATAAAGACACAGACCTACTAGAGAATGGACTTGAGGATATGGGGAGGGGGTGGGGTGAGATGTGACAGGGTGAGAGAGTGTCATGGACATATATACACTACCAAATGTAAAATAGATAGCTAGTGGGAAGCAGCCACATAGCACAGGGAGATCAGCTCGGTGCTTTGTGACCACCTAGAGGGGTGGGATGGGAAGGGTGGGAGGGAGGGGGATGCAAGAGGGAAGAGATATGGGAACATATTGTGTATGTATAACTGATTAACTTTGTTATAAAGCAGAAGCTAACACACCATTGTAAGGCAATTATACTTCAATAAAGAGGTTTAAAAAATAAATAAATAAATAAAACAAAAAGAATAAGTAGCTTGCTAAACAAGTAAAACAGACATTTCTTTCACAATTATTTTATTTAATATTTCTTCTTCTATGGCCCTTTATCTTACAAAATGTAATGAAAACTGGATAAAAAGTGAAGACTGAACACTGAATACAAACTAAACAGTCTATAATACCTACACCTATAATCTGAAGAAATGACAAAGTGTTATGAGAAAAATAATGAGTCGAAAACAATGAAGAAAAACAAGATGAATGGCATCAGCAGAGTCAAATTTTGAGAAATTCTTCAGTAGTTGTGGTGCACAGGCTTAGTTGCTCCACGGCATGTGGGGTCTTCCCAGACCAGGGTTTGAACCCATGTCCCCTGCATTGGCAGGTGGATTTTTAACCACTGCACCACCAGGGAAGTCCCCCCCAAGTAATTTCTACTTTTTCACAAATCTTTTTCCAAATTCTAATGCCATGTGCTGAAACTTTCAAATGTTGTGACCTGTATTATTCATTTATCTGCTGATTTAAAGTATTATTTAAATGTGTCTTATTGTTTATGATTGTATATTAAATGGAAAAGTGATTTCAGGTGCCCAAAAGACTTTATATCTTTGTGTATACACAGCTATTTGTTGAATAGACGAATGCATAAGTAGAAAAACATGAATGGTTATAGTCATCACCTTTGTCTAAAAATATATTTTTATCTCCCTTTGTACATCTCTCCTCCATTATTAATTTTAACAGAGGGATTAAGCTAAAATAATGGCACAGTTTTACCAAGATTTATATTCATGCTTTTAATTTCTGCTTTGCTAGGACATAACTTGTTCAAGCTATGGACATCTTTATAGTTTAAAATGATGTATAAAGAAAAGTATTTGGCACTTTATTAGCTAATCCTATTGCTAAAGAAAAGATTGTGCCACGCAAGGTAACAGAAGTTGATTTTATTTTAATATTGCCAGCAATAGGGAAGAGAGCATAAGCCAGTTGTGGAAATTCAGCTCCACTGAAATAAAGTGTGGGAGAGGGTTAAGAGCTGTGGTGGAGGGATCATAGGCCACCTGTGTTTGCTAATTGTCTTTACCCACAGTAAAAATAAACTGTCTCATATTTTCATGATAGTTACCTGAAGAAGAAGGTAGTTTTGCAGTCTAGAGTGAGACACCCTCTGAAGTTAGGCTCCTGTTCTTCCACAGAGATTGAAAGATAGGGCACTACTCCCCTTGAGGATTACTTTTCAAAGGGATGGCTCTAGGGTCCTTGAAAAAGACAGTTCTGGGTTATCAAACTGGTAAGAAGCTTTTAAAAAGAGTTAAATCACCTAAGGGTAGAAAAGAACTTGCAATCGCAAGTTTTCTAAAGTAAGGATTTAGGAAAAGTAGGATCAGGGTCCTAGAGTCAGGAAGAAGCCTGTCTAAAGTTTGGTCAAGCTGAAGGGATTGTTAAGGCCTTTATGATCATTATTCATGAAAGGACAATATATGTCCTGTAGGTTCAATTCGTTTTCTACAAAAGAAATTCTACTTTAAGGTTAGAAAACTTTCTATTATTTTACAAAATCATAGCATCTTTTTGGTTTCCAACCAGTCCATTATTTTCTACAATCCAAATGTCCCTATAATGTTTCATTCATTCCACAGGTCTTAATGTGTCACATTGTATAACCTGTCTCTCCCACTGCATAGTGAGTTATTTAGGGTTAGTGACGATATATATATATATACTAGAAATATGAATGATGTTTCCTGAAGCTGAGTCAGTAAGAATCTAGTGGACTGTAAAAAATGTCAATTATAATCTTTCTTGAATAACTAAGAATTCCATATATGGATGGTTATACAATTTCAAATAAATTATTTTGATATGTAAGTATTTCTTCTAAAAAGTTTGCTATTTCTAAATTTTACTTTTGTTATACATCTTTCAAATGATAAATTATTAAAAATCATAGTTATTTCTTTTGGAATAACATTTCTAATTGAAAAACAAAAAAGAAGGGCAAACTTCATCCATAGCTGCTCTAATTGATTATCATTAATTATCTTAGTTCGTAAGGAATTGGTCTTTTCTTTCGAAAATTCTTAGTAATATCAGAGGTACAAAGTTCTGTTTGTGGCACATTGTTGATATCAGTGCAGAAATTATTGAGACATTTCTTATGCTAGTGACTGAACTTTCTGGCCAACTTTATTACATGCATTTGGTTTTATAAACAGAAGATCACAATATTTTTGATATTTCTGTTTAGAGTTTTATCAAATATATGTTATTTATTCTCCAAAATTTATGTGACAAATTCTTTCAATTTTTATTATTTTGTATTCAAGTACCATTTATTTTTTAGAGAAAATCTGATAATTCATTGTAAATTGTCCTAAATATTGAAAACAAAAATTATATAAACTATATGTAAAATATAGTTTAATATTATAAAGGCAGCCTTCTGTATCTGTGGGTTCCGCATCTGCAGATTTAACCAGCCATGGATAAAAGAAAAAAAAAATTTTAATTTCAAAAAGTTCCGAAAAGCAATACAAGATGATTTAAAGTATATGGGAGAATATGTGAAGGTTATATGCAAATACTATGCCATTTTATATAAGAGACTTGAGCTACAGTGGGTTTTGGTACCCATGGGAGGTCCTGGAACCAATCCCCTGCAGATACTGAAGGACAACTGTATAGTTTAATTTTACACGGTTTAATACTTCCATGGGAAGCAGCAGAATCTAAGTTCAGAGAGAGAAAGAAAAAAAAAATACGTTGTTCAGTAGGATAAATTTTTAAAATATAAAATAAGTTTCTTTTAAAACTCAAATTCCCATGGCATTTATTAAAAATGTGGATTATACATTCTGATATCAACTTTGGAACCAATTAAATTACATGAACCCCATTATATGTTTTCCTCAGAGACTTTAAGATCAATGTTCCATCCATAGCGCATTGAGGATAAACGTTTTACACATCTTTTTCAGTAACTGTGTTGGTAGCTGAAGCATGTAAAATTTTTACCACAGGGAGTTTTAAAAGAAAAGGAAAAAAACACATCTACAAAGAAATATTTAAGGGGAAAGTTCCTTCAAACTGGATCTTTCTACTAGCATAAGTTTATTTTTTCCCCAAAAGCTGTGGGTGCATATATTTAAAAATTGTTATAATTTAGGAAATATTAACAATATAAGTTAGAAGATAACCAAAATTGTTGAACTTAAAATTACCAATAATTGTGTTAAGCACTGTAAGTGAAATTTACTTTTTGATATCTTGAAAAATGCCACGATTTTAAATGAAATTTATATTTCTGAGTATTTCTTACTATATTCTTTCTTTCCTTTTGTTCATTTGTATCAGAACTTTTCCCACCCTCATGTTTTGATTGTCTTCACTTTTAAGATGCGCTGGTCATGAGAATTTTTTTCTCATTTGTTGAAGTATACTCTAGTAAATAGCAGTAGGTGAATTCAATGGGTATGTCTTTTATAAATACATTATAAATTATAGTATGTGTTTCTTGACAGTCTACAAATGAAGAGTTTTATTTCACAAATTATTATTGATAATGTACGTTTTTCCTAAAATGCTTTAAGTACTTTATGGATATTTGTTCAGTACACAAATCAGGAAAGCAAAAGCAAAAAGCAAAAGATGTCTTAGTGTTTTGAAAATTTATAATATAAATATTAATACTAAGTAATTATAATAAAATTATAATATAAAACATTTCCATAAGGTTATGTAGCATACAATATTTTAAACTGAATAGTTGAGAGAAGAGTTTCCTGGAACTAGATATATATATTTGAGAGGACAGTCTCTAGAACAAACTGCATAAAATATTAATAATTGACCAGTTGCGTTCAGTGCCTAAACAAAAAGATCTAGAAGAGATAATCAGAAGACTAGAAATGATAGAGTCAGAAAGAACACACGTTTTTGGAAAGGGAGATAGATGATCTAAGTTCATTCTGAAGTACAGGAAAGCCTTAGCTAGAATTAGCCAAAAAATTAATATAGTTTTGTCATTACGAGTTAAGAAGATAATTAAAACATGGGTAATTTCTACCTCCATATTTTCCAAATTATATTCAAAGAACTAGTTCTTGAAACATTTATGGAGGTTCTGTAAGTGTTTATATTCTGTTTAAACACAATGTTTAAAAAATGAACAGGATTTTTAACATAGATCCTCTGACCTTTCACATGCAAATATAATACATTGCAAATTTCTAAATGGGGGCTACTGTAGGCAGTATATCAAAGTTATTTGACTTTAATTCATCAGTGGGGCAGGAGATCCACAATACATAATTTGGGGAAAATGCTCCAAACTTAACTTAAAATATTTTTGTGTGTTTTCTATTGGAGCAGATAAAATAATTTTCTGAAAAAATAGAGTTGATGGATATTTGTCAAATAGTTTCATTATAAGACCAAAAATCTTTTTTATCCTGTAATTGCATGCGAAGCCCCATTTATAGCAAATGAGACTCACAATGTAATAATACAACAATGAAAGCAGAACAAATTCTTAATTTATGACTAAAATTGAAATACTCTATTATTCTTTATATTGTTTTTCACCTGTCTCAGTTCATACCAGTTTTCTACCCATTATGGGTCATAATAAGTACTTTTGTATGCAGAACATTATTCTTTAACCTTATTTATAATTATATATCTCATTAATTGTTGACAAATACGTTGCATATTTTTATTCTATTATGGTCTGATTTTGGGACACCTATTTTATTAGGCATTTTGTGGACACATTTTAAAATCCTTCAAAAATATTATATTTTGTACTGAGTCTAGGTAATATTCATGTGTGTTTTTTGTTTCTGACAAGCAGTTTACTTCTAACCTAGAGACATTTATATGACTTTTAGAAATTAAAACTTATTCAACATTAGTGCATTGCAGCAGATGTATAAGAAAAATTTACTCCTGCATCTAGAGGTTCAGCTTCAACGCAATGAATATTATGCAAACAACCTAACGATGCTCTGCCAAAGACTGGTTTATTCAAGTCTCATACTGGATATCAGTCCAGAGACTTTTTGGCTATTCAAGCTACTCCTTCTGCTTTATTTTTCTACATTATGTTTTTAAGCCTCACCAACCATTTATTTTTCCTTCATTAAGAAAGGATACTGTATATTTTTCACCTAACAACTTTAGTTTACACTGAAAATTTTGAATTAGTAAGTGGATACTTAAATACAACAGATGAAATTAATATGAAATATATAGTTGTTTCAAATCTTTTTTTATAATACCATTTTCTTTTTATAAACAAATAGTTTTGTGATCTGTATTTTTCATACTTTATAGCAGCACTTCAAATTTAAAAAGATACCATTCATTGGAACAAACCTCATAATTATAGAGCAAGTAGCTGTATATGCAAAAATCATTTGGGAAAATATTCTCAAGGCTCCAGAGAACATTTATGTTAATTATGAAATAGTTATTGAAATGAAACACAAGTGGAATTAAAAATAATAAATTAGAAAGCTGAGTCATTTTTAGCCTTATATTCTATAAGACAAATATAGTCACAGAAATTATGTAGTGTCTTGGATATAGTTACATTATATTTAAATCATGATAAGGCATTATTATTTTATTGATGCCATGGAATTATCATAAATATGCTAGCATAAAAACAAAGTTTTTAAGGTATTAAGTAAAATAATCAGAACATATTTCTAATACAATTGTACCTTAATCTAAACATGTTATACATATTTGCAAGGAACTATAGTTCTGGAATTAAATTTAGGAAGAAAACTAGTAATATATTTAACTGCAAATTTCTATGCAGCATTTATACTCTAAAAGGTACTTTTTAGTCGTTGTACATTTTATGTCTAGGTAACAAACTTCTAATTGTCTCAGCTACAACTTTACACTCCCTGTGAAACATAGGTAAAAAACTTTTTGTGTCATATTCTTTCTGTTTGATTTTGACTTTTTCCAATTATTATGATATATATTACTAAGTTTTCCATATGTGGGTAGGAACAGTTTGTCCTCCATACGAGACTCGTGTAGAAACAAAATAAAGTGAGAACTTTCCTTGTAAAATACGTTCTATAGCATCATGGATTTTAAGTTCCTTAAATGACTACAAAGGGGATAAATCTCATTTAACTGACAAGTAAATGCTCTATGTTCACATATATAAGTACAATATAACTACAATATGGTTTTCTGAATATTTCTGCCAAATGGATACCAACACTACTGATACCAAATGGCCACTTGATTTCTATAGACTAAAAATTATTTAAAAATTAATTTATTGTTCATTACAAACATTGATCAAACTATATTTTGGTCTAATACTTGCTTCCTTCTTTTGCCTTATTTGATTCTATAATTCTTTGTTGTTCGTTTCTTTCTCATTTTTCTATGTCCACTCCCTGCTCTGAATTATTTTCATTGGCATTCTCTTCAATCTCTTGAATTGATCTCTCCTTTTATGTAAATAAAATGAATTTGTATGTCTCTAGGTCTGACTTTTCTCCAGTCTTTCATTTTCACAAACCATTAGACAACATGGCAGATGTAATCACAAAACAAAATAGATTCAAAATTGAATGTTGAATGTATAATAAATTTCAATAAGTATTGTTTTATGCATTTCTCACTCATTTTCATGTCACCATAATTCTCTCAGTCACCCTATTTTGCAAACTTGAAATTATTTTAGGTAATGTCTCTTTTTTACTACCCACATCTGATAAGTTTCCAAAACCATCTACTCTAACTTTGTGCCTCTTCATTTCTAGCCATTTCTACCCATTTCAAGTTTTTCATCTTTTTATCTAGACAAATCTAGTACCTTTCTAACTGACCTCCACATACTTAGACTTTGACTCTTCCATTTTTTTCCACACACAGTTGTCAGTTCTAAAGACCAATTTCAAGTATATTACTTCCTCAAAAACCTTTCTATGAAGATATTTTCCAGATGAGTTATATATTTTTATAATACTATGCAGTATTCTTCACAATGTACTGCAGTGAAAAAAACAAGATGGAATGTGTAGTATGCTATGCAATGTTATATTTAAAAAATAGAAAAATAAATGATAAATATGTTTAAATAATCTTTCCAGGGAAGAAAAAAGAAGTAAAGGGTAATGGAAGCTAAACTTCTTATATGTGCCTTTATTTTCTTATCACTGAAAGTTTGTATCCTTTTCCTAACTTCTCTCTATTTCCCTCACCCCCCAATTCTTGGCAACCACTTTTCTACTCTGTTTCTATGAGTTCATCTTTTTAAAAAATACTAGATATAAGTGATACCGTAACTGTTTTGTCTTTCTCTGCCTGGCTTATTTCACTTAGCACAATGCCCTCATGGTCCATCCATGTTGTGCAAATATATGCAATGTGATATATAATGTTATCTCTTTTCTCTTTGATGATAGCCATTCTAACATCATCTTTATATCTATCTATCTTTAAGAAGATATCTCATTTTGGGTTTGATTTGCACTTCCCTGATTATGAATGATGCTGAACACCCTTTCATGCACCTGTTGTCCATTTGTATGTCTTACTTGGAAAAAAATGTCTTTTTCTTTTGCCACTGAGTTGTATTAGTTCTTTATATATTTTGGATGTGAATCTCATCAGATATGTGGTTTACAAAGATTTTCTCCCATTTTTGTAAGTTGCCTTTTTATTTTGTTGATTGTCTCCTTTGCTCTCCATTTATTTTTCATTCTGATAGTTCAGAATATAAGGATAAATAAATTTTTGGTCAGTGAAAGTTTCTAATTATAGAAATATTACATAAATAAGTAAACAAATAAGAATAAGAATTAGAATATCTCTATTTTGCAATCCTTAATTAAGAGATCTAATAATTATCATTAGTGGCAATGTCACAAAAGCAAAGGCAACCAGACATATGTATCCCTGGCATCAGTCAGGATTCTCTGGAAAAACAGAATCAACATGATATATATATATCAAAAAAGATTTATTACAAGGAATTAGTTCACATGACTATGGAAGTTGAGAAGTTCCAAGATCTCAGGAGAGAGCTGATGGTTTAGTTCTAGTCTGAGTCCAAAGGTCCAAGAATGAGGAGAGCCAATGGTATAAGTTCCAATCTGAAATCCAGCAGGCTTGAAATACAAAAAAGTTGATGTTTCAGTTCCAATCTGGAGACAGAAAAAGATCAATATTCCTGCTCAATCAGTCAGACAAGAGGAATTCTCTCTTACTCATGTAAGGGTCAGCCTTTTTATTCTACTCAGGCTTTAACTGATTAGATAAGGCTCACTCACATTGGGGAGGACAATCCCCTTTACTTAGTCTACCATGATCTCATCCACAAATACCCTCACAGACACACCCAGATTAATGTTTTATCAAATATCTGGTTACTTTATGGCCCAGTCATGTTGACATAAAATTAACCATCATGCTCCTGAATGGAAGTACATAGAATTTTATATGAAGCAGTCTTGTCAAAAATAATTAAATGTGAGTACTATAAAAACCTTAAATCTAACTACCAAGTCGTAAGAAATTACTTTGTGCCTACAATCATCCATGTCCAGAATATGATTCTCTATAAGATTTATGAACTGTTTTCTTCAATAAAATATTTCAAGAAAAAAAAAGAGATATATGGGAACTTGAAATATTAAACAACATTTGAGTCATTTTTCCAAGTCACAATATATGAAAATTGTTTGAGTAATGATTCAAACAAACAAATTTTAAAAATAGGTATTTGATGAAAAAGTTTCAGAGAATAATGATGGTAATGGTTGTAAAACAATATAAATCTACTTAATGCCACTGACCTATACATTTTAAAATGTTTAAAATGGTAAATTTTATTTTATGTATATTTTACCACAATTTTTAAAATACTTAAAAATATAAAGAAATGTGGAAAGTTAATACTTGAAGACTTTAAAAATTAGTGTTAATTTTTAGATTTATAGTGATGTGTTTTTTAAGAGTGCATGTTATTTAGGGATACCTACTGAATATCTTCAGTTAAAGTGATGCTTCATTGGATATGATTCAAAGTAATCTAGGAAGGGATGGGGAAAGTGGTATAGATTAAACAAACTGAAAAAAAGTACAATTACAGTCCCTGATGGTATGCATCAATGTTCCTCTTTCCCTTTCTTAGTTGACAAATCATTTCTGATCCCTGAGGATTCATTTATCCAGGGTTCTTCTTTTAGTTCCAGTTTTTATTTGTCATAAACACAAATCTTAATGCTCTGATCTTTTGTCTGAAACAACATTAGCACTTGTTCTGCCAAATCACATTTTCTAACAAAGCTGTAATAATAAGTCAGGAAAAAAAGAAACCATAAGTTATTTAGATTTCTTTGAGTCTTTGTGCATTTAATTAGATAGAAAAGAGTTGGATCCCCTGCATTATTTCAAACATGGTGCAAAGTTTGGTGTAATCCTTAACCATCTCTATATCCAAAATGGCCCAGGCTCAGTGAACAGATATTCACCTATCCTGACCTTACTCTGTAAGTCATCAGGAGGGCGGCAATTCCTATAATAAGAGAAGCAGGTCTCCTGTCCTTCCTTGGGATTCACAAACCTCATTCCTAAGATAAGGATGGTAAGGAATATATATTTTAGGGTAGATGAGAGAAAAATCAATCATTTATCATTAAAATCATCCTTATATTCAAAAATTACATGGAGAAAAATAGAAAACAATAACTATCAACAAAGTGCAAGAAGTCAGCAAGATATTTTGGAGCAAAAATAATTACACAATTTAGAAAACGATTTCAGACATCTCCAGCACTGTGGTTGCATGAGCTTTGTCTCTACCCTGTATGCTGATAGGCTCTGAAGACAGAGGACATGCTGGATGAGAAAGAGTAGATTAGGGAAGATAAAAGCGCCTGTGCTGCTACTGTGTCTGCAAGCAAGAATCAGGAGCATGAAATGGTTTTATTAATTCCACAAATACCTAGTGAGCAAACCAGTGTTGCTCTGAAATCAGAAAAGGTGCAATCTTTAACAGTTTCATCTAACAAGAAAGACTTCAGGTCAGGCTAAGGGGTTAGTTACTAGAAGGGGTGCCAATATTAGTGCTGTGCTGGAAAGGAGATGTTACACCATGAAATGCAAAATGAAGAGTGAAGAGAGAGCCAGAAAAAGTGATCACTTTGACAACAGCACTGAATGTCATTGGGAAGAAAGGAAATACACAAGCATTGACAGTCAGAATTATCTAGTACTTTGTATTAGTTATTTTCTGATTAAAAAAATCACCACTGGTATTACCAGTGCAAAACCTATACATGTATAAAAACACCGAAGAGTAAATAATGTTAGTGTATTTATTCCTGAATATTAATGAGGTAAATTTGCAAAGATATTCCACTATAAAGACTTAAGATTAATCATAAAAGGTAAAATATTCAAAAATAATTGAAATAAACTCAGTAAGTCAGCTGGCAAAAAATGTTTCACACATTGTCTTGAATGGTTTAAGTCTCTAAACTTTGTATGGTGAGTTTAGTTTTCTCTTTTCTGTTGTTTCAATAGATTATTCTAATATCTATGTTATCTCACAGCTTTCCTACATTTAATGCTTACTGTCCTCTGAAATCATCCCATTCTTTAAACTTCAGAGAATTTTAAAAAGTCAATGACAAAAAAACTTGATTCACAGTCGCAATTACACTTTAATTATACCAATTCACATTATTAAAGAATAACTAAAAACAAAAAGTAAAATCATGACTATATAAGTTGCTCAGTATTGCTAGGAAGATTTTATAAATCATGGAATTTTTAGTGTGTGGATGATGCCTCATGAACTTCACTAATGATTTAGATAATATATTTAAGTTTTAATTCCACTATATTCTGCCTTAAAGATTTTTCTAATGACCTATTCAGGAATAAATTAAATCCATTTACTGTCTCTTGTTAAGGTCAATCAATTAGCATGTTTTTTATTTCCCCATAACTTTATATCTCTTCCTCATATTGAAAAAGATGTTATAATATTTCAGAGGTAATCATTTTATATTACTTATATTTTATTTCAGAAATGTTATATTATTCAATATTTGTTACCATATTTTAAGTGCTGTAACAACATAATTCTATAATTAGTTAATTTTAGTACTCAGCAAGTCCTTCAATAGAACACAATCCCTATGTACTAATTTTTAAAATGTATCTATCTTTTCTTCTAAGTGTTTTGTAAATCTTCTCTTAACTTTAAAGCTGAATATAATAAGCAAGGAATGCATCAGATCCATGGTATTCCCACAAGAAGAATATAATTTATGAATTGTTTTAGCCTTCAGCAGTTTCTGCTCTATTTTTGCAAAAGCCAGTACACCATATGGTCAATTGATTATGGCCTTCCTCCTTCCTGGTACAGGATATTTTGTTTTTTTCAACTACAAGTTAAAAAAGAAAATAAATCCTTTGAAAAATATCTCTCAGAATTGTACAATTCTCCTAAACTCTGTTGCTTACTGTAAGGTGTAACCACATATACCTGGGGTACCTAGTTCCAGTTTTGTTGGTTACCTTCTTAGTAAAACAGGAACAATCATGTCATATTAAGACATTTGCTTTGCAGTGCAGAAATAATTGATCTACCACATATTTTCTGCTCCTTTTGTCTACATGCACAGTAGCAATTGCAATTTAACTATACCAATTCACATTATTAAAGAATAACTAAAAACAAAAGGTAAAATCATGACTATATAAGTTGCTCAGTATTGCTGCATATGTAACCAATTACCACAAATTCTGTGGCTTAAAATAACACACAGATTTATCATCTCATAGTTTCTGATCAGGAGTCTTGGCATAGTATGGCTGCATCCTCTGCTCAGTGTCTCACAAGGATTCAATCAAGGTATTGGCCAAGCTGAGTTTTCATCTGGAGGCTAGCATGGGGAAGAATAACTTCTAAGCATCCAGATTACTGGGAGAAGTAATTGCTTTGTGTTTGAATGACTGAGGGCTTCAGCTTTTTGCTATCTGTCTGCTAGAGGCCACATTTAGGGCCTAGAGGCCACTCATAGTTCCTTGTGGCCCCACCCAGTTTTTTTGCCACAAAGACTTCCTCAACATAGCTGCTTATTTCCTCAAACCTGCAAGGATAATCTTTCACTGTAGTCTAAGATGAAGTCTTATATATCATGTAATGAAGTGAGTGACATCCCTATATCCCCACAGAAGAGCCACATTCTGTTGGCTAGAAGCAATTTATACATACTGCCTGCACTCAATGTGAGGGTATTACACAATGTTGTGGACCCTAGGAGCTGGGAAATCATGGGAGGGGGGTGCTTACCTTAGAGTCTGTTCATCATAATGATGTTCATACAAATAGAAATGGTTCAAGCATCAAAGATGTATTTAATTCATTAATATTTCAACTGTTTCAGAGTAGAATTCAAAGTACAGTACTTACACAGTCAGATGAAGAATGCTGGAATGAATTTACAAATAGATGCAAAAATTCATGAAACTGGTCAATATCCACAGGGCATTTGATCAGATACAATTTGAATTTCTATGTAAAGAAATCATTTGCACTACTCTCAGTTTTCTACAACTGGCAGTAGAATAGCTAATAAGACAACTGATAGTGGAATAGCTCAAAAGCAAAGAAAAGTGCAGAGTCTCCGTGGAATCGGGTGACCCAGAAAAGAAAAGAGCAAGCCCAGAATTTTTTTCTCAGTTTCAAAATCTTAAAAAAATTTTCTTTTCTTTACAGCACCAACTCTTCCCTGTGATTATGATAATTTCTAATAAATAATTTTTTAATCCAAAAATCAGCCTGTCTCATTTAATTTGGACTGATTTTTTACATAAGTTGCTGCAAGAGTGTTGATTAATTGTATAGACTTCCTTGAGACTGTTTTTAAGTCTAGAGTTATACAGTATTGAATAATTAATGTCTGCAAAATTAACTTCTGTCTAGAAGTTTCCATAAAGAATCTAAGATTGAATTTATAAAGTTTCTTTTGTTTGAGGCCAGAAAACAAGTCCAAGAAACTCTACCAAATTTCATCTAATTTACTTTCAAGTTGGGGTGAATCTTTCTATTCTGGGGGTTCGCAAAATATTCTAAATTTCCTGGTCCAAAGGGTGACCTTCCTTACTAACCATCAGGCTAGGACTCCTATAAGCAAGGCACCAGGACAATTTTTCTAGGAGGGTTTTGTAGGCATTTACTCTGTAAGTACAGCCAAAGTTAGTTCCTTAAAGTGCTGGTCATAACTGATTAAATGAACATCATTTTAAATATGATACTCCACTAAGACCTTAGCCACATGATCAATTTGTCCAATTACATCATGGAAAAAAAAAAGATGCTTAATGAACCTATGCAAATAAATATATTGCCACGAAAAGTAATTAGATTTTATAAGTGTTTACAAAAGCAAAGTCACATCATTAAAATGGGGTAGCTTTAAAAGAGCTTCCTTACATATATGAATAATAGAACATTAAGACAATATAAACAATATTACAAGCAAATAACCACAATAAATTTTCTTCATCAGTTTAATCAATCCTATGTATTTAGCTCTTGTTCCTCTCCATCTTGGTTTAGCATGAACCCAACATAAATGTTCTTGATTTAAAGGAATCATGAAAATTCTGATTCGGTCTACTGATACAGTCTAAATATTGTCTAAACAATGTCAGCTCAGAAGCTATAAAGAAAAGTCCACATTTGAGTTTAAAGTACCTGCTATTGTTTTTTTCCTTGAGTCTTTGAAATTATTCTTCTTTGTTTAAGATGAAACTCTGATCAGCAGATAATTGTATATCCAGCATATATCAGAGTAAAACAAATACTATTTGTGCTACAGACAAAAAGCCTATGGTATTTCTATTATTTTTTCTAATAATAAATTTCAAATGTGAAAAGTCTAATTAGAGTTCACAATAAAATTAGTGCAACTGGCAAGGAAATAGGGTTGTTTCCATGGCATGAAAAAGGAAGTTAATAAAACTATTCCCAAAAAATTTAGACAAAAAATCTCTAATGATAATAAATATACCTATTTTCAATGAAGTCAAAAAAAGTTACGCATCTGATTTATAAGCCTAAATGAACATAATTTTCATAAAGAAAAATTATTAAAATAAAACAGGAAATAATTCTAAGATATACCAAAATATATACAAAGAAAATCAGGTGAAGAGATTCGGTAACTCTGGAGAAGGCTTGAGACATCTCTAGTATTATAAAACTTCATGAGAAAGTTGAATGTGCTTTCCAAACTGAAAACATCTAGCCTAGAAGGTGTACATTCAAAGTAAAGAAATAAGGTTATGGCCAAGTAGACATAAATAATAAGAAAAATTATGGCTGAAGACATATATTTTTGTTGCCTAATACCAGGCAAAACATTGTTAGGACTCTGACAAGTAAAGGAAAACAACATAATTATATCATAAAGTCTTGATCAATATTTTCCTTGAAGATGAAAACATAGTCTGTACAGTGAGAGCATTGGCAAACTTCTAGAAACTTTCCATCAAGCAGATAATTTCTGAAATATTCATATTAATAACATTTTACCTATTCAAATTTAAATTTAGGATGTCTATGCCATTCTTCTTACTTAACAACTCTTTCCATGCAAATAATCCAACAAATCTAATTATTTATGATACCTCTTTCTCTAAGATGGGAAAAAAAACTGTCATTTTCCAGAGACCCTCTGAGAAACTTTTCAAAGATAGTTTTACAGGTAAGAGATATCCTGAAAGTTCTGTAGGGTTTTTTTTCTCCAAATAAAAGCAGATCTGGGGAAGGCAAAAATTAAAAATTTGTCAAGAGATCTGAATCATGAGTGACTGAGAAATAATACTTGATTATCTGTTTAAGTGGCAAATGCACACAGAACATAACGTGGTTGTAAAGAACCTCAGCTCTTTTATAAGTGAGGAAACACTGGTTCTTTGTTTTTTTCATTAAATAATCAGTGGTAAAACGTCATCAACATAAAGCATAGAATATTGATCCAATAAAACACAGAATCTCTTCTACCTATTATAGGAAAATAAATTAGTCAATAAACCAAGGAAACAAGTTAATGGAAATAAAGAAAAACTTGCTAATATTTTAAGATATTTCATAGTTTCTTTTTAGACTCAGGTATCATAAACCAAAGCAAAAATAACACTTTCTGTGTTTTGTCCTTCATTATTATGCTTTTTCACATTCTGGAACAATCTGACACTTTATTTGATGATAGATCTCAGGGGATCTGTAAGAGCAAAAGTAAATTTATATTGATATTTTGATGTTCGTCATGTTGACATGCAGTGTGTTAATTATTCCTATCTTCAAGTGAATCTGCAAATAAGTACATTTAAACGTTTCTCAGCTTTCATTTTTAATATAGTAAATATCAGGATCTTTGGGGTCCTCAATTCTCAATAATTAACAGTTGTAAAAGGGTACAAGGTGCAAAAAAAAAAAAAAAAGAGGCTTAGAAATGCTAACTTATGACAAAACTACTCTTTTTTCCTTGAAAATCTAAAATACATTTACAGGTGTATTTTTTTTTCACTATTATTCTTAGCAGAATATCAACCACTAAATTGATTATAACTTTTAATCCGATGAGTAACTTTTCACAGATAAAACTGGGGGGTGAATAACTTAGATTTTTCATCATTCCAAGCATTTTGGTTTTCCAGTAGAATTCATAAATATACGTAAAACAACTTTCTACAGCCAAAGAACTCCATATGCAGCTTCTTAAAGCTTTTTAAATGATGATATCCACTGACATGAACCAAAGTTACATATCCTCTATAACATATAAATATGTGAAGGAATTACATAACTTTAAAATTATGCTTGTAATTGATGTAATTATTCTATATTAACTAGAATATATACAAGTATCTGATAATCATTCAATATCAGTCCAAAGATTTAAGTTGCCCAAAGATCTTGAAAATTATCTTCAATCTGATATACTCTAAAACATAATTACTTTGAAATAAGAAGTTTGTCAAAATAATGATTTTATTTAATTGAGCACACATTTATGTTAGCTATTTCATCAGTAAACTTCTATATGTTTGGGAAAAGTAAATCAAAGTGGAATAAATTGTAGCTTTTTGACTTGAATTATAATTAACACTGACAAAGCAGAGGAAACAAACATTTTTATTAAGGTAAAATTATTAAACTAGTCTCATTTACTTTATATTTATCTAAAATCATATATACTTGGATTCTTAGGACAGTTCTGAGTTCCTGTAGGAATAATTTTTCAAATATATTTTAAGTATTATAAGTTCAATTTCCTTATTTTCTGATAATTTTAGGAGTATTTATCTATAAGCCAATCAGAAAATAATTCCTTTATAATCTAATTTACTGATATTCTCTGAAGATAGGGCAATTTTATATAATCACATAATGAGAAGGAAAGGCTTTTTTGAACTACAGACACGTACGTAGACACAGAGATAGCTTGAATTATACAGTTTTGGTCACAGGTCAAATTCATTGGTCCTGATATCAAAGAGTAATTCTGCTTTCCAGTGGATTGATGTGTACTCAAAATAGACAAATATACAAAAAATAAATAATGACAAGACTAGCAAACTAAATTCACTGTCATCTCTAACCCAACAGAGAATAGATCTCTATAAATCTATTAATCCATTTACAGATCACCACATGATCACATCATAAAACCAAATTCCCAATCATTACTGTCACAACTGGGGAATCACTTATTAAATGTAAGCAAAGCAGAAACAGAAACAAAACAAAATCGGTAGAGGAGGGTAAAAAAGTACTAGAAAACAAAGAATCAGCAGAGTTAAAGTTCTATCTGTGCTTGAAACTCACCTGTGGAAGCCAAGAAAAGTAGTGCCTGAGTTTAAGCAGCTCATATTGTACATTTCTCCAACAAGACGGTTTACTTGGCTTCAGGTGAATCCACTGGTCATCTCAGTTAATAACACCCAAAAATGTTAAAGTATTTTTAAAGAAGGTAATACTATAACTCTCACAGGAATATAAATTATTCACATGCCAAATATTCAACTCATTAATTAATACGGGAGACTGAAAGTAAAAACTGCAACAAGTTCAAAGGAAACCTTTGAGTAGAATTATACAGTTAAATATGAAATGCTGAAGTAAATTTAAAAAGAGAAGTAAAAAATGTAAAAACCTTTTTATATCCACATGGCAATAAGCCATTGTCTTCCAACACACAATTTACACATGCATGGAAAAAATAATCTTCACGAAGGGCAGGTTATCTACAATTTATAGAGTTGTAAAATATCTCAATGACAATGAAAGGTGCAAAGCACCTGTAGAATCAGATAACCAAGGAGGAAGATACCCAATAATCTACCAGTCCATTTCAAGTCTTTCACAATTTTTCCTGACAACAGCAATTAAACACCTTCAAATGAAAATTTCTATGTTGATTTCCTTATCCTTGTCCCTTCAAGCATGGAGTTTCAATGATACAGAATTATCCACACACATATTTTTCTCAAGGCCTTGTATGTTCCTTGGTCAGTAGAGATTTTTAATCATTTTTGTTCATTTTTTATTAATCTTAGCCTATGTATCTCATATATATGAAAAACTTGTTGAAGTTCTTATATTTTAATCTCTTCTTTCCTTAGCTTCCAGGCATAATCTAATATTTTCGCTACTATTGCACATCCTTGGTTATGAATTGTCAAATCTCTCTTTGTCTCTCTCTTTCTCACTCTCTCTCCCACACACAAACACAAAATAAAATAGAAATATACATTCTAAAATATTAACTAGGTACTAGGCTGTGTGATATGCTTTTTTTTTTTACTCTCTTATATTTAAAAAATATTTACAATAAAGTAATACTTTTTCTTTTTAAAATATTAAAGAATAAAATATTAAATTTTATTAAACACAAATAATGTTCTAAAATCATGCTTTTAAACTTGTAAATAATCATCGCTAATTTGTAGAAAATTATGTCTATTACCTATTACTATTGAATATATTTCATTTTCTGTAAAAGCTTAAGATGCATTCTATGCATTTACTTTCTCAATGATTCTATATTTCTTTGTAAGGAGATTTTATGTAAGTAACTTCTTTAATAATAGGAATGACAGCTGAGCCTTTCAAACATGCTTGATGCCTTGGAAAATTACTGCTTTTATTTTCCGTCTCAAATAAACAATTAAAATGTGAAAATAGAAAATCTTGCATACAAAGAATAAACATAACTTTCTATTCTATTCCTTTATTTTTATTCTTTTCTTTCTATTTCTATTCTATTCTCATCTATACATTAGTTGTTCCACTATCATTCCAAATCTTTTCATTATATTTTAAAATAACTCCTTGATAAATTTAATTCTTCAAATACATTAACATTTTTTATCCCCCTTCCTGACTCAAAGTCAAGCACATACTTAGTATTACTCAACAAATGAATTTTATTCCATGTGCTTAAAGAGAGTCCGAGAATCATAGTAATGAAATATGTACCTTAAAAGATAGTCATCATATCATAGGGACTTTGACTTGCTAACTTGTTCACCAAATTTGCCCAGAGTGAAAGCAAATCTAATTTTTCCTTCATCACTTAACAAATTCTGTGAAGAAAAATGAAAGGCTGTTTTGCATTTCTTTTGATAAAACTGCTTGCTAAGCAGAATTTATAAGACACAGTTTCCAGTTGTATATCTGATTCCTCCCGATGTCATGTTATTAAACTTTTGGGAAAAGATATATCCTCTGATACTTTTGGAAGTTAAATGAAGGATATTTTAAGTAGAATTCTATAGTGTTTTATAAGACAGAGGCTCTTTTTCACTTATTTTAAAATGCATTAAATGTTAACTATTTCCCTGAAGATAAATACATATTTTAATAAAAATGGTTCTGAAAAGAGGTAATTTTGGTAACAAGGTAATTTACAGAGCAACTATAAAACTATTGTATATATCAGCTTTCCTGTTTCTTCCAGGTCTTCAACATTGTGAAAGAGGAAAGAGGATTACTTGCTAGAAGTGGTTTAGAATGATTTTTGCTAAGGTTTTTTTTTGTTTGTTTGTTTTAAATGAGCTTATTTATTTATTTATTTATTATTATTTATTTTTGGCTGTGTTGGGTCTTCGTTTATGTGCGAGGGCTTTCTCTAGTTGCGGCAAGCGGGGGCCACTCTTCATCGCGGTGCGCGGGCCTCTCACTGTCGAGGCCTCTCTTGTTGCGGAGCACGGGCTCCAGACGCGCAGGCTCAGCAATTGTGGCTCACGGGCCCAGTTGCTCCGCGGCACGTGGGATCCTCCCAGACCAGGGCTCGAACCCGTGTCCCCTGCATTGGCAGGCAGATTCTCAACCGCTGCGCCACCAGGGAAGCCCTAGAATGATTTTTATATCAAAATAATCTTTTCAAATAAATACATTTTAGTTCTAATATTATATTGCAAATTTTTAATTGTATTCCGCAAAGCCACAAAATGTTAATGATTTAGATAAATATATTGGTCATACTGACTAAAAGCATTACTCCACTAAAATGAGACAATTTTGTTTTAAAGTAATATAAATTTACTTTAAACACTGTTTAAATATTATCTTTTTGCTTTCCACACTACAAATTTTAAAAGAGAAAACCTTAAGAAAATTTAACAACATAGAAATATAGATAAATGAATTTTAAAAGAGAAATACTAAAGGGTATATTTTGTTATTGCAAAGCAATAAAAATAAATAGATAATAAATGAATAAATTATTTCAGCCAATTAGTAATTTAAAAATATTTCTCAAAGAACTTTTGTTGCCAAAATAAACATCAAGATTTCAATTACAGAATAAAGACAAACTAACAATATTCAAGACGCTATTATTATTATGAAATGTCATCAAAGTTTTATTCACCAATTAATGCTTACATACCTTTCAATTATTAGATAATTTAATCAAAGAGTTTAAAATAAAAGAGATTTCAGCCATAAGATCACAAATTAAGAATGAGAAATGTGTAATTCACAAATAGGGAGTAGATGAACACATTTAACAGATAAGTATTTAGAATTTCACATAAATATGAAAACACATGGGTAACATTATAAAAAAAAATTGATCCACATCAAATCTAGGTACAAAATAATCAACATAAAAGAAAAAGATGAAAACAATTTTTATAGAACTATTTACCATAACATTCAATGCACAAGCTCTTTTGAACTATTTAAGAAATAAATATAGATAATACTATTTAAACATTCTAGATTAAATAAATAATGTGGAATTTTTTTCTATCAACTTTAAATATATAATATATTAGAATGTTGATTCAACTCTGAATGAAAATAGCATAAAAATTATAGGCTCATAAAAATTGAATATATATATTTATATCAATTGTAGCTAAAATAAAAATTTAAAACCATACACATCAAAATAACAATTCTATTCACATAAAGTTTAAAACAATCTAAATTAAACTGTATGGTTTAGGAATGCATATATAGCTAATAAAAGTACAAAGGAAAATCAAGAAAAGAATTGTCACAAAAGTCAGGATGAGCAAGTTGGAGCACAGAGAAGCAAAAGGCCTCAGCAATTCCATAAATGTTTAATTAATTGAGCTGTAATGTTGTTCACTATGTAATCCTTCATATACATATATAGAAAGAGTATGTACATTTCTCATGTATTCTATTGCACCATACAATGTGAGAGAGAGAGAGGGAGAGAGGAAGCAGAGCTCGCTAAGAATCCATCTGTAGGAGATCCACTCTACACAATTTAGGATATGGTCCCATTCTAATTGTGACTTTTCCCATTACAGCCCTCATTTCACTCTCAGATCTGGCAGACACTAGAGTAGGATGACTAAGAACATGAACTCTTGAGATATATCCTGCCTCTGATATCTCTGATATTTATTTATTTGGGGGGGGGTCGAGAAATAAATAAATACATATATAGAAAAATAATCAATTAATTAAACATAAGATTAAGGCAATAAAAGCAGTCTCTGAAGTCAGCCTGTCTGGATTCACTTCTTGGCTTAACTACTTCTCTACAGATCATGTCCACAGAGAAGTTAATGTAATTAGTAAGTGCCTCATTTTTCTTACTTTTGAAATAAAAACAAAATACTTACCTTATAGGTTCATTCTGTGGGTTCCAAAAACTAATATATTGAAGCATTTAGAACAGTCCTGGAGACAAAGTAAGTATACAATAAACATCACTTGCCTTTTTAAACAATAATGTGCATAGATATTCTATGGAAATGTCTCTCTAATTATAGAAGTGAAAAACGAAAGAGAGAAACTGAAGCTCATAGTGCTATAGGCATATTTGTTTCTTTTTATTTTCACATTTCAGGAAATTTAAGTAAGCTACTGCTTTTGAAATTGAGATCAGTGGTTGATCTCAAAATAATAATTTATATTTATATTTTATAACCTATATATATAAATATAGTTATATGTATATTGTAATTTAAATATTATGGATATGAGTATAGATTTTAGCCAATAAAGGGTACACATACTTACAAATATAAGGTGTTAAGGGGGCTAAATGTGGGTACAATGTACAATGTTTGTTTTGTCCACAAGTAATTATCACAAGGTGATAAAATTGTTCTCTCTGGGTTATTACTAGATAACCTTGACCAAACTGCCTATGAACATTCCTGTGATATGAAACTACAGGGAACATAACCTGTGGAAAAAGAATTTTTCTGTTACTATGAGTAGGAGGACATGGCGTTTATCAAAGTTGTAATTCTGGTGAAAAAAAAGATGAAAAGTCATTTCAAATATGGCTTTTCTGGGTCTTCAACTCTAAGCTATATTCAACCTAAAGTTCCCTATAAGTCGAAGTTTATCATTACCAATTTAAGTACTTTATATAATATCAAAAATGAGGCAACAAAAAAAACAAGAACAAAAGGTGTGTAGCTAAAGACCTCTTATTCATTTTGCCCATCATTTATGCAACACTATTCAATAAGAAATTACCTGGAGTGTTAAATAGCCAGTGTGTAAACAGTGCAGAACCTGTGCAAAAGAGCTCTTTGATATGCAAAATAAAGCCATGTTTCTAGAAAGTCAGCACTAACCAAACATGGAGATTGGCACATTAAAATGTTCCCTTACTTACAGCATTTTAATTAAAGCAAGTTCAGGGGAGAAATCTCATTTTCACAGGCATCAGTCATCTGTAAAATCCCTAGCTTCTGCTGATGCAAATTAGTTCTAAAATATACATGCCAAAAGATAGGTAAAGTGTAAGAATTTTCTCAGTAGTTATAGAAGAATTCTCTGATGGTTCAGGGATGAGTAATTTTAATTCTTTAAATGTATTTTTCTAAATTACTAATTTCTCATTTATTTCATTCTAATTTCAGAATTAGTGCAAATGATTGTTTTGTGAATCTCTCCTTCAGTTGCTCAGAAAAACTATGACATTGTAATAAAAAAAGGCCACCAAGTGATTGCAAACATTTGGAATAATAAAAATGGGAAAGAGTTTGAGAGAAGCAGAAGCAAGTAAGAAAAGAAAACACAACTCTCAGGCAATTCAGCTTTTTATTGAACACAAAGTGGGTATCTTTAATTTAGTTCAAATGATCTCAAATCATTTAGAAAAATTAAAAAGGCCTTTACAGAGGCTTAAAAGCAATGCTCTTTACTACAGAATGAAATATAAATATACATCCAACCACTATGGCCTAATTAGAAATTTTTGTCCTAAGGCTAAAGGTGTTAAATGAAAAGCTTAATGCCTTCAGACTTCAGCATCATCAACACTGGTCAGTTAATAAATAAGAGAAAAGTGGACACTTGGAGTCTTCTTGCCTTTATACTAGCAGTATTCTTTACCAGACAGGCTTTCCCTTTCTTTTATTTGTATCAATCTTGATAAAATTTTACTCACCCTTTGTGATACTGTGATTTATAATAAGAAATGTATCCTTGGCTTCCTCCCTTTTCTGGCACAGAAACATTTTCTAGTCCTAAAACCCTTGGAATTTCCTAAGTGAGGTGACTTTTGGAAAGGCCCCAGGTAACCAAAGGATGGGCTGGTTGCTAGGAGAATCAACCATGTGACTATAGGGTTGGAACTCTCAACTGCCCTGCTCCCCTTCCTTCCCCCTGACCTCCTGAGAAGGGAGAGGAGCTGGAGATTGTGGAGACTGAATAAATCACCAGTAGCCAATGATTTTATCAGTCATGCCTATGTAATGAAGCCTCCATTAAAAACTCAAAGGACTGAGTTCAGAGAGCTTCCAGGTTGGTGAACATAAGGAGGTGCTGGAAGCATCGAAGCTCCAGGTGCCTTTCCCTCTACCTTGTCCTATGCATCTCTTCCATCTGGCTGTTCCTGAGTTATAACCTTTTACAATAAATTGGTAATCTACTAAGTAAAATGTCTCTCTGTATTCTGTGAGCTGCTTTAGCAAATTAATGGAACCCAAGGAGGAGGTCTTAGAACCTCCAATCTATAGCCAGTGGCTCAGAAACACAGGTAACAACCTGGACTTGAAATTGGCATCCAAAGTGGATGGGGAGGGCAGTCTTTTACAACTGAGTCCTTATTTTGTGGGATCTAATGTTATCTCCAGGTAGATAGGGTCAACATTGAGTTAAATTGTGGGACACCCAGATACTACTGCTGAATTATTAGCGATGTGGGAAAAAAATCACCCTCCCTCCATATTAGAATGGGTGTTAGAATCATTAGTTGGTGTCAGAATTGGAATTGATTTTTCGAAGTGCAATACGGTACAGAAATTTACCCTTCAAGGTGCTTATTAGACTGTAGCAAGCTCCGTTAAGGATTGAGTTTATTTCTAAAGAAACCCTGTAAGCCTAGCACCTAGCACAGTGCCTGTAATATTTTGGACATTCAGTATATGTTTGGTGTATGAAGGTTCAACTCAGATATCCTCTTCATTTCTATGCACCATGCTTGCTTTCACCTGCAGGTTACTCCCACCTTTTCTAAACAGATGAAACAATTATGTCTGTCCTAAATTCACTGTAGTAACTCATTAAATTATACTATTCTTAGTGGATAAATGACATGATACCCATCATTTTGCCACATACATGTAGACACTGTATCTTGAGCTACTATTAAACTAGACCTTAATTCTAGTACCTATCACAGTGCCAGTAACATGTTAGATTTTCAATAAATTTCAAATTAAAATTCAAAAGTAATTAGAAGAAAGAGAGGATTCTGGGAGGATGGTAGAGTAGGAAGTACCCAGGATCTGTCTCCACACCTAGACAATTGCACTGGCATCATCTGTCTGATACAACTATTTTGGAGCTCTGGAGTCTATTGAAGGTTTGCAACTTCCAGGGGAAGACTGACAGCTGTAGTGCACTTTGGTCAATCTCAGCTTTTAGCACAGAAGCAGCTACATGTTACCTATCACCAGACGCCTAGCAGGCAGCCAAGCACAGGTTCCTGGTGCAGCGTGCACACACCTTTCAGGAGCCAGAGTGGGCAAAAATAACCCTGTCCTCCAAATAGCAGAGATCTGAGATCTGATAGCTGATTCCTGCTTCTGATTGCAGAGGTAGAGACAAAGAAACTAGCGACCATTACTGCTGTACCTCCTCCACTGTTGCAAGTATCTCCCCCTCCAGCTGAAAGACTGCCAGGAGATTTAAGGGGCTGGAGTATTTCTTCTCACCCCTTCACTTTATTTTTCTCTTTTTCCCCTTTTGAGAACCAGATTTTAAGGGAGAAAAGACATTTTAAAACATCTGTAAATATGGGGAAAATTAGAAAATGACTGTCCATGCCCCGGGAAAGGCTCAGAAAAGACTTGAGAAGACCTTAAATTTACACCTCAGGCTGACCCTTGGCTCAGACAGCCTACAACAATTAAACAAAACAAAACCAGAAAACCCTGGAGAAGGGGGAAAATACGATTTCCAGAGTAACCACTTTATTAGAGTCAAATGCTCAGTTTTCAACAACAACAAAAAAATCACAAGGCATATAAAGAAACAAAATAATATGGCTGACTCAAATGAAAAAAATAAATTCACAGAAATTATTTCTGAAAAAGAACTGATGGGAGATCTACCAGACAAAATTTTAAAACAACTATTTTAAAGATGCTCAAAGAACTATTGGAAGATGTAGAGAAATAAAGAAAATAATGTATGAACAAAATGGAAATATCAGTAAAGAGATAGAAAGTCTAAAAAAAAAACAAAAGTGAAATTCTAGAGCTGAGACATACAATAACTGAAACAAAAAATGCACTAAAGGAATTCAAAGCCAAGACTATTCAAGGGAGAAAGGACAATGTTAACAAATGGTGCTAGGAAAACTGAATATCCACACAAAAGAACAAAGTTGGATTCTTACTTAACATAATATACAAAAATTAACTCAAAATGAATCAAAGACCTAAATAAAATATCTGAAACAATAAAACTTATAGAAAAAAACATAGGGCGAAAGCTTCACAACATTGGACTTGGCACTGATATGACACCAAACGTAGAGGTAACAGAAGAAAAAATAGACAAATTGGACTTCATAAAAATTAAAATATTCATAAAAATTAAAAGATGATCAACAGAATAAAAAGTACAGAATGGGAGAAAATATTTATGAATCATATATCTGAGAGTGAATTAATATCCAAAATATATTAATATCCCAGATGATCTCCCAAAACTCAACAGCAACAAAACAACCTAATTCAAAAATGGGCAAAGAACTTGAATAAACATTTCCCTAAAGAATGATATATGAATGGCCATAAATATATGAAAAGGTTCTCAGCATCACTAACTGTTAAAGAAATTCAAATTAAAACTACAGTGAGATACCACTTCACACCCAATAGGATGTTATCCTATTAATAATAATATTAATAACCTAATAATAGGTTATTATCAAACAAACAAACATACAAACAGAAAACAGCAAGCTTTAGTATGGATGTGGGGAAATTGAAACCCATGCTGCACTGTTGGTGGGGATGTAAAATGGTACAGCCACTGTGAAAAACAGTATGGTAGTTTTTCCAAAAATTAAAAATAGAATTCCCATATGATCCAGCAATTCTCCTCCTAGGTATACACCCAAAAGATTTGAAAACAGCATCTCGAGATATTTGTGCACTCATGTTTATATCAGCATTATTCATAATAAATAAAACATGGAAGCAACCCAAGAGGCCATTGACTGATAAATGAATAAGCAAAATATGGTTTATAAATATAATGGAATATTACTCAGCCCTGAAAAAGAAGAATATTCTGTAATATGCTACAACACCGATGAAACTTGAGGACATTATGCTAAATGAAATAAACACAATATCTACAGTGTAGTACTAATAATAGGAGTAGAATTGAATCACAAATATATAAAAATGGACATTTTTGTCAGTGTCTTCTAGATAACATTAAGAAGCATGACTGAATGGCCTACAAAAGAGTCTGGCATTTCATTAGCATCTAATCATGACTGCCAGCCACAACCAGAATCTGTGTCTCTCCTACTTATCCAAGGAAACTCAAGTTAAGCAAAACATCATTTACATAGTTTCTTACCCCTTCTGGCCTCCACTCCTCTCAAACCTCCTCCCACACAGATACTTCATCGGATGTTTCTCTCCCCTGTAATCCTACAGCACCTCTACATTTGACATTCTGTTGAAATCCAGTTGGTTCCACTAGAAAGTAATTTCCTATAGGTCAGGACTATATATAATTGTAATTGAATTCCTAATCACCACATAGTCTTGGCCACATAGTAAACATTCAATAAATGTATGAACTCAAGTGGTCCACTTAACAAAAAAAAAAGTGAAAAAAATCACATGCGGTTTGTGATTTTTTCTTCTTAATAGGATGTCTCAAACTGTAGAATCAAATGATTTGAAGACATTGTGAGACATGATTTTGTGCATGATTTTCAACATGTGCCATTATAGGACAGAGACACAATTTTTTTTGTGCTCAACTTATTCAGATTTTTTAAACCAAGATATTCCATAGTAGAACTAACTCATCACATACATATTAGTAAAGGATATGAAGAGTAGTTTCAAAGTTACTAATAACAGAATGCAGAGAAATACTATTATTATTTGGTAGATCATCATTTTTACAGTC
Organism: Balaenoptera physalus; assembly: GCF_965194825.1. Lineage (NCBI taxonomy): Eukaryota > Metazoa > Chordata > Mammalia > Artiodactyla > Balaenopteridae > Balaenoptera > Balaenoptera physalus. The sequence continues at coordinate 58,220,746 of NC_138883.1, read as the reverse complement.
CTCCTAGGATCGCAAGGCTCCCTTCAACCTTTTAGCCACAGAGCATTATCTTGGAGTCTAGGGTTGGCTCTAGCGAAGTCCTAAAGAACCACATTCCTCCCTTGAATGGCTGCTATCCATTTCTTAAGCTGGTAGGGTAACATGCATACATGTTGCAATGGTAAATTTTACTCAAGTTTCTGTCGGATTTATATTGTGGATAACACTTTTATTGGCTTTTGTTTTTTTTTTTTTTACTGTTGCAAGAACCATTTGACCAGCACTCCTGTTAGAGCAGAGCTTCCATTGGGACTTTCTTCACGTTCATATAGAGTGGGAAGCAAATATGGGGCATTTGTGATTTATATTGAACATGGCAAATAATTTTTAAGTATAAATGCTTTCAGTTTCCCACAATTGTGCACAAACATATGTTCACTATCTCTTTCAACATACAAACCTGAACCTACACTGTTATAGACATCATGACAGAGGGAGCAACTGCTAAACACTGGGAGGTACACTCAACTTTATCCCTGGTGCTTAACACTTACATACCTCTTTCTTCCAGTCTTGTCCCTCCCCTTTTACATAAAGCTTGCACAAATTCAGTAGACTTTTTCTTATAGTACTTTGAAATTTGAGTTTAGAATTTATAAAATGCCCCCAAAATATATTTAAAATATCTTTAAAGTATCATATGGCATATTCTAATGGTCTAATGTTTCAGGGAAAGTAGCTTTTAGTCGTTATTCAAAGTTTGCATTTTTTCCTGTACTGAAAGACAGCTATCAATAATTATACAACAAAACAACATATACTTCTATCTTTCAATATTTTAAGAATACTTGCCAAAATTGAGATAAATTCACACATTAAGTTACTGGCAGCTCATTCTGAGCCCTATATTTTGTACCTCTCATCAGATGAATAGCAGGATTTATCTAACTACCTTTCTAAAAGCAATATTAGAAAAATAATACGCCTATGTAAGTAGAAGTAAAGCCTTAAATTTGTAAAGAATAATTTTGGTTGAACTCAAGTAAAGTTGATTATTTTGTAATAGGAAAACTAGATAAATCTAAAGATGTTAAAATAGAAAAACTTGAACAGAGTGAACATAATTTCCATAGGACAGATTTTTCTTTCTGGCATTTATCCGCATAGTATAATGAGACACACAAGTAAAAATAAAACTCTGCAATTAGTCTGTGATATTAGCAGTTTAGTCTCAGAACAGTAACTTAAAATTTTTTTTAATTAAATATTAAAGTGTCAGTTAACATAAATTAAAAATTAATATGCTTTAACAATAAAAACCTTCTTTCTCCTATTATTTTCTAGTGATTATTTACCAAGTGACTTTTGTGAGATTGTTTTCATATGCTAAGAATTTCGTGTTGAAATTATATCATCCATGTGCAGCTGATGAAAGTGTATCAGCCCCACTGAGGTTTAAATATCACATGATGATTAATCTTTGCATATAACTGTGATACAGTTTGGTTTTAGCAACTGTTAACTTGGCCTCAGGTTCTCTTGAGCAGAGATTACAGCAAACAGATGCTTCTGTTGGTTTACAATATTCACTGAAGGCAGCCAAGTTGATACTGGATTTGATGCAATATACACATCTATACAGACATGCACAAAAAGCATGTATGGGGACTTCCCTAACAGTCCAGTGGTTAAGACTCTGCGCTTCTACTGCAGGGAGCATGGCTTCAATCCCTGGTTGGGGAATTAAGATCCCGCAGGTATGCTATCATGCACACACATATGCACATTATGCATGCATGTCACACAGACAACATATACACATAAATCTATACACACAGTCTTTTCATACTCTACTAGTTTCAAAGAATCTTATGTCAGTTTCAAATAATTAGAGTCATGGATATCCATGTATCTCCGTGTTCTGAGGGAAGCAAATAGGAGGGGAAAATTTGGGGTAATTGTACTTGGGGGTCTAGATTTTAAATAAGAAGTCTGTCATGATTTCAAATATTTGTAATAGAGGTGGATATCTTACATGTTAACATTGATGTTCACTATATTTGCAACAAATAACTTGAAAATTAAAAACACTATTATTGCAAATTGTAAGTTGATGCGAATATTGTTGGTAATATTAACTAGCTATATTAGTTCATGTCTTTCATAGTTACTTGCAAAAAAATGTTACTCACGAAGACTGGCAGATTTGGCTGTCATTCTGTATTTGCTGCTATGGCAGAATGGTTTCTGAGTTAGCTAGGGTAATTTTAGACAACATATTTCATTTATCCCTAGTCCATCTGCACATCTGAGGTAACTAGAATGCTGTTGATCATGTACTTAAAAATAAAAAGAGGTTAATTAATATTTTGTTGCACACCCAGAAGGAATTTGAATCACTCAACCAATACCCAATTCTCCTACCTCTACCTCTGGGTAAGACTCCTGCACTGCACCTCCCAAGTCAACCTTAGTGTCAGACATAAAGGATTGTACAATTTAAGGCAGACCCACAGATTTCCTCCTTTTTCTAAAAAGCCCCAACCCTTTCCATCCTACCTCACCACAAGATTACAAGAATAACCCCTGTAAGCAGCCTAAGGGACCTGTACCAAGAAAGAAGCTATAAGAATTGATTTAGGTAGTTCCCTTGTGGCCTAGTGATTACGATTCTGGGCTTTCACTGCCAGGGCCCAGGTTCAATCCCTGGTTGGGGAACTGAGATCCTGCAAGCCACACGGCTGTGGCCAAATAAATAAAAAATAAATAAAATAGTGTTTTTTTGTTTTTTTGTTAAAGGACTTGGTTTATACTTTCCCTCATAAGGCCCCAAAAGTAATCCCATTGTGTTTTATATATCCCTTATCCTCAGCCCAATGCTAGAAATCTAAACAATGAAGACACTGTTTAAACAGAATATTAAATGATTGCATTGTACTAAGTGATTGTGTTAAATTTTAGTTAAGGTATTTTTTATACTATCTGTGTTAGCTCCAAAGAAAGAGCAGTTAAACCATCAAGAATTAAGTAAATTTTTCTTTGAATAAATAACTGGAGTGTTATTAAATTTATGAGTCCTTTAAAAAGACAAATGAGAAATTGGCATATTATTAATATACGTAATAAATGTTAACAACCTTAATCTATAAAGAATTATTACAAATAAACTTGGCAAAGTATATAAAAAAGCAAGTCATAAAATATTAAATAAAAGAAGATGATGCATATATATATGGAAATAGCCTCCCTCTCCTGCAGGAGAAAAATACACACAGATATGAAATGCTAATTTTTACCTATCAAATTCATGGTAACTTAAAAACTAAAAATATCCTGTCCTGGGAAAATGTAGACAAGAAAACTTTTCATAGTCTATTTTCTCTTAAGTCCATATATTTAGTATATAAATTTGTCTAGGATTCAGAAGTTTTGCATTAATTTCTTATATAACACTTGCTTTTAACATTTCACTTCTCTAGGAAGAGTTATATTCCTTTTACATATATAATATTATTTATGCATGCCTTCTTTCTTTAATATGTGATCATTCTCTGGGTAATTTTGTCTATTTCTTTGGTCTTTCGGTTTCATTGACATTTTGTTTCCTTTTCCCTCTTATTTTAAAAATGTTCTCGTAATTTTATCAATTCCCTTTTCTTTTTTTGTATTTGTTCAAGAAAATGGACTATTTTTCTGATACAGTTTCCCATTATGTGGATTTTGCTGATTACTCCCTCTTACTATGATTTAACCTATTTATCCATCTCCTGTATTTCTTGTAAATTGGTAAGGTAATTAGACTTAAAGCCTTGACCAGATTTAAATTTTATTTTTCTCTTTTGGTGAGATTCTTTTTTTTTCCTTCCTGTCTTATTGAGATATAACTGACATACAGCATTATATAAGTTTAAGGTGTACAGCAGAATGATTTGACTTACATACTTCATGAAATGATTACTGCAGTAAGGTTGGTTAACATCCATCATCTCATATATATACAAAAGAAAAGAAAAAAAATTTCCTTTTGATGAGAACTCAGGATTTACTCTGTTCACTACTTTCTTACAACACAGCAATGTTAATTATATTAATCATGTTGTATATTATATCTCTTGTATTTATTTATCTTTTAACTGCAAGTTTGTATTTTTTAACCACCTTCATCCAGTTCCCCCTCTCCCCAGCCCAGGCCTCTGGTAACCACAAATCTGATCTCTTCTTCTCTATGCGTTTGTCTCTTTATTATGTTATGTTGTGTATTTCTGTGAGCAGTCCCATAATGTCTGGCGGTCTCTCTCTTTTCATGATATTGCCATCTGTATATAATACTGCCCAGACACATTAAAACATTAGGAGCTTCAATATGCCAATGTTCTAATTCTTTCTTCTTCATTTATAGGCCATATATTTTTATTAAAAAACTTCTCATTATGATTTTTTTTCCCTTTAATCTCAGGTACCAATTTATAGAAAATGCAGGGATATGTTTCCCCCCCTTTTTTTTTTTTACTAGTTTTGGAATTGTGTAAAGTTTCCCTAGAATCTTCCAAATGAAGTTTCATTTCTTTCACTTTTCTCCCTTTTGGAGTGTCATTATTAAATCATGGATTAATTTTATGTGTTTCAATCACTTAAACGTATATATATATAGAGAGAGAGAGAGAGAGAGAGAGATAGTATATATGTATACATGTATTTGTGTATATATTTATATAAAACTAATACATATTTTATATATAAATATTTACATATAAACAGATATTATATATATAAATATAAGTATATATATATTCATTGCTTAATTTGGAGGAAGCTGGCTCCTGAATCCTTTTGATATGTCTATTAGTTTTTATAGTTTTTTGACATATTATATTCCAAACTCATCTTCTTTATTTCCTACCCCATACCTGTAATTATCAGTTTATTCAAGGAGCCCTGGCTCCTCTTAGTAGAAACTAGTATTTTGAGACTCTGAGCACTCAGTGCTATCAGGTTCATCATTATTTCTAGGTCTTTTTTAGAAAGATCTATGATATATTGTTAAAGATTAAATATATCATGAGTTTATACCAAGACTTACACTACACAAGTAGGATTATATAAAATGTTTGGTTAACTTCATTAATCTTGAATCCCTATCTCCTCTCAAACATGCTGAAAATGCTATTCTCAACACTAACTTAACTAGTCATTAGCTTTATCCCCAAATATATACACTACAGCCTCAAAATAACAGTATCAACAGTCTCACAGACAATATCATTTTTATTAATTATAGGTGAAGTCTTTTTTGCAATTTCTTTGTTTCTAATATATATCCCACTAATAGTTATGTACAGTTTGTTAGTATATTTTAAATCTCTGGGAATAGTTATTTACAAAAATATTGTGCCACCAATTCAATATGAAGTAAGATTCTTTAATTTTAGTTTACTTTCCATTCTTAGGGTTTTTAAGAAGTTTATTTTAGTTTTTTAAATTATGTAAAATATTTATATAATTCCATTCAAATACATAAAATATATTCAGTGATGACTACCTTCTGTTTCTGATCCCCACTATAATCTCCATTATGCAAATAAATAGGAAAATCTGTATAAACAACAGATGTCTTAGAAAATGTAATTTAACAAAGTTCACCAAAAACTAATAAAAAGTCTAAATAGACAATTTTTATAGAATAAGTAATTTTCAAAAATATACCCCCTTAAAGAAATTATATGGTCATGAGTTTACCCTGATAAATCTTTAAAAAGCAGATAACCTTAATGCTATTTAAGCATAAAAAAGAAGGAAAACTACCAGATTATTGTTTGTGAATTACTATAGCATTTATAAAAATCCTAATTTAGAAGTTTACCAAAATAAATCTATAGACTAATAACACTTGCAACATTTCTCCAAAGAAGATAAGAAACAACCAATAAGCACATGAAAATGCTCAACATTATTAGTATTAGGGAAATGCAAATCAAAACCACAATGAGATACCATTGTATACCTAGTAGGATGGCTATAACAACAACAACGAAGGCAGAAAAAAAAAAAAGGATTGACAAAGATGTATTGAAAATAGAAATGTCATATATTGTTAGTGGGAATGTGAAATGGTGCAGCCACTGTGAAAAGAGTTTGAGAGCTCTTCAAAATGTTGAAAGTAGAATTACCATGTGGCCCAGCAAGTCCACTCCTAGGTAAAAATCAAAAGAATTCAAAGCAGGGACTCAAACAGATATTTGTACACCAATGTTCATAGCAGCATTATTGACAGTAGCCAAAGGGTGGAAGCAATCCAAATGTGCATCAACTGATGAATGAATAAATGAATATGGTACATACAAACAATGGAATAGTATTCAGCCTAGAAAGGAATGAAATTCTGACACATGCTATGACATGAATGAACCTTGAAAACATTATGCTAAGTGAAATAAGCCAGACACAAAATTGCAAATATTGGATGATTCCATTCAGATTAAAAATCTAGACTAGAAAAAAATGCATTGGTACACAAAGCAGATTACCAGGATTCTCCCTCCCAGGAGGAAGAAATGGGGAATTTTTGCTTAATGGGTATACAATTATTTTTTGAGTGGTAAAATAATTTTGGAAATACTGGTGATAGTTCCATAACATTGTGAATGTAATCAAGGCCACTGAATTAATACTTTGAATTGCTATAATGTAAATCTTATGCTATGGTCATTCTTGTTCCCCCTCATTTTCAATAAATGCTGTGGACATTTCTTACAAAACATTTTTCCTCTACTTATTTCTTAAGGCCCTGAATGATTGCTACTCTATCTCAAAAAATTCTTTTCTTGCTGCAAAAGTCAGATAGAGTTGTTCCCTCTTCTCTGGTCCAAAATCTCCCTCTATTTGCATCTCTTATTGTACTTATCATACTAAATTGCAAATTATGTGTGTATACCTTTGCCTTCTCCTCCTAGCTATACGCTGAGAGAAGGAACAAATAGTTCTCAACTTTGTAAATTTAGCATAAAAAAGGAGGGGCATTCAAAACTATTTATCAATTCAACAGACATTTTAAATAAGGCCCAGGTCCAAGGTCCATCATTTACAAACAAAGTGTTATACAATATTTTAAAAATAAAACATCATGAGTATGGACGCTGTTATCAACATCTAAACACTTCCACTGAAGAACTAGTTTAAGGGAGACAAAGTATATTATGGACTTAAAGTAACATTGATTTTGCAGTAATTTCCATATGTTGGTTACCTTTCATACTATAGTTAGTAAAAACATCTGATAGAATACTTCTGTTTTGAATTATAAATACATTTTCTATATGATGATATTATGCATGTTAGATAGTTATGTTCAAACAAACACTTCACAAGTGAAATATTACAGTCAGTTTACCTTTGAATCTGTCCCAAGTAGACATAAACCCATTTCTACTTGTATGGATTTCTATACCTAATTAAGTAAATTAGACAATAAAAAAGTTATTCTTACAACCTAGTTGGAAACTTGGGAGAAAAAGAAACAAAATAATAAATGTATACCTTAAAGGTCACCCTTGAGGTTATATCTTCATTGCAAGGTTTATTTTTGCCTGATTAGATAGTGAGGCTTTCGGAATCTTCAAATAAAGTTTCCTTCTTCTATGAACTTCTATGTACCAGCTTGGTTTAACTCCTGCAGTGCTTCTAGTCTGATTCTCTTCCTAGGAGTAGTGGAAGCCTTGAGGAGCCCTTGCCTCTGTACTCATCAATAATAAGGTTCTACTAGCTTTCAGTTCCTTTGCTGGAATATTTCAAGCCATTTTAAGGGCAGTCTATAATGGGAGTAATACTTCCAGAATGTACACGGACCTGCATTTTCAAATCGTTAGGTACATTGCCTCCTAGAAAAATACTGGTGCCCCTCAATGACTCATAGTTATAATCCCAGTAATGCCTTCACAAGTTTGTCTCTGCTAATACCTCTATAGGCAGCAAAGTTGTTACAAAATTTTCAAATAGAACAGTTTAAGAAACTCAGCTAAAATCCTTTAAATAAAGCAGTTTCTTCAGGTGAGAAGAACAACCATGGTGGATACAAATCAAGATTTCTAATATTTTTAAGGATTATTTTCACCTGTATATTTGTTACAGTATGTATTCCCAATAGAACTACTGCAAAATTGTATTTTCTTCAATTTCTTCTAAACTTAGAGCAGTAAAATTTATTAATAGTATTAGTTCAATTTTCAGTGATTAATGGAGTCATTCTTGTTTGTTATTTTAAAAATCATAGTATTAAAATATATTCTCAAAATGTTTACTGCAATTTTATAACCATAAAACTTACCATTAGTAATAAGTATAGCAGCACTGGCCTATAAACATATGTCATTCTCAGCAAAAGTTTATTACTATGTGAGGCCCAGAGGCACACTATATTTTCAAAGGTGGAATGAATTTCTCTCAATATTCTCTTTGTAAAACCATAGCACTTCGTGTCTTAAGGCACTTAAAATAGTCTGTCCTGGATTATGGTTATGTACATATATTTTTCTACCATATTAGATTCTGTCCTCCTTCAGGACATTATTTATTTTCAGAGTTCACTACAAACAGTATACATTGATGTACAGCAAAAGTGTGAAGTTAGAGGGAACAAATAAAGCCACGTCTATATTTGTGCACCAAACAGCCCTGAGTGGGTCACTTCAACTAATTTGTATCAAGTATTAGACTGAACACTGACCATTAAAAAAGATACCGTGTTACACTGAAAACCCCTTAGACAAAATCATTACCATATGCATCCATATTCTAAATGGAGTGCATTGTACATTCACAGATATTACTATTCTGAAACTTGATCCTACTATATGTCTGTTCTATAATGGCACTTTGTTGTTTTAATATTTTCTTGCTCTATTCTTTTTTTTTAACGTTTTTATTGGAGTATAATTGCTTTACAATGGTGTGTTAGTTTCTGCTTTATAACAAAGTGAATCAGTTATACATATACATATGTCCCCATATCTCTTCCCTCTTGCGTCTCCCTCCTTCCCACCCTCCCTATCCCACCCCTCTAGCTGGTCACAAAGCACCGAGCTGATCTCCCTGTGCCATGTGGCTGCTTCCCACTAGCTATCTATTTTACATTTGGTAGTGTATATATGTCCATACCACTCTCTCACTTTGTCACAGCTTACCCTTCCCCCTCCCTGTGTCCTCAAGTCCATTCTCTAGTAGGTCTGCGTCTTTATTCCTGTCTTACCCCTAGGTTCTTCTTGATCATTTTTTTTTTTATAGATTCCATATATATGTGTTAGCATATGGTATTTGTTTTTCTCTTTCTGACTTACTTTACTCTGTATGACAGACTCTAGGTCCATCCACCTCACTACAAATAGCTTAATTTTGTTTCTTTTTATGGCTGAGTAATATTCCATTGTATATAAGTGCCACATTTTCTTTATCCATTCATTTGTCAATGGACACTTAGGTTGCTTCCATGTCCTGGTTATTGTAAACAGAGCTGCAATGAACATTGTGGTACATGACTCTTTTTGAATTATGGTTTTCTCAGGGTATATGCCCAGTCGTGGGATTGCTGGGTCATATGGTAGTTCTATTTTTACTGTTTTAAGGAACCTGCATACTGTTCTCCATAGTGGCTGTATCAATTTACATTCCCACTAACAATGCTCAACATCATTAATCATTAGAGAAATGCAAATCAAAACTACAACGAGATATCACCTCACACCAGTCGGAATGGCCATCATCAAAAAATCTACAAACAATAAATGCTGGAGAGGGTGTGGAGAAAAGGGAATCCACTTCACTTTAGTTATCTAATTTACTGACATATTTTTTAAACAGCATTTTCTATAATGCCTTTTATTTCTCTAAAATTGGTAGTGATGCATCATCTTTCATTCCTGATTTAATAATTTGAGTATTCTCTGATTTTTTCTTCATCAGTCTAGCTAAAGATTTCCCAATTTTATTGATCATTTTAAAAACTAAATTTTTATTTTGTTGTTTTTCTCTACTGGTTTTCTATTCTTTATTTCTTTTAATATTATATCCTCTATAATGTTTATTACTTATTTTCTTCTGCATGCTTTGGGTTTAGTTTGCTCTTTTTTTAAAAGATGGAATGCTAGGTTATTGATTTTATATCTTTTAAAATATTGGTATGTACAGCTATAAGTCTCTTCTAAGCACTGTTTTAGCTGCATCGCATAAGTTTTCTTGTTATACTTTCATTCTTACTTATCTTAAACTACATTCTGTTTTTCCTTTAGTGATTTCTTCTTTGAATCATTGGATATTTAGAATTGTGTTGTTCAACTCCCACAGATTTGTGAGTTATCCAAATTTTCTTCTATAATTGACTTCTAATTTAACTCCTTTGTCATCATGGAATATATTTTGTATGAGTTCAGTTCACTTACATTTATTAAAACATGTTATGGCCTATCTTGAAGGCCATATGGTCTATCTTGAAGAATGTTTTGTGTTGACTTGGTAATAATATTTATTCATCTGTTATTGGTTAAGTGTTCTATAAATGTCTGTTAGGGCTAGTTGGTTTTTAGTGTTATTCAAATCTTCTATTTCCTTTTGATCTATTGCTTGGTACTTCTATCCATTGTTGAAAGTGGGATATCGAAGCTTCCAACTATTATTGTTGAATTGCCTATTTCTCCTTTCAATTATGTAAAGGTTTGCTTCATGTATTTTGAAACCCTATTCATATCTTTATCAATCTATATTGATCTATCTATCTATATTCCTTTTATTCTTCAAAATAAAACTGTTTTCCTCTTAAAGTATATTTTAAGAGATGTTCCAGTGTTTTTTTTTCTCTTTGTCTTTCCATGGTATACATATTTTCAAACTTTTAATTTCATCCTATTTGTATCACTGAATCTAAAGTATCTCTTTCAATTTTTACTTTTATAAAAGTGGAAGACATTGAAGGGTTATTAACAGAGCACTGACATGATTTGTCTTACAATTTAAAAGGCTCACTCTGATGGTTGTGTTGAGTTAAAAAGATAGTGTAATGGGAGATGAACGGCATTATGCATTTGGCAAAACCATAAAGCTGTACAGCATAAATAGTGAAACTTAATGTAAACTATGTAATTCAGTTAATAATAATGTATCAGTATTGGTTCATCAAATGTAACAACATATCATACCAATGCAATATATCAATGAAAGGAAAAACAGGGTGCAGGAAAGAGAGCAAGTGAGAACTTTGTACTTTCTGCCTAATATTCCTGTAAATCTGGAACTTGCTCTAAAAAGTAAAGTCTACTAATTTAAAAAATAGGTTACTATAAATGTTCCTTATTTATTTTTACTTCATCAGTTAACATTTCTTAAGAAGAATTTCTTAGGTAATTAGGTCTTTACTGAAAGAGACACATTTTTGAAGAACTATATAATTTTCAAGCTAATGAGTCCTTTAGTATAAACAGTGATTAAACAATCATTGATTGAAAATCATTGTGTTAAATTGTGCTTGTTAAATGGAAAAGATATGTACATATCTTTTATGTATATAATGTACATATGCATATATATATATGTATATGCACAGAGAGAGAGAGACAGAGAGAGAGATGAATTAAAGCATACAGCTTAGCTGATAAATTGACTATTTAAAGAACTCAGAAATGTTAGAGAATCCTACTTTAACTAAGAAATGTTAAAGCTTTGATCCTACCTCAATAAAAAGGGATATATTTAAACACAATGAAGAGTAAATTAGTCATCATGGCAGATATCTTTTATATTAAATAACATTAAAACATTTTCTGCATACACTCAGTTTATCATTTACTTTACATGCAAAAATTCATTCACTGTGTAGGTAATATATGAGTATTATGGTTATTTTTAGGGTATGATATTTCTCTTGCTTTTTACTAATAAGATTTCTGGAATAATTTTTCCCAAAATTTGTTTCAGAAAACACTGATCCCACTGGATTTTATCTGGTTTTATGCAAAAAATATATTAAAAATAAGTTGGTAAAATGAGTTCGGAGAATCACTGAATCATAAAATTCATCACAGAGTTTCAATGCACATTAGCATTTTAAAGACTCTAAAAAGTCATGCACTGAAGAAAGCTCTTTTACTTCGTTTAACTCAGCTTTTCCAAACTTATTTGACCACAAGACACTTTTTTCTTGCCTGCAGAATACTATTATTATCTCAAGGAGAATATATGTTCCACAAGAACCATTAGGGACATATTCTGGTCTTATTCAACCCTGTCATTTTATGATTGGGGATATTTAGGACCCAGATAAGTTAGATAATAACCTCAGATCAGTTAGATAATTACCCCAAATCATATAGCAAGCTAGTGACAAAAATGAGATGACAATTTAAATCCAGTTATTCCCAAGCTACTTCACTTTCTACTAACTCACACTGTGTTTTTCATTTTTAGAACGAATGTTCTATTCCCCCAACTTTAGTGATTTGAAGGATATCTAAATGTCGTTACACTTACTTTTAAAGACAAACTATTTCTGTGTGTATTTATTCACACTTTAAAAATTTTATGTGTATCGCTATATGTATTCTAACGTATGTATTTGTTTATGTATATATCTATGTCCCTATGAGTCTTACATGTGTACATACCAGAATATTTATGTTTACTTACTTACTTACACCTTAGCAAGAATTGAGAATGAACAGTGTCATGTATACAAATTACTCTAGGTATGGGGATCATTTCAAACACATTACATTTAGATATTATCTAACAAGAAAATTACATAGCTCTACAAAGTGCAAAAATAGCTTCTCTGGAGTGAGCTGGATTGTATCATTAAAACCTTGAGGACAAAGTTCAAGTCAACAAAATTGATTCACTCAATGTGTCAGATATTAATTCTATTGAATGTAAACTTAAAGGATAGTAAACAGAATGGACGTGGAACAAAGAGGGTGACACGTGGTTAAGACAATGGCATTCCTTTTTAGTTTAGTAACCAAATTCAGCATTATTCAGCAAGTGGTTCTGGATATCAGATAAAATTCTTTACCTTGGTCCATTCTCAATTCATTCTTATGTTTCTAACTGTCCTTATTTTCCTAGAAAATTTAATGTAATTCACATAATTGCAGGAGAATAGAAGACTGTCTTCCCAAAAAAGAAAATTTCAGTCTCATTTTATCATTCTATTTTGATAGAAAGAGAAAGTATTTTAATAATGCAAACTACATTTTTCTAATATGAAATATGAAACTGGTTTAATATTAAATCATGTCCTTTCTTATGAAACTTGTATTATTTTTGCTCATGATTTTAGCATAAACTATTTGAATGAGGAAATCTTGAGTTACCAAAATGCCTGATTGAACATTTAATAGCATTTCATATAAATTTTAACTGGATCTGTGTTCCTATCCAAAGAGGAAAATCCATTTTTAGCTTGGTCCACAATGTCTACGTTATTCTTGTCTGAGCAACACATCTATAAAGACTTCTATCACCACACTAGTATGGCTACAATACTGAACAGAATCATCTGGGCCAAAGACACACAGAGAGAAATGCTAATTAAGTATGACCATGAAAAGAGAAAGGAATGCCCTACCTTTTGTTATAACTACAGCAAGGTGTATTTCATGAACTTCATTGGAGAAAACAACTGTTGTTAGAAAAACAGCTGATAAAAATGGTAATATTTAAAAATCTGAATTACTGATATTCAGTCTGCAGAGACTGAAAAATCATTTGCAGTTAAAACATTGCTACACTGTTGATGGGAATGTAAATTGATGCAGCTACTATGGAAAACAGTATGGAGGTTTCTTAAAAAGCTAAAAATTGAACTACCATATGATCCAGCAATTCTAATCCTGGGTATATACCTGGAAAAAATGAAAACACTAATTTGAAAAGACATATGACTCCGATGTTCAGAGCAGCACTATTTATTTATTTATTTATTTATTTATTTATTTTAAAAATTATTTATTTATTTATTTATGGCTATGTTAGGTCTTCGTTTCTGTGCGAGGGCTTTCTCTAGTTGCGGCAAGTGGGGACCACTCTTCATCGCGGTGCGCGGGCCTCTCACTATCGCAGCCTTTCTTGTTGCGGAGCACAGGCTCCAGACGCGCAGGCTCAGTAATTGTGGCTCACGGGCTCAGTTGCTCCGCAGCATGTGGGATCTCCCTGGACCAGGGCTCGAACCCGTGTCCCCTGCATTGGCAGGCAGATTCTCAACCACTGCGCCACCAGGGAAGCCCCAGAGCAGCACTATTTAAAATAGCCAAGACTTGGGAGCAACCCAAGTGCCCATCAACAGATGAATGACTTAAGAAGATGTGCTATATATATCTAATGGAATATTAGTCAGCTATAAAAAAGAATGAAATAATGTCATTTGCAGCAACATGGATGCAACTAGAGAATATTATGATTAGCGAAATAAGTCAGAGAAAGACATATGCTATATGATATCATTTATATGTGGAATCTAAAATATACACAAAATGGAAACAGACCCACAGACATAAAAACAAACTTAAGGTTACCAAAGGGAAGAGGAGTAGGGGAGGGACAAAGTAGGGATATGAGATTAATAGATACAAACCAGGATACATAAAATAGATAGGCAGCTAGGATTTACTGTATAGCACAGGGAATTACTCCCAATATCTTTTAATAATCTATAATGCAATATAATTTGCAAAAAAACTGAGTCACCATGCTGTACACCTGAAACTGTCATAATATTGTAAATGAACTATACTTCAAAAAAATATATACATATATATATATATATACTATTAGATATATTACTCTTCTATTGCTGCATAGAAGTTGCCATGATTTTAGTTGCTTAAAACATCACAAATTTATGATTTCACAGTTTCTGTGTATCAGAACATTGGTTACATAGGTTCTCTGTTCAGGGTCTTATCAGACTGAAATCAAGATGTCAACTGTGGCTATGGTCTTACCTGAGGCTCAGTGTTCTCTTCCAAGGTGAGCTCAGAATTGGAATTGGTTGTTTACAGAATTTAGCTCCTTGTGGTATAGGAATGAGGTCCCTTTTTTCTTGCTGGAGGCTGGTCAGGGGTGGTTTTCAGCTCACAGAGGCCATCCCTCAGATCCCAGCCATGTAACTTTAAAGTAGTTAACTTCATTAAAGCCAGTAGGAAAATTTTTCTTCAGTTCACTACAACAAAGTCACATAAAATATAATGTAATCATGGGATTGTCTATTGCATTACCTTTGCTATATGATGTAACCTAACCAAGGGAACAAGTGTTCTATTATATTCATGGGTCCTGTCCAGCCTCACGGGGAGAATATTCTACAGTATGAGTACATCAAGACATGGGAATCTTGGGGACCATCTTAGAAGCCTGCCCCACTAGAAAACAACCTTCCATTTTACAAGAGGTTGGAATAAGAAAAAGCCTGGGAACAAAGAAAACGTTCAGTAATATCTGTGAAACAACATAAAGTCAGGATGAAAATAATTCTGATATCCAAATGCAGATAATGGAAGATGTTGGTTTTCAAGTTAAGGTTTATTTCATCTTTCATCAAAGACTTAATATTTCCCTCCATAGATATCTTTTCGTTTTATAAAATGCATACTTCTTACTTTAAAATTCTAAATACATTAAGCCCTTAAACATTCAAAAATAGCTATTGGTATTCATATTAAAAGTCATCTTTATACAATTTTGAATACATTGTTTATAAAATTAGTAGAATTCCATGCTGTTAGTTCAATCTTTCCTAACTAATGATTTGTTTTACTAGAGTCTAACCGTGATAGTCTTCATGTTCCCCTCAGCTTAGCTAAACTTGAGACAGGTTTACCTCCTGACTATAGGCCCAAGACTTCCCTTTTCTTGGAACATTTACTTTAGAAAACTGGCAATTGTAAATACTTTCTCTGCTCCTTTGAGATGTAAATCTTCCATAACCCAGAAAACATCTTTCTTGAGAACTTGGGAGCACCCCTTTGAAATGCAGTCATCAGAGGGGACAGCACTTCTATTTTTCAGTTTCAGTGAGAGGGTAGGAACCTAATTTCAGTGACAATTAGCAAACACAGATGGCTTAATCCCATTTACCATCCTCCTTCTTAATGTCAGTACTTTTCCATTAACTCGCCCCAAATATTTAAAACTTCTTCAATTTTTTTGTTTCAGGAAAATCCAGTTCAATCTCTCCTCTGTTGCAATAGCTGTGGCTCCTACTGCAATAGTCTTGCATAAAGGCTTCCTTGCTTAAAAAGTGTCCAGTGTGATTTCTCTTTGACAAGTCTCAAGTTAAACAACCATGAAAATTATTGTTACTGCACAAGATAGATCTCAAATGACTATTTTATTTGTTTTTTTGATAGCAGAAAAGACACACTATGTATGTATGGAAGACTTGTAAAAAGACCCATGTCAGTAAAGATTATTTGTGTCTGATAGTGCCAAAGAGTGCACTGTTATCTACACAATCTGAACTCACATAAATGCTCACAAAGCAGCATCTACATTTTCATCTCATACTAGGCAAGCAGCCAAGAGTCTCATGGTTTTACAAACTATGTAGCAAAAATCTTTGGGTTATGGAAAAATTAGAATCTTTAAGATTACATCATCTTTCATAAGCTTAAAAGTACTGTAGGCTTCTCTTGTAAACTTCCTTTTTCATCTTACAAAGTCTAAAAATGTTATAGCTTGTACATTTAATTTTTACTAATGAAAAGAATGTAAATGTATTTATGCTAATGATGTAACCTGAGCCAGATGAAGTGCAGAGAGGTTGTTTTTTGGAACACAGAAGAAAAACTGTATTACTTTGTTGCAAGTTTGCTCAAATTTACAACTATCACAGTTTGGGACTAGATAAGTCTTTGTTCTGAGGGGTCATTTTATGCATTGCACAACGGTTAGCAACATCCCTCCTCTCCACCCACTGAGTGATAACAGCACACCTATTTCAAGTTGCGAAAACCAGCAATGTCTTAAGATACTAACAAGTGTCCCTCAGTGAGTGTGGAGGGAGGAGAAGGAGAACAAACTCACCCCTCCTCCGTTAAGAACCACTGTTTGTTGTTAGGAGACAGGAGATAAAGACATTGCTGTCAATCAATATATTGGAATTTATTAAACCTTTGGTTCATAAACCAGCTAATCATCTTCCTTACATTGGGAATTGTAACAAAAGCACGGAATCATTATTTGACATTTACTTACCTGTTGCTCTCTAGGCCTGCCTGGTCTAAAATGAGAACATCCGAACTATTATCGAAGGTAACCTGACACTGTTGTTGGTTAGGTCTCTTGGATATTTAACTTTAAGAACAATGGGAAAAAATTAACTTGTTAGACTACAATTCATGTAGAGCACACCAAGCAACACTATCTGTACAAGTGAAACAAGTTAAGAATTTGAGGATTGAAATGAAATTAAATCAATGAATCATAGGCTCTGAAATCAGTTACTTTCCCCATGTCCCTCATGCCAACCGTGTGAAGTAGAGTCCACCAAGAGGCAATGGCACTTTATTATGGCACACAAAAGGAGACAGGGTACCAGACAGAAGTGATAGGAATATATCCAAGCTAGAGTAATAATGTGGTGGTGCTTTACTTATACTGCATACAAAAGGTATTTGTTAAACTAAAATATTGTCATCTTTCAAAATTCAGCCCAAATGTCACCTCTTCCAGGAAGTATTCTACAATCTAAAATTTGGATCTGCAGGCCCAAATCTATACTATAATAAAACTGTGCATTCCTTGGTCGTAGCACTTACAATATGTTGTAAAGGCTTATTTCTCACTGCCTTTTATTACACTGGAAACACCTTTAACAGCCAGGACTGTGGCCTTGTTGACTTTATATTCCTAACAACATGGACTGATGCCTAACATGCAGTCACTGTCTGCAGGATGAAGATATAGTAAATTAAATAAAACATTTAACCAAAATAGAACTCCTTATCCAAATAATAAGTTAAACTATACAGCATATGGAGAGGCTGAAACATAAAATCCATTAGGAAACAATCTAATAAAGTTATAACATTCCACTGTATTTGATAGATTGGTATTTACTTATTCTTTCCCCTAATATGTTTTCATAAAGTGAGACTTTAAATTCCTTTTCCCTGACACCTATCTCTCAATTTCTCCTTATTTAGGGTACATACAAACTAAATCAAAGGACAAAAAGGTTTTGCACTTTCCTTTTTGTTAAGAACCCAGAGTCTCATTTCCAAAACAAAGTATTATCTGAGTGTATCTACCCTTGATGTGTCATATACCTCTCTATCACTGGATTACTCCAAACTTCTATTAGCATTGAGCAAGGCTCTGAAAAGTAGTAGCTACAATGTTTCTTCAAAGTACATGTCTCATCTGCTGCCGAAAAAAAAACTTAAAAAAAAGTTAAACGTTCATAGGGAAAAAACCTCCAAACCTCAAAACTTTCAAACATGACATATATGACTACAAGAGATTTGTTGAGGTGAGTGATTCAGTGACGTCACTAATAGCCGTTTCTTTGGTACTTGGTGCTAGATATTGTGAACGTGTATTCATGCAAAGCTCAGCCCACAAACTTAAAAGGTTGAGACATAATTTATTAAAAACCATCATGTGCCAGGAAATGTGATGAATAATCAACTCCCCAACTACATGTGAATTATATGCATCCTTTTTCCAGCAGACCGAAACTTCTGCTGAATTGACATTAATGGTCCTTATGTATATTTAATAGAAAAGCAGGTTGCTTCACAAAGATATTCTCTGAATGGAGATAAAATGAATAAAGCAATAGGGGAATGAAAGATAGCTGTCCAACAGAGTTGACTACAAAGAGATCTACAATGATAAGGGAAGAACAGAATACAATGAGGGAATCTAATCAAGGCAAAGGCAATAAAAGTGTAAATTTTAAAAGTTTGATAGATTTTTCAGATAAAATGAAGAATAACTTCTGACACAGTGAAACAGGGAAGCTAGGAAAACATATTTTTGGTGCCAGAGATTGACTAGGAAGCTTTTGCTTCTAGAACAAGTAAGCTAGAGTGTTGTTTCCTCAAACACCAGGAGACTCAGGAAGTGGCCTATTATGGTACTGAATAAAAAGATAAATATCAACAAGAGAATAGATACCAGAGGTTCAAAAGAAATTCATAGTTATGTAGTATGATAAAATTCACATATTTGCTAATTATTTCTTGAAATTTCCTTTGCAGTAAGGATTTTCTATTGAGAAGGGAGATTATTGGTATACTAAGGGGAGGGCTTCAATTTTTAGGGTAAAAGTCTAACAAGGAGGTCTCCCATAAATTCCCTGGATGGGGACAGCAAGTATGGCTAGCAGAAATTCAACTTTTTCTATGGATATTATTGCCAGTGTTATCACATGCAAACCATATCAGAAGATGTATCAAAAGTGATTACCACTCAACTGCACATGTATTTATTGACCTCAATTGAATAAAATTACTTTGAAGTCATACCTTCCCAGTGGACAGGGTATTATATCTCAAGGTTCAGGAGATGGTGGGACCTCCTCCTACCTAGGATTATTCAATAGCCTCAGCTGTCATAATTATTCAAAAAAGATACCCTGGTCTTGGTCCTCCTTGGCCACGGCTGTTGTGCTCATCTTCAAAAGGCAAATATTTTTTGTCAAGGTTTGTTTAAAATCTCCGGGGTCGGGGCTTCCCTGGTGGAGCAGTGGTTGAGAATCTGCCTGCTAATGCAGGGGACACGGGTTTGAGCCCTAGTCTGGGAAGATCCCACATGCCGCAGGGTGGCTGGGCCCATGAGCCACAATTGCTGAGCCTGCGTGTCTGGAGCCTGTGCTCCACAACAAGAGAGGCCGCGATAGTGAGAGGCCCGCGCACCGCGATGAAGAGTGGCCCCCACTTGCCACAACTGGAGAAAGCCCTTGCACAGAAGCGAAGACCCAACACAGCCAAAAATAAACAAACAAACAAAAAATCTCCGGGGTCTTTGCTAAGGTGAAACCTGACTCTAATTTCAAGCTTCCCTAGTCATACCTTGTAGACATTCTCACTTCCAGCCTTCTACTTCCATGGCACCATGCATGGACAGAGAGGTTGTTCTCTGTACTCCAGTATACCGAAAAGCTGAAAAATACAAATCTGTTCCCCAGAATTAGGAAAAATTCTGAAAACAACAACAGTAAAACTTTATTTTCATTGGTAAACACCACCTAAAACAAATCAACAAAAAATGTGGAAACTTTCATTTGTATATGTAACAATTTCAGTTTGAACGTCCTAAAATTTAAAACACCAAACCAAACAAAAAACCCTCTTAGTCACTTACCAAGCTTAGATGGACTCAGAACACAAAGCTTAACTACCCTCCAAGAATGAAGAAAGTAGAATTCCTTTGATTCTTTTCATAAAAATAATAAGAACAAAAACTCTGTTTTGTCCTCCCACAAAGTCTATCTGTAACTGTCTAAAAATACAAAATATTACAAACTTGAGCTTTTAAATAGACATGTTCATTTACTACATGAAGCTTTTAGGTATTTACGTATAAATACCTAACATTTCTGACATTATGGCATTTGGTAGATTGATTCTCTTGCACTAGCAGAATCTAAGAGAAAGAAAAGACCTTATAAACAGTAATTTATGGACGATTGAAAATAATCCAGATATACTCAGAAACTAATTTACTTTACACAATAAAATTTCTGTATTGGACCAAATACTATAATAACATTTCTGTAACAGCAAAAACTGGAAATGACATACAATTCCAAAATTTGGTGAAACATTAAATTTATTATTAGTAGAAGCTATATTTTAAAATATTTGCCCATAAAAGATCACATTAAAAATATTTAATATGTAGGAAAACAAAATTAAAGAGTTTGTACACTTTAAAATCAGTTCTTTCTTGGAGAAAGAACATAACTATATTTGTACTTAGAGACAAAAGAGAGGTAGGAAACAAGAGATGATTTTTGTTTCCTATATATTTTTCTAGAGTTTTCCATTTTTTCAGTAGTTTCTGCTTATATGAAACAATATGTATCAATAGTAATAAAATAATAAAAAATGCTTAAATTACAAGAGATTTATTATGTAAAATTTGAAATAAAATTAATGCAAAACAGATACGTGGCAAGAAATCAACAAGAATAACACCTAAAATTTCTACGGGAAAGTGTAAAAGTTAAAACTGGAAAATAAAAGTTTAAAAATCAATTTAGGAAATGAGTAATAATGACATGTTTCTTTGTATTAACAGGTAATTCTTAAAAGAGAAGCAGTAATTAAAATTTAGAGTACAGAAAATAGGAAATACAATATGTTTAATGATTAAGGTGATATTAAGTAAAGCAGAAATAAAAGTAAACTTATTCACATATATCACAGAAATAACAATTTGAACATGGCATTCTTATGGTAAACAACAACCAACAGTGAAATCAGGTTCACACTGGCAAACGAGTTTCCAGGATGTGATGAGTTTATCCTAGCACTAGGTTTACTTAAGAAAAAATGCAGGACAGGACATGCAGCATCTACAGCCTCAAGATCTTCACTGAGAGTCGCAGCACAGCTTCTAGCTCACAATCCTGCATGAGGTGCCCTTGGTGACAAGAAGTGAGGCTTATCTGCAGGGAGGCACTTCAGTACCAGGAAACTGTACCTGTGCTATTGCAAGTACTCCCAACTCAACTGTAGCTGTGATTTGAATCCATGAATGATTACGGTGAATAAGAAAATAAGATGTTAATTGGGGTGCTAAATTTAATTTATTTATTTAGGCAGATAAAACAAAAGATGATTTTACTTGAAGGCAGGGAGTTCCCTGCCTGGCCACCACCAAGGCCTAATGCTATGGTTAAAGTTGAGAGGCCTCAAGAAGCTGGAAAAATCAAAGAGATAGATCCTTCCCCAGAGCCTCCAGGAAGGAATTCAGACTGCCATTACCTTGATTTTAGCCTGGTGGACGTGTGTGGATGTCCAATCTGTATAACTATGAGATAATAAATTGATGTTTTTTAAAGCCACCAAGTTTTTGGTAATTCGTTACAGCAACCATAGTTAACTGATGGCCAGCTGAGTTGTTTAGGACGTGGTAGTTAGCTGTGCCTTCAAAAGTTTTAAAATTTTCCCGGCCCATTGATAGATTTCCAAGTCACATGAGGCTTTCATTGAAAGAAGAAAGTTTTATTTGTGCATCCCTGGTCATTTTCCAAAAAGGAAGGTTCTTTGTAAATACATTCTTTTTTTAATAGATCTTTATTGGAGTATAATTGCTTCACAATACTGTGTCAGTTTCTGTTGTACACCAAAGTGAATCAGCCATATGCATACACATGTCCCCACATCCCCTCCATCTTGAATCTTCCTCCCACTCTCCCTATCCCACCCCTCTAGGTCATCGCAAAGCACCGAGCTGATCTCCCTGTGCTATGCTACTGCTTCCCACTAGCTAACTATTTTACATTCAGTAGTGTGTATATGTCAATGGTACTCTCACTTCGCCCCAGCTTCCCCCTCCCACCCCGTGTCCTCAAGTCCATTCTCTATGTCTACATCTTTATTCCTGCCCTTCAACTAGGTTCATCAGTACCATTTTTTTTTCTTTTTTTTTAGATTCCATATATATGCGTTAGCATACAGTATTTGTTTTTCTCTTTCTGACTTACTTCACTCTGTGTGACAGACTTTAGGTATACCCACCTCACTACAAATAACTCAATTTTGTTTCTTTTTATGGCTGAGTAATATTCCATTGTATATGTATTATTTTATATTTTGGGCCTATTCTGGAATGATCTAACTTAAATTCTCTGGTCAGTTTATTTTACTGCAATTCCATTTTTCTCAATAAACATTTAGATCCATGAATATTACATTAAGTACATATTCAGTTAATTCAAATTTTCAACTCCATCTTCAAACCTCCTTCTTCCCTTCACAGAGATTACACGTGTGTATAGAGAAATTTTATAGTCATCATGGCATTTGGATGAAGAGAAGACTTCTGGTATTATGCTGCCTTGCAGTAGGGCATCTTGCTTTGGTTCTATAAATTTTGATTTGTCCTGTTCATATATAACATTCTGGTGTCTACTGCTGTAGTCCATAGTTAGATAATGATATATTCTCTTAATTGTGTCTTAGTGGTTTAGCTTTGGTCTCCCACAGAGAGAGACCTCCCTACCCCTACACTTAATATCTGGTAATGATTCACATTTAATCCCTGGACCCAGGGTTGGATTCATGTTTTGTGGTTGCAGAGCTTATGCAATTTTAGGTAATTTTTTAGAGAAAAATAACAAAATAATTTTGGATACAAAATTAGGGCCTTTGAAGGAGCCCATACACTGAGGGGCTCTTAAGTTTCAGTTTCATTAGCCTCATAGTAAATCCACCTCCTCCAGGGCCAATCAGATCACCTAGCACATTCAAAGTTCAAAGCCATTTTCTCCCAATGCAGTTCTTCTATTACACTAACTGAAAAGCTAGTCAGTCAGACTCTTAGCTACCACCTGTATCCTTCCTTAGGGTATGGAGGGACTTCAGGGTCTCTTCCACATTACATCCAGGCTGTAGGTTCCCAGGAGAACTGCCTTAGGCTATTCTGTTCAGGAACACTATGTCACTGCTTACCTAACTACTGCCACTAATTTTTGTATGGTTCTCAAACCAAGATTTTAAAAGAAAAAAGGGAAAAGTCCTTCTCATAGCTTTCTCCATGACCTATCTAACCTCCATCTAACCTCCACCACTACCAGTATGAAGGTCCAGAGGAGGGGAGGGAGATCAAACACACATTTAAGAACATACTACTTCTTCTCTTGCCAAAAATTTACTTAGGGTGAATGAGTGGAACACACATTTTTTTTCAGGGTGAATGAGTGGAACACACATTTTTTTTTCCTGAGGCAGAAGCTTTATTTAATTTATATTGCTTCCTTTTCCTTATCTAGGGAGTTATAATCCTGCTCTCACCCATAAAGATGGAGGAGTAAGAAAGGGAATTTTGTCTCCACTCTAATGTTGGAAGACCCAATAAGAAATACTGTAGAATTATCTTTCCCATTCTACATTAGGTTAGAGTGAAAAAGAAAGAAGTAAAATTATGCGAACTCAGAAGCAATGGAGGATATTGTTTCTTTAGTATGTGATAAGCTTGCATATGTAGAGAGGGTTGGCATGATACCAGTGGAGAAATAGCTGTCCAAGATATAGGAATGAGAGGGAATAAAAAGGAATAAACCAGAGAAAACTGTTCCAAAAAAACAGATACCCAAATTAATCTGTGACCAAAAGAATTCATATTCCTTTCTGAGTTAGGTTTGTATTGGTCAGTAAGGAAAGCTCAAAGAGCTGGCACAGGAGAGAAATAAGAATCACCAACAATGGACACTGAGATTAACATAAACCTTCATATTTCACTTCCCCTTTCACAAAGTCAGTGTTTTCTCCCACTGAAAGCTAAAATGGCTAGAGAATGTAGATTAAGGGAGATGAAATCAAAAGAATGACTGAAAAAATGTAGTTCAATCTTTAGATCAGCACATCTTTCAGTCATATTTCTTGTCAGTGTGAAACTTGATCTACAAATTCTCATACATGGAAAACTAAAGGCCAGGACTTACAAAAAAATTCACACAAAATCTAGTCTTTTTTTTTTTTTTTTAAATGAGAGTGAACTTAAAGAAAGTGAACAGCATTAGATTTAGAGGAAGATATCTTTCATGTGCACTTTTTACAATTCCTGTTCACAACCCCTTTGCCTCCTGGTAACATTAACGCTAAGGAAACCCTTGTTACATATGTAATCAAATATAATGATTAAAAGATGGTTGAATTATAAGCATAATCCAAAAAATAACCAGAAAAATAAAATTTAACCCCAAACTCCCACTAAAGAAGACATTCCAGAATAAAACATAAAAAATTTAGATTATTTTGATTTGTAATTATATGTTTCAATAGCAAACGTATTTGAGATTTGACCATAATATGTATGTCTCACCGTGAATGCCTTCTTCATGTTTCACCACATGTTCAGAAACTGTATAGCTTGATCCTACTTAACGATATTTCAGTTTAATTGCATAGTACAAACTCATATGTGCTTAGCAATGATCATAAAAATGAAAAAGATCAGTACACAAAACTATAGTCCTACTTAAAATTTTCCAGAGGCATTTGATGCGTAATAACTATAAATATACATGTTGTGTTCTCAAAAATGTCTTATTTAAGTAAACAAAGTATTTCCTATGTTTTTCAGTTAAAAAATCAGAAAAACCTCATGTGAGGTTGAATTATTCCAAATCCTGTTGGAATAAACAACCTGCAAAAGCTTCCGTAAATGTGTAGTCACAAGAGAGCCATCTGGCTCCACATAATTATACCCATCTTTCATCCAGTTCTGAAGCTAAATATAAAAGTAGATCCGGGAATATCATACAGATTTGTGGTATACACTTGGGGATGGTCGATCTATAAACCAATTAACAGATTTTATTCATATGGGTGTGTTCCTGTCTTCATTTATATTACACATCCAAATAGAGTACAGATTCAGAGATTATGGAATGAGTTGCTGCTAGAATGAATTATTTCTGATGAAGTATTTCAGAGTGAAATGAAACAGAAGTTAAGACATGACAGGGTGTAAGATAAAAAGTAGATGATATCTGACTCTCACTCTTTGTTCATATAAAATCTTTGAATCAACTTGGTAGATGCCTTGCAAGTACAGAAAAACATTTGTGGTCATTTATTGTGCAAGATCTCTGACTTTTGAAAGATCACTACAAGGACTGGATTCATTGTTGGCACATTATGGCCACATTTTCACTTATCAGTTTATATTTTGTCTAGAACACCTTTCTTCAGAATAGTGCATTTCTGAGATAGTGCAAGAACTGCTAAAATAATTTTAACCCTAATACAATAACATTATAGCCATACATATTGTATCGGTTACATATTTTATCTTTATGTGAATGACATTGTCAACTGCTCTATCCCATACCTCTACATTTTACACTATAACTCCTCTGTTTTCATAGGTTATGTTAAATATCATCAACTCTAGGTTGATGCCTGTTCATGTGTTATTAACTGTACAGACTATATTATGGCAATTCATGGGTGCCTTAACAACAACTCTTACTTTACAGCAAGTATAAAACTACTTTTCATAACATTCATTTTATATAATAAAAAATTAAGTTAGAATGTTGCACTTTGTCAAAGAAAATTATTTTCAGGATTATATCCTCATTATTTATTTCCTTAGTCATGCTGTAGCTGACAATGTATATCAATTCATTTACTATAAATATATCCTTAGGGAATAATTTGAATAATGTTCAAAAATGTATGAATAATAATATTTGTATATGGTATCACCCTTTCGTAGGTAAATATTATATAGGTAACTTAAAACTAACTTAACTAAATCATTCTGAAGCATTAAATGAATAATGAAGATCAATTAAAATCTTGATTACATTATATGTATTAGCATGGAAAAATAATAATGTTGAGCAAAAAGCACTTAATAAAAAGTATGCATGGAATGTTCTGATTTCTACTGTGAATTTTAATAGGCACAGATGTGTATTATTTTGCATGCATGAACATATGCAGGATACATTATGTGAAAAATGGGGAACCAGTACAAGTATTTTCAAACAGTGAGTTACTAAAAAAAAAATACACAACTCAAAGGCTTTACAATTTTAATGAATTAAAAATTTTTTCAGGGATGTCATAAAATTAACTGTTTCCCAAATGATTTTCAACGATGAAACATTTTTTTGCAAAGCAATAGTGAGATTTTGTTATTAAGCCAAAAATATTACAGATTAAGGAGCAGACTAGATGAAGAAAAAGATGAGGAGAAAGGGGAGAGAGAGAAGTAGAAGCAGAAACAGGGGCAGAGAGAAAAATTAAGAATCAGGTGAAAGACAATGTTACCGCTACTTTCCCTCCCAAAAAACACATCATGAAAAAGGCAAGTGAGTGTGTTGCTATGGGTTCTTAGCTGGAGACTTCTCTTCAGCCTGAGACTAACCTAAGAAAACTATAAGAGGCAGCAAAGTCCTTTCTGGGACTGGGAGAAGTGACAAAATCTTTAAGAAAAACAGATTCCATTTGGTTATACTTTGCGATTTTCCAGTGCAGAATATCTCATTCATTTCTAACTTCAGCCTGCCCGTAATGAGAAAAAGATCACTAACATTTTCACTTTCTTAAAAACTTTACAATGACCAGTACTCACCAGAAAATATATTTGTCTATAGACGATAAGGGACTTTAGAAAGGAAGAAAAGCGGTGGCTAAGAAGGAGATTGGTAGAGTACGAGGTGTTGGTGATTAAGGGTATGATGTTTGGAGGTATATAATGCTAAACCAAGACAAGTCACAGGGTAGCCAGGAAGAGGAAATGTAGTATATGTTTAATGGATGATTTGGAAAATTTCACTGGTGAAATACTTACGCTAATATCTGAGCATCTTGGTTCAAAGTTAGAAAATATAATTTTAAATATTAATGAAATATTACTTGTCACCTTTGTCAAAAAGCAACATAATATCAACACTTCTGATATCAGAATATAATTAGCCAGTTAAAAATAACATTTAATTGACCCACTTTTTCTACTATATTAAATTAAAATTTGATTATAAAGAAATATGCAGCTCTCTAATTCTTATTAGTACAGATAAAAGAAAATTAAATACTTCCAACTTGGCAATGGCAGATTAGGTTATTTTAATCTACTTACCTAGACAAACAATAATAATTATTAAAATATGAAAATCATTAATTAATTCATTCAAAAAATATTGATTAAGCACTTATTATATTCCAATCACTGATATAGGTATATGGGATACATTTTGAAGACCCCCGTCCTTGTGGACCTTACATACTAGCAGGAGAAAACAGGCAATATTTAATAGACAGTAAAATAAGTAAATTCTTTAGCATGCCAGAAAAGTAGGAAGTACTGTGTACAAGAGTAAAATCTGGGTAGCAAGAGACTAATCTGGAGAGCCAGAAATTTAATATGGACCCGAATTTTTAAGTAAATTGCTCAAAGTAGCCTTCTTTATGGTACTTTGCAAGATGTGTCCATTTGTCTTCTGATTTGAAGGACATATTCCCTTAGGCTCCTGACAAATGGATCTCTATGGCACTTCACAGAAATGCCACGTCCCTGAATCCTCATAGATTTATTTTCTCATCTCAGGGGTGCATGTGTCTTATCAGGGCCTCCAATGTACTTACCACCTCCTGTTGGTCCTGTCCAATCAGCTTGATATCATCAAGGCGGTATTCTGTGGGATGTTCAGACCATCCACTTCTGACAGAGCAGCAGATATAACTTATCTCTGAGAAAAACATGTAAATAAATATTTTAATGTTCTAATATAAGTTCAAGCTGTTCTGGTCACTTTTTCTAATGCAAATGGGAAATGATAAATTTACCAAATTAATGGCACATTATGTACTTAAGTCCTTATTAATCTGCTCTAGCAACAATATCAAGTCCAGCACGGCATCTGCAATCAGGGCCACTACTTATCTGAGTCTGTGATAGTTTATAGTTCTTCTCTAGGATCCATCCAGTTTCTGCAGAAGTGAATTAAAAGGAAACATAAGAAGAACCTCCATCCTTTTAGCTTGGTGGCTGTAATCTCTACCATCAACCCACAGGAAGCAATGTTAGTTTTGATTTACTATTTTGTCTAGGGGGCTGGGGGCAAGCAGGGTCAGAGGCTGTGGCCATTGAATAGAATCTGCCACAAAATCTAAAAAGCTAAGATTGTGGTCAGAGGTCTGACCAGATCCAATGGGAGGAAACTTAGATGCCACCTCTGGATGGGAGGAACATACATCACCTTGTAAGACCATCATATGGCATGGGAGATATTGTTCTGGCCATTGTGGAATGTAAAATCTTGCATGGTAACTGGAAAAGAAAAACAAAGAAAGAACTGTAGAGACAAGGCCAGCACTCAGTAAAGGTTTTGATTTATTTTTCCTGGAAGCAATAAATGCCATTTAGCTTAGTCAGGCAAAATTAGACCTGAAGGGTAGAGGTTGGATTGTGGGGACAAGAATATTCAAAGATCAAAGGGTATTACAAGAAGTCATCTTGGTTGATTGCACCTTTGGTCTAGGATAGTAAGAGCAGAGGTGAAAATAATTGGATTTGAGGATATTTAGGATATAAAATAAAATGTGGGAAAAGATTGTCGAGAGCAGGCATGGGACATATAGATAACAATGGCAACTCTTATGTTTCTGGCAATGCAAAAGATGAGTGATGCGATTTGGATGAGAAATATGTTTAGAGGAGAAAGATCCTAAGTTTTACTTTGTAGATTTCAAATTTGGGGTGCCTTGTAACACTCCAACAGGGGACTGGATAGTCAACTCTATCTTAGCAGAACTTTCACTATATTTTATCTGGTAGATTAAAATAAACCTGCAAGGAGAATAATAATAATGTAATAGCTATAATGTAATTACTGAAGTGAATTAATGCCATGTAGAAAATTTTATCTGTAATCTAAAATACTGAAATAGGTGAACATGTACTCATGGATCCTACTTTTGGAAATTTTAAAAAATAAATGTCAGTGTTGAGCAAACTAGGACCTCTAAAGTATTGTTGGAAAATAAAGCTAGATCTTCCCTCAAATTTTAAAATCCTGAAGCATTCTTTAAACAAAAGCTAAATAATATCTTGGCAAACCTAAGCTGTCCTCTGTATTGTAAGTATAAAAACTTGTATAGATATAAAGGAGAGGTTGGTTCAATTTGCGCTATTGGATATTTCTAGAAAACTACTGGTAAAGCAAATATGTTCAAATTTTAAACATTTTTTTTTCTCAGAAGTCAACATTTTGAGGAATAAGATGAAGAAAAATTTTAAAGTATTATAAACTATGTTTTTGGGCTGGTTTGTCACAAATTTAACTAGATTAATTAAATTTTTTCTGAAAGTCCCAGTGATTTCTTGTCACTTGGGACAAATTCTGCTCTTGTTTAATAACTTAATAAGATATTATTAGTAGTATAGGTTTGCTCAGTTTCCTAAAGTTTATTTTAGACTTTCACCTGACTGTAAGTCACTGTGTCATCAATTAATACTAACGATATCTCTATTATAATCAGAAAATCAAGGTCAACTGAAGAGAATATGCAATTTTATATTTTTATGACTAGTTCCACAATTCCGTGGGTGGCTTAAATGTATACTTTAAAGTTTACCTTAAAGTAAGAAGTTAGGCTAGTTGAATAAATATTAGGAAAAGGAGAAACATGTAGAGGAGAAATATATGTATTTGAGGTGAGAGAGACAAAGAAAAACAGAGATAGAAATGAGAGAGGGAGAGAGAGCACAAGCATTAAAAAGGTGGATCCACATTTTTGTTCATTTAGTACGAAGAGATCTGGGGGTGATTATCAATAGGAAAATGAAATATATAAGGTTCTAAACTATTGCTGGCATTTTCTGGAGCTTGTAAGAGTAAATAATGTTTATTAATTCTGATATTCTCATGAATGTTGTGAAGAAAAAAAACTGGCAGTCAGGAGGCTTGTTTTCTGTCTGGCTGAGTCACTGACTGTGTTTGTGGCCGATAACTATCTTCTAAAGATCAGATCCATGCAACTAACCACCAACACAGAACTTAACCATTCACTGCAGGATTTGAAATTTGTGTCTGGCTTAATTTCTTTCCTTTATTCTCTCAAATTCTAAGCTAGAGTAATAATGAAATTTAGACTGTTTGATCTTCATAATATATTGCATGATTTCAGGCTCACCTGATAAAAGTTGAGCTTTGTAAGAATAAGGACTTTCTTTATCCTGATTAGCATTCTTTAGCCAGCACCTAGCAAACTCGGCACATAAATAGCATTGTACAGTTATAAAAGATTTGACAAGTATTTACAGTATATTCTCTTTCTCATATCTGAGGTTTCAAAAATGTGATTCTTTTTTGCACCCTCTTCCTTTCCTCTGAACTCCTCCCCCTGCCTTTTTCATCTGCTTAATTACATGTGTTTTCATATATAAGGTTCAATGTCTTTTCTGATTCTCCAGGCCTTGGCTATGTGTGTGTGTAATTACAAGACTTTTGGTTGCAAGAAACAGAGAACCAGATTAAACTGGTTCAGGTAAAATAAAGGTTTTTTTTTTTTCTAGTAATACAACTAAACACTTAGATCCAGAGATGGCTTAAAGCACAGCTGAATCTAGTCCTTCAATAGTGTTACCAGGACCTAGTCTCTCTGTTCCTGTTATGCTCATATCTTTCTTCTGTGTTGGCTGTTCTCCTCTGTAGCTCTCTTGGTATTATAGACTCCAGCAGTTTCAGCTTGGTTTATCCTCTCATTTTCGGATCCAAAGAAAAAATGAACTTTCCTTTCCTCCTGATTTTCACACTATCCAAAGAGTGCCTTCTTGGCTTGACTTGGTTTATACCTCTGAACTAATTACTGTGACCAGAAGGATGGACTTTTCGAATCGGCCAGACATAGTTTACTTGTTTATCCGTGATGCTGGAGGTTAGGTGTGTTTCAAATCATGTGGGCTGAAAGTAGGACAAGGGTGGTTCCCCTAAGCAGAGTAAGATGCTGTTACCAAAAGAACAGAAATAGACACACTGAGTCAGCAAAACAAACAAATGTACAGTACAGTTGGGTGCATAGACAATATCTTCTACTCCTGCTAGCACATTATATCCGCTTTACTACATAAAGGCAAAAGAACCCAAGTTAAACATGTTTATTATTTATATCTAAGCATATATCAAAGTGGCTAGTATATACAATCTGTGAATTAAAATTAAATGCTTGCTGAATAAGTGAATAATTAGTTAGGTCAAGAAACTGTACCTCTTTTCCAATTGCTATTTCCTCTTAAAATTTAATAGTAGTACTATACTAATTAGGATAATAGTATTAATGTTCTAAATAAGTATAATTATTTATAATCAGTACAATAATACTACTGAAATAACAAAGTACTATAAATCTTACATAAGTTGATACCTATATGTTCTTAGAACGTCCTTGACCCATACTGAGCCCTCAATAAATGTTAGGGGTTACCATTATCTATTATCAACCATATTAAGTTGCATTGGAAGACCTCTGGAATACTATGACTTCATATAGATCTAAAGTTGTATAAGTCCATGTCAGCAGTTTGATAATTGATCAATATTAAAAGAAATGCTTTTAAATGTGTAGGGTTTTGTTTCTGCTTCTAATGAAATTCCTTTTTAACATTGTTTTCAGGGCATTTCTCCAGAGGAAACAGCATGATGTTTTGCTCTAAATCCATACAGGATAAATGATTATCTGGAGTCATTAGAATATGGTATTATGCACAAACAACTAGACAGGAATTCTATTACAGATGATTAGTCAACTGTGAATACAGCAGTCAGCAGATGGACAGATCCAATGTACCACATGAATTCTGTGTGAGAGTGAGTCTCTGGTAAAAACTAAAATGCTCTTGATGAACAGCTGCCTTTTTCTTAGGATTCTAGCCAAGAGATACCAGTTAAGTTTTTTATTGCCATAGCACATGGCATAGAAAGAACTGATTACCTTGAATAAAGGTTGTATAAAAAAGGTTTTATAGTTTTCTGTGTTAATTTTATATTTAAGGGACCTTCCGTATTTACATATTGACCATCTGCACTGTGTTATCTGATGTGTATTTTATGCGCCTATAATTAAGAATGAACAATTGTAAATTTGCTCAGGCTATTAGCTAATGACGGGAGAATGTGCTTTACATAGTTCTATAAAAAGATAAAAATTAAAATGCTGAGATATTGAGATCTTAAATGGTCAATTCCTTATATTCAGTGACTGAATAAAACCAGTTTGCATATTTTTACTCTTGCTCTTGATTACAGATATTTCTTAATTCAAAGGTAATTTCAAGGATCATTGTTGCAACTTTTCCGCCTCATTAATAAGGCCTCCAACTTCTCGTTACACTTGAATATTGAATTAAGAACAGAAGAATAAACAAGTCCATATTAGAATTATTTAAAAAATTCATAGTACTAGGCTTAAACATATACTTTATGCTAATATTAATATGCCTATTTTGAGAAGATAATAATGCTTTCATTGAGTACAACTTTACTGCACATGACACTTATTGGCTTTATTTTTATATGTGGTGCTATGTTATTCCATGCATTTTCTAAAAAGATTTTTTTAATGGGATGATTGCTTTATTTATTTTTCCTGTAGATCCATCCATATATGTAAAGCTTTTAATAAGTATATTCTCATTTGTAAAACTTAGTCATGTTCATAATGTTTAATGAAGAACATTCTTCCTTATTTCACATAATTTTAAAGTCTGTCATGAGATAAGAAATGACTACCTACATATTTAATTTTATGAAGATAAAAGCCATTTGTTTGATGGGGAGAATAGAATAAAAATATTTCCCTCAGAATATAGTCTAGTAAAGTCTCATTAATTTGTACTATAGTAAATCTCATAAATAATAGAAAAATGCTTCAAAATTTTAAGTAACAATAAAAATGTAAAAAGTACAATTGAAATATATTTAATTATTTTTGAATCATATTTTAATACTTTGTCTTCTCTTTATTCTAAATTAGTGATATTTGTGAAACTAAAATACATATTTTGCTAAGTATACATGCTGAATATGTTCATACATATTATTTACTTAAATATTGAATATATATGTGTGAGTACATATATATATATATATATATATATATATATATATATATATATATATATGTATGTATATCTCAAACACTGACAACTTTCCAACAATCCTAGGTGTTGGATGTACACAAATGAAAAAGGATATCCTATACTACCTCAAGGAATTTATTATTCAAACAAGAAAACAGATAATCAATAATACATAGCACAGAATAAAACTAAAATGAAAACTATTCTACAAAGTGTATGATTAAAATACAGGGGTACAAAAATAGGGGCAATTAATTTTGCCGAGAAATGCCAAGAGGAATCCTTGATCAGTGACTGGTAAATAAGCAAGTATACAACTCTCTCTCTGGAAACCATCCTCATACCTCATGCATAGAATATACTAATCTCCCTTCATTTGTACCACCACTGCCCACTGGGTATAGCCTTATGATTTCAATTCTATATTTGTAAATTCTTTCTTACATGTATATTTCAGCTAAATTACGATTTTTTTTAATCCAAGAACTAATTCATATTTTTTGTTATATTCTCAGGAGATAATGCCATGTCTGACATTTATAAATTGCTCCATATTTTCAAAATAATTTAATTGGCATAAAGTGCATGCATATGTACAAATTTTAGGATTATTATAAACTTCTTGGTTTTTTTATCTTTCAGAGTTGTGATCATCATTCAACTAAAGGATGAATCAAAGTTAATCAAAGAGTAGCTTTCCAAGATGTAGAAATATCATCATGCTTGTTTAATGAGTTGATATTTTAACTATGCTTTACATTTAATTACAAATGAATATTTGCACACACTTATGAATACATATATGTGAAAAAACAATTAGTCAAAATAATTGCTATTGCAGGTTGTTTTTCTTATGCTTTTAAAATATATTTTAGGGTATCTAGTAGCTTATATTTGTATTTTTTGATATCTCATAAAACACCTAAAATTGTATTTTCAAAATTAATATTTACATTAATTTATCCTGCTACTACTATGATACTCTTTTTATTCACATTAGGTGTTGTTTTAATTCATTAAGTAATGTTAAAATTTTTCTTTTTATACATTAAATTTCATATTTAGTCTGTATTCCTATATTTATATATACGTATATCTGGTATATTGATGTTGGTCAGAGAATGAATTGAGTGTACTATCCAATAGGGTAGCTACACAAAACTATGTAAATTTGATTTAAATTACACAAAATTAAAATTCATTTTGTAACCCCATTCCAAGTGTTCAGTAGCTATATGTGGTTAGTGGTTATCCCCTTGGACAGTGCAGATATAGAACATTTCCATCATCACATAAGTTCTATTGGTCAGTGATGATATGGACAAGGATTTAGTGCTAGAATTATCTATTCAGGTCTAGTTTAGATAGTGTATTACTTAAAGGAGGTACTTGTTATGGTACTGTATGTATCCCCAAAATTCACATCAAAGCCCTAATCCCCGATATTTGGAGATGGGGCCTTTGGGAGGTAATCAGGGTTAGATGAGTTTATGAGAATAGGACCTTCATAATGGGATTAGTGTTCTTATAAAAAGCGATACCAGAGAACTTGCTCTCTTTCTCAACCATGTGAGGATACTGTGAAAAAGTGGCCATCTGCGAGCCAGGAGGAGAGCCCTCACCATAATCTGACCCTGCTGACACTCTAATCTTGGATTTTCAGGCTCCAAAACTGTGAGAAAATAAAAGTCTGTTGTTTAAGTCTCCCAGTCTATGATATTTTGTTTTAGCTCTGGCTGCCATAATGACTAATATAGTACTGAACGGCACATATACCAGACAGTAAAGAAAATTCTCATGTTAGAAGACAAAGAGGATTTCCAAAGACTATTTCTAAAACTTAGCATAAAAGATACCAAATATGGAAGGATATCCAAGGATATCTTTGATAGTTTTACAATTTATCCAATAATTAAATCCTCGGCAGTAAACAAAACACCTACAGCCTGCAGTTTTTCTTTTCTAGACTGATCCAAACCGAGCTAACAAAGGCTTTATTTGGATATCAATGTACTTCCTTGCAATAATGGAACAACAGCAAGAAATGGAAATTCAGCTTGAGTTGCATATGAAAACAGGGACACATAATAAGAAAACACAATTGATCTGTCCCTTCTTAACACAAAGCTTAATTTGCTACATAAAGATTATAACGCATCTTTCTGTCTCTGTAACACAAAAAAATTATTAAAACCACATCTTTGCTCCAGTTAGTAAAATTATCACTTCAAAATGTGAATATTAACAGATGATTCTGATACATGGGAAAATGCTGTTGGTGGAACTGTGACTTTATGGGCAGTTACCACAAATAACAAGCAACTCTTTGTTGTTTCTTGGAAGATGATTACTTGTTAGTTGAGAAAAAAAGTGAAATATGACATTGAGAGGCATATGTCAATAAGCTGCAAAAATAGGGAAACTTTGCTTTGGAAAATTAATGTGTCTGAGATTAATGTATCTGAGAACATATCTTCTTGGTACTGCTGAAAATGATATTCTTTGTTATTGGAATCTGCCCAGTTGTGCATTGGAATAGAGTGCAAAATTAAATGTTAGAATTGTGAACTTGATCCTAATTCAGAGAATGTTGCTACAATATCTTGGTCTTCAAAAGATTCAAATTTGTTTGTACTTAAACCCAGTGAGCAAAGGCCATTTTGTATTCAGAAGGATATCTCCAAAGAGGAGGTTTACCGGGGTGGGGGGGGGAAGGCGGAGGTGTTTGATCCTGGGGAAATCTCTGAATCCCTCACATCAGAAGTTCATCAAAGAAGAGATCAGTTTTACTTACAGTTTTGCTTACAAAACTCACAGGGCTTATTGATATTCAGACCAAAGTCTCCAGAAGAAAATTTGGACTGAATGTTCAAAGAGACAAAATTCAGTTCAAAAGATAAATGGTAATAGCAGAAGAAAGTTGTCCAACAGCACCATTTTATTTCATGTACAAAAGCTCAGCCCCAGCAGGATGAAAAATAAATAAATAAAGCTTTGGCTAATGACCGGTACAACTACCTTTAAGAGAAAACATACCTCTGTTAGTGAGTTTCTTTCTACTCTAGCCCAGGCACTGCCCTCTGTTTTCTATGCTTCATGTTTGTAAATTCACGGCTGCTATCCAAAAAGAAAGAAATTAATGATTCAAATAAAGAAAGTTATTTAATTGGATACAATATGATATAGATTTTGGAGAAGACACTGAACACGAGCAGTCTAAAAGTGAAAGGAAAAAAAAAAACTAAGGGATGAAGAAAAGTAGATAACATCTAGAAAACTGTTAAGTTTTCAGAATGAGGACAGAATATTAAACTTTAATTTTTACGTTTGTACACTCAAACCAACATTTTAAATGTTACTGCTGCTCTAAAATAAAATATTAAATATGGAAAAGTAAAGTTAGGAACAACAGGGTGAGAAAATAAAGTATACATGGGGCAAAATGAACAAGGAATACACTAATATATAGAAACAGGTATAACAAATTGTATAAAGATTATTATAAATTTAAATTAAGTTAAAAACTCAAAGAGAATACCTTAAAATATCATATTGATAGTAAAAGTTAATATCTAACCAAACTAAATGTCTAATCATTAATCCCATTTTAATTTAATGAATCTTGAGTTGTAGGTTATAAAAAATAAAAGGGAGGCTGAATTATGTTTCTCATATAAGGGAAAGTCAAATGATATAATTTTGTTTTGTTCTTTGATAAGTTATACATATAAAATGAAATGAATTTGATTGCTTACAGATAACCACCACTGTTTAAATTGCTAGCAAATATAAAAGAAAATTCAACTTGGTTCATATGAAACATAAAAATGGAAATTATCAGAATGCATAATATACAAAGTACATTTCCAAGTACTTGTTATAGTAATTGATCAATTGCATGAGAGAAAATCTTCAGATTAAATTGAAACAATAATTTCCAATATTTTGTTTATCACTGTTTTACTTAAATAGAATAAAAATGAAAGATGACAAAAATATGTCAAGTGAATTTACCCCAAAATTAAGCAACAGCAGCAATATTATTTGCAAACAAAAAATAATCCAAGGCAGAAAATTGTGTTGTATATTATTCCAAACATACAAACAATTCCACTGATCCTGATGTCCAATGCCACGCTCCCAAAAGCTTTTTCTTAATTTTTCACTGATTTGAAATTCTCTTGTCCCTGGCAACATTTGATTGGTGAACATGTATTTTTCACTAAAATTCAGTTCAAGAATCACGTTCTCTACAACCTCTTTCAAATAATGCAGTCCATCGCTGCCAAACTTTCTGGACTTCTAGCAACAAACTGAACCTGTTCTCTCTTGTACCTCTTCATCTACATATATTTATCTAAGTTATTTTCATTCTGTACCATATTCATCTACCAGCTTATCCAAACAGACTGTGAGTTCCTTAAAGTTAAGATACTATATATTCTTCATCTTTGTGGCAGAGATGGACTGGTCATTCACAAAACCTGTTTTATCTACTTCCTGGGCTCGCAATTAGACAATATTTCTCAGCCTTTCCTGTAACTGAGTGTAGCTCTAAGTTCTAACCAATGGGGTGTGGGTAGAAGTGTTATACATACTTTTACAGCCTTATCCATACAAAGTTTCCGCTTGTCCTCTGTGCCATTTTCCTGTCCCCTGGCTTGATGCACATGACAATGGTAACTTCAATGCTGGAATAAGGTGGGTTTCCTGCATCACCACGGTAAGAGAGGTGCCACCTGTATACTAGAAACGTAGTTTTGGACTTCTCACTAGGGAAAAATTGAAATAAACTTTTACTGTATCAGCCACTGGGATTTTGTAGTTTGCCTCACAGTAGCTAGCATTACACAATTTGATGCTGTTTTTGTATCCTCAACACCTGTCACTTATAACATCTGAATAATAGTTGCTGAATGAACAAGTAACATGTCTTTAACTCTCCTTTGTTCAAAGTAATAACTTATAACTCCTGTGAACAAAAACATCTCTTTTCAGTCATCCAACATTTCCCTTCTTTCCTAATAATCTGAAATTTATGAATAACAAGTTACCATACCACTCAGAATCCCACGAATATTTTGGCTTTAATATTTTCATTGAATCTGGAGAAAGAATAGAGTTTATATAGTTAAACTGCACAGCGATTTAATTTTTGTAACAAAATAGATTTTATATAATTGGAATAAAAATTTTGTTAATAATATTATACTCCAAGTTATAAATATTTATTAAAAATTAACTCAAATAGGAAATCATGTAAAAATCCTGCCTATTGAAGGTAGAATATAACTTGTTCTTCACTTGGAAGAACATTTATTAAGTTTTACCATACTCATAATTCCTTAAATTATTAGAGAATATATGGATGCATTGCTGTATCCAAATTGCTTTCCAAAATGCTGTATCCATATGGCTTTGGTAATATATCATTGCCAAAGTGTAATCGAATATTTTTTAAAGAAGTTTATTTAATGTAATACGTGTGTTTTTAGAAACCATGTTGATTGTAGTTTCTATGAAGTATATAAATATAGAATATACAAAAAATCTGAATTAATTATCCTTGCATTTCAGTATCTATTATCAAGATTTCTTTATATTGAAAGACTACACTGGCAATTTTCTAGCGCATATATTTTATTGTCAACTTCCAACTTTGATTATTTGACTCACATTCACTGAGATCTGATGGTGAAGTTAAGAAAGCGGAGATGAGTATAAAATAATGGATCATCATAAATAGTGGGTTTGCAAAAGTATAAGCGTAATAGAAGGAGAACTATAAGAGATATATCTGGGGGCAAAAAACATGATTGAATAGGTCAAGAGTCAGAAGGGCTGATACCATGGCACAGATTAAAGGCTTTCAAAAGGAATAAGAATACTTTGATTCATGAGGCTGAAGGGAATGGGGTTATCCGTAAATACAGAATTATTTTAGTGCTGTAATAGTAAATATGACTTTCATTACAGTCAAGTAGGAAACAATTTTGTTTAGAGACAAGTTTAGTAAAAGGGAAACCAGTTCGGAATTCCACAGTATAAAGGCAGAAGGCAAGCCGTTTTAAATAAGTTGTAAGGGAGTGAGGACCATTTCGTTGTCAGTAGACAAAGTACGAATTAGACCAAAAAGAGGTGACTGCATTCAAAGTAATGAGGCAACAATATCATTTTTGGGGTAGCATATAGATAGATTCCTACTTAATTGGATATTTTATTGAATTAGTGAAAGACAGGATCAATAATATCTTTTAAAATATTTCAATTAATTTAAATGTTTTCTACCTTGAGAAATAAACATAAGCATGTTATGCAGAATTTTCCTAGTATGATGGAATAGGACTGATTGATCAATGGTATTCTCTGTTATCTAATAACAGGATATGAACTGAACACTGATGTTATTTTAATATTTAAGAGGAGACTGTAAAGTGGAAAGTATATCTACATTCACATGGAAGCAGCCGCATAGCACAGGGAGATCAGCTCGGTGCTTTGTGACCACCTAGAGGTGTGGGAGGGAGAGAGACACAAGAAGGAAGAGATATGGGGATATATGTGTATGTATAGCTGATTCACTTTTTATAAAGCAGAAACTAACACACCACTGTAAAACAGTTATACTCCAATAAAGATGTTAAAAAAAAAAGAAATATGTAAGCAAAGGGTAATAATAAATCATTATTTCCATGCTAAACCTGGCAGAGGATTTTAGCCACCATATATGTAGTAAAAACTATCTCACAATAAACCAAAATAGTGAAAAAGTTGAACCAGCATTGTGACAATAATCTTTTAAAATGTTAAGCAGACCCTAGCTTAAAGAAATTGTACTCCTTTTTGGAAGCAGACGTAACTAAAGTGAATCACTGCTGAAACTAGACCAAGGATTTAACTTATGATGTGATTCTGTGTTTGCTATGTCCATCAGGAGACAGGGTCTCTAAACTTTAGTTACAACTATGTTAAAGGAAGAAATTACCAGCATAAAAAGCCACTAACAGAGTCATAGATAGAGAGGCATCTATAAATAGCATCTCCCCTCAAAAAAATTCATTGGATGTTGCTGTTCCTGAGAAAACAGGAAGGTGGTTGAGATGTTTTAACAGTGTAATAACAGAAATAAGCATAGAGCATAGCTGCAGATTGTATTCTTTAAAATATTTGTTACCCCTTTCTCTGGCCCACTGACATCAATCTTAGCTATGTGACTTGCTTTGGACAATAAAAACTAAAAATAGAACTACCATACGACCCAGCAATCCCACTACTGGGC